>NC_138655.1:140018625-140649488 GCF_964273445.1 Streptopelia decaocto | reverse complement strand
AGGCTTCAGGGGCACCCACAGCCAGTGTGGGGGTGCAGAGAAGCTTCTAGAATGCCTACAGTCAGATCTGATCAGCCAATATAAAAATGGGATTCTTGTCGAGACTCCGCCCATTGTCGCGGGTCTCTCGGAGCACGAGCAAGATGCTGCCGCCGAGAGCCCCCCTCCCTGGGATGGAGACTCCGCTTGCCTTGCCGCCACGGGTGTGAGTAAAACTTCTCGCAGAATTGCGAGTATATTTATACTTTCCGTGCACATATGCATGTGTAACTTTATGTGCTCAATACGAACACGTGTAAAATTAATCCTTGCATAATCGCGGGTGTATTTTCCTTCCGTGCACATATGCACGTGTAACTTTCCGTGCACATTTGCACACGTACTTTCCGTGCTTAATACAAGCACGTGTACTTTCCGTGCACATTTGCACGCGTAACTTTCCGTGCTCAATATGAGCACGTGTATAAATTATTTCCTCGCACAATCGCGAGTGTATTTTCCTCCCGTGCTTCCACATAAGCACGTGTAATATTCCGTGCACATTTGCACGTGTAAGTAAATTAACCCTCGCAGGATTGAGAGTGTATTATAAACTTACCCTCGCACAATCGCGAGTGTACACTTCCCGTACTCACTACAAGTACGTATATATCTTTAAAAATAATCCCACACCGTGTTTAGGCAAGTGTGTACTTCTCCGGGACTCAGGGACAGCTCCAGCATTGTTTTGGGTGAAGCCATGTGCATGCACTCTGTGGACCACCTGTTGTATTAGTTGCTGCCCCTTAATAATTTTCCTCAACTGATATCCGAACCTGTATTTAGGTCACTTTTGGAGTGCTAAAACCCTGTTTCTCACCGGTTTAATAAAAGCTGTTTTGGACCCTGCTGTCCCTTAAACTAACCTCGGGGTGCCTCCGTGACAGGCTACAAGACTGGCGCTACAGGCAGGGCTTTGGATTCTTTGATGAATCTTTGATGATTCTGGTTTTATAAGACACCAGTCCAGACAGTGATACATGGGAAAGGTTTATCTCACCGGGACAAAAGGTTGCTGGGACAGGAATTAGCAGGGCTCATTTGGAGGAGTTAGAAACCTGTGTTCAGTCAGGAGATTATGATCTGGTGGCAATTACAGAGACATGGTGGGACAGCTCACATGGCTGAAAGGTGGTCATGGATGACTGTGTCCTGCTTAGGAATACGGGCCAGCCAGGTGTGGTGGTGGAGTTGTTCTTTACATGAGAGAGCAACTACAGTGTATTGGGTATTGTCCAGGGGCGGATGAGGAGCAAGTTGAGAGTCTATGGGTGAGAACTAAGGGGCAGGCTGACAGGGATGATACTGTTCTGGATGTCTATTACAGGCGACCAGATCAGGGTGAGGAAGTTGATGAGGCCTTCTACAGGCATCTGAGGGCAGCCTCGCAGTTACAGGCTCTGGCCATCACGAGGGATTTTAACTACCCTGATTTTTGCTGGAAGGACTGCTCAACCAGCCAGCCACAGTCCAGGAGGTTCCTCCAGTGCATTGATGACAACTTCCTGATGCATATGGTGGCTGAGCCAACTAGGAGAGGTGCACTGCTGGATCTCATTCTCACTAACAAGGAGGCTGAAGCGGTAAAGGTTGAAGTCTGTCTTGGCTGCAGCAACCATGAGATGGTGGAGTTCAGGATCTCATGTGGCAGGAACAGAATACCAAGCAGAATCGCAACCCTGGATTTCAGTAGGGCAAACTTTGGCCTTTTCAAACAATTGCTGGGGGAAATCCCATGGGCAAGGGTACTTGAAGGTAAAGGGGCCCAAGATAGTTGGTTAACATTCAGTGACTGCTTCTACCAATCTCAAGATCAGAGCATCCTGACACATAGGAAGTCAGGGAACCAGGAGACCTACTTGGTTAAATAGGGAACTGCTGGGCAAGCTCAAGTGGAAGAGGAGAGTTTACAGATCATGGAAGGAGAGGCTGGCCACTCGGAAAGAACATAAGGCTGTTGTCAGAGGGTGTAGGGAGGCAACTAGGAAAGCTAAAGCTGCCTTAGAATTAAACATTGTGAGAGGTGTCAAGGACTACAGAAAGAGCTTCTTCAAATACATGGCAGATAAAACTAACACTAGAGGAAATGTAGGCCCACTGATGAATGGGATGGGTGCCTTGGTGACAGAAAATACAGAGAAGGCAGAGTTACCAAATGCCTTCTTTGTCTCTATCTACACTGCTGGAGGCTGTCCTGAGGAGCCCTGTACCCCTGAGGGCCCAGAGGAAGTTCCTCAGGACAATGGAGGAGTCTGCCTTGGTTGAGGAGGCCCGGGTTAGGGAGCAATTAGGCAATCCGGACATCCATAAATCCATGGTTCCACATGAGATGCACCTGTGGGTGCTGAGGGAGCTGGCTGAAGTCATTGCTAGACCACTCTCTATCATCTTTGCCAAGTCTTGGGAAATGGGAGAGGTGCCTGAGGGCTGGAGGAAAGCAAATATCACTCCAGTCTTCAAAAAGGGCAAGAAGGAGGACCCGCGTAACTATAGACCAGTCAGCCTCACCTCTATCCCTGGAAAGGTGATGGAACAACTTATCCTTGGTGCCATCTCAAGGCATATCAAGGATAAGAGGGTCATTAGGGGCAGTCACCATGGCTTCACCAAGGGGAAGTTGTGCTTGACCAACCTCATTGACTTTTATGAGGACATAAGCAGGTGGATAGATGAGTGGATGTGGTCTACCTTGACTTGAGTAAGGCATTTGACACAGTCTCCCACAGCATCCTTGCACCTAAACTGAGGGAGTGCGGTCTGGGCGCCCCAGTAGTGAGGTGGACTGTGAACTGACTGAAGGAAAGAAGCCAGGGAGTTGTGGTCAATGGGGCAGAGTATAGTTGGAGGCCTGTATCTAGTGGAGTCCCTTAAGGGTCGGTACTAGGACCAGTACTATTCAATACGTTCATCAACGGCTTGAATGGGGGAATAGAGTGTACTATCAGCAAGTTTGCTGATGACACCAAACTGGGAGGAGTGGCTGACACGCCAGAAGGCTGTGCTGCCATCCAGCGAGACCTGGACAGGCTGGAGAGTTGGGCAAGGAAAAATTTAATGAAATATAACAAGGGCAAATGTAGAGTCTTACATCTGGGCAGGAACAACCCCAGGTTCCAGTATAAGTTGAGGAACGACCTGTTGGAGAGTAGTGTAGGGGAAAGGGACCTGGGGTTCCTGGTGGACAGCAGGATGACCATGAGCCAGCACTGTGCCCTTGAGGCCAGGAAGGCCAAGGTCATCCTGGGGTGTATTAGAAGGGGTGTGGTTGGTAGGTAGAGAGAGGTTCTCCTTCCACTCTACTCTGCCCTGGTGAGACCACATCTGGAATATTGTGTCCAGTTCTGGGCCCCTCAGTTCAAGAAGGACAGGGAACTGCTGGAGAGAGTCCAGTGCAGAGCCACAAAGATGATTAAGCAAGTGGAGCACTTCCTGTATAAGGAAAGGTTGAGGGAGCTGGGTCTCTTTAGCTTGGAGAAGAGGAGACTAAAGGGTGACCTCATTAATATTTACAAATATATAAAGTGTGAGTGTCACAAGAATGAAGCCAGGCTCTTCTCGGTGTCAACTAATGATAGGGTAAAGGGTAATGGATACAAACTGGAACACAAGAGGTTCAGCTTAAATATGAGAAGAAACTTCTTCACAGCGAGGGTGGCAGAACACTGCAACAGGCTGCCCAGGGGTGTTGTGGAGTCTCCTTCTCTGGAGAAATTCAAAACCTGCCTGGACATCTTCCTGTGTAACCTCATTTAGGTGTTCCTGCTCCAGCAGGGGGATTGGACTAGATGATCTTTTGAGGTCCCTTCTAGTCCCTAACATTCTGTGATTCTGTGATTCATCACCACCTGGGTAACAAAATTGTTGCTAAGTTACTGTATAGTTAAGTCTCGGATGCTGTTGTATATCTTTATTTCTAGTAAAGAAATTAGTTGATTCATTGATTATGTTGCCTTTTTAATAGTAATTTCTATAAATACTTGGAGATTGCAGTGTGTGACTGTGAGCAAAGGCTAGTTTAAAGTCTAACAAAACTAACATAAAATAGCAGAGAAGTAACTATCAATGCAAAGATCACTTCCACAGGTGCAGTGTTTTATTAATATATTAGTTACATCTCATTGTATTGTATGTTTTATTTTTTTTCACATTGGGTCAAGACAAGGAAGAATTTTAATCATTTTAGACATTTTCACAGAATCACAGAATGGTTGGTGTTGGAAGGGACCTCTGGAGATCCTTTGTCCAACCCACCTGTTAAACAGGTTCACCCAGAGCAGATTGCACAGGAATGTGTCCAGGTGGGTTTTAAATGTCTCCAGAGTAGGAGACTCCACAACCTCCCTGGGCAGCCTGTTCCAGTGCTCTGTCACCCTCCAAGTTGCAGCTTCTCGATAAATCCTTTAAATGCATTTCAGTAAGCAGCCTAGACTCTGTGATTGTAAAAAAGAGACAATGCAGGCCTCCTGGAAGTCAAAATATTGTTTTCTGGGTTTTGCCCTTTCCAAGGAATATGAAGAAAAGAGTTTTCAGATGCTTATCACGTGCTTTATCTGGGTGCTATTTAGGTGTATTCCTAGCCCCACTAAAGGCAATTGCAGAATCGCCATTGGCTTCAAAGCAGATAGAATATTCCTCAAAGTGTTCCCCAAGAGGATGAATCTCTCGAAACCTGGGTGTATTAGACCAAGGATATAACCCCAAAGGACTGAAGGAAGGACCCTTCACTTTAGCCAGGAAAACAGGAGCTGTGCTACTCTTTCTTAGCTAGTAGTTAATGAAGTTGTATTTTAAGCGTATGATTTTGAATCAGAGGCCCTTCTATTTCACAGTTCTCTGCTATAAACTTATTAACAGTATTACTTTGCTTTGGTTACTGAGGATTGGTTTTCATACATACATTAATTTCTCTTTGCGTGGTTTTAATTTCCACAAAACAAAGTGAAGGTCTTCATACTTTGTTGATTTGAGAGTCTTTAGAAGCCCAAAGATTAGCAGCACTTGTAAGTCACTCCTATGCACACATGTGCTCACCCACGCACATATCTCAGGTAAGAGCTGAAGTTCAGCAGTTGATTTTACTGTTAGCAGCTTCCTCTGTACTTTCTAAAGTCTTTGGTTTCCTGAGGCTGATACATTAGATAGTTCTTGTGAAGTAATTGTCTTATTTTGACAAACACATTACATTAATCCCCACCTCTGGTTAGTCTTCTCACTAAACTTGTTGACAAATGTTTACCTCTTAAAGTGGACACTAGATAGGAACAAATTCTGATAGAATGATAAAAAGAAAGCCCACAAGAGTTCTTGTAAAATTGGTTGTAGCCTGCCTGATTTTCTTACTGTTTTATCTGTTCCTTAGGCTTTATGTCATTTTCTCCTAGGACTTTTATCCTTTAAAGCTGTTTAACCATTCCTCTGTTCTTGAAACTCTCAATGTACATATTTTTGAGGCTATAAGCTTTTTCAAATGACAAGTGCATGGCATTCATCAATGATGAATTTAGGCAAATAACTAATAAGGCTGGGACTTTGGGGATAACAGACAGCTAGAGGATAACTGCATATGCTTTTGGATATCTATTAGTCCCTGGCTGATTTAATTTCCTGGACTTACCTATTTTAGCACACAGCTATTAGATTAATTTTTGGTTTAGTACTGTTGAAGATTCTATGTATTTTCTGATTCTCAGTATTTTCACATAGGCTAAAAATGCTGAAAAATAATGAAAGGTGTTTTTAGTTTATGTATCCAGCCAATGGTCAGTTTAATATATGTGCATTTTTTGGTAGATATATATAAATCTGAGTATTAAAAACATGTATGGCACATCTATTACAGTCTTGATGGGCATATTTTTTGGGGGTAGCCAAATTTGGCGAGCCTTGGGATCTAAGGGATTCCTTCTGTCCCAGCTGTTAGGTGTTATAGTCATGGCTGAGAGTGTATATACACACATGCACACACATATTATGTACCTGATCCACCACACAAATCTGCATAGTGAGAGGAAGACATGTCCTTAGGAGTACCCACCAAACACATGCAGCATGGACAGCTCCATCCTACTCTTCTTCTCCAGCAGACGAGGACTGCAGTCTGCTAACTGCATATATACACACACATACGTACAGACACACAACATGTGGGTCCTTCTTGCAGCTGTTTGTAGACGGTTGGTTTGGGCAGGTGCTGACACCTCAGCCCCCTGGTCCCTCCTGTGTGCTGACCGTGAGCTCCTGAATCCCCAAGGCTTGTGGTCCCTCTCTACTTGCTGGCACTCAGACCTCTTGTCCTATCCATTGGCTTCTCTGACTCAAAAATCACTGACATTCACACACACTTGCACAGGAAGAAAAGAGTGTGCATTCAGATAGAAGACAGAAATAGGACTAAATGAGAAAATAAGATAGACTGCTGTGGCCAAGCAGAGGGTTCAGTCAGGTAAGCGAAGTTACCAGCAGCCTGTTTACATGATTGACCCTTTTTGCGCTGTTTTCTCTTTCCACTTTTGTTCACAGAATCACAGAATGGTTGGGGTTGGAAGGGACCTCTGGAGATCATCCAGTCCAACCCATCTATTTCCTTCCTTATTAACTCAAATCCTTCCCTCTCCCCACTTTTTGTCCTTCCTCCCAACATCTCATACGAAATATTACAAATTTCCACAATCCCCTTGAAAGATCCCTTAGTAAGTTTTGTATAATCCCCATGTTCTTCTCCCCCACATCCCACAATAAGTTCTGCATTCCTGTGGGCAACCACCCCTTAGCTTGAATGACATGAGTGGGGAAAGAGGTCTTCTCCTTGATCCATTTCAGAGGGTTTCACCGTATAGACAGTGGTCTCCTCAGCCTGCTCAGATTGCTTTGGAGCAGCTAATTTGGGGTGCTCTGTTTTCACTGATTAGGCTACTAGGGTTGCTTCACCTATTGCTGTTCTTCTGATTCTCACTGGAATTTGACTTTATTTTGATTAGTTTGTAATCAGATGACCCAATAAGGTTCAACGATCATACTTGTGTATATACTTTGCACTGGGCAACCTGTCTTTTCTTGTGCAATAAGCCATGGTCTGAAGAATTCCATAATGGTCTAATGAGGTTGCAGTGCATAAGCAGTGCCTATTTTATAAAGAGATTTGCTCTTCTAATCCTAATAATCACCAGCTTAAACCTTCTCTGTGATTGAGAAGGTTTCTATTGCAAGGTGTGACATGCTGGTTCAAGTTTTTTTTTTTTTTTTTTTAAATTCCCAAGAATAAAAAAGGCGAACCAGCAGAAAATCCTTTCCAAGAACATGAAGGACACTGTGGTGTCTCTCTCAGGGAAAAGCTTCAAGCACAGGCTCAACATGTGTACCTTGAGAACAACCTACATGTAGCAGATCCTGCTGGATATTGCAGGAAGAAGAACAGATGACTTCCTGAGGTGCTTCACAGCCCTATGGTCCTGTGACTAATGCCTCAGTCCACGCAGATAAGAATTCCTCATGCAACTCATGGTTTGAAAGTCTGGACACAGGTCCAGCTAAGAATTCTGTGACTTTTTTTTTTTTAAATAACCATAATGATATACTATGGAGTGGGTTATGGGCATTGAAAACATACTCTACAGATGAGGTTATCTTCATTATTTGTATTGCTCTTTGACAAGCGATTGTCATTATCCAGGACTCATGTACTTTGTATGTCTGTGGTCTGTTATCCAAAAAGTATGACTACACTTCTTTCCTTTATTTAAATAATGTTACACTAGAAGTATGTAGGGAACTCTGATAATTTTTTGAATTATTATTAATAGCCTTCTTTTTAAAAGTAAAAAAATTAACTTTTCGTTGATTTTTGGACATTTCATGCTCTGTATAACAGAGCTGCAGACTGTCAGACAGCGTAAGGTTATATAAGCTAACTTGTTTAAAGTAGATCAGGAGACTAACACACCTGGAGGGCTGAAGGTGCCATTTAGAAACAAGAAAAACCCCAAACTCCACAGCTTTTTCAAAACTCGTCCAACAAGCTCAGCTAGAGTCCAACTTTAACAATCCCATTGAATTATTTAGGCTGTTGTTTCCATGGGAACCAAAGTTGAATTGTTTAAAACAAAATAATGTAAGTGAAAATCTTCTATACCTTATATAGTTTCTTTTCTGTTGATACATATATATTTTCTTTATTAGGCAAAAATAGTAGGTGGCAACTCTTAGGGAGCAATTAAAACAATTAGTGATCTCACTTTAAGTTTATTTAAATGTGAAAACAGTTACTATACACAGCAGATAAAAACTGTTTCTATGTTTATAATACAGTTTAACTACTGGGAGTAACAACTCATTGACTGAACTTGTTCTAGCTATCAGGGCACATTTAAGCACATATGAGCACATGAAAAGTCTTGGACTTCACCTTGTGCTAGTGGATGATCCTATCTGGCAAGTACATAAGAAGATCCTCAGTCATATATCTTGATTTAAGAATAAGAAGGGTAAGAGTAAGAATAAGAATAAATCTTTGAATAAAATCAAGTTATATAAACTATCAGAAGAATCACAGCTTCAAGATGACCTCTAATTTTGACATCCACTGTGTGGGGCTTGTATGCTTCAACTCTGAGTAGTCACAGACCGTCCTGGGCCAGAAGAAGCCACTGCAGCACCTCTGCCTTTGAAAGAGTCAAGCCGATGCAGAACAGGCTATTATAAACACAAGTTTATTTCTGTGTTTAGCATTTTAGAGGCTGTTGCTGACAAACTTGTTGCATTTCTTATCTTCTCCACATCTGTATTACCTGCAGGTAGTTGTGCCAGTGAAATCAGGGAATTGAATTTAGCTGCAAATTCACCTCACTTATCAGAATATGACCCTCAGTGTACGTAGGTCCACTAGAAAAATTACACTGTCATATATTTCATTTTCTCAGGGTCTGGGGATTCTTTCAGTAACCCTTCCATAAATGATACAATGTCCCTAGAAAAGCTTGTAGCAAATCAGTTCTGACACACTGAAAACTAGCTTAGGCTTAATAGGGACTTTGTAGTTCCTTCTCTTTTCAAATTGGGCTGTGGTTTAGACTTTTTTGGAGCCACAAACTGGGTAAACAAACTACAGCTGCTATAAGCCAGGATCCAGAAGTACTTGTAAATAAAGTGAAATGTTAGATGCAGGGCTGCAGCAGGTGAGGCTGTGTGGATGGGGACAAACATCCTTCTCCTCTCCATGGGAGGTAGGGGTCTGCTGGAGCCCACCCTGGGAACACAGCTCCCAGGTCTTGCTTCCTGACTTTCCTGTGTGGTCACTGATAGACAGAGCATTTCTTAATGGAGCAATATGTGACATTAACAAAAACATAAAAGAACTTATATTTAAGCAGTCCATAATTTTTTTAAGCACTTATGGATACATTTTTTTCTCTGTGTTTGAAAAGGAAACTATACCCAAGGAGAAGGTATTATTAGTGTTATTATTTACAGTTGGTATAGTCACTTTAAGTGGAACTGATGTATCCAGAGGAAGATTTCTCTAATGGCAACTCAGCCTCTCCTGCAATCATCCTCATCTCTGTTGGGTTATGAGGGCATTTAACACAATGAGATAGATTCCCATAGAGGTACACTGGTGCCACTAAGTGTTGCCAATGAACAGTCCACATCATTTGTGCACTATAACTAGACACCATTTACAATCCTCACTCCCAAAGCTTTCAGTGTGTAGTGCCCATCTTCATTGTATGCATTGTAAATGCACTGACTGCACAGGGTCAAAGTAAAACCACTTTATGTAACAAAATTACCCTGCAGATAATCTTTCTTTTAGTCATTTAAAGTCTAGGAAACAATTAGATTCCTTTCCTAACAAGCCGAAAGGGAAAAGAAGTTAGAAAATTTAAAGGACAAATGCCTCATTTGAGGGCATAGAAGATAAGCAGGAAAATATTACTGGGAATTCTTGTTAAGAATTCTGTGTAAGAAAAAAATGAAACATTTCATAATTAGGATGAAAGTGTCATCATGTTCTTGGTTTTCTACTAAGACATGAGGGAAAAAAAAATCTTTAAACTTATTTCTGAATCATATAATAGATTATTTTTCTCTTAGGTCAGGAAAACATTATGTGTCTTAACAGAAAAAAAACCTTCTGAGACTCTTGTTGAAGTGACTCCTTTGAGGAAGAGAGAGCACTTGCCCATTTTATCAGTGGTCTCAGTAGGTCTTGCTGTTCCTCTGTCAACCCCTCTCTCTAATTCTGATACAGACCTCACTAAACCTAACTGAAGAGTTACATCTTTGGTCAATAAGGTCGTGATCCAATTGCAGCCCTGAAGGCATTCAGGTGTACAACTATGTACCAAAATAACCAGCTCAACTGTTTACACTAGCCCAGTGTAGGCAGCCCATGTAGAGGGCTCTTTGGATGCAAAGTAGAACAGTTCTGTGTATGAGAGAGAGAAAAATAGCACAGAATATATAGATGTGCCAGATGTAAATTATTTACTCTTGAAGAAATAATATAATGAAAATTTATAGCTTTCATTTTTGTTTTCTGCTGAAGAAAAGGGAGGGAGGGCTATTGCAAGAGTGCTACATCTGACTGTTGCAGAAGAACTCCCAGTTAAAATCTGACATCTCCTATGTACTGCCCTGCTCTTATTCTTCCTATTTGCTGAAAACTCTGGAAATGCCTTCATGACAGGTGTCTTTGCTGCTGCTCCCGCTGCAAAATCCCCTGATCAGTAAATCTATATTTTTTCCAGTATGGAGGAAAAGAAGTAATATTGTTCCTCAAGGCCAAGAGAAGGAGAAGCATGCATGTGCTGTCCAGTCATAAACATGTGCCGCTATTCTTAGGATACTAGCATCACGTTTCAAGAAAATTATCCAAAATCAGCAAAATAAAAGATAAAACTCAGTTTTCATCGTAATATTTTGAGGTTGCCCAATTTACCAGGTCAGCTAAGAATATTTATTTAACATTTTGGTCTTTTTTTTTTTTCTGTCTCATTAACCTTGTCAGAGAAAAATGGCCTTTAATAGGATTTCCTTATGCTGATAGATTCTTATTCAGTTCATTGTTGAAGACAGCATTATCTCAGTCAGCACCATATCAAGCTGACTGTTGCTTCACTATTTTTCCTTTGCTTTAAACTTCTGTTGTATAAAATCCTGTATTTACTCTGTGACCTTTTTGGTAGAATCTCTTTCTGGCAATTGTTTTACAATATGTATATTACTACAGATTTCATTTTGACATCTACCACAATATACGTAGTAATGACTTGGAAATTGACTGATTTTGTGGTAGAACTTCTGTTACTCAGTTTATTCACTTATCCTCAGTATAGGATCATGTTGATTTATCAAAAGATGCAACCTAAAATATGGGATGTAACCTTATTCTTCCCATCAGCTCACCTCCTATTCCTCCTTCATTTGCTGCCACTCTCTCCCCCTTATAGAAGCAGTTTTTCATTTGTGCTTCTGACTCTTCCACTTTCTTCACTGACCTCTTCCATTTGTTGTGTTTCAATCTTGTCTTTACATTGTCTTTCTCTTATGACTTTTTCCCCTTGCAACAGACTCTCCTATTAAAATAGAGCTCATAAACAGGAAAAAAATAGGAGCCAGAGACTCCTGATACTGCCCTGTTTTCATCCAAAATGCTGTTGAAAATATAATTTTCCTTACCTCTTGCTTGATCTCTGTGTGGCCTGTTTATATCTTTCCACGAGCTCCTCTCTCTCTACTACAACAAATACACATTTGGGTTTTTCTCTGTTGTTTTTTTCCGAGACCTTTGATAGCAGCCCCTGTTAACTCACTCACTAGATACCTGCTTTCTCCCATTCTGTCTCTCACATTTTGACAGAAGAATTCATTTTATACAGCTGCAAAGCTACCTCATCCCTGTTTTTTGTTCTTTATTGAAAGAATAAAGACTTTTTTATTCTGCTACCCACAATTTATTAATAGATGGGCTAGTCATCTGTTGATTCTTGTTGACCAGTACTGATTGCCTCATCATTTCTGGTGTTACTCCATCAGCTTTTATTCCTTTCCAGTCTATTGTCTTATACTCATGGTTTATCTGTACAACTTGATGGAGCAGAAAGATATCCAAGTAAGCTGTAACTAAGCTACCTTGGGTACAAGAAGATGGACATTGCTGGTAACGCAGCACTCTCCTTGCCTCATTTTCCCTCTTGTGAAGTTGACACCCCTGAGCAGGAGGTTATATTAGGTAGGGCAGCACCCTTGGCACATGCAGCCAGGCAAGTGCTTGGGTTAGCCAGCTTGGAGTTAGCCTGGATACACCCTCTGGGGAAAGCACTGGACTGTGCTGTTCTCTTAGGTCATATGCTTTTGGGGCATAGCATTATATGCTGTTATTTACTGATCACAGCATACTGCTAGTCCAAGCATAAAAATAATTTGCTGTCATAAAGCGAACAATAATGACAAATGCCTCTCGGGAGCATAGAATGTTCTTATTTCTAGCTTGGAATTAAAGTGTTTTAATTGAAGGCTTAATTATTTTAACTTTTCTTAGTGCAATTTTTTCTGTCAAATCAAAATCAAGTTGAGGGGATCTGGAGACATGTTGTTTGTAATAATTTGTCATTATTTCTAGAGATTTTAAACTGTCTTTTGTACGTGGAAGGGTGAATCATTGTCCTTTTGAAAGAAAATAAAGAATTAAATCGTCATTGCAAGTCCCTGCCCCAAAGAGCATGTTATTTTTCACACTAATTCTAGGGAACCACAGCCTGCCAGTTCTCTTCCTTGAGATGTCTTCTTTGATTAAAAAAAGAAAAATCTCACTCTGTTAGTAGCTGAGCTCACAAGCAAAGTGAAGTGGCTGTTTTATCTCCGTTACCATGGCAGTTTTACCTCAGACCTCTTCCAGTCCAGTGTAACTGATGTGGATACTGCCATTGTACTGTATTTTGGTCTTACCTGAGTGAATGCCAGCTTAATAGTTGTTTCTCTATAACTCAGTGAGGTTTTTGTTGTTCTTTACTTGATAAGGTTTAAAACAACCATGGTTCAGGCTGAAATAAAAGGTGATTTAACATACTTAATTCCTTGAAAACTGAGCAAATACACGGGTCTCACACTAAGTCCTCAAAATAATTTTCAAAATACTTTTTTTCAAATAAGATCTTAATGTTAGCTATGTCATTCCCTTATGCTGGCTGCAAGGGAGGAAAAAAGTAAAAACATTCCTTTAGGTCTTATCATTCAATTCAATGGCTTGTAATTGGTGAGTAGTTTTTTTTCCAACACTGGTGACACTGCAATATGCAAAAGGCTGTACCACCATAAGTACCTATGAGGTTGCAGGTTGATTTGCCTTATTTCTACACATAATTTCCAGGATGATAGATTTTAAGAGATGAAAAACTAGGGCATAGATTAAACAATGCCACCAAGATTTCTGGTTGGTAATGAAGGACCTTTAGAAAAGATGAGATGAAACGTGACATCTGTCCTCATTTAAAGCTGAAAGCATTTCAGCCTTAAGGTAGATTACCCGACCCTAACAACACCTTTGTGACCTCTTCACTTTTTCCTAGGGTTCCTCATTGCTCTGTTGCACCACCATGTCATGCGAACTGTCTGAGAGACACGTATACAATTCCATGTGGCCATCTTAATTCCTCACTGACAACTTGATCAATCTTGTTGACCTCCCAGGACCACTTCTGGATCCTGCAGCTTCGCCTAACCTGTGGGGTGCTGAGACACCCAGGTTGGAGAATCTGATGTCTCCACATCTCACACTATCTCCTCAGGTCCAAAATTATCCCCTCTGGCATCTAGCACTGCAGGAGGACCTCCCACTCTCAGTCACAGAAATACATGTTCAAAATTGAAAATCCATGTCCTAAACTACAAGGCTCTTTTCCTCTGCCGTTCCCCATTACGTGCTTTAGATCTCTCTGCGTCCAAATGCACTCATGTACCTGCACACACGCCTCTGCATGGCAGAGTTAAGCAGGAAGAGATGCAGAGTTATTCCCTCCACTGATATTTGGCCTACCTGGTCTAGTCCCAGCCTATTGCTGCTTTGGAAAACCAGAGAAGTTAGCAGAGAGTTAGGATGAGGGTGTTCATAGTGGACAAGTTTATCAGTAAACCTCACCCCTTGTATTGGCAAGAGATAGAAGATCAAATTTCCCCTGGAAAAGGGTGACACTACTTAGATGGAAAAAAGGGACAGGCAAATAACAAACATAGTTTATATTGAAACACACTGGAGGAAAACAATCTTTTGTTAAATGCACAATGCATTTTTCCTTAGGTGGATGTTGCAACTAACATGCATTCAATTACTGTTAGCTTAAATGCACTATTTCAAATGGTACTTATCAGCAGCTTTGCTAAATACCAATACTTCTTTAAAAATAATTTTCAAAACTTTTTGCATGCATGATTCAAGATAACTATATTGAAGTTGCCATTTTTTTTTCACTCTGCCAGTCCGTTTACACAGAAAAAAATTCTCTTTCTGCTGCTGCATTTGGATATTCCAAACATAAACATAATGTATTGTACAAGTTTTAAGAAATCAAGAGATCCAGGATTTGAAAGCAGAACAGTAGACCCTCATCTTTATTTTCTAACATGGAATTGCTAAAGCACTAACATAAAAGGTAGTGACCGTTCACATCACAGTATCCTTCAATAAAGAGAAACACGTCTCATCTTTTCTTAAGCTTTCATTCTTTAATATTGTTTATAATTTCCTGATGATGTTTTCTACACACAGTGGCAAAAATCAAGCCAAGGCCATTTTATTTGCTGAAATCAGAATGTGAAATCAAATATGTGAGAACTGACATGTAACACGGTATGAAATTATTTTTTCCTTTCTTCTGCTATGGCATGATGTTTTTTAGGTAATATTCTGGATAACTCTGATGGATCCTTTCACAAGTGCTTTAGCAGCCACCTTTTCACTTTCTGTATTTTTGTGTTTAAAAAGAACCCCAAAAGTTTAAGATATTTGTACAGATATTTTGTGCTAGTATTGTATCTACATCTGCTTCATTCATCTGTGGTATAATAGCTGTCACTGCATCATAAACAGTTTCCCAGGTACATTATAAGAAACCTGTTGAGAGTGGGTGACTCTTCAGACAGAAGGACCTCCAGAGAAGGTTCATGTTTGAGAACAACATGTACCTCCATGGAGAGTGTTTGTAAACATTGCCCTGTGGCACTTGTTGCCATCTTCACTGATCTGTGTGAAGTCACTTCTCCATTTCTTCTGGACAGTAGAAAGATGCCTCTTTTTTTTGCTGACTAGGTAGTGGGAAAAGCAACGGAAAGTATAACAGCTACCTAAAACAGCTGTGATCTGTGTAGGGCTATAATTCTACAGATAAAAATACATATAAAATTATTTTTTAATATTGAATCTTGGATTATGATAATCTTGATTGAGCTCTTGTGTGCATGATTTAAATAAAGGTCACGCAGGAGAAAAATGAAGGAAATGTTGACTTTTAATCTTGCCTTTATTCTGAACTATGGAGAGCAGGGGAGTTGAACTTGCTGTGTTGCAAGAAGAGATCATACCATTTTTAGTTGGAAAGTTTACTGCACCTTCTGAGCTGCTCCATCTGTGCTAGAAATATCTCATGAATAACACAGAGACCTATATCATGCAGCACATTTTAATAACACAAAATAACTGATAACACCCTGATCCTTTAGACCAGCTGCCTAGGCAGACGACAATGTGCAACTTCAGCTGCAGATGCTTTTAGCATCCTACTCCCCTCTCAGATTTTCCCTTTCAGCAGAAAAGTTCTTTTTAACCAGTGTCTTTACTTCTAGAAGTGGATAGTCTTTCTCCAGATTTCCCAACACAGGGCTGGAACTAAAATATCTGCTATTTAGGACACCATGGCACCATCTTGAGAAGTGTTCTCTGTACTAGTTTGATGCCAGTTCTATAGAACTTTTTGTTTTGTCCATAGAAAATAACAAAGCACACGATCTTTTATTTATATATATATATATATACACATATATATACACACATACATATATGTCTATTAGCAGTATACCTGTAATTTTGGTTAAATGGTCAGGAAAAAACAACCTAATTCTTCCAGTGATTTCTTAGGTGTTCCCCATTAAGTTTGACATTTGATTGATATTTTGAGTGGTTACATCATCTTTCTAATACCTCCCCTAATAATTACATGAATTCCATGTGGGTGGTCCACATAGACATACTGCTGACATATTGAAGAACCATGACCATTACAAAGGAGTAACATGGAAGAGCACAAATGAGAATAATCTTAACTGGATTTGGTGTCACTAGAAAAGAAATACTGCTTATGTATTTGGAAGCAGTGTGTGCTGTGCCAATTCCAATAAATAAAAAACACGTGCAAGGGCTATACTTAGCATGCAAACAATTAATAGAATATATAAATGCAGTCTTACATGAAACCAGCGGGATTTTTTACTGTTCATTAAAAACATGTATAATATATGCAATGGATATGTGTAATAAGTTGTTCTAATGGTATACATTAGAGAAGTCTGGATTTGCTTTTGAAAATAATTGTTTCCTGGAGGAACTGCAGCATTAATAGATTTAGCTGAGAATGAATAGAAATGTTCAAGAATGTAGATAACTGAAACACCATTGATTTTCTACTAATAGGGAAAAACAGCTATCTTTCCAGTTATTATTTAATATAACATGATTTCTTCTTAGAAATGAGCTGAAACATTTCATTGAAGTGCAGTTCCTACTAAGTATTGTCACGCTTGCAGAAGAATAGAATCATTTGCAGTAGAAGAGATGCCTCTTGGGTCATCTCAGTCCATCAGCCTGAATCATTGGTAGATAGATTTCATTATTCTTAAAATAGCTTTGAATATCTTCCGTGATGGAAATGTTGTAACCTTCACTGGCAGGTTGTTCCATTATGTAACTGTTCCTCTAGTTATAATTTTTCCCTGCTGTATTTTAATCTAGTGTTAGTATTTCTTGATCAGCCTCATTGACTAATGAGAATAATTGATCCTTATTCTCTTTATAGTGCTCTGTTAAGTACTTGTGCATTCTTTGCCTCTCTTCAGCCTTACTCTTAGTTTTACAGACCCATTTCTTTTATTCTGTCTCACAGAATCACACAGAATCACAGAATCGACTGGGTTGGAAAAGACCTCAGAGATCATCGAGTCCAACCCTTGGTCCAACTCTAGTCCGTTTATTAGATCATGGCACTAAGTGCCATGTCCAATCTCAGTTTAAAAACCTCCAGGGATGGCGAGTCCACCACCTCCCTGGGCAGGCCATTCCAATGCCTGACCACTCTCTCTGTAAAGAATTTCTTTCTAATATCCAGCCTAAATTTCCCCTGGCAGAGTTTAAGCCCATGCCCCCTTGTCCTATTGCTAACTGCCTGGGAGAAGAGACCAATCCCCACCTGGCTATAACTTCCCTTCAGGTAGTTATAGAGAGTGATGAGGTCACCTCTAAGCCTTCTCTTCTCTAGACTAAACAACCCCAGCTCCCTCAGCCTCTCCCCGTAGGTCTCATTATCCATCTTTTCTCATATACATTTGTATACTCTTTTAATCCATCCCTTTTTTGTGGGACTACTTTTATTAAAATAAAACTGAAGAAGAACTCCTGTGGAGACCGTAATAGTATGGAATTCAGTAACATATCTCAAATTATTTAGTCTTCATATAAGGTATGTTTAATAAAAGCAGCTCAAGACACAGGACTGGAGAGACTCCTGGGAGTCAATGAACCAGAGAATTCTGTGGACTTTTATGGGATGGGTAATCCCATTCATAATTCTATCAAGAACCATCTTAAAACCATCTTAAAACCATGGATGTTTCTTGCACCTTTTACTCCTACTGAAAAGATGTTTCATCATTTCTGAAACAGAAAACCTTAAAATTAAATTTCTGTTCCTGGGTAGTTTTTATCCATTTGTTTTCCTGTCATCATTACCTCATATTTTAAATATAATTTTCCTTCCTGTTATCCTCCTTCATCCCTTCCAAATCCTCTCCTGTTTATCTCCCACATGCACATACAACAAACAAACAAACAAACATCTTCTGGTTTTAAATTCCACTTTTGCTGAGGTATTTCAGCCTTGTATTGTAAGCTGATTTACACATTCACCTGGTCATCCTAGCCACTCTTCTTTGTGTGTATTGCAACCAAATTCAGGTTTCTTTGAGCACAACAATGCAAGTTGTTTTCCACATTCCTGATGAGGCCAAGCTGGTTCTTGTGCAATGGCAGTAATAAGTCTCTCCTTTGGTAGAAAGACCTCACTTAATGCTTCTTGGGATCACTGCTTTTATTTCATGGCTCCTCTGCAGTGAGGGCTTACTGTGACCCTGGTCCTGCTTGGTGCAGGTTTTTCACCTCCTCCATTATAGCTGGAGGGTGAGTTTCTCCTTTATTTCAGAAATTCTTGCTATTAGGTCTTGGTGCATGACCTTGTTCTACATGCTACTGAATTCCACCTCACTCCACACATGAGAGTCCTGAAGGTCTCTGTGTTTCAGGCACAGTGTTGGGGATGAGATGGCAGGTGATTGAAGTCTTGTATCTGCTGGCAAATTTTTTTAGTAATTTTCAGTCCCCTTGCCTTCCTGCAGGGATGTGCTCTGGACCTACAGCCATGTTGGTATGGTTGGTTGACCTTGGCTGGTTGTCAGGTGCCCACCAAGCTGCTCTCTCACTCTTCCGCCTCAGCAAGATGGGAGAAAAAATAGAATGAGAAAGCTTGTTGGAGATAAGGACAGGGAACTTACCCACCAGCTATCATAATGGGCAAAACAGACTCAGCTCAGGGAAGATTAATTTAATTTATTGTCAATTATAAATAGAGATAGTGGAAAACAGAAACAAAACTGAAACTACCTGCTCCATTCCCACTTTCTTTCCAGGCTCAACTTCACTCCCAACTCCTCTACCTCCTCCCCACTGAGCAGTGCAGGAGGATGGGAGTGGAGGTGGTGGACAGTTCTTAATAATTTGTCTCTGCCACTCCTTCCTCCTCACACTCTTTCCCTGTTCCAACATGAGGTCTCACCCTTGTATGCAGTCCTTCATGAACTTCTTTAATGTGGGTCCTTCAAGAACTCGTCTACAGGTCCCGCATGGGCTACATGTCTTGCCAGAAATCCTGATCCTGTGTGAGCTTCTCTCCACAGGCCGCAGGTCTTGCCAAGAGCCTGCTCCAGTATGGGCTTTCCACAGGCTGCAGCTTACTTTGGGACACATCCACCTGCTTCACCATGGGGTCCTCTATGGGCTGCAGGCCGACCACCTACATCACCATGGTCTTCACCATGGGCCACAGAGGAATCTCTGCTCCACTGCCTGGAGCATCTCCTCTTCCTTTTTTTCAATGGCATTGCCATCTGCAAAGTTGTTTCTCTAGCTTTTTTCTTGCTGCTCTCTCTCACAGCTCCTGCACACCAATTTTACCCATTCTTAAATATGTTTTCAACAATGTGCCACCAGTGTCACTGTTGGGATCAGCTTTGGGCAGCAGTGGGTCTGTTTTGGAACCAGCTGGAATTGCCTTGGTCCAATACAGGGGCAGTTTCTGGTGTCTTCTCACAAAGGCTACTACTGCAGCCCTCACTGCTACCAGAATCTGGTCATGTAAACCAAATGCAGTAGGGAATTCTCCTGTCTCTTGCAGTGGATCTGTTTGCAGCCTTGGGTTGAAGGCCCCTAAGAAAACTGACCTACAAGCTTTTACTCTTCCTCTAATTCCCGTGATTCAGGTACGTGCTGGATTCAGCAATTTGCACAGTATGAGCTTAGTCCCAGACTGAGGACACAGGCCACAGGCCACAGCAGCTCTGCTGAGCAGCCTGAACAGCCTCTGTTGTTCTTGCTGGGCTATAAGAGTTCATTGCAATCAAGACCAAATATGTCTGTAAGAGGAATCCGTGCTTCTGCACTAATTATGGTTTACACTGAGAGGCATGAAGATGTAAAAACTTGTATGTCGTGTAGCCCTTGTTGCTTTCTGGTGGATAGAGAGAGTGAGCAAATGTTTTTAATACCACTTTTGTAACCCTTCTGTAAGGGACAGCTGATACACAAGATGCTTTCTCACACCCTTTGCTGGGATACTGAGCTCCCCTTCCCTTGTCCTCATTTCCGTTTTGACCCTGCATGCAGATGTTTGAGATATACCTTGTGGGTTGCCCTTTGTGGGAGAAAGCCACAAACTGCTCTGGGCTGATCACAGATGGTTCCAGATGACTCCAAAAGGTTGGAAAAACTCACTTCCCACTGAAATTTGAGCCAGGCAGGGGAACTTGCAGGAGCCATGCACCCTTAGGAAAGGGTGTTAGTCGCTTGGTCAGGAGACACCAGAGGACACATGTGAAGAGGTACAAAAGGAGATGCAAAAGGACACGTGTGAAGGCATATGAGAAGAAGCACAAGAAGGAAATACAAAAAGGGGACACATGAAAAGAAATGTGAGGAGACACTTTTGGAGAGACAAAATGGAGAAGATGCAGAAAGGGTGATATTTTTTGGGACATGGCTGCAGATGCACTCATGAAAGGAGGAGGCACAACTCTGAGAGGACTAGGGCTGTGGGCAAACCATGTTGGGACAGGGTCGCCCCTGAGGGACTACAGTTGTGGATGACCTATGTTGGAACAGGGACACCCGTGAGGGACTGTGGTCCATGGGTGAGTCACACTGGAGCTGAGAGCAGTAGCAAGTGAGGAGGAGGAGAGGAAAAGTGCGAGAAACAGGGAGTGACAGGAGAAACCATTATGCACTGCCACTGCCCTCCTGCACTGCCTATCGCCTTGTCAATGAGACTGGAAAGGACTGAAATAAAAGTGATGAAAATGAGGCCAGAGGAGACTAGGAATGAGGAGGAGGGGTGTTGGGCTGAAGTTGAACCTGGGGAAGGGGGTGCGAAAGGTGATTTCCTTTGGTGTTTGTTTAATTGTTTAATTGTATTCTTTGTTTCTCAAAACCTGAATCAGCAAGGAAAAGATTACGTTAATTGGCAATAAATTAGCTGCAATCCCCTGGGTTGAGACTGTTTTGTCTGCAATAGCAAGCCAGAGTATCAGTGTTTGCCAAAGGGTGTAATGTGCTTAATGTATCCCATCACATAAAAGGACAACCACACCCTGTGCATTCTCTGGGGGACTACCACTTTGCAGTTTTTCTCCTTTCCAGTTCACAAGACCACAAGGCTCATGAGTATTAGTATGTAATATGGGAGATACTTGTTTGCCTTTGTTTGTTACTTTCCATTTTCACTGACAGTGCTGTGTTTAACTTAAGTAAATATTTCCTAGAAGGTGCTCATCGCTGAAAGAGCCTTCAGTTAAAAAAGGCCACATATTGCTTCTGCCATGGGTATGCAAGGTCCTCTGTTGTGTCTCCAGAGAAGAGAAGGGCTTGGGGGCATCTGACACATCCGTAAAAGCAAAGGATACCCTGGAGCAGTGTGCAGCTGCAGTGCTGTCAACAGTGTTAAGGTAAGTCCAAAGCTCCTTTTGAACACAGAAACACGTTAAGGAGGATTCCTTCTGCTCATCTCCAGCTACATATTAACTCCTACTGAAGCAGCTGCTCATATCCTTACTTCTCCAAGTGTGCTTTTCAGCTTGTGCAATTTAGATGTGACTTCGATCTCATTCACGCTATTCCCTAATTATCAGGAAAGTGTTTTGAATTATGAAATGCTGTTTGGATATCTGGAAGAAGAAGATCACTGCTCTATATTTCTGAATAACACCTTCACAAATAACTGCTGAAATCACACTGAGGTGTTCAAAACACTTTATGGCTCCAATTTTTTTTAGAAAATGCTCACATTAGTAGGTGAACTACATAGGGTGTATTTTAAATTACTTGTTAACTTCCCAATAGTGGTTGTGAGTGTGAGCTATTGTGTCAGGAGATGAAACTTAGATCAAATGGCAAGACTTCTCTAGTCTCTCCTTTCAAAAGGGAATATCTCAGTGCTCATTCTTCTGTAAAGAAATAACCTTCTCCTGTGGCTGGGAGATGATTTGGTAGAGCAGCACATTAGCAGAATTCATCCTGACCAGCTGTGCTGGGGCTTAACAAAAGGCAAGTCATTTACAGAATAGCCGTGCAGCATTTTTGGTACTCAGGTCATGGTTTGAAAGGGTCTCTTTAAAATAATACACAGGCTGGCTTTTGCGTCCCGCATCACAAAGCTATGCAGTTTGTTTCTTCCCTGTGGGAGGAACAAATACCCTCGGGATCAAGTGTCCTGCTCTCACTCTAAACATGTCCCTACAGCATTGAACCTATGATGAGGTGGACAATCAACTGAAAAAGACTGAGATTGTTACTGAAAAGACTCGCATAAAAATGTAGTCTGTATTACAAATATTATGTCTTATTTTATTAAAAATGCTTTTGTGTTAATACACTATGTCAAGTAAAACATCCTGCCTGCCTTATTTTATTTGAACTCTCTAAATAAGTGGGGGAATCCATCCTTCCAAGCGTTGCAACCTTCTGAATACGTGAAGGCTCGAATAGGTTGTGTAACTAGAGATGTCGCTGGGCCTCAGCCTCACTGCAGCACTCAGCCAGCAGCACTTGCCATGAAATTCTCTTACAAGTCAGATACCCAGATTACTTGTTGAGTTCAGGAGAAGTTCACAATTTATATGTGCTGTGGGGAGGGTGATGTTGATTGTTGGTTTATGTTAGTTATAAACAATTTCTGGGGTCTTGTAAATGAAATGTATTTGAGGAATCAGTTTTATTATTACTGAGAAAAGCCCTATCCTCATTATGAGTCTGCAAATCATTGTAGAAAAGCAGCCTGGCAAAACTGGCTGAATGAACTTATCCAATTAACCCCAGAATATTTTATTCCTTCGTTGTACTCTGCTATTGCATCTGACAGTTTTGCTGCTCCTCTGATCTAATTAAGGGTTTTTGGCAAGCATCACAGTGTTATAAATTTTGAAAATGTGAACCAAACCTGGCTCACAGCACTTGCTTCAAATAAAGAGAGCTGAACTTTCATTTACTTCTTGAACTGACAGATGAGTTTTCATGAGAAATGTTGACTTCTGTTTAGCTTGTATATAAATATCTATTTATTTATGTATTTATGTATACACTCACATATATATTTACTCTTCCATGATCATGTTATAAATGCCTTTTTCTTTCTCAAAGTTTATTTTTTGGTGATTTTATTAATGGCAAAACCACTTTACGATGAAAATAAAAACAACTGGCAGATCTGGCTTTCATATTCATATGTGTCAGAATATGACACTTCAGTCTTCCACTTCGCAAACTGGGGATTCATGACTGGGCTGTGTGAAGTCAACCAGTTTTTCTGGGTCAGAGGATGGCAGGCATGAGAAATGCAGTGTTCGACCCTTCTCTGAGAAAATCAGGTAGAAAGAAAAGTTTTAACCTGTTCTGGGCTGCTTTTCTACTCTTATCTGGTGTTTGCAAGTTCAGTGGCATCATAGATCTAGAGGTTTTCCTATAATATAGGTTTCTAATCTCCTCTGTTCTTTCTAGAATGAAATTTTAAACTTGCATCCTAGATTGTGCCCCAAATGCTGACAGATCCTCTAGCTGCTCCTTCTACAGCCCCTTCCTTCTTTGGCTCCTACAGCTCAGCCAGGAACAGCTGGAAGAGACTGAGGTATCGCTTAGAATGCCTTTGGAGATGAGGTGGATCCCTGTCCACCCACAGTTGCAAACCCGGTGCAGGGTCCAGACCAGCGGCAGCAGGAGCATCATGTCTCTGCTCAGGAGTGCAGGATCAACACAGTGCTGGGGGCAGTGCCCCCCGGTGCCTCTCTGCCCCACACAGCCCCTCTGCCTGCCAGAGCCCACCCTGGCACTGCTGGCATTGGGCAGATGAGTCCTGGGAACCTCTGTCTTCATGTGTCTCACAGCTCTATGGGGACTTCGAGCAATTGAGCCAGAAGCATCCCCCCAGCTGTGATAGAGATATATAGCCAGGTCTTTAACATGCACGCTGGCCCCAGCTGCAGTCTGAGACTAGCTGGCATCGAGCAGGGCTTTGATGGCTGGCTTTGGCAGAAAACCAGGGTCCTTATCTTCCTTTTATCCTGAAATTCATTTGAGGCAGAAGCCATTATTTTGTGTGATACAGCACTAACACCACCTTGTTAAGGTTTATCAAACACTGATGTTATTCCATTCTAAGTATTTACCTGTCACTGCATTCTAGAAATATATTAGTAAGCTACTCGGTGAAGCTGTTACTAACAGCTACCGTGTAATAATGATTATGAGTATGTCCAGATTACCTCTCCACTTCTCTGGTTTTAATTAATAGGTAGAAACTTGAATTACTCTGCTTCTCATGTCTGGTTGTACAAATCAATGGCCATAAAAGATTCAACTACAGATTACAGCTTTGTGAAAAACATCCCCCCTGTTTTTTTCCTGAATCCCAGTCCCTAAGGCACCCCAGAGGCAAGGCTGATCTGCTGTACGATGTTTAGGAAAGCAGCTGGCAGCTGAGCCATGGAGTCAGGCAGATCCTAGTATTAGCCCAGAGCCTCCACAAGTGGTTTTATAGACATCTTTCACTAAGTGAAAGCCTTTGATCTCTGAAGTAATTATATTTTATAAGCTACCACTTCGCCATAAAAACACATCCATTATTTTGACACAAAGAGGAGACTTCCCAAAGAGACTCTATCTGTTTCAGAGGAAAACATGCACTTGTCAATCCCACTAAAACAATGAAGAAGCTGGAGAAAAGTCACATCTGCCATAAAGAGAAAGTAATGAAGAGGAGGATATATATTTTTGTTGAGTAGTTGCCACAGATCTCTGTTACTGATGGTGTTAATGAGAATGAATTGTATTAATGTCCAACAATGTACAATAATTTTTACATTGCCAGCAGTATGGAGGAGACCTTTGATGAATTTTCAAAATGGTCCCGTCCAACCCAAACTATTCTATGATTCTATGAATCTAGTTAGTGGTGACCTCAGAGAAAAGCTCCGGAAGTTTGCGACCAAGAAAGATAAACACTGTTAATTGACATACTCAAAAGCACTTAGTATTGCTTTAACACTGGTCACTTGTGAGGCTTATTGGAATTTTACCAATTATTTAAGTGGAAGAAGGTTAGGGCCAATGGCAAATATTAAAATAATACAATTATAAGCTAAGTTTATGAAAGACATTATTTCCAAACAAGAAATGAAGACGACTTCAAGCATCTTCGCACAAGCTGGTTTTTCTAATCTGTGTATTCTTTCAGAAAGCTATTTCCTTTTTAAAAATAATCCACTCAATCATAAGGAGCCACTTACTTATTAATACCTGTATTTACTTAAATGTCTCCAATTATCTGTATTCTGAACAAGCAAAACAAATTTAAAAGCCGTCGTAACTCGACACTGGAACACAGTTCCTGAGCCTGAGATCAGCTGATCCGAGGTAGCTTGATGGGCCCCAATTAAGTGAAATCTTCAAAGTACAGAGAAGCCTTTTGTTTTGTTTTGTTTTGTTTTTTGCTTTTTTGTTTTTTTCTCTCTCAATTGGGCACTTTTGTTCTCGAGAGACCAGTAAGCTCCTGGCAGCCCTTGTGAGAGCAGCTGACGTGGAGTGGGCGTTACAGCGGTGAGGGCGATCACACTCCTGCACCTTGTCTTGAAAAACCCTCTGGGAGGGCAGTGTCGCTGTGCACCAGGTGCTGGAAGGGGCAATTGGCTTGTGACGTGGTTGAGTAGCACCCACACTGTGCTGCAGCAGCGGGTGTGGTAACTCGGTGAACGAGATGGGTGCCCTGGTGACAGAAGATACAGAGAAGACAGAGTTACTGAATGCCTTCTATGTCTCTGTCTATGCTGCTGGAGGCTGTCCTGGGGATCCCTGTACCCCTGAGGCCCCAGAGGAAGTCAGGAAAAAGGAGGAGTCTGCCTTGATTGATGAGGACTGGGTAAGGGAGCAATTAGGCAATCTGGACACCCATAAATCCATTGGTCTGGATGGGATGAACCCGTGGGTGCTGAGGGAGCTGGCTGAGGTCCACTCTCCGTCATCTTTGCCAAGTCTTGGGAAATAGGAGAGGTGCCTGCAGACTGGAGGAAAGCAAATGTCACTCTGGTCTTCAAAAAGGGGAAGAAGGAGGACCAAGGTAACTATAGACTGGTCAGCCTCACCTCCATCCCCAGGAAACCGATGGAATGACTTATCCTTGGTGCCATCTCAAGGCATATCAGGGATAAGATGGTCATTATGTGCAGTCACCATGGCTTCACCAAGGGGAAGTTGTGCTTGACCAACCTCATTGACATTTATGAGTACATAACGAGGTGGATAGATGATGGCAGAGCGGTGGACGTGGTCTACCTTGACTTGAGTAAGGCATTTGACACCGCAGCATCCTTGCACCTAAACTGAGGGAGTGCGGTCTGGACGATCGGGCAGTGAGGTGGACTGTGAACTGGCTGAAGGGAAGAAGCCAGAGAGTCATGGTCAATGGGGAGGAGTCTAGTTGGAGGCCTGTATCTAGTGGAGTGCCTCAGGGGTCAATACTGGGGCCTATATTATTCAATATATTCATCAATGATTTGGATAAGGGAATAGAATGCACTGTCAGCAAGTTTGCTGATGACACCAAGCTGGGAGGCGTGGCTGATATGCCAGAAGGCTGTGCTGCCATCCAGCAAGACCTGGACAGGCTGGAGAGTTGGGCGGGGAAAAAATTAATGAAATATAACAAGGGCAAATGTAGAGTCTTGCATCTGGGCAGGAACCACCCCAGGTTCCAGTATAAGTTGGGGAATGACCTATTAGAGAGCAGTGTAGGGGAAAGGGACCTGGGGTTCCTGATGGACAGCAGGATGACCATGAGCCAGCACTGGGCCCTTGTGGCCAGGAAAGCCAATGGCATCCTGGGGTGTATTAGAAGGGGGGTAGTTAGTAGGTCGAGAGAGGTTCTCCTTTCCCTCTACTCTGCCCTGGTGAGACCACACCTGGAATATTGTGTCCAATTCTGGGCCCCTCAGTTCAAGAAGGACAGGGAACTGCTGGAGAGGGTCCAGCGTAGGGCAACAAAGATGATTAAGGGAATGGAGCATCTCCCATATGAGTAAAGGCTGAGGGAGCTGGGTCTCTTTAGCTTGGAGAAGAGGAGACTGAGGGGTGACCTCATTAATGTTTATAAATATATAAAGGGTGAGTGTCACGAGGATGGAGCCAGGCTCTTCTCAGTGACAATCAAGGATAGGACATGGGGTAATGAATACAAACTGGAACACAAGAGGTTCCACTTAAATTTGAGAAGAAACTTCTTCTCAGTGAGGGTGACAACACTGGAACAGGCTGCCCAGGGGTGTTGTGGAGTCTCCTTCTCTGGAGGCATTCAAAACCTGCCTGGACACCTTCCTGCGTAACCTCATCTAGGTGTGCCTGCTCCAGCAGGGGGATTGGACTAGATGATCTTTCGAGGTCCCTTCCATTCCATAACATTCTGTGTGATTCTGTGTGATTCTGTGAATGGTATCCTTAACTGCATGAGACAAAGCTGGTCAAGGGAGGTGATCCTTCCCCTCCAGTTAGCACTGATTAGGCCACACCTGGAATGCTGTGTTCAGTTCTGGGCTCCGCAGCGCAAGAGGGACATGGCAATACTGGGGAAAGTCCAGAGGAGGACCACAAAGATGATTAAAGGACTGGAGCATCTCTCCTATGACAAAAGGCTGAGAGAGCTAAGACTGTCTATAGCCTGAAGAAGAGAAGGCTCAGGGAGGATCTTATGAATGTATATAAACTCCTGAATGGAGGGTGCAAAGAAGACATAGCCAGGCTCTTTTCAGTGGTGCCCTGTGACAGGACCAGAGGCAATAGACACAAACAGAAACACTTGAGGTTCCCTCAGAACATCAGGAAACACTTTTTTTTTTTTTACTGTGAGACTCACCAAGTACTGGCACAGGTTGCCCAAGAAGGTTGTGGAGTGGAATATCTCCATGGAGACATTCAAAAGCTGTCTGGACATGGTCCTGGGCCACTGTCTCTAGGTGGCATGCTTGAGAAGGGGGGTTGGATCAGATATCTCTAGAGGTCCCTTCCAAGCTCAATCATTCTGTCATTCTGTGAAGATGATGGTTGAGAATTTCGTATAAGACATGTCAGCCATGCACTGGGCCCAAGAAATTGGGAAGAGGCTGTGGAAAGTGGCTGTGGAAAGCCTCAGTCATCCTACGCAAGTAGCAATCATACTGTGTTACTTCCAGGGGAAAGTGACTGTGTAAGGTACTTCAAGGCAGCTGTGTCATGGCTTGAAACCTGTACCCAAAACACAGTGGGAGATTAAGCGAAGAGAACAAGCTACTCACTTGGAAACTTGACTGAAAGATGTAATATCTACCTAGTGCTCCTGCAAGCATGAGGTCTAGTCCTGCATCACATGAATACATAGGATTCATCTCTTGTAACCTTAATCACCTCTACATTAACCAACACCTTCAAGCCAGACATCAAGGCTCCTTCTGTATCAACAGAAAGAGCTGATGCCCTGAGAAAGCCCTTGATTTATCCTCCGAGGGGTGTTTGAGACAGGCAGGATAGATAGGTCTCTGGTAGTGACTATCCTGTTAGGCATTTAAGGCAAGTAAGCTAGATTGTACTCTCAAAGTCTCCAGCCAGCAGTGCCTGTCCCTTACTTCTCAAGGGGACCAGTACAGCTGTGTCTTTGGTGGTCCTGCATTACCTTCCACTGAATACTTTTGGTTCAGTAGTGCTTACCATTTTAAGACTCATGTTTAAAGAGTCTTTTCCAGTTATGTCACTGTTTTTTTTCAGAAACTTTCTTTCCAAACAGAACTTGTGATCATGGAGCAAAACATTTATAACTGGATAAATACACAAACTGTTCGGTTTAAAGCTGTGTAAATCATTTTGGCTTGAGTTAAGTTTATTCCATCTGCTTTTATCATCTCTTGTTACAATAATTTATAATTCCCTCATAATATTAAAATGTCAGTGAATCAAAAAAAAAGAAACCCATGGACCTCTAGCAGCTAATGGCATTGCATTCAGCAAGTGAACCAAGTCATATAATTAATCATATTTCATCAGCATAGATGCCTGTAATTGTGTAATTAATGTGTATTTGCATAAACACGTAATGATATTCTTATGATTCATACTTTGTGATAATCTGGATGCACAAATTTCTATCTCAGAATTGTAACTACTTGCAAAGCTATTATTGTCATTCCTTTTTTTCCTCATTGAAGAACTACGAAGACCTGATGAATTATCTGGTCTTGTTATCTCAGGCCCTTTCTGTGACTTATTTGTAGAAATAGCTTTCCATGCTCACTGGTTACTTATAAAGAATTTTCTAACAATAAAAATGTATCAGATATTTGTGTGGACAAATCTATTATTTATATTAAGAAAACATGTAATTTCACAGGGTTCCAAATTTTTTACTAGCCAGCTTATCTGTTTTCAGTCTTTTTCAGTAATTAAAGAGAGGATTTAGTTTGTAGATCAAGTTTATGGGAAAGGAATGTATGTATTTCAAATGTACAGACTTCTGTCCTGCTTGGTAAAAATGATTTTTCATTAACTTACTTAGAGCTTCTTATTGAATTTAACATTCAATTCACAGTGCTTAATTACATCTCATTCCAGACAAGATGAGCCAATCTGGGCAGCTGGGTGGCAGTCAGATAAATGTAACCACCTTAAAATATCTCTTTTTAAAGACACTGTCAGGATTCAACCTGAAAAAATGTATTTTTAAAACAATGTTTAGAAGAGAAACAACATGCTCAGCTTTTAGAGACATTTTATACAGCTGTAAATGTTTGTATTTATAAATAACCCAGGCTGCTAAGTAGAATAATAATAATAAAAAATGTTATAAATCACTATTATGATTGTTATTTTATTTGTCAACAACTTAGACCAAGCAAAGGTCTATGGAGACTTGTGTGGTGACTGTGAATGACAACCATGTGTTTGCAGTCAGGAGTAGAAAATATGACAATATCTCAATGCATTTACAAAAGTTCATATTATGAATTAATGACAAATCTATTCTAAATTGCAAAGCAATGTAAACAAAGTTGGAGCTGGACTTGGATGTTAACACTGGCCTCTGTGTGCCCTGCTCTAGTGTCCATATGTTTGAGAGGGAGATCCGTCATGGCAGCCAGGGACTGCCCACATTGGCCCTATTACCTTATGGCTTTGAACATCAATTTCATTCTCGCTTACTCTATATTTGAAGGTCTTTTGAGTTTTGTTTCAAACACTGTTCAGAGTTTTTGGTTTCTTTGCACCCAGGGGCTTCATTTTTGACCTGATACATGGTCCAGGCCAGTGTTTTTTATACCCCTTATTTGCTGAGACCATGGCGCAAAAGCAAAGGGTGGGAGTTTTTGAGAGGGGTCTGCAGATAGCCAGTGGGACAGCAATGGGGCTTCCTGACCCTTAGCTGTGCATAACACCAAAAAGAACCAAACCCAAGGATTCCCAAAAGCTGCAACAGTGATTTGAATGGTTTAGAATTTAATAGCAAGGTATTAAAAATTTTTACTCCTTCGTAATGAATATTCTGTTTTTCTTCACAAGGGAATTGTCCAAATAGAATTCACATTTTAAACAATTTTCCTGAGTATAGTTAATATAATGAAATAAAATTAAAAGAACTGAAAAAACTCATTTTCCCAAATCTCCTATATACTCCTCAGTGATTACTCACATTTGATTTCAGTCCTGTCAGCTACAGCCGTCAGATTATCTTTTGTTTACTCTGTCACTCTGTCTTGACTCTGTCATTTGTGCATTATTTAGGAGATAAGTTATAAAATATATTTCTGCTCATCAAGGTCCTGAAAAGACTTTGCCTAAAATCAGTGGGATGACACCAGTTGACATTAGGAGCAGCTGGTACTTATTCTAATTTAATCAAGCCAAAATCTTAATTATGGGGTTAGACATTTTGACCCACTTTTCATTTTTATTGGAGTGTTATCCTAGAGAGCTAAAGAATTTTACTTTGGGAAAAGGTGTGTGACCATTATTAAAGAGAACAAGCTGGGAAAACTTGGAGAAGGCAGTGCTCAAAATTTTTGGGGAATAAACCAGAGATAAATTTACATGCGAAAACTTATTTTTTTTCCCCTGCATCACAGATGTAGTGTTTCACTATTTTTTCAGCTGTTCTATCTGTGGGCTGTTGGTGGGTCACTTTCTAGCAAAATAAAAAAGCAGCAGACATCAAATCTCCCAGCGAAAAGTCAGATGACTGAAGCACTGAAGATTCTGGGCACTTAATACACAAAACTGTCAAGACCTGTACTCACAGCCTAGCAAAGATTCATCTTTCTTTGGCACCTTTTTTGATAAGCTACCAGACCTACATTTATTTAACCCTGACACAGTCACAGTTGGAAGCCCATTTTACACACATAGAAATTAGTCAAGCAACAACCCTGCGAAAACTCAAAAAGGCTCGGGCTCAGGTGGGTATGAGACTGATTTTTGTATAACAACCAGCCTTCTTCTGGTGATACCATGCAATCCTCAAACTCCTGCTTCTCTAGTTTCACAGAATCATGATATCTTTTATCTAAGGCAAAGCAATATAGATTTTCTAGCAAATATTAATATCTAGCATTTCTCATCTGTAGATGTGAAAGCTATTTATGAAGTAGATAAGTATCATCCTCCTTTACTCGGTGATAAATCTGGGGGCAGGCAGCATCATGAGCTCTTAAAGAAATTAAGCTGCCTGTGGGAGAGAGGTAAGTCACACTATACATTAGCAAGAGGTTAACAAGTAAGACAAAGAGGAGGAATAAATGGTTGGGCTTTACAGTGGAGGGAAGCCATAGATCACAGGGATCTTTGCTGTGTCTGTTATACTCGGAGTTTACAGAAATGAAAAAGGGGTGGAGAATGAGGAGGCTAATGATGATGCCAAATTCTTCAGGATAATAAACATGAAAGCTGATTGCAAAGAGCTGTGGAGAAATGTCACATACCAAGCAGTCAGTGCGATGACAGATGAAATTCTGTGCAATAAATATGAGGTGATGCACAAGGGGAAAACCAATACATGATAAGGGGTTCTAAACTACCTGTTTCCATTCAGGAAAGAGAACTTTTGGTAATAATAATAGATCTTTTCGAACATCAGGATAATTTGCAATAGTGGACAAAAAAACTCAATGAGTATTCTAGCAATTACTGGGAAAGAAATAGAAAACAAAGCAGAATAAAAATTTTTATGCCATTAACCATGCTGTGAATACATCTTGAAATATGGTGAAGAACTGGTCCTCTTAATCTCAAACAGGACTTAGTGTTACTAGAAAATTTCAGAGGAGCGAGAAGGTCAAAGTTTTGGAGTATTTCTTTATGAGCAATGAAACTAATCAGGGAGCTGTGATAGAAATCCACAGTGTTAGAGATGACATGGGTAAGGTGAGAAGGGGCAGTTGCTCATTGTTTCATGTTATTTCAAAAAAATGGCAGAATCAAATGAAATTGAGAGATTATGTGTTCGAAATAATCAACAGGAGGCATTTTTTACCCCACACTGCTTCTATTTGAACCCTGCATTTAAACCCTGCCCCAAGATGTGGTAGCATGGAGTGGACTTGACAAATTCATGGAAGAAACATCCATCAACAAAGATATCACATCCAACTCAGAAGCCCCTTATTTACAGGTCACCAAAACCTTGGTGTGTGTCATAGCACTTTTTTGGCTCTTACACTGCCTGTTACTACTGGCCACTGTAATAGACAGGACAGATAGACTTTTAGTCTATTCTAATGGACTGTCCTTCAAAACCATATGTTTCCCAGAAGGGTGATGGTTCAGACCAACAAGCAAAATCTTCCCTAAGGTATTCAATGCTGGCAATGCAAACCTTCATACTGCTCCTTACAACTAGGTGGGAGATAATTTTTTTCCTGAAGATGTTGATATGCATCCCAGCTGGCAGCTTCTGAAAAGGTGGCTTGTAAACCCTGCTGTCTCTTGATGTTTCATTTTTAGAAAACCAACATTAGATATTATACAGCTTTGCTCAACCGAAATGCTTATGGGTAACAGGTAAAACTGGTTCCTTTGACCGAAGACAAAAAGTTAAGGCTTTAGTGATATAGTCCTAGAAGTCTGTTCCCTCCAAAACCAAAACAAACAAAAAACCCCAACAAAAACAAAATAGGAAAAAACGTCACAAATGCAAAACAATGATCAAAAGCAGTTCTAGACTATATTTCGTGATACATTTCTTCTTTAGCTGCTTTAGAGCACTGGTTATCAGACAATTCCAATGCATTCCTCTTTCCCCTCCCCAATATGGTGGCTTACCCTTCTCCTCGGTTTTCTGAAACAAAAACTCCTCAAAAAAGTGTCTCCTAAGTGTTCTTGTCTTTATTTTCCAACTTCATTTTTTTGTTATTACTTTTTTTCACTAAGCATTTACTTTTGATAATGTTTTGTTTCCTAACAACTCTGTTACATATGGCTAGAACAGCTTACAAGTCCTTCCATTCTCTTATTTTTGGAGTTGGATTTATTTCTCCAGCCCTCTTTTTATGTAAACAAAGCCTCTACTGGCAGACTAGAAGTAATGAAGTACAAATCTTTATTTGTACTTCAAGCATTCAAAGTTGTTCAGAAGAGGAACATGACAATGTCTTCAAGACTGTATGTGCCACTAAAGAATTCGCTATACAAACAGCTTAAGAATTCACTATATGAACATCTTACCAAAACCACAGCTGATAGTTGGCAATTAATTCTTCAAGAACCACATATAAAATACTAATAATACAACTGATGCGTCTGACAATCCCCCTCCTATCTCTCTATTGGGTCAATTAACAATTTAATAATTCTTACAGAACTCCACTTAAAAATGGAGAAAAGAAGGCATAGAAAATAAAGCGAGCTGGCCTGGTTGTGTTAGAGACATAGACTCTAATTCTTCTGTCTTCTGGTACTTTTTCTGGATCCCATTCTAGGTGAAACTTGCATCTTATTCTAAATTTTCTAGCAGTTGATTTTCCATTAACAAACAAATAAAAGAAGCCAAATCAGCCTGGGTGTAACTTCAATTGTTTGAATCCACAAAGAAAGTGCTGATGATGGTAAAGTACTTGATTTTTGTCAGTATTTGAGTACCTCACTGTCCAAATGATTTAAACTTCAAAAGTACTGTGGGACAAAATCACTTCAGCAATTAATGGTACCTGAAATGAATGCACACACAATGAAGGAAGGGATATCAAAATTTTGGTTGTGAAAATACAGCTTATTCTATACTTCTCTTTAGGAGAATCTGTTTTTCCCCTTTTATCTTTTTAACCCTTCCATGTTTTTTTCTAGGCACTTTTTTCTGCAGGCACATTAGTGATAACTTCCTTCAGCTGTTCCCACATCCAAACACTCAATGCCAAGATCACGATCAACGTCTGTTTTTACATTCTAGCTCTTCTGAGTATATTCAAGGTTCTCCTAATCTCTACATCACTATTTTGTCTAATCTATCCCTTAGGACTTCTTCCAGAAATGCCTCACTCTAATCAGTAGCTTAGTGTCTCACACTAGGAAAAATGCTGTGTAAAAGGGATTTTTCAGGATTAGCTCCCTCAGCCAGAAAGTTCTTTATGAAATGTGTCCAGCTGCTTTAGGAAGCAGCAAATACATTTCTGATGCAATATGCTGCAGTAATAGTTAAAAACAAAAAGAGAAATTACAGCATAACTGAAATCATACAAAATACTAGAACTTCCTCTACCACTTTAAATTTATATTCACTCTTTTCATTGCACTGTGCTGCAAGGAAACACATTACTTTTGCTGACGGATAAATGCCTTTTATATTTTCCTTGGGTGCAATGGAGACTGCACATTGAATAAGTGAGATAGGAAAGGATCATTAATAACTGCAAATAAAGAGATTTATGGAATGATTTTTATTAAATTCAAGTGTCATACTATTTCTAATTAAAAGAACAGATCCCTTATGTACTGCTTGATATTGTTAATCATTTTTAATTGTGGTAGCAACAACACCTAAAAGGTTTCTGATGTAGTTTTTTGTACAACTATTTAATATACAAGCTACCACAGCCACTAACATCTTCTTTTTCACCTTAGTTTCATCACTGTGGTTTAGGCTTCAGTGTTAAATCACTGGACTTAAACAAGTATCAGAGAATGAGAGGGAGATAAGGTTTGTTAAATTAGACTTTGAATGGAATCACGACCAAACAGGGAGATGAAAGCAAAATTCAGACTGAACTTTCAAACTGCACACAGGATTTTAGCCAAACAACATCAGTTAAAGCCAACACAAATCACAGAACTTAAATCATGCAAAGCTCTCTGAGGGCCAGATTCAAGCCTGTGCTGAGGTCCACCCACCTGAGGAACATAAAGGGACCTTGAAGCAGCCTTTAATGTGCAGCAGAGGATTGCTCTAGAATGGAGAAACTTGCAGCTGGCATAAAACTTCCATTGCTATCTCTTCATCAGTCCCTCTGGCCCACAACATGTAAGAGGCATGCCAAGGACAAAAGTGAGACCAGCCAGAATATATTGTGCACTGCAGAGCCTTGCCAGCATAATGAGACTTCTGGATACCAGGCGCTAAGGAAGTACAGATGGGTGTTATGATGGAAGTTCTCTCCTTCCCCATATTTCTCACCTTTAAGAAATGCCTCAGCTTCCAAAATGATCCCTGGTGCTTGCTGGGGAGAACTAGTTTAAGGGTTTGCAGCAGAAGGAGCATCACCAGAAAGCTAAAAGGTTAAATAAGGCTTATAGCTGTTAAAAAACAACAACTTGTAACCTCATGGAGATCTTCACTATATAAAAGTCAGGCTCATTTTAGTTTCTGCTGTGGCTGTTATCCAGCTGATCAGTCAGACGAATTAATGAGTCTACTGCTAGTGAGAACAGAGGTTTCCAGCGAAGTGAGCTTAGCTGCAGCTGGCCTCGTGGGGGTCAGGATGGGCTGGCTAACTTGGCTCTGTGTAGAGTCAATTGGGAGTTCATCCTTCATTCCTCTGAGAATGCACTGAGGTCAAACAGCAGTGTTGAAGGCCTTGGTTTGTTAACACTCTCAGGTCCCCTGGCAAGACAGACTGGATTCAGATCAAGTGTGGGTCTCGGATTGTATTTCTGTCAAATCAACCATATAATTTCATGGTGTTTATGTCAGCTGGTTGCATAAAGATAGATGATGTCTGATATGGCATGAAATGAGATCTATGTGGATAAAAGGTACTCTCCCACTGCAAATATCTGGGTTAAAGCTGTCTTTCAAAACCATTTAACTCATTTTAAGTGGAAGGTGGTGACTTCATCATTTTCACTCAGGTGAGTGTGCTTAGTCTTGTGTGTGTAGGTACCCTGAAACTATATATACCATCTCTAGGAACCATACGGCAATTATAGCTGGAGCTGGCTGATGGCACCTTAAATAAAAGGTCCCTTCCCACCTAGAAAGGTCTGTTGTGCACGGTAGTGGGTCATAAGTTTCATACCTGCATCTCAATACATATGGGATCATTAATGTTATGCCAGCAGCAAAGCCAATGAAAATGTTCTCCTTTTGCTCCCCAATTTCTGAACAAGGCTCCCAATCCACTCTGCTCCCTCAATTATGCCAGTGCAACCACCTGAATGTAACACTGTATCTGTGATGACTGAAAAATAGAAAAAAACCTCTATTTTCTCATTGATGCAGCACAAACAATGGCATCATCATCTAAAGGAGGCAGTAAAACCTGCATAAGAATAGGAATGGTTAGCCAGACCAAGTGAGGGTGAAAATGCCTTAGACCAGCTTTGCCAGTAAATAAAACATATTTTTGAACTGTTCCTGGAGGCAATCAAGTGCAGCCAAGCCTGTTTTGTGTTAGAGTCCTTTAAAAATTGCCATGCTGTTTTCCAGGCAATGTAAAAATTGGTAGGTGAGTAGCCAGAATCACAGATTCTGATGACACAATTATGTTGTTTTAGTGTGCAGACACTGAGGTACATGAAGGTAGTATATCCAGGCACAGCTGCTTGAAGGCTTTTTGGTTACACAGAATAGAGAAGATTGACAAATAGTCAGATATGTGGATCCACAAATCTGTAAGTAAATTATAAGCCTAGAAAAAGGTTTGATTTGTTTAGTCTGAGACTTGTGTTTTCCTTGAGGATCAAGCTCTACTTCTGTTAATAATTTAGATGTAAGCTAGAGCATAGTATTTTAGTAACAGTTATTGTTAAACCTAACAAGGGGTTCACTTAACCTAACATTAGCTGTAAGGCATTACATTCCCACTTGGAGCTGGTTATCAAGATTCCTCCTTCATGTAGGTGTGAGAGAAAGGCATGTCCAGCACGTGAGTCATCCCATCCCTAGACGCTTGATAGGAAGAGAGATAGAATGAATATCCTCTGGAGATGTCTCTGTCTCTTCATTAGCTGTAAAGGGAAGCTAGATGAATAGCTTAGACTAAGATGTAAATGTTGGACAATAACTTAGGTAACTTTAAATGGTGGAAGTTAGGAAAGATAAGTCCTAACTCTTCACACTTTCCCTTTGTCTCCTTTTTGTCATACAATAATTTAATTGTGTCCCTTTTCAGCACAAATTCTTCAAATCAAAGCACTGAAACTTATTACTGGTGGATGCCTATAATTACAGCTATATCTGCACTGCACTGCACAAACATACATGCAGCTGCCACCCAACTCCCTAGAGCCCTTTCCAGTTCTGAAATGGGAGGAAGAGTCTTTTAGCTCTGAAGACTTCTTGTGAGAAGGGAAGAGAACTTCAAGGAACAAGCCGTGGCTGACTTTTACAATATGCATTTTTATTCAGATAGTTTGCTGTTGCCCAAAATGAGATCCCTGAAAGGTCTTATGCAAAAGATGAAGTCAGCACTTGATATGTTTGCCTGCTCAGTGTGCAGGTCATTAATGTATGTAACTTCTCTTTCTGCTGCACAGTCACAGGTCTGCAGCTCACTTGGTGGTTCTGCACTGACCAGCGTTAATACAACATTGTTACTGAAACCATTTTCACAGAAAATACCTCATTAGACTAGTTAACTTCTCATAAAAATTGCTTTCTGATGAACATTTGTGTGATGGTCCTCAATTCGTTGCTTTTGAGTAGATTCTTTAAAGATTGGGGGAGAAAATATTTTCTTTTTACTTTAAAGATTATTTTTGATACATAGTTTCTCGTATTTGTTGATTATTTTTTTATGAAACTGGTATTGTAAGCACAATATCTTTTGAAGTAAGAAAATGTTTCCAAGAAATGGAAACAGAAAGAATAAAGAAACCTCCTTCTTTTGTGAATGGTTATGAAAAATGAAGGAAGATTTCTATTTAAGCCAGTTTTAAGATCTACAATTAATAAAAAGAATAGAAAAATTGATTGTGAGATGAAAATTGCACATTAAGGCTACTAAAATTTAATGAATTTTCCCCGCCTTTCCACAAGTCCTTACCAGGATATACAAAAAATAGTAGATTTTGCTTATTACAATAATTATCACATGAAGTAATTTATATATTGGACACAAATAAAAGTAAATAATTATATTTCCAGACAAGGAAATGGAGGGAAATTGATTCTGCTGCTGCCAGCACAGCAGCTTCTAGATAGCTGGGAGTCTGCTGCCTTCCTCAAGATAAGAATCATCAAGTGAGAAAGGGTGTTCCACAAATATAGGAAAAAAAAAGAAGTGGTGATTTGTTCAGAAATTTGAATAAATAATACTTTTAAAGTGTGTACCCCAGAGCTTTCACCTATGGTATAATATAGCAATACCTGTTTCAGAATCAGGTTACAATTTTCTTTGTTTCCTTCTGCAGCACTGTGAAAACTCTTGTTCCCCCTTGATGTCAATCAACTGAAACTCACTTCAGATTCCATTAGAAAATCAATACTGTTAGTGAATTGAATCAAAAGAGGTCATAATTCTAGTGTTTTTCCTCTCCAATGAATGCATCAATGACAAATTCTTTCTGCCCAGCATATGTGGGAGCTAAAAATTAAAAAGCAGAGCTGCATGCTGATACATGGGCAGAATGAACACATGTATTGAGCTGCTACTACTAGCTCTTAGCTGTGCCACTGCTATCAAATTTTGCTTGGTGCAGGGCCAGGTTCATCTCATGATGCAGGGCCAGGTTCATCATGTTACACAAGGGCAGATGTGGGGTGACTCCAAATCTGTGTTTTTCTGCCACATTTATAGAGTGACCATCACTGCAATGGTGAAACACTCACTGCCAGCAGAATCTTAATGCATTTAATGAAACATGGAAATCAATAACAAGAACTTCAGTGAGAATATTTTTCTGTCAATAGATTTCTTACTGATTCCTGGGATGTGTCATGTGAGTTGCACTTCTTATGCCTTATTTTGGAAAGTTAAGAGTTACTGAACACATTAAGTTCCCAGTCTTATCTGCACAGAAATTATTTCCAAGATGTCATTGATTCTCATCTGTTATGCTTAACTGTAAGTTCTGAAGTAATTTTCTCCTTCTCTCCCCCAGTACACATTAAGAAAACACAGTTATTTGCATGATAAAGTACAATATGCAATTAAATTTGACTAGTTTAAAGAATTAGTGTAGTTTTAATGTAAATTCAAAGAGCTTTTGCTGTATTGCCTACAATTGTAGAAGTTCAGCAAATTTATTTGCAGAGGCATTTGATTAATTCTGTTTCTGGAGGCTAATTCTGCTCTCAGCACTTAGTTATGATTACCCATCTAGCAACAGCTTTGAACAAAAGCATATACTTTATAATTTGCACAAAGCTGATCCTTTCCTAGGTTGGGAATTGGCTCTGATTTGACAATAACCCAGAGCAACTGAGGTTATAAACTGCAGAGACCATTGTTTGCACAGGAGAATTATATTGGTTACAATCTGCAGCCAGAGCCCAGCTCCAGCCCAGACAAGACCTTAGCAGAGTATCTGCTGAGCAGGCTAAACCTTCTGCATATGCATAGAAATCCTTCCTTGTGATTTAACTCCAAATTACCTCAAAAGCCTCTTGTCCCTTTATAATGTGAACTTTACCCTGTACTCCCTGAAATCTCCTTCACTGTTTAAAACCTTCTGGAATGTTTTGGCATGAATTAGGACATCGCGACCTGAAACCATCACAAAGATTTTGCTGATGCTATTCCCATCTTACCTGAGCTTTTTTACCTCTCTTTAAACATAGATTTCAGCTCCTTTTTGCTCTCTCTGTGTTACCAACTGGCTTCCTGAGTCCAAGCAAGCAAAATATTCTCCTCTCACTTTGTCCCTTACTGGCAAAAAGAAAGAAATCTGCAACTCCAAGTGCAGGGCAGAAGAACTCATTGCCTGAGGAAAAGGACAAGGTGCAGGGAAAGCTTGGTCCATTCCAGGCAGTGAGAAGAGATACTGTTCTATGAAAAAATTCTGCCTGATTATCCTTCGCAGGAAGAATTAAAATACAGGCAGGCAATACGGATTGGACGACTTTGCTTGGTGAGAGACCTGAAAGCCTCCAGCCAAAGTGAGAGCCCTACAGTGCTGACAGCCCTGTACCTCCCACCAATCTCTCAGCAAAACGTACTCATGTAACTACCATCCTTTGAAAGACACACATAGCTCAGGGCAGCAGGTGCTTTACCTTAACAGTGGTGCACCACAGAGGTGATATAAATCCAAACTCAAAATCCATATCCATAAAACTTTGACTGAGTAAAGATGTTATTATTTGGACTAATACAGTCACACAGAGAGCACATCAAAGCTGCCAATCTATTATTTTAGTAGCTCTAGGACTTGTAAGGCAAACCACGAACTTTTAATGGAAGAAACTTGTTTGAGTTTCAAGAACTTCCTACACTTGAAATCCATTTCTGTGGTTTCTTACATGTTAAGAATGGTCATTTCTGTCTCTGCTGGTACTGTGGGCTTTATTACCCTGGCAAGCTTCACTGCCTGCAAGAAGGAAGGTATTAGATAGTGTGGTTGTATGTCTGAGACTTACTTAATAATTTAGTGAAATTGTTAATTGATCTCATTATTCAATTAATGCTGGAAGGTTTGTGAATTCTGGTTTAATTTTCCTGCTCCTTGAGGTCAGACTGATAGGAATGTTTCTTTTTATTGCCGACAATCATCAATATTTACAGACTTGTATATTCACAAACATCTGAAAGGTTTTAGTCTCAGTATCTTTCTGCTCTATTGTTTGCTCTTTCATCTCCTCTCAGACATGGCCAGAATGATTGATGTTTTGTCTGCAGAGAGTAAAAATAAAATAAGTATCACATTCAAGTCTCATTCTGGAAGTTAAATATAATTTTGTCTGTTAAAGTGCCCTTCAACGAAACAATAAAATTCAGATCCTATCTGCGTGAAACCAAAAATCCACAACAAATACACATTATTTTGGTTGGTTTTCCCCTATGTTCCAAGCTCTTTCTATTGTAAGTAGTACCTATGTGCAGTTCCAGTAGTTTCCTTTCTCTTGTCCTTGTCTTTGGTACACAATATATATTTAGAACTTCTTTAGTGCTCAGCTGTTAAACCTCAATGCAGGCTCGATGAGCAGATAATAAAATAATACAATCTGCACTAGAAGTCAAAATTATATGAAATGTGCTTTAAGTAAGCTAGAGTAATAAAGATAAATCACAGGAATATTTGTGTGAATTCTAGATGAGGGGGAAGTTGTTAAGGTGTGGCGTTGGTTAATGTATTATTGTATTTTACTTTCACTGTTTCCACCCAGTCTCTGGCAGACTGTCAGACCACAAGAAACCCTTGTCTTAATAGCCATTGCCCCACAGAAGGAGAATCACTCTCAGCAACAAGGTGAGCAAATAATTACAGTTTAATTGTTCTTCTTTTTGTCTATGAATTCGGGGAGTGACAACTGCATTTCTGGTGCACTTCAGTGAAGGGACTTCAGATGAACAAGGAAGGAAATCCCCTGCAAAAGTGTGAGAAAAACAGATTTAAGCCAAAACTGCCTTTTTTTTTTTTTTTTTTAAGAATGAAGAGATGATAATATTTACATGTTTTGTAAAGAGCTGAAGAATAGAGAAGAGCCTTTGTAAATACACTGCAAATAATTGTTTCTGTGAGAATCCATTCCATGAATGTGTCAGTGAAAATAAATGCATCTGCATGAAAAAATGCATTGCATTTATTGGACTCCAACACAGCCTGAATCTTAACTGTGGCAGTGAGAAAAATATTCTAAAATTTGTGTGTTTTATACATAAGTAGATATGAGTGTATGGGTCAGTTGACATGACCTTGCAGTTACCGCAGGTAAGATCATATATAGGAGCAATTACTATGAAGTAGCTGATGAAAACGACTGACTACCAGCAAACTCTCACTGAATGGTATATGCAGGGGAATTTGGAGAAGATCATAACAGACACCTGACCTTGCACACTGAACCAGTAAATACATGAATGATTTCCTACCATGCTCCTTTGTCTCAAATGTTTGTAACCTCCTCTGTAGGAAGAGCAGGACAAGTGGAGCTTCCTACAACAGAGAAAAATGTGCCCAAGCTTTACTAGCTTCTGCAGCTGGAACTCCTTGATACAGAGGATGCAAGAGAGATGAATGGAAGGAGCTTCAGCAAGTGAATAAGGAGGGCATGGAGTTCAAAAAGAGGCTGCCTTGACAAAGCTTATTTGTGAGCATAATAGCTGCTTAGGCTGTGAGTTCTTTATATTGATATTTGTCTTGTATGCATTTAAAAATCATTCACAATGAGGTCTCACTTAGAACATCCTCTTGGAAGGGGAAAGATCATGTATTACGTATATTGATGTGTCAAAGTTCATTTCTTGGTATATGTAATATTTTATGCTTATTTACGTTAAATTTAATTTCATACTATTTCAATTCTCTCTTCACAATTTTTGGACTAAGTTCCTCACTGTCTTCCATTGTTTTGACTGCCATAAATAATTTGGTTGAGATTATCTATCACCTACTAGTATGAGTTTAATTATGGCACAGCTTCATAGTAAAGTTATTTTACACAGTTGAGAAACAGAATTTGGCAGTTTTTTTTTTTTTGTTTGTTTGTTTGGTTCGTTGTTTTTTTTTTTTTTTTTTTTTTTTTTTTAAATTCCTGCTATATTCAAAACACCTAATAATTCTATCCAGAAAGTTCACATTTAGATAGATAAAGGACTATTCAATCAGTTGAGACATGTTTCAGTGTGAGATCTTCATTATCAATTGTTTTATAATTTTGAGACACTGCAAAATTATCTTGTACCTCTCATAAATTTTGGTGTAACTCTTGCATTCCAGAGTAACTGTTTCAGTGTATCTCACTAACAGCAACCATGTACAAAATATTCTTATGTTATATTTTAAATATCCTGAATAAAAATAGTTTCCTGTTTATTAGTATATAATGTTATCACTCTTTTTGAATGAATATGGTAAAGGCACATTGTCCTAGAGCAAAACAGAGAGCAGCATGTGATGACAGCACAGGATCTTGGGCATTGTTTGCATCCCACTGTGGCCTGTATGGTGCCCATGCTACGGTGCTCAAGCTAGTTTAGATTTAATGAGCACAGTGGTTCACCCAGCATGAACGCACACTTTGTGCAGCCACATTCTCTGGTTGGCCGGTAGAAAATGCGGAAATGACTGTACACATTCTTCCTCTCTATTTCCCCTCCTGTCTGTTTGCAGCATGAGACAATAGAAAGAGACTTGACAGACGTCAGGATTTATGCACCGTAGAAGTAGAAAGGCACTGCTGCACCCCATCGCACCAGGGACTGGGCATCCTTAACTTCCACCAATATGAAGTTGAATCTCACACAAAATCCAAAGCTGGTGCTTCACGCCTTCCTGGTCCTGGATGCTTTTCCTGTCTCCTTTCATCAGGTCATCTCTTTGGAGACAATAGACTTCTTAATTAATGTTGACAACTAAATTTAGAATAGTTAATTAGTGGAGGCACCACAGTCACAGCCTGGGCACAGGTTCAAGGTTTGGAGGACATTGGTGTAGTTTGATTACAGCGGTTCCCATCAGGCAACAATGCCTGCTGCTGTGGGCAGAAATATGAGAGAGAAATTGATTGCGAGGTGGGCTGTGTATTCTGAGCTGAAAAAGAAGGTGAATAATGTCAATTAGGTCAATAATCTCCCCACAAAGTAACAATGAAGGAACTGATTCTTGGAGGTACCCAAAATTTCTTTGGTAGACAGTGGGATTTGGGGTGTTAGGTGCTTCTGAAAATCAGACCATTTCAGCTGTTCTTTTAAAATATTTTTATTTACCTTCTCAACAGAAATGAAATCTACTCAAACAGTCATTTTATGCGATTGACTGTATAACTTATCTGTCTCATATATACAGCAATATATTTTTTGTTCTGTTAACAAGCTCAGCATTAAAGAAATGAACTCCCCAGGGAGAATAAATTAAAACAAAAACATCCAGAGAAGACAAAACCTATAAAAAGCAGATGGTACTACATATAAAATGCCATCAATTTTTATGCATCTGTGTAAAAAGGCTGAGATGTTCCCAGCCTTGACATAAATTCTACCTATCAACCCCATCAAGATATCACAACTGTATTAATGATTGCAACAACTGATATTCTACTCACCAATCCAAAACCATCGTATTCACCTCAGCAAAGAGGCTAGGAGGAACAGTGCATACTCATATCTAACAGTAAGCCTCCATAGGACCCTATCACTCTTTACATCAAATGTGAACTTTTAAATTAATGACTTTGCTTATGTTTTCTACTTCTGTTGTGACTGAACTCTCTCATATATACCTGATTTGTGTGTGGGAGTCAGTGGTTCAGGCAGGTTGAGCAATGAGGAAAAACCTCTAACGATCATCCCTGGGTTGAGTTTCACGATAAATCTTTAAGAAGCGTTTGCCTTTCACCTTTCAATTCATTTTCTTCAAAAGCCATCTGTCACAGTCTGGACCTTAATATGGATTCCCTCTTTCTCAGTTAGGTGTTTTAATCACAGAAAAAAACAAACCTTATTAGCTTGGGTGGAAGGCTATATTAACTCACTAAATATGTGGTCAAACCCAGGTTCATATACCCCCAGACCAGAATTAGCATGTGAGACTCAATTCCAGTGTTCTCAGAACAGTTCCAGTGCTCAGAATCATGTTCAGGTGCATCAAAACCAGGAGCTGATATAGCCTGGCAATTATCCATCCCAAAAGTAGCACTGCTGGACTATATCATAGCATGACTTTGAAAGCATTTAAAACTGAAATATCCAGAAAACACTCAAAAGGAGAGTGCTCATGGGTTTAGAATTAACAGTTAATGAAAACTTGTTCCCAGAGACAGAGCTGGTTAAAGATAATAGGCTACAGTATTTAAACATAAAATTAACAGTATGGAAAATAAAATCTACACATATGTTTTGCAAAAGTAGAGAGTTTCTAAGTGTGAACTCCAAATTCTAACTGGGAAAGATAATTTTGAAGTAACTGGACACTGTGCGGATTACACTAACCCTTCTCAGTTATGATTTGGGTCAGTAATAACTTTATGACTATTAGAAGAGAGTATGGTTCAGTTCATCCAGTGTGATTTGTGGACATCATTCACTTAAAACCAATTACAATAAATTTTTCTTTTCTTGTTTCCATATTCTTAGCTGCAGCAATTTTATTTTACTTTGCATATAGTCAGCTTCACTTGTTTTGTGTATGATATTTCTGCTATTACTGTGATTCAAAGTCCTGTAGTAGAGCTAAATGCCTTTTTAAGAGTACGACCTGGCACAACTGCAACTACAGACACAGTGCATATAGTACTTTCTACTTAGGCTTTTAAAAGACAGAAGAAGCCCTACTGTATCATCAAACTCTTTTTTTGTTTCTGTAGTGATGATGTCATCCACTTCATTTATTTTGTTAACAAGTTCTACTGAACACAGGTGTTACTCCAGGTATCTAGACATTTCTTTCTCTCTCTAAACAGAAAACAAACTTGAATCACATGAAAAACTACCAGGAGAATAATCGGATACTCAGCTACTTTTAACAGAAGGAGGAACTGCAGAGTACCTGGGGAGGGACGCTACGCGAAAAAAATGTAAACATTTCAAATGAAAGTGTACAATGGATATTTCATATCACAGCCTGCCCACATGATTGGATTCTTCTGCAATCTATGTAGGGAGCCACATCCTGGGTTTTTACTCAGTTTTGATTCAAGTGAACTCACACTGAATTCAGGTGAATAAACAGCCATTTTCCTATGCCAATTTGCCCTCTATTATGTATTATGCATGCAAACAGGAGTACACGTTCACATGCCTAGTTGCACATCTGACCTTTTGAAAACTAGTCCTTAAACAATCTGCCCAAGGACACAGAATGAATCAGTGATTCATGTAAGTCATAATTTACTGCCATTTCCATTTTGATCACTTCAGCTTTTTTTGTATGTAATACTCCAGTCAGAGTACAATAACTGCAACCTAACATTATGTTAGATTAGAGTACACCTAATTTTATTTTCTGTCATCTGTCATCCATCTCTGAGGTTTTAATGTCTTATTCTCATCACATTTAAAACAGAAAACTTACATCTCTTTCTATAATGTAATTATAGTTCTCTTATCATTCCCTCCAGTGTAATGTCACAAGGAATTTTCTTCTACTTCATGTACAATTTAATTTCCTTTTTGATTGGCATTGTGTAGTATTGTGTTTGTCAGGAATCTCCACATTTACATTTTTATACCTGCATGTATTTTCAGACCAAGAAAAATTAAAAGCCAGGAAAGTGATTAATGCAAATATTATTTGACTAGGAGATCTTTAGGCCTCAAACTCTGTCTTTCTATACATGACTATTATGTCTCACTGACCTCAAAAACTTAAAAACCCTCATGACCCTGTCTTTTTCCTCCACAGACACACAGAGAATTAGACTTGCCTCACTTTCTTTTCTACACTGGCTGAGTGAACCACAACCTAATACCATATCTCAGATAGGCTTGATAAGCTGTCTTTATATTAAGTTTTATCCAAATTAATCTATATAGAGAGAGTAATATTCAAAACATGCTGAGTTAAAATTTGCTAAACTTCAGATGTAGTATTAAACACAAAATGATGCATCTTGTATTAATGCATAACTCAAACTAAACTATGGGGATTGGTCTTGGAGACTGTGTTTCTCCAAGAAAGTCCATTTGGTTGTCTTTCCCTGTCAGCAAAAACTTTGCAGAGTAAAATATATTTATTCTAAATGATATTAAGTTTCTTTCCAGATCAGTTCTAGGGTTTCACGTGATTTTAACTGCCATCATGACAGGGTGGAGTTTGAATTGCTAAGAGTGAGGGGTTACCAGTGTTGGCTTAAGCGCTGTCTCTCTCAGGTGTTCAGTGGAGACCTGGGTCTGGCTCCATGGGCTCAACAGGTGATGGGGGACACCTGGTATCATGACAGAGTGTTTAAAGCCCAGTTCATGAGTCAAAATTTGATACCTGTTTCCTTAATTCTGCTGTTTCAACTGAAGACATCGTGTTCCATAAGGATCATAGCCTGAGACAGGTAACTGTAGTCAAAACATAGCTAACTTCCCACAGCTACAAGCAACATGGACAGGAATCAGCAGAGTCCATATTTTTAGAATCTGCCTTTTGACTAAAGGTACCTTATTTGGCAATAAAACAACCATGCCTCTGGCTGAGCTTCAACATCCAAGGCAGAAGGCTGTCTTTGGTGCCTGGTTCTGTCTGGGAGTGAATAGCAGTCATAAGAGCTTTTGGGTAAAAAAAATTTAAAAAATACTTTTTCTGGGATGGCTTAAAGATTTTGTCTTGATCATCATATACACTCTCAGAATCCTGTGGTTATTATTCTTATTTATGTTTTACTCCTCCAGTCTGTTTTCAGAGTAGTGATCTTTTGCACGTTATTTAAAAAAATGCAAACACAGAAGAAAAGCAGTAAAATGTAAAAGACAGAAGCAAACATATTTCAACACGTTCTTTAGCTGAAGTGTGACCAAAGCCCTTTGGGTCATATCTGGATGCTAATGCTTAATGCTAGCTTTTGAGTGAACAAAGAAATCTGACATCTGTTTTTAACCCTGATATAATGGAAAACAGGATTAGTAGTGGTGTTTATAGCTCCATAAAAGTATAAGGTAATTAAGGTAAGTTCTGTTTCATTAACATACCTATTGAGTTTTCAATTTTATTTTCTTTGTTAGTCATGTGAGGCTGTAGATTTGAGTAGAAATCCTACAGCTGATAAGAGAGAAGAAAGTGAGAGAACCTGTTTTTAATAGTGAAATGCAAATCATTGAACTAAATAATTAATGCAGTGCAGTCTGATTTCCTAGTCCAGAACATCAGTTTTTATATCTTGTAAAATCCAAAACTCATCCAACTTCCATTTTGGAAATGAATACATGTATTAATTGTAGGTTGCAGATTTTATAACTGGGTGAAATTCCAGTATATTCATATGGAAAAAACAAAATATTGATATTCTATAATTAAAAATGTAATTAGTTTTCTAGAACCTAAAGAAAATCTTACATAAATAATGAAAGAATTTAAGTTCCTGGAGTCAAATTTATAATGTGGTAGGTGTGTGCATTTGCATGCAAATATAATTAAGAATCTGTCTTGCTGAGAATAAGTAAGAGGTTTTTTTATTATTTTTCAAACTAAAAAACAATTAGTACAAGGGAAAAAATAGAAGAGATCTTATTTATTATTAAGTTTCTTCTATGGAAGACATTAACAACAAGAAGTTATCTTTTAAAATAATTATGCTAGAAATGGTAATTTAAGACACAGCAAATCATTTTCTTATGCATTAAAGTATAAAATAATTCAATAACCCCTAGTCAAACATGTTAGAGTGGCAGTGCGGCAGCAATATAATCCATGGTCCAAAAACTAATTACATTGACTCCCAGATTTCCCCAAAGGCAGAGAACTCCTGGGTAACGTGGTACTGCTGTTGGGACTCTACCACATCTACACACACACAATTCTGTAGATAAGAATGGGCTATTATATCAGTATGCATATGTCTGTTGATCACTGTGTAAAGACTCCTAGCAATGAGGATAAATTAGCCTAAGCTTTTGGCAATTCTTTTTTTGTGAATCCAACAGCATCAAGAATGTGTCTCAAAAGTGAGAGGGTGCACAGGGCACATTGCATCTTTTTCTTGCTTTGCCTTACCTGCTCTCTAGATCAGGACCGAAGAGTGAAAATGTCACTTAGAACATGTGATGTGATGGCCTTGCTGTAAGGAAGGAGAAGCAGATCACAGACTTGCACCTGAGGGCACCTGGCAAATACTGTTCAAAAGATCAGGACCAAATCCTTTGCTCAGTTTATCTCTTGCAAACACTAGAGATAGATGTGTGGTAATTTTGGGGTTGGTAGAGAAATGGGCTCTGGACAGTGACCTTCCTTTTGGCCCCACAACTCCACAGAAGGCTATGTGGGAGATGTGTTGGTCTAGTTTAATTAAACATGCTGTGGGAACTATGTGATTACTGGACCAATGCCAACTCCATGTAGAGGAGCTCAGTTTCAGGGCTAGACAGGTCTTCTTCTCCCTATGAATTCTTTGCATTCCCACTTCACTGCTCATTGTGTTTAGCATGGGGACAGAAATCAAACACAGGAGAGCATTGGGAAGATACCTGAAAGTCCAGCCTTTGTGCTGGGATACACTGAGAATTTCTTTTCCTCTTCCTTTACCTTTTCCCAATGTCCTGTTTGCCTCAAACTCAAAACTTCATATTCCTAATTAAGTGGGGACAAACCCTGTAGTTATCTGGCCCTTGTCACTCAGTTTCTGGGGTTGAGATGCCCATGCTCTAAGGCCAACTCTGATTCAGCAGAGCTGCACAACCTTTGCTTATACTCCTAAGCAGATTGCTGGGCTGTGAGAGAGCTGAGAAAAAGCACGTAGCCTGAAGACATGCAAGATAAGAAAGGTAAAACTGCAGACAGAGGTGAGATTGTTGAGATGGGGATAGGCAACAGTTCAAAGATTCAAGAGGAAAAATGTTGACAGGAAAAGGTATAAAATCCTAAGAGAAGAAACAAAGAGTAAGAAGTTGCCAGCTCAGCAACATGACGGGTCAACCCACTCCAAGGAGGAATGGAGACCAACCCTTCCCCATCTATTTGATGACTACTTGTTCAGAAAAGATTCCCTGGGTGTGGCAAGCCTATTTATGCCTAGCCTAGTAGTCCTTATCAGTCCTAGCTATTTATGATGTTTATTAGGAAACAAATAACTGTGGAGTCTCTTCATATGTGGGCAAAAGTTGCCAGCTCAAACCTGACAGGGCAAAGGAGGAGGTTTACTCTCAGGTTCATCTCCATTTTCCCCCAAAGCTCTTTTGCCAGAGCTACTTATTTGTCAATAGCCTGCTTTCCTTCTCTAAACACAGACTGCTCATTTGTGTTTGAGCAATAGCTTTGACTCATTAGTTACATTTAAGGAAAAATATTTAATTGTTTTGCCTTCCTAACTCCTTGACCAACCCCTTTTCTTGTTTTCATGAACTTCAGACATCATTATGATGTAAGTATTTCTATTTGATCCCTTAGTGAAAATGGTACTAGAAAATACTCAAGCTATAACCTGGGTTATAGTGTCAAAACTGAGATGAAATAATGTTTTCTATTTCAATACATATCCAAAGACTTCCCACCTTCATTTCTCACCTATGCTTTTAAATGACACATTTACAGAGAAGTTGCAAAACAGGGTCAATCTATTTGCTAGATTTTCACAATGGAGGAAACTTAGCACTGACATACTCAACACTTTCTACTTGATTTTTTTGTTTTTTAGACAACAAAATATAATTTTCTTAATGTGAATTTAGCAGTGAATGTCATACAAGCTGGTATTCATGTGATCAGGAATGATCATGGATGTCAGGTTGCTGATGTGGATAAACATGATTATATATGCTTTAGGTACCTAAAGCAATTGAACCTGATTTTTAATTAATATAACAAGTCAACTCAATCTTTATCGGTGTAGGAATAGCAGGAAGAAGGGAACATGTCTGATGTCAGTTCTATCACTTGTCAGTGAGTAAAATAAGAACACACTTGTCACTTCACTTGCTGGGGGAAAGCATAATCCTTGCTTGTTAATGGATTACTAAAGAGTGCCCCTTCCGCTTCACAGCCTTTATACCTCATTCATCTGTCAACATGAGAGTGCTAAGAGTAGATAGGAGCACAGCTTATGGAGTTGCTCTCATCCATCTTACTCATTAATGAATGAGAGACAAAATATACACACAAGATGTACAGAGTATTGTGTTCAAAATACTGTATCATTTACGAAAGTGCACCTGATAAGGCATGGAACATGTTATAAATGACTATTGAATAGATGGGCCTGCAAGGATTTGTGATAGCTTTCCTCCTCTATATGTTTTCATGATAAGTAGTGTATATAATCTGAATCCATAAGAATACTTTATTTGCAGGCCATTGGCAACAGTTCTGAAGAATCTGTGGATTTGAATAGTGACCTGGAAAGGTGCCTTTGGAAAGCACACCATTAAAAGACAGTTGAGATGAAACAGGATTCTCATTAGTTGAATCAGGATTTCTTGGCTTACATGGGAAGACATCATCTCCTTATGTGGATATGGAATGAGGAATTTAAATGTTATTGTACATATTCAGCTATAGGAAATTTGCCAGTAGTATTCAAGGAAAAATACATAGGATAATTACTGGTACTATTTATTCTGGAGACTTCATTCATGACTAGTAACTATCATTCACATTTCTAATAAAAGAAATACAGTACAGCCTGGCTTCTTTTGCTTCTTTTTGATATCATTACTTTTTAAAATTACTTTCTAGTTAAGTACCGAGGAGAATCCTCCTTTAGTTAAAGAGGAAAATTTCTGGTGTCCTGGGTATTCAGTCAAAAAGTTAGAAATCTAAGTTTTATATTAGGTCTTCTTAGACCATGACATCCTTCACCAAACAAACACTACAAACACAACAATGAAACAAAAAAACAAACCACAAGCATCACCAAATACAGTAAGCCATCTTATGAACTTGATTCAAAGCCTTTACTGAAGACAACAAAGACCTCCTGACTCACAGTATTTCTACACGACTTTTGCAGACAGACCTGCATCCTGATCTCCTCTTCCAAAACTAGCTTAGAGGTTAAGGTTAAGAGGTTAAAACTAGGTTTAGAGTTAATAAACCCACTGACATTGACCTGGCTTCTGGCTTAGAGGTGGCCTACACAAATCCAACTCAGAGCCTGGTCAGCTTTGTATTCATGGATATACACATAAAAGCGTCTGACCTAACTTTGAAACACTTTAAACCTGGATTCCTGATATAAACTAACAGGTGTAATCTTGATAAAATCACAGGTATAATCTTGCTCCTGCTTTAAGCATGGAAGCAACACACCCACTCTACAGAAAGTATTGGTTATAAACAATACAACAGAACATACTTGTTGATAGTCTTCTATATCTTCCCACAGCTCCCACTAGTACTATGTTTTTTCACCTTTGCAGCTCTTGATTCTTCTTTTCCATGATTATTTTCGAGTTTATGTTTCAGATGTTCTCAACAGCTGTATTTCTAGCATTTGAAGCAGAAGGTGCCTGGAGATGCCACTCCCATGTATAGCTGTTACACATGGAAACTAGTTCTTTGGGAAGCCCATCAGTATATCTTGAGCAGGTGTGTCTAAAGATAGCAGGTGGGGAAGTATTTCTATGTAGTAATGTTGGGTAAGGAATAATTTCAGTCCTGTTAATTGAAAAAAGCTAGAAATTATTTGAATTACCTTCACTTTCCCACCTGGCTAGGGTATGCTGAGAAAATGGTGAGCCTGTGATTAGTGTTTACAAGTTACTGTGATAATGTTACTCAAAGTCTGCAGCTGCTGTGCAGGAAACCACTCAGTGGCACAATCTTTCTAGGGTTTTTATCTTCTATTTTTTTTTTTTTTTTCCCCCCCTCAATACTGAAAAAGATGGTCCTTACTGAGAGTAGAGAGTTTCAACATCATGCTAGTATTAGGTTGGGTTTATGTATGACTTTCTACCAACACAGCTAATGAGTGACATCCACAATTCGTTGGTTTAGGTACCTTTTATCTTCACATCTAAAACCAGGTCTACCAATATGCTAATATATACCTTATACTAAGATAACTAACTGGTGTGAAGAACTAGGTTGTACTTCTACAACTGTATCAAAAGAGAAAAACTACTAAAAACTTTTCAGTGGCTTTAAATTAAAATTTAAAATACATTATTTTTTTCCAAGCAGTTCTGATGTTTAAAAAAAGTTGTCTAAGTTTCTTATACAAAGGAAGAGAAGAAGAAAAAAACTTGGTGATTTGGGTACTAAATTTTTTAGTGTGAATGCTTAAAGATGGGTTGGAAGAATGTTTTTCTTTGAAACTTTCTCTAGCCTTTTGCTGGGGAAAGAAGAAGAAACTCCCACAGGTATTTCACAGCATGTAAAAATGTCTAGGAAACTCCAATACAACTACATCAATCCAAGTTGCTGAGACAAGAGCTGAGGCATACTTACAGCTTTAAAAGAGACAAGGACCTCTGGGTCAAACGTGCCATGTTCATCTATATGAATTTATAGCTCTAATCTGAGTTGGAAAAAAAAGACATGGCCGCAGACTAAAAACAGAATCATTTAGCTTTGACATTGTGCTATTAATAGTGTTCAATGAATAATTCAAATCAAGATTTTGCTCAAGTTAGAGTATTCAGAAAGTCAACAATAATTATAGAACTGAATTGCTTCTACTAAATCTTCAAAAGTCACTGTGGCAATATCATATCAGGTGGTGATATAGAAAGCTACTTAACAGCTATCTCTAGTTGAATTTCGAGGCAACGTTTTGGTTTTTTTAGTGGTCAAATCCTTCTTTCTACAGCTAGATATGAGACTGTGGTTGCTGGACTTTGAAATATATATCACAGTTTTTGAATATTAAGAAATAACTTCTTTTCCCTTTTTTTTTTTTTTTTTGACTAACACTGCCTCTAACTTCAGTGCAGTGAATCTCAATACTATGTTTTAAAACAAACATACTGTAAAGTTTGTTCTGAAAGTCTTTTACATGAAATTGGGAATTAAAAAACACCCCAACTGTAATCAAGAGGGACTGTTTCGTTCCAGAGACTACATTACAAACTTTCAAAATTTTAAAATGCTTCCTCAGGAATGGTTGATGGAAATTCAGAGACAAATGTAAGCCAACAGAAATCAAGCATGGCAGATACAGGGAAGAGAAATGATGATTCTTGGTCAATTCTGTGCATGCTGAATCTGTAAAAATCATACACTTGGAAACACTGAGGGTCTAAGGGGACTGGTGCTCATGTTGAAAATAAAGTAGCCAGTTGCAGAGCAGTTGATTTTGTTGAACTCATAGTCTATGCGTAGAATTTAGAATTAGGAGCAAGAAGAATTGTCTAACAATAAACCAGTAGATGGCAATGATGGGCATCCTGAAGGAGATGTCCACAGGAGAAGACCTGAGTGTGGTCAAGATGCTTTTCTTCAGGTTATATCATTTGGTTGTCACCTCTCCTACAACAAAGTGTGCTGGAAAGACCATGTTGCTGTTTCTAAGAGGTTCTTCTAGCCTGTGTCTGCATGCAGCTGTCACACTGTCTCTTTGTCTCCCTCTCCTCACTCCAATTCATATTTACGTTAAAGACACGAATTATCTGGAACCAATTTCAAGCCATTAAATCTGGTCAGCCTGAGCAAGAGTTCTATGTATATGGCACTGTTTTCACTCCTTTTGGAGATGTTACACCAGCTGGTGGTTTGGAGGTGAGTATCTGTGACTAGCTATAGTTCAGTATTGTCTTCCTTGTCCAGAACTGTCTAGAAAGCATGTAAAGCCTTCAGATTTGTAAATGTAGTCTTACTTGTAAATTAGTAAGATTCACCCTTCAACTCAAAACACTATTTTTTTTCTTTTTTTAATTGTAAGTGAAATCACCATGCATAATCTGACCGATTATTGTTATGTTTCCTTGTACCTATGTTCTGTTCCATGCCTGTCATTCTTGCTCGGTTGTCCAGTTTTGTGCCATTAAATCGGGAAACTTAACATGGGAAGATTTTAACTTCTGTTCTTTCAGATAAGTTTTGCAAAGTGCTGAGTATCCTAAACCACGTTTAGCATGTTTTTTTAAAACCTAAGTGATGACACTTCAAAAGCACAAGATGTACAAGAAACACAACATTTCTGTAAGTGCCCTTCTTGTGATAATGTTCAGTGTCAGCATTTTAACTTTACAAAGTTTCTGTTTCTAAAAGAGTTAAATAATTTTTTGCAATGGCTTCTCAGCTCTATTTGCCCTCAAGGGTTTCTATTTCTCTGTCTGTCAATATATTACCTCCCTGTTGACATATTATCACCTTATGAAGGGTCTCACCATGATACACTTAACACTTTGAATGATAACTGAAGACAGTGGAAGCTGGTGACAAATTACATCTTTCAGGATATATATCAGGGAGAAAGGAGCAACAGAAGAATGACTTGAAACAGTTATTCTCAGGATGACACTATATATACCAGGGCATGTGTAGGTGTAGACAGATAGATGCACACAGATATTATATACTTTTAAATATACTTATATTGTTATGAAGGAATCATTGGTTAAACATATGTACATCAAGGAGTGTTAAACACATAAAAAAATACAATTTCATGTTTTGGAATCAGCAGTGCATGTACCTTGTATTTGTCCAACTCCAAAAATTCGGTGTAATATTGAAGTCTGTGATAATTTGAATGTTTGATAGGCTGATGATGTAGTATGAATTTAATCAAGCAACTGTGTAAAGAGGGTTGGGTAACTTGGCTCTCAACTCATGTAGGCTGTTACTAATAGCATCTTCTGACTCCTTTCCTCTCTTTGCCAATTGCACCAACAATTTGGCTTACACAGTAAGAAGTTATTATGGATTCTGCAGCAGCCTTCCTGTTGCATGGTGCAGATAACACAAATCTTGTTAACAGTCTGACAAAATATAAATGGCTTCATAATAAACTGCCACCCTTTTAATATCTCAACAACTTCAGAAATGTTATCTGGCAAGTGCAGGGGGCTAAAATTATGGTTTCAGAAGGCTGAGTTTTAGCACCATACATGCATGCATTTCCCCCCTCCCCCCACTGTGTTTTTCCTAGCATAAAGAAGTAATTAAACTTAATCTTTTGTATCAAACACAGACATGACCATCCATTTAATTACGGTTATGTGGGGAATGTGGTGAAACATAGCTTTAAAAACTGACAATGTTTTACAATTTTTAGAGGAAAATAAACTCAGACTGCTTCTAATTCTCCATACCTTCATGACTAACAGCATTGAAATTATCTCACAATCTTATGCACATCTTGCCAGTAAGTGTCCTACTATAAGGTACCCTCAAAGGACAGGCAGGGTGGGAGAGCTGCAGGCTGGGGAGCACAGGCATGCTCGGGTGGGAGGAGCAGGGAGTGTCTCATGAAATTAGTCTCTCCACTGAGTATTGAAATAGTCTCTAGAGAGGGAAAAGAGAAAATCTGTTCTGGGAGAGAAAACAAAACAGATGCTTTAACTGTAGTAATGCATAGATATAGGCTCTTCATGTGTGGTCACTCTCTGCCCAATATAGAGGCAAGCAGGACCAGCTGGAGGTGAACAGAACTGGAAAGTGAGGCTGCAGGAGGACCTAAAGGCTATGGGACAGAGTGGCGGACACTGAGGAAAGGGGTTTATAATCTGCTTCTCCAATTCCAGAAAGAGGAAAACTAGATTGGTGATACCAGCAAACACACACAATTTTATTTACTTACCTTCAAATTATAAAGTGAAAAATATTATCAAAGTGCAAAACTTACTTTTCCTTAATAGCATCTTTTTGTATGCAAACTGTTTTGTCCCAGTAAGAAGTGAGGATGTTGGGTAGGGAATGAAAGCTGAAGTAAGAGATTGCAGATGCCCTACTCCTTCTGAGCATCAGACCCTGGATTTCTTTTACTGTAAAATGAGATTTTTCTACGGGTTAAATCTCAGATTCTTTCACTTTCTCACTCTCATCCTTTTTGCAATGTTTATTGTTTCATATAAACTTTAAGTGTTGTAGAGGTGACGTTGATTCTTTAAGGATTGTTGTCCCTTGGCAAAGAAAAGGAAGGATAACAGAGCTTGTGATGTTATTTATGGTAGATGAATGTTCTGTGAATGTACAAAGCTTTGGTGCTGCATAGAAACTACTTACAAAATGAGACTGACATTCTGCAAAAAAAACCATCCTTAGCTATTTACCAGAGAGTTTGAGTGGCGTCTTTTTGCATGCAGTCTACAGGTTTTTCTGGTTTTGGGTAGATTCTGTGGCTTTAACTGGTAGAGTAATGCTTTATTTTGAATTGTCCCACTGAAGTCAACAGTGCTTTTCATGAGATATTACTTATCCTAAGGAAGAGTGCCAGAATCTACTGACATTATGTTTTTTGGCATGTGACTGGCCATCTAATTTCTGGGCATTGTTTTTTAAAATGCATGGTGGCAACTTTTAGAACATGAGAATGAGAATCCACAAATAGCAAGAGGTAGCAATTATTTTTGCTCTGAGTGAATAACCTTGTTTCTTTCTGAGTGCAGGTATTCAAATGAAAAATAGCCCTTCAGCAAGCATTTGTGTGAACAAAAAACCTGTTTGTATGAATGCTCATAAATAAAAAATCATAAGAGTTGTAAACATGGTTAAACTGAATAGTCATTTGGCATTCAGATGAGTATTAGCAAACAGTGAGCAAAAGGGAAGCTGCCCTGAGAGTTTTCTTGCTCAGGGAATTTCTCAGCAAGTATAGAAGGTATTTGAATCTAGGTTGTGAGGACAGAGTAGTTTCTTTTTGAGACGTGTATGAAGCACCGTACACTTCTGACTTCGAATGACTTAGACATTCATATTCCCTTCTTCTACCACATGTTGGTAGAAAACTCATGCTCCTATGTGAAGTCATCAGTGGTGGCCAACCACTCCAGTAACTGAGCACTGGTTGTAGAAGGTTCTGACTGTAAGAAATTTTATTTTATTTTATTTTTTTTTAAATCTTGTGTTCACTTCTGCACACCTGTGCTACAATTTTGGAGTTGGTGCTGATTAAATGGAATGATAATTGTGCCTCTTCAGGATTGGTTGATCAAAAGGTAACGTTGTGTGTTTTGGTACTTCTGTAAGAAAATAACAACTCTGTTAACTGTGTTGCTTTGAGATCAGAAGTGAGGTAGAACATCTGTTACTTTACAAGGAGAAAAAAACATTTCAGACTAGGAGGATGACAAATACTATGCTAGAACTAAATGATGGTTTTGACTCGTACCAAAGGATCTTCAACTACTTTGCAAGCCCTCCTAGATGTAAAACCCCATGTACTGTGCATGTAACACAAGCTTGTCAGACTTCTCTGAATTTCTTTGGTTTCAACACGTTGTGGTTCTTACCAGTTCTCCTGGGCTACCTTGATACTGGTGAACCAGCAAGTCAACGGACAAACTATTATATATATAATATGCATTGCATATATTATATATAATAGTGACACAACCACCTATACAATTAATTATTGGCACATTCTTCACCACAGTTCTGCTCTAGGCCGATCAGCAGTCATCCAGCCATTGAACCTTGAATCTCTGTTCAAATGCATTAATACAGTCTGGGGATCATTTCCAATAGGAAAATGTGAATGAATTTTACTTAGACGAATTTGTCAGGAAAGGCTATCCCATATCACTCATTTTCAAGGCCAAAGGATGAATAGGCCTTAGTGTGATTTCTTTATTAGTGTTAAAATAGCCTTTAGAAGTAGCCTCCTGCTAGTTCAATTCCCAAGCTCCTCTTTCCAGAGTTCACACAAACAGTTCTAACTGGTATCTGGCCAAAGGCAGGCCCAGCAAAACAAGAGGTGACTTCCAAGACAAGCATGAAGCAATGGCCTCTTTCCCCAGAAATGTCCCCAGAGATAACTTCTAGCCCACAACAACTAACTTAACCGTGGCGAAAACCATGTAGTTCTATGCTTTTCCTATGCAATTCCATCAAACACTATTTCTGTATAGAAATTGAATCAGTTTAGAATGGAAATATACTTGCAATTTTAAAGGAGTTGGATGGGGTTTACTCATCTTTAGGTTAACATCAGCAGGCACAGAAGCACTGTTAGCAGGAGAAAAAAAAAAAAAAAAAAAAAAAAAAGAGCAAATAACAGTAGTGGTTTATAAACCAGAATTTATACTAGATGAAGTTGGAGAAGTTTTATTTGCTGGGAAAAATTTTTGATGAAAAATGTTTGTCATTGTTTTGCAAAAGGAAATGACCCTCTATTATTTTTTTTTTCATCTCTTAGCAAGTGAACAAACAGCTTCCATTTCCAGCAAAAAACCTCTGTATATGCAAAATAACTATCTATTGATGTTTTTGACCCAACACATAGACTATGTGCATCCTACAAGTATTGCAGAATACTAGATTAAAATGTCAGTTGTGTTGTGAGTAAGCAAGTAATGATGCTACTTTGCCTTACCAATAAATTCAAACGGTCTTAGAGATTGACCTGTTTACTCAAGGTGTTGAGAGAAAACATTGCGCAAGTGTTCTCCTCTATCTCTTCCAGCAACAGTTACATATTAACGACTCCTCGGTCAGCAATGAGAAATGAAAGAATGCTGTCTGTAAATTAATCTCTTTATGTGGCTTTTATACTGAGCTGGCTGATTCTGGGAGCAGTTTTGGGAGTCTCGGGAACAGCCTGTAAATGCAGCAGCCACAGCAATGCTGCTGCATTTACAGGCACGGGGAGGGTTTTCCTTGGAAAGGTACTAGGACAATCTTCATCTGCAGAGGTTCCCCACAAGTGCAGATGAGTATGTGGAGATGGGTGGGCAGGACTGTAAATGTAGTGACTGTTTCCTCTTGTGTTCAACATCTATTCCACAGTCCTCTCCCCCTGTCCGAACCCCCAGGTTTTGCCTATATATTCAAAAAAGGCCTCTGTACAACAACAAAACTTTGAAGCAGAAATGGTTCTTCCTCACACTTCACATGTTTTGGAATACAAACCTGTCTGCATCCAAAATGTAGTGTTTATAGACTTACTTGTCCTGGTCAGGGAAGAAAAACAGCTTCTGTACTATTGCAGTTACTGTTACATGTACTACATGTAACTACTCCTACATTTATACAGTCCTAAAATGACATCTGGCCTTTTGAAGGCAACCACGAGGCTGACGTCGCCCTGGTGAAAATGCGTTTGCCACCCCTCTTCTAGATGTTAATGAGAAAAGCATATAATCAATTTATCATGGATATTGGCTTACAAAATTACAAATTATGCAAAGAGGTATTTTTGTAGGTAGAAAGACAGTGAATTTTTAAGGTAAATTGAAGCTGTGACTAAATAATTTCAGTCCTGTCTATCTACTTGTTAATGAGATGGCTCCAACTCAGTTTTAGCTCCCTAAAGTCTAGGTTCCCACTAAAAATGCAAATAGAAATAATCACTTTCTGAGGGTACTTACCTCTCTCCATTGTAAGAAACCTATGTGATTTCATTTAGACAGCTAATGTACACAAGACGCATCTCACTCTGTCATAGCTAGCCCCTTGGACTGGAAAGATTGGCAAGCTTTTTTCAAGAAATTGAGTAGCATTTTACTATAACATTTTTGCAAATTACTGTCTTGCATAATTAACCTCTTGACCTATAGGTTATCAAAAAGTATTTGTGCATCCACAACAAGATGAGGTCCTTGAAATCACGAAAGCTAGGCTAAAACTTCTTGCTACAATATATTGCTACTGCTGTATTTATCCTGAGAATATGAATGCTACAATTGGAAAACAGTTGTCCGATGCCCATTGTGCTAAGTCACTTCCACTATTGAAGCAACTGCTGCAATTAAACGGGAAAATAGGCCCACAGAAAACATTTTCTTCCAAACCAGTATGTAGCATATACTTGACAACACTCCAATGCAAAGGATCTGTGATATGAGAGCTACCAAATGAGGAAACACTTTGTTTCCTATAAAGATACTTCTTGCTCTGCATTATTAGACCCTGGGCAAAACTGTTAAGGCAGTGATAATCTATAGATTTATTCCAATATATAAAAATACAGAAAACAGCATGTTTACTCATCAAACTTGCAAAGGCAGCCTTAAATATCCATAATCTCAAAGAAAGAAAACACTGCACTGGTACCTTGTAATGCACAACAATAACTGGCTTTAAAACTATTCATTAATTCTCAGTATTTAAAATTAAATACTTCCTAAATTCAAATTACTGATATCAGATGTTCATTTAGGACACCAGGGGAAACAAAAACCAACAAACCCACTCAAATTATCTTTTGGCTAAGTTACCTGGTCACAGTCACATACGGCATCATGAATCATTCATCATTAAAACAAATCAGGCATTGGCTAAAAGTTAAACTTCATGCTGGGGTCTAATGGAGGAGGAGTACTCAAAACCATTTCTCCTTAATTTGCCCTCTGTTAGACACATTAAAGTAATTCCTGCACTTGTGCATACATGGTAGATGATGTTGCCTGCAAGTGTTTTGATTTTTTAGAAGAAAGTCTGAGGTTTATATCTTTTCATTCTTAGGTTTCTACATGATACAACCTTGTTTTACAATTTTTTTTTTTCAATCAATAATATGCAGGAGCCTTTAAAACGCTGTCAGTATTTTCCAATATTTTCATGTGTTTTAGCCTTCAAGCTAAAGCATAATTTAAGCAAATATCTTATTGTTAGTGATTTATTAGTTTTGTGATAACACACTCTGGAGATCCTGTCTGAGGGCACGTCCTAAAGTCTCTGCTCCAGTGAGCTCACAGCCTCTAAATGATACAGGAAAGGGGGAACATACTGTGGGGTTGAAGAAAGGTTAGAGGACATTGAAAGTGTCTACAGTAGGTAAACCTACCAAAATACTGCTTTCAGTGATCACAAGTTTATTCTGCAATGACAACCAATTAAGATTTTGTCAGGAAAAATATACTAGTAGTGCTCATGCTAAATTATTGAAAAACTGCAGGGGAAAAAGAAAATCCAAGGCAAGATAATGTATTTTTAAGCCACTTTTGGCTCCAGAGAAACAAAAGGCAAAGATTGTAACCACAGGACCTGGCAAATTTCTTTCTGCTTCCATTGAATTCCACTGGTCTAATGGGAATATGATTTAATCCCTGGATATTGAATCTTTGTGCCCGAAGTTGGTTGGCTTCACAAAACATTGTTGGTGATCAGAGGTTGTCTACTGATCTAAAGCCAATTTAATTGCTGGAGGTCATCTTGACAACTTGATTTTCTTCAGCTGACTTTAAGGACTAAGCCTTCTGATTGCATACTTTCCTTGTTGTGATGATTTAAGTACAATTGTAGCCAAGTGAGGTCTTTATACACAGTGATCTGTGTACAGCACTTCTAGGGAATTGGCAGTGCCTCTTACTCCTACTTCATGAGCTATATCATTGGCACACCCTTCATGTAATAGTTGCAAAAAAAGATCAAAGCTTTATTAGTTAAACATAATTGCAATTCAGTGTATCTTGAACTCTGGCTCAGATTCTTGGCTGTATCTCAGAAGCACAGAAGAAGCCTAAGAATGGGCTCTGGATCTCTTTTATTTGTTTCTGTGCAGATGAGAGCTAGTCTTGCCCGTTTTATCTGGCCATGACAGCGTTATTCTTCCCATATGCATCTTCCTGGTTATGTTCTCTTCTTGACTACAAGCATTCAGAAAAGCAAATTTGATTCTAGGCTTCCAAGTCTTTCTTTGTGGAAAAATGTAACAGAAGGGAAGACACTCGCCAGTGTGTACAGATGCAGGACCAGTGTAAAGAAAGAGCGTTCTAGCCAGGCCTCAGCACACCAGAGAAATATGCGTGGTCGTAGAGAGAGGTTGGAGCTTGTCCTTTGAAGTAGAGCTTGTCAGCTGCCCGGGATAATTAAAGTTTACAGCCAGTAATCTGGGCTACAGTCACTCACTCTGCCTTCTGAAGAACTAAGGGTGAGAAAAACCTAACTTGCTGACCAGCAAGTCTGCTGGAAGAAGTCTCCCTTGTCTTGGCTGCTCACTGTGTGTTTACTTGAGCTGGTGCTCTGGGACTAGCTGCTGCCTTGCCCTGTCCCAGACATGACTTCTTCCTTCTCGTGAATCTGGCTTGCATCATTCCCAATGCCATGATACAGGCTGGGGTGAGCAATAGGCACCAGAAACCATCAGGCATCTATTGCTAGGCTCATCTGCAACATGATGAGCATCAAAATAGCACTTGGTACCTGAAAGGAACACTGAAAAGTAGCTTTTGCAGAAACTTGAGATTACCCTGTTAGAAAGAAATACTCTTTTCATGAACACACCAGAGGGAAAGACTAGCTTTTCACAAGCCAGATAACTTCCCAAATCTCCAAGTGGTATTGTCAGTGGTACTGAGGGTAAAAGAGAAAAAATATGTACTTTTATTTATGAAGTCTCTTATGTATGCATTACTGCACTGAAATATTTTATCTTCCCTGTTAAACTGCATCACTAAAATTCTTCTGTTGTGATAAACACTAACATTCACTCAAACGGGAATTAGAAACTCTAAAAAGAGTGTTTTCAATAGATTTGTAATCTGCAGACCTGACTCTACTACAGACAGGAAGTCTTCTTAGAATGGAAAAGCAACTGCTTATAGAGATGTGTCATTTTTTTGCACTTATCTGTGTGATCAGCATGGTCTACTTAATTAAAATTTTCACACAGTCCCATAGCAAAAGAATTGAAAAAATAGAGAGCTATTAGCATGGTTATATTAAATTGCAGCCATTTCCCATTTCGCTTTTATTGAATGTTTTATTAATTACAATGATATCATTAATTTTTGTGTTGAGGCTGGTCTGTACAGCATGCATTTCTCCATCATGCGGAACCTGAGAATGCTGTTCTGTATTGTTTGACATGAGCAAAGCTGTAAGTGCATAAATGTTTGATACAGCTCTGCTGGGAAGTATATTTCAACTTAGCTGTATTTTCAAAGTTATAATGGAAGAGTAATTCCCTGTTAAGTTATTCTTGCACTGCAATTCCATCAACAGTATGGTTAAAATGATTAGCCAGGTTGCTCTTTTGTTTTATTTTGTTCGTTTTGTTTTGTTTTCTTTTATTTTTTTTTTTTTTATTTTTCTCTAACCTATTTTTCCCTGCTTAGACCTGGTTGTTAGAACTTGCATTTTGTTCAGTTGTTTTGTAAACAGACAACTTATTTGCCTACCTGCAGTCCTTGTCTAGAAGGAGTGTGGAGGAGGTGGAGTGTTCATGCAAAGCTCTTGAGTGAGAGCACTGGAAACAAGAACCCTCTTCCCACCTCCTGTCCTGATATGGAAGGATTAGGAAAAAAAATTGAAGTATTACTTGGCTTTTCTTCAGGAAACTCTAATGGAAAGTGGTAAAAGTAGCTTTCCGGCAAGGATTTTTTTTTCTTTTTATTAATTTAATTTTGTTGTTTGAAAAGTCAGCTCAATTTTCTTCAATAGAGCTAGCTGCCTTTATAGCTACAGGATCCTTTCCTTTAGCCTTGCTGGCTTACGAGGCAATTGATTCAAGCTTGTCACCATCTAGGAATGTTTCATAATCAATAAAGTCAGTTAGTGAAGCTTGGAGCAAAGGGCTGCTAAGATAAGTTGTGTTATTTTTTCAAGCTGTAAGACAACCAGCTAATCATTGTTAGTCACAGTAATGAACTCTTCTTACCAACAGCAGGTGTACTATTTCTGCTCTTTTTGATATCTTAAGGACAGCAACCTCAGAAAATCAGTCTCAGACCTTCTGTTGTTCTCCATGTGTTGCTGAACATCACAGTCCTAGACCAGCTCTTCAATACCACTTTTTTTGCCCTTCTGTACTCCTACTGAGGAGTGAAATAATGTTTTCCCAAACCCTTGCTGCCACACGGTCTTTCCACTGCAAAGTGGGAGAGGAGAAAAATTTCCCCTTTTCATACATAGTGGATTTGAATCAAATAAGCCATGTATATTTCCTTAGTATTCATGGTCGGATGTGCAATAATCATTGCTAAATTACAACAGATGCAATAAAAAAGTGAAGATACTGTTTTTATGTACAAATTTCTCTTGATTTATTCTGGTCCATGAAAAAAAAAATACTTACATTTGGAGACAACTTTTTAAAGTTCTTAATTATATTTCTTTGTCATGGCTTTCTAGCCAGTGAATTCTCTAGTGCAAGAGTTTTCTAATGGAAAATGTGATGGAAGCACAATCAAAATCTTCTTTAGGAAAAAGGTTGGCACCAAAAGGCAGCATTCCCATTTTTTAATCGAGAACATTGAAGTAAAATATTTGATTTGTGGTGTGCTAGGGTCAAACTGGAATGTACTGATGAACTGGCCTGAAATGTTAATTTAAACATATCAGTGCATTGCTTTCCAAAAGCTGCTTCATAGGATCCTGTTTTCTGTTACTGGCCAAATTCCTCAGATAATTAGATTTCCAAAAATCTCTGCAGGCTTCCCTATGCTTAGTTTCAGGACAGACCATGGCGATGGCACCCTGCTCACAGAGCCTCAGGCTCCTGGACAGAACAGTGCCGTTTTGGAAGTGACTTGAAATGGGGCATTAAGCTGAATTCAGGGTACTCGACTTCATGAATGCAAAAGCAACTCATCTGGGGTTTTCAGAGTAAGCCTTGCTTTTCTGTGCAGAATTGCCCAAAATCCAGGTCCTTAGCCCAATATGAGGTGACAGCAAAATGTACCTGATGTGCTGTGAACAGGGTAAATGCTGAAGGCCTAAAGCAGGTGGCAGCACAGGCTGAACATTTGTCATGGCAGGGAAGAAAACTAATTGATCTTGCTGCCCTATTGAGAAGAGCAGTGGAGGTAAACAAAGCGCTCTCCTTCTGCGTGAGCAATTGGGGAGCCAAGAGCCAGCAGCTTGTGTGACAGCTGGTGCTGCTAGTTGTCCTGGAGGGCAGTGGCGGTCTCTTCCTCTCCTTCCCCCTGCTCTGGGCTAAGCTCTAATTAACCAGGCAAAAAAGAGCTCTGAGCAACTGTCTGGAAAACATCCCAAGACTCAAATGTTGAGATAATTTTATTGTAAGTGGCTAAATTAAAACTAAAGCAGAGGCACAATATTCTTACAGTTTGGGATCTCTGATGCCATGTGGTCTCTGCTGGAAGCAATGATGATATATTATATGCGAACAGTTAAAATAAGAAACCAAAATGTCACTCTCCTTGTCAGTGTCCATGGTTAAACTACTTACTTGCTTCCACTTTTTTTTTTCCAGTTGCGTGTTCAGTTGGTCTTGGTATAACTTGGTTTTAATAGTTAATCTGACCAACCATTTTAAAGCTACAACCACAAGTGAAAACAAGAAAATTAAATGTGTGCTGCAAGAAAGGAAAAAGAAATAAACTCCAGTACTGTTTGGTACTCTCATTTGTTAATGCATATACAATTGTCTCAAAGAGTAAATATTTGAGCAAAGTTAAAATAAGAACTTGCTAGTTATAACCTTCTCTTTTGCTATTCTAAGAGCTTTAGGATATTCCTAAAAGTAACCTTTTCAAAATTTAAAATGTCTGGTTTAAGGCATGTGTTCCATATTATTAGATATATGAATATGTTCATAGTACAAACATGGCACAAATGGAGGGGGAAAAAGGAGTAGAGTGAATGCATCTTCCCACATAATTAAGAAACAGTGTATTCTTGATACTGTTAAAATGTGAAAACAAAAATCTCGTTTACTGAGGCATAATAAGGTTGAAATTGGTTTGTGTTAGAATGGCTGAATCTTCCCAAAGGGAAATGTAGTATTGATGATGTTAAAGCTCAAATAAGAACACCCTTGTCTTTATTAAACTCAAGTCAGTTGGGTTTTTATCATTATGACTGAGGCTTCCCACATACACAAAGGGAGAGAAAGCATTGTGTCTGCTGCTAAAACTGCTTATTGGGGCCCATAGTAATAACTCATTTTGTGCTGGCTTTTAAAGTTAGGACTGGGATTTTACCCTAAATTATAGAAGATGAATTTGTTCTACAAGTCCTTATATGGATCCAGGCCTTTTACTTTCATAAAAACTTCAGGGTGGCATTGTGTAACTTCCATGAACATTAACAAAGCAAATTACAAACTGAAAATGTCCTGCCTTGTTTAGTCCTCCTAGTTAGCTTAGAGTTTCACAGCTTTTTGCTATATGATTGCAGATAGAGTTAACATTTCACTTGAGAGAGAAATGTCTGCAGGTCACTCCTGGACTTCTTAAATGTTTTGAGGAGGCATTCTCCATAACTGAAAGAATCTGCTTTGTTAGGAAAGGAGGGCATACCTTACAGGCTTGCTGGCTCACGGCAGGGGTGTTGAAGAAGTGCTGCTGGTAGTTAGATGACCCTCCCTAAAAGAGCAGACCTTGCCAGAAAAGACGGTAACAGAGGCAATTTTTACTGTCAGCCTTTTCTGTCTCCTCCATCACTTTCCCTCCACCTCACTCAGCAGTGGTTGCATTATTCCTTGGTCTTGCTTTTGCTGCTGACATAGCTATCAAAGTCCTCCTTGCTGCCCTTCACGTTCCTTGTCATTTTCAATTCCAGCTGAGCTTTGGCTTTAACTTCATCGCTGCATGTTGAGGCAATGTCACTATATCCATTTGCTTCTTTTGTATGTAAGCTCAGTCAGGAGTTTCCAGCTGCAGCAACCTAATCTTCTTCCTCATCTGTTTGACTTCCTGCATATTGGGATGGGGTTTTTTCATGCTTGAGGAGTTCGTCCTTGAGCATGAACCAGCTCTTCTGGGAATTCTTGCACTTTGGGATTGTCACTGACAGGATCCTGCCTATGTGTCCTGTGAATAAGCAAAAGTCTGCTTCCCTGAACTCCAAGGTGTTTATTCTAATACTTGTCTTCCTTGCTACCCCAGGATCCTCCACTAAGGACTACTCCACCATGTAATGGATAGTCATTTCAGCCAACATTACCACTGATTTTTACAGCCTTGACCAGCTCTTTATTTGCAAACTGCCTCCTTTTACTAGCCTGTTCTGCACTTATGTCAAAAAACTGTCTCCAGTGCACACTAGAAATTTCTAGGGTTGCTCTAGGATTGCTTGTACCCAACAAAATATCAGCATGGTTAGATGCTGCCATAAACACTAAAGCTTGCTGTTGGAATAATTATTTATTTTGTTGTTTTTGTCGTTGGTTTGGTTTGGTTTGGTTTGGTTTGTTTGTTTGCTTTGTTTTGTTTTGCTTTGTTTTTAATCTAGCCTTGTCCACTGTTCTTCATTTGGTGACCTGTAACAGATACCCACTAAGCTGTTTTGTTTGTTAACCTCCTGGATCATATGTTTACTTATTGATCATTGACAGTCAGGTCACCCATCCCATAGCAGAATTCAGCATTTGAGCTACTCTTGTGCACCAAGTATACTTGACCTACTCATCTTCCCTGACTGGTCTTCCCAAAGAACCTCTATCTGTTCACCACAACACTCCAGTTTCGTGCTGTCTCACACTGTATCTCTGCATTTCTATTTATGTCACTGATCTACATCTGTACACAGACATTTGTTTCCTGCACTGTGTGCATATGTACACAGGCGTATGAGATGGGCTCCTGATCACCCTACTTTCTCCTTGTTATTGTACCTCTCGCTATCTCACCCAATGTGCCTTTCCACTTTACCACCTCCTGCTCTGTTATCTGTAGACTTTAATCTCCATCTCTCAAAGAAACCATTAGAAGCTGTTGATTAGGGCAGAAACTGAAACCTGGGGGAAAAAAGCTGCAATATAATCTGAAGAAGGTCAAGCTACGGGGAAGATCTGATCAAAAGATGGCAAAATAATTGTATCATAGCACAAGTTTTTCTGCAGAGATCGGAATGGAAGCAGAAATTTTAGTCTACTCTTCCCTTATCTTCAGCAAAAAAAATCTTGCTGTCTTTGCTATTAATAAAATATTCGTCATCCCCTGTAGTTTTCTAAAACGGGCATTGTAGTGAATTACTATTTTTCCCTTGGCTTAAATGAGGGAAGTTTTTGCAGTGGGTCTGAGTTTAATCTGCTGATGATATGTACGTGTCAGTGTGAGGCCACATGGTGGAGTTAAAGCCATGTTCTGTTTCCAGGCTTGCGCATGCAATAGCCTCAACAAGTTGCAACTGTCTTTGCAGAACTGTCCTGGCAAATGCAGTCTGGTAACATTTTAGTGTAGATGGTAACTACAGAGATATTATGGGATGTTTATTATTATTATTATTATTATTATTATTATTATTATTATCAGTTAATTAATTAAAAGCCTTCCTGCTTTTGGTTGGCTTGGATGGATCTGTATTTAACACTTCTCTGTCCCAAACAAATGGAAAGTCAGAACTATTTTGGGTTGAATCAAGCAGTTGAATTCCAAATTTACTTTGGAATTATTTTTCCTCTAAAAAGCCAAAGTCATGGAAGTAAAGAACCAGTCAGCAAAAGGTCGTGATTCAACCCTTCTCTGACAGGCTTTATGGTCTCCCCTGTGGGAGAGCCCTGAGCACTTTTGGTGATGGAAGAGCTCTGAGTAGTTCTGTTTTGTCGGCCTGAGGGGATCCAAACTATCCCCTACTATAATGTAGTTAAGTGCTTTAAGCCCTAGCCTGTAGTCTAAGGTTGAACGAATGGTTAAATGTTTCTTAAGTGGAATATAAATAATTGATTCTTGCTGACACATGTGTATCTCCCACTTTGTGATTTAAGCCTTTTCTGTTTTTCATTTCCAATCTTCTTTATTTCAGGAACACTAGGATCAAAGAAAGATATCTGCTTGTATTCATTGTGTAGTATCAATGAATATTTAATTGTAAATAAAAATAGTGTGGCTAAATTTTACATTCAAATATTAATTTAACTCTTCAAGACTTCCAGCAGGACTTAGAGAGAAACTTCATGAAAACCTACAGCTTCAGTCTGAGGAGAAAAAAGACCTCCATTCTTAAAAAGTGCTGGAAGAAAGCAGATGAACATTTGAAGAAGCATGGGGGGAAAAAAAGATAAGATTTTAAAGGAGCTCTGAACATGTACACAGAATGTTTATTTCATACATATATGTGAAATTCAGGCTTAAAACTTTTTTCCATGAAATTTCACAATGGCTTCCTGTTGCTTAAAGTGTGTTCAGAGGAGTGTGGCTTTATTCATTATCAGAAAACTCTCAGAAGTTCTTATTAAAATAACGGAAAGCAACAAAATCTCTATAAATCTGTAGTACCGGATAATCATCCCCGTTCTTAATTCCAAGCTGATCGATCATTTTGATCGCATTCTTGGAACTATTCCTCTAACACTGAACACACCCCTCTACAACATTTTGTGACACTTGGGTGTGCCCTGGAATTATATTTTTCTCCCGTCTTTACTGTTTTAGATTAAAAAAACAATTATATGCATCTAGCAATCCTATTACTTTTCCAAAAGAAAACATGGAATTCCAGCTCTTCAGAAGACATTCTGAAGAAACTTTCATATACAAAAATGATATTACTTATATTATCTACTGCCATTCATAACAAAGATTACTGTAGTTCCTGATGGATTTTTCTATCTGTATTACAATACTATGGCTTTGACAAAGAAGTAGTGCTTTGTTTCAAAAACACTCAGTGTAAAAATAAAAAAATAAATAAATACATATATATATATTTTTCTGTTGTGAATTAATTTGTTTCATTCTGGACCATAACTACCTACCCTTAATGTCTCTGGTGTCTGGATCACAGGCTGGAACTGAGTGTCTAATTTATTTGTGAAACTATAAATACACCAAACTTCTGAGAAGTTTAATTTGGTTCTTGATCCAGTTTTCAACATTATGATGTGAGGCATTGGTAATAGTGAAAGAGTGCAAGTTAAAACAGAACAGTTCTGCCTATCTTTCAAAGGTGACCTTTATCAAATATTTTCAGAATACCACCCCCCTTACCCCTTGTGTAGTATCCTGAAACTTGCCAACTGGGCTATTAAAGCAGGAGGTTTTAGGTTCTCAGAACTGTATTGATCCTCCCCCCAGCTATTTTTTCCTTTTTATCCCACTCCAGAAACATTACAAGGAATTTGAAAGAGATTCCATAGTGCAATCACTTTTTGGAGGGGTTGGACTGAGCAAGTAAACAGTTGTCTTCCATTTTGATTTCTGCAGTTCTACCCATATGTACACATACATGTGTGTTTGTATTTAAATATATGTATATAATATATACAACCACAAATGCATAAAGTCAAACTTTCTCACACTTAGGTCAATCAGGATAAATTTTATCATTTTATTTTCTTTTCAATCAAATATGAAATATTGTGTTAACTTTGTTATGATTTGCATGATTAAAAAAGCTATTTATTAAAAATAAAAAATATAAAAATATATAAAAATATAAATAATATAAAATATAAAAAAATAAATATTTGTCTTTGAAAAAATCTTACGATGAAAGTAATGGTTTGTAATGTGTTATAGGCAATAAACAGTAAATAGTGCCTTAAAATACAACCTGGTTGTGTCAATGATTTTTTCCCCTTAGATCTCTATCAAAAATTAAATGTCATTTTCAATGCCTCAGCTGACTTCCTTCAAAGAGCTGAAAGTGTGATTAGAGCTAACATGCTTAGTGCAAAGTTTTTAAAAATTAAACTCAGAAAGTTCTCCCTGAAACTTGAAGAAATTACATCTATTATTATATGCAAAACACATGAAAAATTAATTGTTTAAGCAGTCTACTTTATTAGAGGTTTTAGCTGTAATATCTGCTTTCAGAAGAAAGACTATTAAGTAGGTTTAATCTTAAACGTGAAGAAGCATAATCCTGCTGGTTGCTTTTATCTTATAGTGAAGTCAGTTGGTTGAGTGATGGTCCATTGAAAACCATTGCCATTCACAACCTTGGCCCTGACTTCCCATCTTTGACTTTGGTTGCTCACGTATTCCCCAGGTCAGCAAATACTTTCACCAGACTTCCAAGTTGTAAATTTATATTTCCTTTGTTTATAAAAGGAAAAAACATACCCATCTTCTAACAACACTATGAATTGAATGACCGTTCAACTGAAGTGTGGTAGTAGGTAGATGTTAATGGTTATTTGAGGTGTAGATGCAATGAAGACATCACTTTAACACCATTTTTGTCTCAATCCCATTTTAATCTCTCAATATTGCTTACTCAGACCCCAGACTATTACTGCAAAGAGTTCAGTCTCTAAAAATAAACTGATGTGAATTAAAGGAAAAAAGAAACAATAATAGACAATCTAAAGAAGCATGTAATTATTTTCCTATGTATATATGTGTATGTATGTTCAGATGTGTATATACAGACAAATAATAGATCACATTTCTGTATGTACTCTATGTGAAAGGAATCTTTCTTGTTTCAACACCCTTAAACAAAATAATATTGTAATTGTTAATATATTTTGAGGGACTGCTTTTGAGGGAAACAGTAGCCACACATGTTATTGTTCAGGACATTGTACTTGCAGTTTGCCTTGTATTTTGTGGAGTATGTCCTCTTAAACAGCAAATTCAATGCAGAAAGTCGTTTTACAGGGCATGCAGATTTTTGTCATAACAGACAAGAGATGTTAATCATACACCTGCTAATGCTTGATCATGCTAAAGATCAGCAGAAGGACAGCAAATAATTTTGGATCAAGAACCAAATTAAGCAGAAAATGATCTTTTTGCTAGGACTGTCCTTACCATTTAAAACCTTCACTTCTGTAACGTGATGATCATGTCAGCCAAGATGCCGTTGAACCACAGGAACATAAAAACCACCTGGGAAGCATAAGAGTATGGGAGCTTGCAGGCCCACTGCTGCAGATGCTGTTGGATTGCTGCTGGTACTTTAGCTAGCCATTATGTCCAAATATTTCCCTACTGCTTTGTGCTCCCTGTACTGGATGTATCTGAACTCTTGTATGGTGAATAGGAGGCATGTTTTCAGGGATTCCCAATGAGACAGAATTTAAAAAATAGTTTGGAAGTCCCCCTTGCAGCTTCTAAATATAGTTATGCCAGAAGATGGAAAAAGAAAGCATCAAGATCCACAAGGAAGAAAAACCCGCCAGCACAGAAATTAGTCCCTGCTGACAATGAAGATAGGAAGAGACAAATTATAGCTTGACAGGGAATGGCACAAATGAGATCAGGATATGCTGATGTCTGTTTTTTGCTTGCATAATGAGTTTGCTTCTCAACTGACTTTTCCTGCATCAGTTTGAGAAAGGAAAAGGTTTTGATGTGTTGCCTGGTTTTCCACAGTCTTAAGGACTACGGAAAACTAAAAGGCAAAGCAGAAAAAAACAAACAAACAAACAAACAAAAAACATAGAAGAAAACTGAAAACAATTAGCATTTAAGTTAAGAATATATTTTGGGGTTTCTTCATTTTGGGTGTTTTCTTTTTGAAGCACATAGCTGACCAGCATTTGCCTAGCACCTGACATGTTCCTTAAGCCTAATAATTTATCCTACTGTGTATGATAAATGGATCATCTGATCACTCATGTTGTTTCTTACTGAAGTATTGAAGTAGTATACTGCCCTAGGTTAATAGACAACAACCAGTCCCATTGATTTAGGCAGTGAATGCTGCTTAACAAATACTTTAGGCTGGTGGCATTAGCATGTGGGCTGTGTTTCTCCAAGTGTTCACATATGTAATTAGAATTCATAATAATAATGAAAGGCTGTTAATGGATCTTAAAGCCAACATTCTGGATATATGAATCCCTTAAGAGATTTAAGCATTTTTTTGGGTTATATTTCATTGTATGTTGACAAAGCCACATTTTTTACTTTAATATGATGAATAAACCAACATTAATTTCACCTCTCTTCTCTTGTTTTCAGAATGGGTGTGGTGAATTGACCTCCACTGGCTGCCAGGTGCCCATCAAGCCGGTGTCTCACACCCCTTCCATCAGCAGGATGGGGAAGAAAATATAAAAAAACCCTCAAGACATAAGGACAGGGAGATCCCTCTGCAGTTAGTGTCAGGGCAAAATAGGCTTGGCTTTCAGAAGATTAATTTAATTTATTGCCAATTAAACAGAGGAGGAAAATGAGAAATAAGAACAAATAAAATAATATTTTCCCCATACCACTCCCTTCTTCCCAGGCTCAACTTCACTCCCAGCTCTTCTTCCTTCTCCCCTGAGCAGTGTCGGGGGATGGGAAATGAGAGCTGCAGTCTCTGCCACTCCTTCCTCCTCACATCCTTCCTCTGCTCCAGTGTGGTTTTCTCTGGTGTGATACAGTCCTCCATGAACTTCTCCAATGTGGGTTCTTCCCATGGGCTGCAGTTCTTCACTAACTGGTCCATAATGAGTCCTTTCCATAGGGTGCAGTCCTTCAGGAACAGACTGCTCCAGCTTGGGTCCCCCATGAGGCCACAGGTCCTGCAAGCAAACATGCTCCAGCATGGGCTCCTCTGTCCACAGTCCACTGGCCCTGACAAAAATCCTGCTCCATCATGGGCTCTCCACAGGGTCACAACTTCCTTGGGGCACAGTTGCCTGCTATGGCGTAGGGTCCTCCATGGGCTGCAGGCAGACATCTGCTCCACTGTGGACCTCTAAGAGCTACAGAGGGCCAAACTGCCTCACCATGGTCTTCACCATGGGCTGCAGGTGAATCTCTGCTCTGGTGACTGGAGCACTTCCTCCCTGACCTTCTTCACTACCCTTAGTGTCTGCATAGTTGTTTCTCTCACATATTCTCACTCCTGTCTTCCAGTTGCTGTTGTGTAACATTTTTTACCCTTTCTTAAATATGTAATCACAGAGAAACCACCAACATTGCTGATGGGCTCAGCTTTGGCCAGCAGGAAGTCTATCTTAGAGCAAGCTGGAACTGGGTCTGTCTGGCATGGGAGCAGGTCCTGGTGTCCTCTCCCAGAGCCACTCCTGCAGCCCCTCTGCTACAAAAACCATGCCAGGTAAACCCAAGACAATTATAAATGTAATATGTTAGACAAAAAACAAAACAAAACAAAACACACAAAACCCACAACAAAAAACCGTGAGAGAATACAGGAAGAACAACTGATTCAGAGGTCTCACTTTCCTACAGATAACCAGCTTTTTGTCCTCTGGGCTCCTGCAGTTGTAGAGATAGATTTCCTGATGGCTAAAATCATATATGGGTGGATATTTTGTTACCAGAATTTGCACTGGGAAACTGCAGTACTCAGGAAATTCTTTACATGGCCATGGGCACTGCAGGCACACAACAACCTTTGCAATTGGTAGTGATGTAAACATTTACAACTAGCTGCTTCACATCTCTTTTCACTTGTCCTTTTTCCTCAGAAAACCTTTAGCTTAGTCTATGACTGTCTGTCTGAAAACGTAACAAGATGTTACCAGTCATATTGCTTGTTACTGAAGAAGTCTAAAATGGTTAATTTTATCTTCAGTTTGGGCAATGTAGTAATTTATGATGTGATGGATCACAACTGGTCTTGCTTCCACTACTTATATATACTATTTAGTAGTTCAGGGGAATTTTTCATTATTTTACACGGGCAGCAGGTCATACTTCTGTCTTGTATTTCTGTTCTACCTCAAATCACCTTTTTCTCCACAGAGCTCTTTCCCTTTGTCTTTTTACCCCTGTACTGGCTCTGGATGAGATGGGGTTAGTTTTCTCCATTTCAGCCTGTATGGTGCTATGTTTTGGATTTGTGACTAAAACCTGTTGATAACACACCACTGGTTTGGTGAAGAGTGCTTGCACAGCATCAAGGCTTTCCCTTTTTCCCACTCTTCCCCCCAGCAAGTAGGCTGGGGGTGCATAAGAAGTTGGGAGGGAGCACAGCCAGGACAGCTGACCACAACTGACCAAAGGGACCTGAACTGACCACATAACATGATATCATGCTCATCAATAAAACTCTAGGAAAAGAGTAGGAAGGGGGTTGACATTTGCGGTTTGGTGCTTGACTTCCCATGTAATCCTTATGAGTGTTGAGGCTCTTGCTTTCAGAAAGTGGCTGGACACCTGTCTGTTGATGGGAAGTAGTGAGTAAATTCCTTCATTGCACTGTTTGCACATGCTGCATTGGCTTTATCATTAGTCATCAGCTGGATCCATGAGTTTTCTCACCTTCATTCTATTTTCTCCCTGTCCTGCAGGAGAGGGAAGTGAGCAAGCAGCTGTGTGGTGCCTAGATGCTGGCCCCCTTCACCCTCCACAGCTCTCGACTCCTCTCTCTTTCTGTATATCAATCTCCCTGCTACCAGCACATTTATAGTTTCCCTTTTCCATCACCATGTGCAAAGGCCGAAGCTTAAAACAAACAGATGAGGACTGCTCAAGCTGTGTGAAAGCTGCTTCTAGATACTAAAAGGTGAAAGTTTGCTCTTCTTGAATAGATTGTTTATCTCAATGTCAATGGGACTGGGGCAAGTGCTTAAGTGCTTTTCTGAGCCAAGGCTTGCATTCTTAATTAAGTTTGAAAACATTTGTGGTTTCAAGTTGTTACTTTAGCTTGGAGAACACCTTGATACTTAAAACACAAATCTTCAGAAAAATAACAAAACGCACATTTCATGTAATTAAAATATCAGAGCCTTTATATTTATAAATAGACAAAAGACATTTTAGGTTGCCTAATCACACTTCTGTGTGAGCAGAATGAAGTTCCTGTAGTCTATGCAGGTAGATTGAATGATGTTAATGAAAACAGTCATCAAAAAGGGTAGTCAGTTTTAAACTGTTAAAAAGATTTTACTGATTGTCTACAGCAGTTCAGTTGAGGTTTGTTAGCATGTTTAATTTATGTTTAGAAACATGAGTTTCACTGAATAGAACTGCATGACTGTGGTTTTCAGAAATCAGTGGGAATGAATGAGGAATCACCTCTCTCTCCAGGCCAGACAGCAGCAGCTGCAGTCAGCAGGGCCACTGTAGCTGGATGCCTCTAGTTATTTTTTAAAGGTGACTGGCAGGTCACCATCTAAGATGGCTTCCAACTCTGGAACAAGCTCTTCCACAGCATGCTGAATTTGGTAACTGTCTGGGCATGCTGCAAAGGACATCTGTTTGACAGGGGTTTCAGAGATTGTTAAGGGTAAAGGCATTGGACAGACCTTTCTGGATGTGCCTGGCTGGATTCTGCTAAATTGATCACTTAATTCTACTGAGATTCAATTTCACTGTTAATTGTGTTAGAGCACCTCAAATCTGAGATAGACATCTTCCGGGTTTCTGGTTTTTTTTTTTTTTTTTTTTTTTTTTTTTTTTTGTTTGTTTGTTTGTTTGGTTTTTTTTGGTTTTTTTTTGTTTTTTTTTTGTTTTGTTTTGTTTTGTTTTGTTTTGTTTTTTGTTTGTTTTTAAAGTGAATGGGATTAGCTTGAGTGTTTTGCTGAATCTGAGTGAAGATAAATACTGTGTCATCTATTACTTTAATGTTATTTTGGTTCTAAATAGACGAAATTACAGGATTAATTGTTTTCTTTGTGACATGCCCCAGAAAACCTGGTTGTTTTGAAAACCTCAGACTTTGAACAAAAGAACACAAAGATGTTTGTTGTTTACTAGATAAGAAATAGCAAAACTTTAAATTTGAAACTAAGACATTCAAGACAGTATTTGCAATTCAGATGAAAGAAAACACTTGGTACAACATTAAAATGAGAAAAATTAGAGGATGAGAAATCAATATTTTAGGCTTATTAAAAAAGCAGAGAACTTGCTCCTCACATGTACAGCTAATACCTATTAGTATAAAAACACTTGGGTAATATTTTTTCTGGTTTTAATTAAAGTCCTGCATTTTTTTCCTATATTGTATTATCTGTTCTCATAGGTTGTCCTTGGCCCAGATCTCACATGGCTTCAAATTTAAATAGAAGACTGCACATTCTTGGTCTACCATTTTAGTTATGATTAACCCCCTCCCTTCCTCAACACTATATTAACTTGCTAGACTAAACCTGAAACCTCACAAACACTCTAAGAGCCTGGTTCCCCTCCATTTGTATGACAATGTCCTGAGGGACACTTAGAGTAGCACAACTCAGAGCTCTGCAAAGGTGAGTACCAGCCCTGACCCTCATCCTGCCATACCTGGAACCTTCGGTGTAAGAATCCACACTAACACTAAGCTTGTGAATCTCAGTTCATAATTCATTTTACAAGATCATGTTCCTACAGAAAACTCAGGGGAGAAACCGCTCCTTATCTGGTTGTTATTCATTGTTCTGTTGTAGTGTTTAGGCAAGCCAACAGGGGTGAAGGAAAAATACTATGAGACTGTGAAAACCCAGGAGCTGTGAAGTGCAAAGATACTACTACTGCCTTAAGAAATCCCTAAATCACAGATATGTGGGGCTGGAACATTGCAGGGGGAGAATATCCTTATATCCTTTTTCTCTTATTCTGTAATTCATTATCAGCCCTCATCAGAGACAGGGTGCGATGAGATGAGCCTTTGGTCTGATCAAATATTGCTATTTTTGTTCAATTATTTTGTATAAGCAAATGTTGAAGATTGCTCTAATGCCAGTGTACACTGATACAACTGAGTAGATTTTGGTTTGGTAACCTTGTTTTGTCATTCCCTATATTGTCATAACTTAACCTTTTACCACAATTTGTATGCATTGCTTGAATACAATTGTCGGGCTCATCATATCCCTGGGTATATATTTTTCTGCTTCTGTATGAGGCTGTGACTGTTCCAGGTAAGAACAGTATTTTTAGTGCATGTTTTCTTTCAACCTGTACTGTAACGTGCCAAGGTCATCTTTATTAAAAGCACTGCATAATTCTCCTAACATAGTCTGCGTACATTTGTGCACTCATAGGTTTTTTGTTTGTTTGTTTGTGTTTTTTGTTTTTTTTTTTTTGTAAAAGATTGCTTTGCATAAGTCTGTAAAGCATAAGCATGCAACAATCTTTTACTTGTGAAAATGCTTTTCCCTTTGCTAGTCATCCTTTTGACACATAAATGATCATTTTAGATTTCTTAATAAATGTGCTGCACCATTTACTTCAACCTGAAACATTTCACCAAATAATAGTCACTTATAGCAGTCTTCAAAGGTGATTTATGAAATAATAGTTTGAATGTTCTTCACATTTTGCAATTTATCCATTAATTCAGGGTACTTTGTTTTTATTCATTCACAGTTGTGTTTTGTTTTTTTTTTTTTTTTTAGTTTTTGTGCTATAACCCATTCATCTGCCCACTTTGTACATAACAGATGCTTGTTCCTTGTCAAGGAAATAGCTATGAACTCCAGGTTTTCTAAATACATATCAGAAACACACCTATGACCACAGCTGACTCCTGGGGTGCAGCGCCTAGAAGCACTGACTCTTAACATCATGTTGACACAGTATGTAGGATCTTATGACTTTGCAAGGGATTAATGAAAAACTCTAGAGATATCAGATGCCAAAAAGGCATAAAACATGGACTTGTGAAGATGTGGACCAAATTTGCCCTCACACTGTGCTACGTAATAAACAGTAAGGCAATCACCTTTCTTTTATCTGTCATGGCTTTCAGATTCAAACTCTATGAAGAAAGTGAACACCATGGCTTAGGGGTTTACTCTGGTTTTAGTAAAACTGACATCTGCCTTCTTTTCTAACACTTCGGAATAAAAAGCAAACAAATGAACAAATCAAACCAACCAACCAAATAAACAAAATTATCCTCAACCCCAAAGACAATAACAAGACATGTTGTTTTAGAAAAAATAATGGAAAATGGACTAGAAGTGGGTTAATTAGTGATGCACTGAAATCTCCCATTGGTGATAAGGCAACCTCCGGACTCCTCTTGTGATTAGATTTCTTTGCTTGGTTTTGTCATTTGTAAAGGTACAACCTGCTTAGAGAGGGAAAGAGAATATGTGACCAGGACCTACAGCTTGCTTCACAGTGTGCTGAGTCACAATGCTGCCTTTTATAACAGCGTTGCCTTTGAGACATTTGGTTTTTCATCTGCAGCAGTTTTCATGAATAAATTACTTAAAAAAAAAAAAAAAGTGAATTTGTGAAAAGGTCTTTTTGTGCCCTGTAATTATCTCATAGAATTTAATCTGGGAAGGTACTGACTAAAATACTTAATGCAATGAAGTAGAAAATGTTTAACTTATGCTCATTTTTAAAACAATCAGTTTTCTTGTACTTACAATAATGATGAGGTGTATTTTTAATATGCCATGTTTTGTCCATGCTTGAATATCCTTTCTCTGACAGCACCATTATTCTACCTAAAACTAGCAGAATGAGGTTTTTTTCACTTGTAAAATACTAAATTGCTGCTTTTTACCTCCTATTCCAAAGGAAAAATACCCTAGAATTTATCACTTCTTAAACAATAGACTTCTGTCTGAATTTAAATTAAAAATAAACAAACTACCCCTGTGAATTTCTGTCATGTAAATTTTAATTTGGCACTTTAAAAGCTGGCTACAGAACTTTCATGTTACAAAAACTACCTACTTAAAAGATGCCTATTTGTATTAAAATAAAGGGTTAGCAAAGTGAGGGTTGTAGTAGCAGTTCTATTATAGGAAGGTATTTTCAGGAAGTTGTACAGTAAGTTTCCTATAACTTTGAGTGTGGGAATGCAAACTAGAAAATTCATTTTTTTTTTTTTTTAATGTGGGTATAATTACTGAAATTGTCTTCAAATGCTGTTAGGTTCTACATTCAGACTGAGTTTTGCCATATAACTCTGTTATGTGACATCATCCTTTAGGGTTTTTTGGCAGACAATTACTTCATTGGTTGTTCCCATGATACTTGATCACTTTTTCCCTCTGCGCAAAGTTTGTTACAATTACCTTCTCTGAGGTCCTTCATTCCAGGAGGCTTTTGCATTGAAAATCAGTAACTAAGTTTAGTTGACATCATCTACATGTTGTTTCACATACTGCTTAAATGTCAGTATCAGAAGGTTGTCCTTCATAGACTCTGGTGCACCCAATTGATTTTTTTTCTCAGCTACTGCCTAGTTATGAAGACTGCAAGCTGAAGGCAAGATAACCCAAACAGAATCAGCTTTCCAGTTTTATAGACACTACTTGCGTGACTTGAAGACAGAAGGTGAGAATTCTTGAACATCATCAAAGTTTGTTAATGTAGAGAGGATGTCACCAAGCTGGGTGGGAGTGTTGACCTGCTGGAGGGTAGGAAGGCCATGCAGAGGGCTCTGGACCAGCTGGATCACTGGGCTGAGGCCAGTTGTATGAGGTTTAGCAAGGCCAAGTGCCAGGTCCTGCACTTGGGTCACAACAACCCCAGGCAATGCTACAGGCTAGAAGAAAAGTGGCTGGAAAGCTGCCTGGCAGAGAGGGATCTGGGGGTGCTGATTGACAGCCAGCTGAACATGAGCCAGCAGTGTGCCCAGGTGGCCAAAAATGGCAACAACATCCTGGCTTCTGTCAGGAACAGTGTGGCCAGCAGGACTAGAGGAGTGATTGTGGCACTGTACTCGGTGCTGGTGAGGCCCCACCTTGAATCCTGTGTTCAGTTTTGGGCCCCTCACTACAGGAAAGGCATTGAGGTGCTGGAAAGAATCCAAAGAAGGGGAATGAAGCTGGTGAAGAGTCTGGAGAAGAAGTCTTACGAGGAGCAGCTGAGGGATCTGGGGCAGTTTAGTCTGGAGAAAAGGAGGCTGAAGGAAGACCTCAGTGCTCTCTACAACTATCTGAAAGGAGGTTGTAGCATGGAGGGTGTTGGTCTCTTCTAAGTAGGAAGTGATAGGACAAGAGGGAATGTCCTCAAGTTGTGACAGGGGAGGTTTAGATTGGATATTAGGGAAAATTTATTCATGGAAAGGGTTGTCAAGCATTGGAACAGGCTGCCCAGGGAAGTGGTTGAGTGACTATCCTCAGAGGTATTTAAAAGACATTTAGATATGGCACCTAGGGACATGGTTTAATGGTGAATTTGGCAGTGCTACATTAATGGCTGACTCAATGATTTCAAAGGTCTTTTCCAACCTAAATGATTCTGTGATTCTATGATTCAATGAATGCATAACTAGCAGCGTGCAAAGCTTTTATGCACCAGTAACTGCATCTATAAGCTGTTCTTACAACAACTAAATAGTGAAATATGTACAAACTAACCGCTTCAGCCTCACTTTACGTGAAAACTATGCAAAAATTGGATTCGTTTTGTGAACAAATATTAGAAATCATGCTTGAATTTTAATAAAGCTAACACATAGTCCACAGAACTGTTGCATGTATTCAGTGAGTTTGGTAATTAAGTGCAGTACACGACTTAATGTCATCTATCAAACTCAGTATAGTTGTTTATTCCAATATTGCTTATTCCCGAGCATGTCATGTTATGTGAGGTGACATGCAAGCACAGAACACATAAAACTCCTCATTCTGAAGTTCCATCCATTTCTGTAAAGCTAAGTCACACAGGAGAAACTGCAAGAAAGCAATGAGATCATGCTGAATGGCAATGATCTTGGAATACCAGCAGCTTAATCTAAATCGACTTCTTATCCTGTGCACTGTGATCAAGTTTAGACAAAAGACTCGGAGGTATTCGGTGAGTTAGTTCCCTGGAAATTATAGGGAATTGCTATGGTGGCATGAGTGGTAACCTAAAAAGACAAAAGTTTTCTTTGGAAATTCAAGTGAGCACAGTGTTTTTCCTTTGGATGCAGAATTTATTTATCTATAAAAGTAAGCATGAATCTTCAGTAGATATTGTGGGAAGAGAAAATGAAGAGAGAAAGACTGAAAAAATATCAAATAGGTTTGTTTGGACTTCTTAGGTTAGATTGAGAGGAAGGTTTAAGAGACACTCAGGAAACAGAAGTCTATTTGCCCAGGAATTACAGCACACACAATCCTTGTGCAGACTGAGTCTTTCCTGAGTTCACCCAGTAGGTAAATGCTCAGGAGTCTTTTATTTATTTATTTATTTATTTTCCCTCTGTCTAAAACCATGTTTAACTCTTCTATCAAAATGCAACTGAGAAACTGAAAGACATCACACCCAGAATATCATATAGACTAATGGCTGAGGCTTGTTCCAGCAATGGGATATAGAAGAGTGAAACTGATTTTCTGTATATGATAGATACTTACATGCTGGAGAAAATTCACAGCTGCTGAACTGCAGAGTCTGTTTTCACTGCGGGGTTTGTAAACACTGTTTAAAGTGCCTTGTCAACTTAGCCTTTTGCTTTATTAAAATGTCTAGTTTGGAGGATGCTTTCTTCAGTTCAAAATTATTTCCTTCCATTTAAATGTGTTGGTTGTGGTTTGTTTTCTTTAAATTGCTTCACATCATCCCTAAAATGAAATTTCTTGCCTTCTGTTTGTTTCCCTCACTGAACAGAACAGCCAGTTCTTCTTAGAAGTCAACATCTGTGTGATGTTTCTCATCCATATGAAACATAAACAAGGTAGTGAAAATCCATGAGGGCATGAGAAAGGAGGATTTAACTTATGTGTTAGTATGGACAGGGAGCAGTGGAGGGAAACCAAGAGCTGAAGCCTGGCAAGAAGAAATGACCTTTAATACCAGTGTTCCCAGAGGGCACGAGCAAGGCAAAAGGAAAGCCAGAGGAAAGGCTGTTGCAAAAATGAGCATCTGGATGAGATGAGAGTTTAATGGGTGAACAAGAAAGGCTGGACACATAGCAGGAGTGGTCCAGATTTACCTTCAGTCAGTGTATAAGGAATAAGGGAAAGTTTCAAGCTCCCAGTCATGTGTGGGAAAGAGAAGGGGTCTTTCTTCCCTTCCCCTGTGTTCTTAGGTTGCCCTTGCATGTTACAGAAAAATACCAGTGAGTGGAGATTCACAGAAGCTGCACTGACAGCTTCTGACCCTGGTTGTTCTTTTTCTGTGAGGTTGTGAGTGGCTTTGGTTAGAGGCATGAGAGATGCTTGAATTTTCAAAGCAAAGTAAACAGAGCTGGTAACAGCATTTGTAAATTAAAGATTACTTTAATCTTCAGTGACAGATTTATGAAATATTGCTTTAAATTCTGCTTCATGCTGCACAGCCAACTGAGTTTATTTTGGAGACAAAAGCAATTTAAAAGAACCCATAGATTACTTTGGCTACTGAGGAGTATAAATTACCTCTAACTAAATTTTGTCAGTGAAGTATGTTGAGCTATTTAGATAAAACATGCTTTTTGACATTTATTACAGAAAGATCCCTTCCCATATACTGCTAGTCACAAAAGGGGGACATGGGATGAATCATTAAGGGGCTGGTAATCTTTTTGCTGACATAAATGATATTGGTTAAGGATGAAAAAAATAGGTATTTTTTTCTTTTTAGTTTGAAACAGTACTATGCAATCATGCAGCAATACATTCAAATTCCAGTGGTAAAAATACTGTAAACATGTAAAAATGTATCTTGTTGTGGCAGATGCTGTTGCTAAATATATATTTACTAGGATGTAGATGAAATCCTTCTGAGGTAAAAGCAAGAAATCTCTTCCCTAAGTTAAATGTCTAGCAATGAATTGTCCTAAATTCTTCACAAGTCAACAGTTTTTTAACCCGTAGTCTCAGCAAAATGTGATTTCCAGTCCCAGCCTTTTGTGGAGATATATTTTTTAGGCTAGAACTGCAATTTATACAATTGATTTTGCATTTGCACATAGACATCCTTATAATGCTCAAGACTAACCACATGATAAAACAAGAGATGAAACATTTTTTACCAAATAAAATACACCTGTAGCAGGCATCAGTAGTATGCACTGCTATGCCTGTGCCAATAAATCCATGAGCCACCCTGTCCTGGAGCCAGGCACTGTTTCGCTTACAAGCTGGCAGGACTGGGGTTTCCATGAGCCACTCTCATGTTTCACATCCAGGCTGCTGGGAGTGTAGTCCAGGCATGTCCCCCAGCCCTTGCTGCAGGCACAGCTCCACTTCCCAGTCTATCCTGCTCACCCCAGAGCATCTGGAACAGCTTTCTGGAACAGGTGCATACTATCAGTGTTCTACAGCACCCATATGTATCTGTCCATACTTTTTGGCTGGACACAATAGCTAACCTAGTTTTCCTCAGTCTGGGCTGAAGAAAGAAGCCTAACACAGTTAGCATACTGTTAGCAAGCTGTTAGCAAACAGTTGCCTTTATTTTATTAAATATAATTACATACTATAGTCTTTCTTCTGATCCTCATTCTTTTAGGCTCAAAACATAAAAAGAAAAAGAAAAAAAAACCACACCATAACTCCTTAAAAATTATATAAATATATTCACTCAATATCATGTCTAAGGCATCTCTGCAAATCGCCAGATGTGATGGGAGAGGATAGTTACTGTCCATGAGCTCTACCTTATATCTGTTTATGCAGACAAATAAGTAAATAAATATGGTTTTGGAGTGAGAAAGGAGAAAAGTAATTTCCAAAGCACAGCTGGTTCTCTAAGATACGTAAAAATCCCTACTGTCTCTTACCATGGTTAGAGAAGACTGAATTGCCCAGTCCACTAAGCTCAAATTTTCAGGGTTCTTCTGTTTTCCAAGTACTGGTTGGGTACACTACTTGCTATTCCATTAAAACAGCATTTCCCCATTTTCAGATAAAATTGTCCTCAAACAGTAAAGCAACTAGAGAAGACTACAGTTCGCTCCTCTGTCCCTTTACTTTTCAGTTTGCCAGCTTTCATGCTTTTATCATGAGATTTTGAGAGATGGTGTTCGTTTTGGTCTCTGACATGAAGCTGCCTTGATTTGAGGAGGTCTGTTCTTCATAGTGGGATGGAGAGCTCTGGCTTCAACTGGCTCTGCCTTCATAATGTGCAGGTTCCATTACGTGTCCACTGCTAAGAGCTCTCAGATAGCCTTGGAGGTCTGTAACACCTGCATGTACAAGGCAGATGAGGAAGCCTGGATCTTTGACTTATTATTTCTACTCAGTCACTGTTTCATTTTGTTGATTTGCTTCCTTTCCTTGCCTTTTCACTGAGCTATGTTTGCTGGTTGGAGCTGGAAGCAGCCATATGTAAGCAAGAGATGCCTCAGAAGTTATGCCTCTGGGAGGACCTCCATCACTTGTGTGCGATGGCACAGTCAGACTCTGAGCTGTAACTGGGATGTGTCTGTGACACTGTACTATGAATGGAAAATTATAATGGGCTATATTTACTATAAAGCAGCATCTAGTAATCTACTTGTTGCCAACAAAAGGTGCCAGCAATTACCCAACACTGCACTTCAGGACAATTTGTCAAGAGCTTTGGTTAAATTGAACACAGTTTTCAGTGGGAAATTCAGTCCTTTTTCAGTGCAGGTTAGTCTCCTGTTAAATTTATTTCTGTATTATGGAGCTTCTCACTTTAATATCATTCCTTTTCTGTGCAGGAAGAATCACATGTAATGCTTCTGCCCTTAATTTTCCAGTTTTGCATAACATATACAAAAGCTATCTTAATCCCATTAATATTCATATTCATATTTTGTGCCTGACAGAACTGAAGGAAACAGACTAAAGAATTATTTGGTTACCTATGAGATTTGTACTTCTTCAGTTTATAAAAATGTATCCTTTCTAGTGACCGATTGAGCATGTGTAGAAACTCAAATGCTGTACTGTGGGGAAAAAAAAAAGAATTCCTATCACAATTACAGGGTAAAAATTACTTCTATGGTAATACTAATATTGCATATGACTTCTTCAGGCAGAAGGCTTCCGGACATTATTTTCCAATTTAAACCAGGATAGTGTTTCATAATTAAATAAGGCAGAACTAACTCTGCAACAAAAATGCTTCCATTTCAGACAAAAACTGACCACCCTCTACAGCTCTCATCTTTATTAGTAAACTGCCTTTAAAATCCTCAAAATATTTTTGCATACTGTGAACAACCACTTAATTTTACAAGTTCATTATAAAGTGTAAATAAATCCATATCCACTCCATAATGACACTTTACTGCCAATTTGAGTAAAGCAGAAATCTAATCTTCACAATCAAACAGTTGTTGAGCTGTCTAACACAGTGGCATCCTGTTCTTGGCAAGGACTTTGGTCATCTTGGTAGCAAATTTAATAGCATTAAGGCTTAGTATATGTGCCAAAGCAAAACTGTAGCTGCTTTTGTGCTACAATACTCCTTTAACTAACATTAAAATTATATTAGCTTTATAAACAATCAAGTCCTGTGTTCTTTGAATGGTATTTAGCATATTTTTGTCAAAGGAGTTCCACAAATACTAATTATATTAAGATTTGCAACTATTGGTCTTTAAAGAATGTCTTGGGATTGGTTCATTTGCAGTAGCTGAACTGGGGAGGCCTTTGGCCCCGTCCCTTGGAGCCTATGTGCAGCTCACCCCAGCAGTCATTCATGCTAATGTGTTTCTGCACAGGCAGCGCTGAGAGGTCTGTACCCGGCTTTTCCAGCTCCCATCAGCTGTAGTTCTGGGACACAAAGGTCTCTGGATGTGTTATGCATTTTTCCTTTGTAACCCAATGCTCTTTGGGTCTCATCTGGCTTGTTCAATAAATAATTTTAATATCAGGCTTTAGATTTCAGAATTATATGTAACAAACTTTCAAAGAGTTTACTGGATCAAAATTCTTCCTGAATTATCTGTCAAGCTGACACACCACCAATACTTGTATTTATTTCGTAGGAATGAACAGAATTTTCAGGAAACCTATGCTAAACACTGGTTTTATTTTTAATCCATTTTCATGTTAATTCTAAGCAATATTTTTGTACTGTGACTGAAGCAGACTTTAGAGAAAAGTACCAGCTCTAACTTATCCAACTTAAATGAAAAGTAAGAGTGATGTCATATCTTTTCTAGTGGTGAAGCAGAGCAAAGGGACAATACTTTAATCCCATTCTTTCAGAGCTGTGGCTGAAAAAACACTTTAAACCTACCTACAGACGAAGACATAAATCTCTTGACCTTTAAAAACTGATAAAAGCATCAGTGACATAATATTTTAAGTTGTGTCTTAAATTAGTACAAATGTGTACTGATAATAAAAAAGAAATCAATAAAAGAAATCTACAGATTCTGTAATTCCATTTTGGATTACAGATGGTGAAATAACTTGAATTCGCCAACACAGTGCAAACATTTGTATTGAACATCACAAATGTTTTCAGCCAAAAGGGAGATATATATTTTTAAAAAGTAATAAATGTATAATGTAATATATAGTATTTAATTTTGACCATTCCCAAATAAAAATATTTGTTTTGCTTTGGATAAAATTAATTTTTAAATGTTATAATGTCCTCAGAGAAATGAAACCTTTTGTTCAGGTCACAATTAATGTGTAAGTTTCACTTGAAAAACCAATTAATAAAAAGGCAGCTGCTCCAATTTGCTACCTAATATTTTTCACTTGCCTGAAAGTGGACCAGTGTTGATTCTTCATTCTTCCTCAAGTCCCTTTAGGATGAATTTTGTGGGAACTTCTACTGAAAACTGCATAAAAATGGGAAGGAACATTAGGATTTAGCTCACTTCTTCAATCATCAAAAAGATAATTACGTAACTTGTGTTGTTTGATGCTCACTTGTGGTTGCCAGGAGCTGCAATTTACATTGCATTACTGTGGGGTTTTTTTGGTGGTGAAGGGGAGGTTGTGCAGATACTTTTGGAGATGAGCAACTTGTATAACACATGAGAAACTGCTGAGGCAGACAGCTTAGCAAGTTTCAAGGAAGTGATTGCATATTTATCTAGAGTATAAGAGCATTCACATTTGCATTAGGTAGGATATAAATAAAATCTGAAGGGCTTGTCTTCCCCTCATGGTATAGCATTTAAACTTCATCAGTAGAATTTAAGTAATATAACCCTCAATTTAGAATGTGTGTAAATCTTGAAGTAAAAAATACACAGTATCTATTTTGTGGGAATAATCAAGCTCCTGGTAGTCTCCTTCTCATGCATATACCTGTGCCCATGCATATGATTATATAATTTATAATCCTCAAGTGACTGTGCAATAACAAGCTAAATTCCATCTCTGTCACTGACCACACGTATTTTTGCAGGCCACCCAATTACAAAACACAAAAGTGTTAAATTCAGGTCATGATACTGACAGAATCACAGTTACACACACACACACGGAAAAAAAACTCCACAACAAGATTTGTCTCCAAACCAGTTGAGTTTTTATGAAGACCCTAATATTAGTTGAAGGAACTGTTATTTTATCACAAAGTGTGTTCCTCCTGAGCTACACAGCTGCTGCAGGAGTGGACTTCTTGAGCCTGTTAGATGGTTCAGTGGTGAGGGGCATCTGTATAAACCCAAAAGAGTTTTGGGAAGACATAGTGATTGTATTCAGAACCTGAACAACTGGCATCTTCGTCTTTGCCACAGATTTCCTTTGATACATAACATGTTCCACTTCACTACCATAATTTATATGCTGTCAGTTTCTGATGAGGAACCACAGCAAGCATCTGTCCATCAAAAATCAGTGTTATGTTTTGTGATTTCTTCTAAACATCATAAAAAGACCTCTGACAACTACATTCTGAAAAACAAACAATGTCAAAAATATAGTGCATAAAAATCAGCTACGATGAATTACCTTTTGTGATTAGACAAATATATTGCCTACAATGTTAATCTACCTTTAATACATATTATCTTGCTGTTAACCATGTTTTGTAATTTTAAAGAAAGTACTTGGATGTAAACTTTTCTGGCCAAGTTTTTCTGGTTATTCTTTGAAAACTTTTAAAATCAATAAATGTAGATTCAGCTTTGCTGAGTTATTTCACAAATATTTGTAAATTGTAAAGCTAGTAAATGTGTCAGAACATATTTCAATGTGAAATGTTTTGTTGTGATAGCAATGAAGTCTACAGAATTTCATTTAGAAACTCATTTAAAATAAATCTTTTCTGGTTTAGTGTCTTTTCAGGGATTTTTTTTTTTGAATTAGGAGAAATTAAACCAAATTATTTATGGTATGTGGTAAATCACAAACTTACTCAGCAACAATCTCATTGTGAATAGTACACGTATTACAACTGAAATCTCTGATATATTTTTACTTCTTTATTCCCTAACCATGTGAATTTTGTCTGCTATACATCTCTGACAATTTACCTCATGTTTTCAAGAATGAAATGAAAATGAAAGATAATGTGGATCTTATAGCAGCTCTATAATGATATATCAAATACAATTTCAATCTATTACGTATACTTGTTTTCTAAAGACCTTCAGCATTCACAATTCTCTCATGTACAACAAGAACTATTTTAAGAACATCAAATTTAATTCATCCTCACTTGTGAAGACATACAGTAATTGTTCTACCTTCAGATACCGTCTGCATCTATTACACAGTTCCTCCTCACAATCTTTTTGTTCCTTTAGCTTTTCTTGCTATGGAAATATAATTAGTCTTACTTTAGGGGATATCCACATGTTTTCAGATCTTGAATTTTAATATGTTTAAATTAATCTGACTAAAACCAAGACTCATACGACAAGTCTTTTTGGAAGAGAGGAACAACTCATGTCCATGATCTGCTGGGCTTGTGCAGAAAGCCCAAATGAGGGCTCCCTTATTTGTCTCTGCATCAGTAACATTTATCACAAGCAAGTGAACTGTACTATAATTGTGACTTAATAAGTAACTTCAAAGCCTTTTGATGAAAAACACCATCCTGAATCTTCTGATGAAGGTCAGAGTGAATGCCTGTGAGAACAATCAGACCTACATTTGTTACAGACAAAAACATCCTTTATCATATCTTTTGGTTGGTATCAAGCTCCAGAAGGCTCAATTTAGGGAAATATCATCTCAGGATAATGTGTCCAAAAAGGTGGCACACATCTGACTCTGGCAGCCATCACTGTTGTGCGCTTTTGGAGAACTTACACTATCAGTGATTTCCAAGTCTGATGGATATGTGATTCAGAACAGTATCTGCAGCATTCAGTAATTCAAATGCAAAATTGAAGCTGCTGCATTTTGAAATAATGCTGTTTCAGAGACAGTTGGCTATGTCGTATACAGTTTCCTTAAAATAAATTAGTAAAATAATATGGCATAGTTGCATACAATTATTTTTTATTGTTGTACAACACCCACCATTTTCCTGATCACTTTTTGAATGATTCTGAGTTACAGCACCTCCATCTTGTGGTAAACTTGAGAAATAGATCTTCCTTAACTCTATATGCCAAAAAGAACCTCTGAAAAGATTGCAATAATATAGATCTATTCAGCTTTGAACTTGGCTCCAGGTCCTAGGGAGTTTGTTTTAGTGTGATTTCTCTCTACCTCCATTTTGCACTTGTCAGCTGGGATAGTCCTCTTTGCCCATGCAGAAACCTTGTTTCTTAAGGCTGAAAGCAGGAGGAACGTGTCTTCCCCTAAGGAGTCAGGGAGGTAGTGTGCTTCTATGAAGTGAGACCTAATGCCACCAATGAATAGCAGTATTTAGGCACTGAGAATTTTAAGGTTTTATAAATAACTGTCACGGAGGAGGATTTCAATGATCATAATTCTATTGCAATTATGAAGGTTTCTTCTTCAAGCTAAAACATCAAAGCACGGTTTTCCACTGCCACAGTTGATTAGGGGCATGAACACGCATGTATGTTTGTCTATATTTTGGGTATAAAATTAAATTTTGTAATTTGGACAAATTTAATCTGAAAGAGAAATGTTTTTAAGCACAAGAAAAGATCCTTCAAGACTAGTACTGTCCAAAACCTAGCTGATGGCTGGTCACTGTTTGCACTTTTGGTAGCCACTGAGCACAGCTCAGACAGCTACTCTTGGCTGTCAGAAGAAAGTCTAATTTCAAAGTGAATTACTTTTTCTTCTTTGTTTCCATTGGTCTTTCTGGTTTCTTATCACTGAGATGCTGTGTCGTGAGAATACAAAAAAGTGAGACATTTAGCAAGCAAGTTCCTCTCATTTTCTAGCCTGATATTTCAGCAGTGCTTTGTTTTACAGGACAGATTTAAACAATTAATGTCAACATACCCAGGTTCCTCACCCTCTGTGTCCAATGTGCTGCAGTCTCATAAGTGTCTTGGATTTACTCCAGTATATTGAATTCTTGCTTTTTCTGCGGAGCTCAAAACTGGGCAGAGTACTCAAGTGTAGTCTTACAAGTGCAGAGTAAAAGGAATTAATCACATCCATTGACCTGTTGCCTTCAGTCTTGCTAGGAGAGAAGTATGCTGTTAGCCTTCATCGCCACAGGGACACGCTGTGGACTTAATCCACCTTTCCTCCCTCAGATGCACAGGTCATTTTCTGGAGAGCTCCTTTTCAGTCTGTTGGTCTCCAGTCTTTACTGTTGCATGGGGTTACTGTGTCTTGTCTGTGGGAGGTTGTTTTTGTTTCTATTGAACTTCACAGGGTTTCTGTAAGCTCATTTTTCCAGTCTGTCAAAGTGCCTTTGAATCGCAACTCTACCCACAATTTAAATAAGTAGCACATCATCTGGACCAGAAGTTATAACTGCATTGTAATTTAAGAACATAAAAACTTCTGTGCTGAGATGTCCAATACCTTCTCTATGGCTATGGTCAGCAGAGAGAAGTACCATAAACCAAGAAAATTTAAACTTGTCATTGTTCTCCTATGAGCTACTGACTCCAGCAAATCAATAGGTTAGCGACTTCTTAATTTGGTTTGTGTGTTTTGATCTTTCTCTTCAATAGCAGGAAAGGAACAGAGTCCATTTATATTTTTTACTGACAAACCTCCTGTAGCAATTAATTCATAATCTGATGATAGATTATGCCAAGAAACCCTTTGTTTGTTTTAAGGTTGCTTCCTCATAACGTTTTTTGCTGTACTTCTTGTATATTGAAAAATTGGAAAGAGTAATTGACAGCCCAGCTTGTGCACCATTCCTGCTTCTCTATTCTCAGTCTATTTCACCTTTGCTTTCAGTGCAGGGTGTGATGAAATGCTTTCTGTTTTGTTCTGCAATGCTTTCCTAGCAGTTTCTAACATTTGACTGGCATTTTTGGCTGTTGCTGAGCAAAGAACTGGCATTTTTGGATAACCATGCTCAGGAACTTTTACATTTCTTCTGTAGTGGCAAAAGGTAATTAACCAACATCACGAATGTGTAGCTTGACTTTTTTCCCATACACGTGTTTTTTGGCGCTTATTGACACCGAGTTTCATCCGCCGTTTTACTGCCCTGTCACCTGCAAGATCTTTCTGCAGCTCCCTGCAGCCAGATTTTCTTTAGGGTACCCTGAGTGATCCTATATGAGGAAGGGTGTGTGTGCCACAGTGAAGCCTTTACGGGCAAACATTGATTTTACTGAAACTCACTTCATTCAAAATCACAGGCTGAAAAGATTTTTACCCTTAAATGTAGCTTCCTATCCATAACTGCATACCATGGTCTGCATTTGTATGGCTCCTGTTTGAGTCTTGGGATCTAGGCATGATGGAACATATGACACAGCATTATAATTGGCACACACCCCATCTGTATTTCCAAAATCTGAAAGCTCCTTGCTTACCTGTATTCAGCATGTTTCCAGCAACTGCTGCTGGCTTTGGGCTGCTCCTGTGCCATCCACACACAGACATACTCTGTCAACATGGCAGCAACTTTCGAAGATGCACAGACTTATGAGTCATCTTATCTAGATCCACACATCCATGGTTTCTCCCACGGTCATCAGTGGCTGCAGCACTGAAGCTCCTGCCCACACCCCTTTCTGCAGTGCGTCTGGAGCACTGGTGCTGCGGTGTTTTTATGCTATGTCCTGGCCAACTCAACTGACTTGAAATCCGGTCTGTGCTCCTGGAGTGGCCCAACAACCACCAGAGTGTCTCAAGAAGAAAGCTGATAATATTGGCTAAGCATGAGATGACGTGAAATCCAGAAAAGAAGAATGTTCTGCAAGTTGTTTTAGTCAAATTCTTAGCTAGACAGGATGCAAGCATTTTCACGGACTAGCAATAACAACAAAAATTAGACTTGAAGTACCTCTAGGAGTCAGTGAGTGTCTTGCCTTTGTCAGCTATGGCCGTGGCTTTTGATGGGTTATTTTAAAACTCAGACTCTGATGGAAATCGATTAAATACCATAGCTGGATTAGGACTTTCTATCATTCAAAAATCACTGCAGCGTAAGGACCCTTTGGGCAAGGACACTCTGTGAGCTTTTAGAGACATATGAAAAGCAGATAAGTTGAGGAGAAATTTGGTGTGGTTATTTTGAGATGAATGCTTGCAGCTTTGCATTTCAACGGGACATAAAGAGCAATAGAAAGTAGAAACTATTGATTATAAAATTTAATGTTGACACTGTGGTACCTTGTATATTCTACATAGAATCCTTTTGCATTTATTATTTCAGATTTGCACTTTAAAGATGAAATGTAAGTTGCTAATATTTCTAGCTGGTTTTACACCTATGTTACCATTTGGAAATCTTAATTTTAAAAGTTTCACCTCCTTGCCTACAAACACTGAATGGACTCGAATGACTGGATCTCAATGTCTGTCCATCCATTTTTGTTATCTACACGAAAAAACATTCAGTCAATGCTGGGGGAAAAAAAAGAAAAAGAAAAAAAAGAAAAAGAAAAAAAAGAAAGACTTTGATGATAAAATAAGAATTAATTTCCATGTTACCGCTGCTCCCCTTTTTTAAACACAATTTCCCTAAAATCAGTTTGTTATATACATAAATCCTTAGTGAATTTTGCATATCCTTCATAAAATGTTAGTATGTTTTCTGGAAAATGGAATGTCTCATTAAAAAAAAGCCCATCTGCATAGGCTTGACAAAATATTTTATTCCCTTCCATTTTCACCTCAGGTTCAATGTCTCTTGCACTTTTAATTAAAAATAAATAAATAAATACCAACATTATCATTTCAAATATTACTTAATCTAACACTCTGCATATGAAATATGTTTTCTCTTACAGAAGTTACATTTTACCATGGGGCATTAATACATAGCACACAGTTTCTTTTCTTGAATTAATTAATGCTTAAACTCTGAGTTTGCATAAATTATATACAGAAACCATACACCACCAAATATTGGGAGTCTTAAGTATCTGGAATTTATATGGAGGTCAATTAATGTCCTGACTTTTCTTTCTGCCTGAGAGAAGGATCAGGCCATCAGTCTGGAAAACCATTATCTCCTGCTGCACTTTATGTCATATTTCATATTTTAACCCTACGTTTACACATGTGTTTATATTGTACTTTGATCTCAAAATCAGAAGGTGCAAAGGGAAGTACATTGGTGAGGATCTCAGGAGGAAAAGCAAAAATATTGATTGTTTTCTATCATTTACCCCAAAAGCTAATGCTTTTGATATTATTCAGCAGTCTCTGGATTGCTTCTCCCTTATAATTGTATCTGTTTCTCATTGTTAAGCAATTCTTCATCCAAGCTAGTCTATTATTTCTGGAATTTGTAGAAAGGTTAGTGAGTCTCTGGAGTTGTGATTACTTTTTCTAGTTGACATTTATTGATCTCATTACCTTCATGCTCATATTTCAAAATTTTTTTTTACATTTTGTTACCATTTCAAAGATGACAGAAATGCTGCAGTGCTCACTGTATTAGAACTGTATGTAATTAAAATTCGTACTCTGTGTTTCATCAGAAATTCACTGTCAAAACCTCAGCATGTGTTGTTTACAAATTAGATTGTTATAATTAGAACATAAAATGAGTGCAAAAATAGAGACTGAATTTATATTTGAAACAAACATCTATTTTATTTCTTCACAGAAAACTGTGACATTTTTGGCCATAAGCAAGTTGCTACAATACCATACAGTGGATGAAATCCAATGAAATCCACACCTGTGCAGAAGCCAGCAAGCTCATAAACCACTTAGGCACATTTTAGGAGATACCAAGGTGAGGGTGGGAGCTGTGCAACTCTTGCATTTGTTTTTCATTTGGGAGTGAGTTTCACCTTTTCATTTTACTGCACTTTTCCTTTTTGTATTATTAATTACCACTTAAATTCAAGTCATTACAGCAGTATTCTTAATTTTCTTGAAGGTACAAGGAAATTTTGCAGTGACTTGAATGGAATTTACAAAATGCTTGAAATGTTTAACCTGTTAAGGAAGAAGAATACATAATAATACACTCCAAAAACTCCTAGTATACTGTCTGTTTTAGGGGAAGTATGTAGGTGTCACTCTTAGAAAGAACTATTATTTCACAAACACCTAATGACATGAAGGACTCCATGTTCTATAAACACCTGAATTCCAGAGGATACCAGCTGACAAATGCTGCTGCCACTTTGAAATTTCTCCTGTTCCTTTCATATCCTTCTCTGTAAAGTCTTTTAAAGGTTGTCTACCAAAGTGTTAACATGGACAATGATGAAATGCTGGCAACAGGACACATACATAACTAACAGCATGGTCTTGTGGTAGCGCATAATAAATACTTCCATGGAAACATGCAGATCTGAGATAGCTTAAGTAGTACAAAGGTTCAATGGGTGTGAACATCTCAGACTTGAGTTCTGTGCTGTTTTGCTGAAGATGGTTAAATCACCTCTCCATCACTGAATTTCCTGAAAAAAAAAATAAATGTTCACTTCACTGTAGCGGGAAAAAAAAAAACAGCACAGGAAATAAATTGGTATGGGTGTTGACATTTTAAGTATTTAAATATGTATTTCTATATTATTCCATTAATATATAGACAGCAGACACATACATATATAAATATATATGTAATATGTGTGTATATATATTCAAAATATATCTACATATATATAATATATTTTATTGCTGACACTTCAACAGACTTTACATTATTTTATTTCTTCTCAAGTTATACAAAAGAGTTGCTTTCTCCTTGTCATTTTCTGTCTGGAGATACTTAGTGAACTACCATACTAAGTGTCCCTCTCCATATAGAAGCTATCTGTAGTGTCTTGTTCCTTCCTTCTTATGAACAGAATGTATAGATTTCCCAGGCCAGCAATCTTTATCAAATTTGTGCAACATCTCAAGCATTCTTCTTCAACCCTGTTTTCCCAAGCTGAATTCTCATTCACTTTGCAAAAAGTAATGGGACTGCTTCTCTGACAAATGTGACTTTAGAGTCCTTTGTAAACTCTGTGTGATCTTATTCCAATTAAAAGGCCTCAAAGGCTGAAGATGTAGCCAGAGCAAAAAATAACAGATATGTGCTGACAGTCTACGGGTGTCCTATGGCAATACTGGTGCGAGACAAAAAGGGTGATACTAGCTTGTCAACCTGAAATTGTCAATGGAAGTTACTGTAGGTGTTGTGTGTATTAGTGCACAGCGAGTACAAGCATGTAAGTATGTTCCTTGAGGCAATGTAAGACAAGCTGCTGTTGAAGATAATCGCAACAGAAAGGATATGCCTTACTCTGCCAATGGAAAAATCTACATGATGGCATTTGCCTTCATCATCCCTTTGCAACAGGAATCCTCTTCTGTTTCTAGGCTGCTTCATTATGATTGTCTTTGGAGCACTCATTAAAACAAATGAGTATTAGTAGGAAAAGGGATTCAAAGGTATGGTTATGTTGGCTATTGAAAGTAATCTGTCTGTGGCTGAAACATGCTGACAGCCTCCATGGCTCACCACAGATATCATGGCTATCTATGGAGGACTTAAGAAATATTTTATTCTCTTTACATCCTTTTATTATAAAATTATTTGAACATAGGTGTTCTCCAGTTAATATGTAATTCTAGTTCCTAATAATAAACCACAATAACTTTACTCAGCTTTTAGATATTAAGGCCATTAGCACATATAGTGCTAACCCCAGGAGATCAGCCTGATGACCATTGACAAGCAATGAAAAATATGAATCATCTCTCTTGTGGATGTCCAGCAAGTAATGAAAGTTTTGGTGGAATTTGGCAGTAAGAAAATGTAAGGAAACAAGAAGACTTGAAGTGCAAACCATATTTGTCCTTTAGAAAGGGACTGGTGTATTAAATATTCATGCAAACATAATAAATTGACAAGCATATGAAAACACACTACACCTTCATCTCTTTCATATATAATCTTCCTAAAAAAAATAAGGATTTGCTATTAAAATAGAACTGGAGCTCTGCTATATAATTTTAATATCAGTGGCTACTTGCCATTATTCTCTCTATATCTCTTCTAATTTAGGTAAAGAATACAGCTAACAATAAGAAGAAACCAATGAATATTATTTCTGAATAGAAAATGGAAGATATATTTACATCATTGTACACATACTCTGGAAATATTGAGATCTTTTTAATACAGGTTTGAAGTCCTATTTGTATTACTGACCTATTAATTTAAGTGAGTGGCATGTCCAGTAATCTTCTGAAAGTAATTGATTTCTTGCTTATTTTTAACTGATTATGATATCAACAGTCTTTGCCAATATCACCTAGTAATGCTTAACATTCTCCCTTATGACTGTGGTTACACTACTGAGTAATTCTCACAGTAGCTCTGAAGGAAACATTATCTTGTCCTTTTTTTAGTGATAGAGAAAGTAACGCAGAGAGGTTGCTGAATGTCACATAAGAGATATATCAAAGAAAAATTAGAGTAAGGATGAATTATTTGAATTAGTTTCTTGTTCAACTATGTGACTTTCTTAAAACCAGTGGAGCATGAGCCTATAAGAAAAGTAGGGCATGATTTACCACCCTTCGCTGATGTATACACTTGCACATCATGAACACTGCTGTATTTGCTGGCTACACAATTAATAGCAAACTGTAGACTATAAAGTGATTGTTCAGCACTTAGACATTCCAAAAAGCTCCATCCAAAGTAAAATGGTGTCATTGATTCTGCATGGACTAGAGAGTAAAATAACTTAGTCATCAATGTTTCAAGCGTATAAACCTTGACAGATTCAAGTTTTGGGTAATAGAAAGCTGCTTACATAAGTGATTCACAAGAGGAATGTAACTACTATTTAGATAAAAAGAGGCAGCCTGGGATTAAAAATGTTTGGATAAGCAGTATTATGTTTACTTCAAATGAAATAAAGTAGGGAAGGACTAAAATAATCTAAATTAATTAGTGAAATAAAGACAGATATAATGAAGCTTTTACTAATACTTACTTCAGGGAAAAATGTAATTGATGTCTTTTAAGATTAGGGATAAAAAGAGCGGTGATTTGAATTTGCCATTTCACTGAAAGCAAAACAAAGAATCTTTATGCAGACCAAGTGACCTTGTATTTTTACATTCACCTGGAGCTCTAAATAAGAATCAAACTTTACAAAATGTTCCCCAAAATATATGCTGCACTGAGAAAAACAAATCAAATATTCAGGCTAAAGTTTATTCACATGTTCTACAGAAATGCTGGCTATTTCTAATATATGGCTCTAATTTACAAAGTATTAGGACTCTTTTTGAATATTAGTTAATGCCTTCAGGTAGAATAATAGGACAAATAATGTTGTCAGGGTCTCTCCCCTTGCGTTAGGAGACTGTCTTCTGGACTGTCCTTGAGGACCCTCGCACTGTTGGTGAGTGATTGTATCATCTGGGTTACCCTTGAGAATCCTCTTTGTGACTGAGTCAGTGCATGGTTTGAATCATCATTCCAGAGCTTTGGGAATTCCCTGTGTCCTGTGTGTTGTCTGTGTAGTAGTTAGTTCCTAACTGGCATTCTGAACCTGTGATTTATAATGTTGGAGAGCTGAGTGATTTTGATAGATCTTGTTCCTAGTTTAGTTTTCTGCCGAGCTTTTTTTGTGTTAGAATAAAGTTTGCTTTGAGTTTGTTATCTGTCTGGTCTGGTTTGGTATGCCTTCATGACAACTGTAAAGCAGCGTCAAGGCAGGGATTGCTGTTGTAGGTCAGGAACCTCAATGTGTGTGTTTTATACCTGAACTGTCTTGCCAAGACAGATCGTACTCACTCAGTACCATGAGGAAGACCGCTTGTAAAAATCACATTAGTATTAGGGTGTGTTCTTACTGTAGGGTTTACTTGGGTTCTTCTGCGTTGGAAAACATCTCATGTTAAACTAGCTCAAGTGAGAATAACCAGACTGTGAAACAGTATTCAAGCTGTGTGTCTACACACCCTCTGTTCTTGTTTGATTGCTAAAGTAAAATTCATAGAGGTGTCGTGCCAGAAGATTCTTTACACTCTTTGAACTTTCTCATGTCTGGAGGCACGGGGAAAGATGTCTGTTCTTTCTGAGCACAGTAAGGGAATTGTGGAAAACATTTTAGGACTGACGCCTTTGAACGGTTCTAGCCTGTATCCACACTGAAGAACGGTGATGTTAGTAGCTGGCAGATCATGCTAACTGTAGTTTTTACATATACAGCAGAGAATATCGGTATAATGGGCTATGTGTGCAGATGGAACTCATATTAGGAGCAATATTTGAACTGCAATTTGAATAAAATTCACTATGTAGACAAGGTTTTAAGTGTATGTCTACACTGTACTGTAATGCCACAAAGAAGCATAAGAATTAGCTCAGCCATTAGAAGTAATGCGACTGCATTAATATGGTTCTCTGCTGCCTGATTTTCAGAATATATTTATGTCAGAACTAGCAGCCTTAGAGCTAGGCTGGGTATTTCAATTTGACACTACATTGTGCAATGAGGACAATCCCTACAAAGAATAATTAGAAAATGCTTACAGACATTTTTGGGGGGCAATAAATGCTAAGTAATCTTTATTAATGATAAAAACTGTGCAAACTGAGAGGATAGATGAACTGGAGAACATTTCATTATTTTAACATCTCTTAGTGACAGTTGACCTGCTTCTCCACTTCCTTGCATCTTGAAAAGTCACTAACCCTTCTGCAAAGAAAGCATAATGTTCTGAAAGGTAGTATTTTACATGCACTGTGCTCAGCTGAAAATTACTTTATGAGATCTAAGGCAGTGAAGGATTGGACCCAGGTGAAACTACTAATAGTTAAGGCTCATATTTCTACATGACCTGTGATGAAAGAGAAGGTGCAACACCTCTGGAGACTGGGGCGAATGTTCAGGTAGTGCTATAATTAATATCTAATCATTCCATTTGACAACTCTTAGTCTCATTTTCTCAGGCTTGAGTCCTACAGATTGTTTATAAATTAGATTGGTGGTCATAGTAACTATTCCCCCGAGTTTGCAAAGTGAAGTGAGACTAAAATGACTTCTACTTTTCACAGCAGGGTCAATTGAGCACGTCATCCTTCCCAGCAGGATAAAGTGAGTACTGTGCTGTCTACGCTGGGGCAAATAATTTCCCTTTCACACAATCTTAGGGAATGAACTGCGGAAGATCCTACAAGTTTAAGGATGAAAGTACTGTTCCATAGTCTGCAGTGAAGCTCTTTGCATAGTTTCAGCTTGTGTTGAAGCTTCTCTGCAGGTGACACGGACTGGCCAATCTTTCCACAGAGCTGCAATGCATGAACACACATCTTCATTGTACACATGTGGTGTGGGTCTTCTGTACCCTCTCCCTCACCTTGTAATAGAACATCAGCAGCTCTGTGGCTCTTCAGAACAGAGAGGGAACCAAGATGTCTCTGCAAATCATTGAGATGAGACACAAATTCTCTTTCTTTTGTGAGAAACAACAGCTGCATCATAGAGAAGCAAAGCTTTGGAAAGTTCATTGCATTGCCAGAGAGAAAAGGTGTTTGTCTTTATTTTCAGAACAGCATATTCAGTTCAGAGTCAGAAAGTCAAGATGCATACCAAAATTCAAGCTGAAGGTAGTACTTTTAGCTTTAACGGGATTACAGAGGTGTAATTTCAGAAATAACTTGTAGTTAACAAAATCTATAAATTATATGCCAACAAGAATAAATTTCAAAACACTCAGACAGCTATGACTTGTAGGAGGAAATAATCAGAAAAGCTCATTTTCCCCACCAAGTTACAGTGGATAACTTTATTCAGTATGGTAGCATAGCTTCTCAAAATTCACTTTCCAATGCAAATTCTTACTTCAGAAACGTCCTCCACAGGTCTGTTGCAGACACCGTATTGTTCCCAAGCCCCGAAACCTGATCCATACTGATTGATGGGACTGCTTAATCTATGATCCACAGCACCCTTTGACAAGGAGTCCAACATCTCAACCACGCATTACACAAAGAGTCAAGTCCTTTTATTTACTTTGCACCTGGAATCTACCGGCTTAATTTGACACCCACCCCTCAGGTTTTTTTACATTGGGAAACACTGCATCATCATTCATGTATGGATGTTCTTAATACATTCCCTGCAGCTTTCGTTATTCCAAGTTCAAATACATTTTGGGTTTCTTTATAATGTTATATATTTATTCATAAAATACAGAATAATAGATTTGACCATTTTAATCTAATTTTATATTGCATGTGAAACATTGTACACTAAGACTATGCAACTCCATTTTGTATATATAGAAAAAAAAAAGACATTGGATTTATCATGACCTTTTCATCTGTACAATTCAGTGGCTTGTGTGAGATTTTATTTTTATTTATGTTACGTTCATAGAAAGATAGCTCTTGAGAGGCTAAAATTAGAATGACCGTGACTTATCAGTTTCATTCAATAAATATGTGAAAACCTAGGCTTTTACAAGATTAAATGAAAAATCTGAAATAATTCTTATCCACAGTTTAAAGTAATCTACTTCGAAGATATGAAAGATTTGCAGGTGGCTACTAATGCCATGTGATTTATTGATTTGTTTTTATCGACTTAGTAAGTAGGAGAGCAGAGACAGTACTTGTGACCAGCTGAAGAGAAGCTGAGTGGGCACAGGCGGGTCCGAGGCACATCGCTCCAGTCTCTTCCAGAAGGGGAAAGGAGCAATCTGTTTCTACTATTTAGTGGTGGAAGAAATTCATACGTGCGATTCTATGTAAATCGTTTAGATAGTATACGACACCGCACACCTAAATCCACGAGCTTTCATTGGGGACAATCGAGACAAGCACAGTCACAAGCTGGGGGGTGTCCAGGCAGTCTGGCCATCTCCGCGTAGCACTCGTCTCCCTCGCCCCGGTTCTGAGCGAATTTGCGCTCCCAGCCAGCGGCGGGAACAGGGGCAGTGATGTTCCTCGTTAACCCGGCACCGCGGCTGGCTGCGGGGGACGGTGCCCGCTCACCTCCCCGGAGTGGCCGCGGGAGGGTGTTCCCCGCCCCGCTCCGCACCCCTCAGGGCGAGGAACGGCCGCAGCCCCTGCCGAGGGACAGCCTGCGGGACAGCGAAAGGGAGGGCGAGGAGAGGTGAACAGGTGCGGGGAACAGGTGGAAGCGCAGCCAGAGGCAGGCGGAGAAGGGACGTTACCTCCTCACCACCGACGGCGGGAAAGTTGGGCGAAGAGGACGAGGAGGGCGTCCAACGCGCCCCGCCGCCTTCCCCCCTCCCCCGGCCTGCTCCGCTCGGGGCCGTCGGTCCGCGGCCCGCTCCCCTCCCCAGAGCGCCGAAGGGCAACGTCCTCCCACCCGCCACCGCCTCCCCCCGCCGGCTGCCTCCCCCGCTCCGGCCCTACCCCTCCTCCGCCCCCCCTCGCACCACGCACCGCCTCCGCCCCCGCCGGCGGAGGTGAGGCGAGGCGCGGCGCCGACTGCAGCGGCGGCACGGGCGGACTGGGGCGGCGAGGGCTCTCCGCGGTGGCCGGCTCCATCCAGCGCCCAGCCCGGCGGAGGGAAGAGCCATGGGGAGCAGCCGCGGCTGGAGCTGCCGAGGAGAAACTCCCCTCCGGATGTCGGCTGCCGGTGGCCTGGTCTGAGGAAGAGGAGGGAGAGAAGGGGCCGTAGCAGAGGCGGACTGTTCAAGTTGCGCTCTGCCCTTCTTCTTCCCGGGCTCGTCTCATACCCGCGGAGCAGCATGCGGACTGGCCTCCGCGCTCCCTCAGATGTGCTCTGGCTGCCGCCGCTGCTGCCGCCTTCAGTGCATCCTGCTGCTGGCAGCGCTAACCCGGGCGCTGGATGAGACGGGAGGGGGGAGATCGCTGCTGCGGTTCCGCCTGCTCCTTCATGCGGGCTTGTGCTCCGGCGGGGTTAGCACCACCGCCGCCGCCGAGGAGGAGTCGGCCTGCCTTCCCCCGCGCCGCCCGCGGGGCCGGGACGCTCCCCCCGCTCGCCCGCCCGGGGGGCCCGCATGGCGTGCTACCTGGTCATCAGCTCCCGGCATCTCAGCAACGGGCACTACCGCGGCATCAAAGGCGTCTTCAGGGGACCGCTCTGCAAGAAGGGCGCTCGCTCGCCGGTAACTGCCACCTCCTCGCTCCCTCCCTCACTTGCCCCCCGCACGGTAGGAGCGGTGCGGGCGGGTGGGTCATCGCGGGGCCGTGGGTGCCCACGCAGCGGGGCGGCCGGCGCGGCCCGCGGGGGGCGGCGTTGGCCCGCCGGGCGCTCGGTACGTGGGAGCCGGCTCGGTCCCGCTCCGCGGGGCGGCCGGCGTGGGCGCTGCCTCCTCGGGCGCCTCGGAAAAGTTTCTCCTCTGGCGGCCGCCTGAGTGGGGGCCGAGGGGACCGGGGTGGGGGAACCGGACTGGCGCATCGCGGTGGGTCAGAAGGGCTGTCTTTGAGTTGCGGTTCACCGTGGACCGCGTCTTGGGCTCTTGAGGACGGAAAGGTTAATTTCTGACGCTTTGCGGGAAAGTTGGAGGCTTCTAGAGGGGAAGGCGCCGTGTCGGCTCCAGGTGTCGCGGTTTAGTACCTTGTCCAAGGTTTTGACGCTGCGGAGGAGAGGGAGCGATCTACCTTCTGTTTACGGCTTCAAAAAAAGGAACTTGCGCGTTTGGCTGCGGCGTGTTGTGAACTACCTGTCGAGACCGACATCTAGGCAGAACACGCGTGAAGTTTGGGGAGGTCCCGCGGAGACCAGAGACCCGTCGAGCTACCGTAGACGGTCTCTGTGAGTCGCTAAAGGAGTTTCGTAGAGGCGAGCGGGTCGCCGCCGCACCGCTGCCGGGGCGGAGGGCAGCGGGGTACTCGGGGGAGCCGCCGCCGGGGCGGGGGGAGTGGGGTGCCTGGGAACCCGCCGTGCGGAGGGTTCCCGGGCGGCGCCGGAGTGCTATAGCCTCTCCTCCACCTACGATGGTGGTAGTAGTATCGTAAATGAACTTTCCCTGTCAATGTGCCAGATCTCAGGATATGAAACACTGAGGGTACGGACCTGCCATCCTCCTTACTGGACTTGCGGAGGTACCAGGGACGCCTTGATCCCCGCCATGGTGGGACTCCCTCTGGCTTCAGCAGGGCCACACTGTGCCCCATAACAAACCTGCATGCCAAACACCTTTCAGAAACTTCTTGTGATGACGAAGTCTCTGCTTTCGGTTTCTTGACTTTCAAAGATGGAAAGTGACAAATATTTCATTACACTTTTTAAATCCCTTCTGTGTCGTAGGCCAACACTCTGATACAGCACCTACAGGTTCCTCCCTTGTACTGCTGTATCTTTTGTGTGCAATATAATGCAACTGCACCATAGGCATCATCAATCAGACGTTGGCTGAGCTGTGTTTATGTTCTCTGACCCATGGAGCTGATCCACCCTTGTGTGTGGAAGCTCCTGAAATGCAGGAGAACTTACTGAGTTTTCTTTACAAAATCATAGGGGTAGAAAGGTATAGACCTCAAAGATCTAAATTGGGAAGAAGCTTAATTGTAAATACTTTGTATTTAATAGAACTTTAACAACTGATGTCCAAGTTGAGGAATATCATAAGTATCATAAGATATTGCTCTCCAATTTTGCCATGTTCCAAATCATTCACTTTCCAACTTCTTTCTCTTTCTTTCTAGCTGCCTACTGAGCATGCGCACCAGTCCTCTCAGCCTAAATACTTAACAAAATAAATGTAATTGTCTGACTCCATTAACAAATCATCATTTTTAACCATCTGGGAGTAATTTTTGTTTAAGTGCAAATATCAGAGAAAAAGACCAACAAATAATTGTATTGATGTTTCTTATTGCTTAAAGGTGTATTTTTTTTTTTAAGGTTTTTGCTTTAAATTGAAGACTTAGTCTGAAGCCAATTGTCTAAGGTTTAGTGGAAAAAGGAAAAAAAAATGAAAGCTGAAAATAACCTCAAGGTCTCTTTCACTATAAAGAAACATTCTTTCTTGTGAGCTGTCCAGAGTTTGAAACAAGTAGCAAGAACACTTTGAATTGCTTTTCACTAAGATAAAACCTCTTGTTTTTGAGATTCATATGACAAGGAGTTGGGATGCTTTACATGGTTTGGAACTATTTCTATAGAAAGGACTGAATTTTAGCAATCTTAAGCTTTCATTCTCAGTTCTTGAGGGAAAACTTACACTTCTTCACACACATTTCCCCCCCCCCCCCCTTCATTTCCTTTTGCTTTTTTAATGGCTGCTCTTTGAAACTAGTCAGGCTTTTGAGGTGATACGCTATGTCCTGTGGAGAGGGAGTGATGGGCAGCTCATGGGAATAAAGGTACCTGACAAATCAGTCTTTTATTAATGCTGTTTACTTCTAGCTCTAGAACTCTTTTACTTCCATGTGTTTTATATTTAGCGTTTACTACTGTTTCATATATGCTGGTTTCATATCTTCATATGGAGGCCAGATTTTAGAAGAAAAATAAGAGATACTTAGTTGGCAAAGTAGATATTGGTTTGCCACTAAATACTGAAAGCAGTGATTCTCTAGAATAATCTGCATGTTCCTACAAATTTGTAACTTTCCAGACCATATTCTTCTTGCTCATGAGTGTGTATGAAGCTGGGAACAGCGAACAGCAAACAACATCACCTTGATACATTTTTGCATTATGAATGCAGAAGTCATGCATGTTGAGATTTAGTATTGACTGAGGTAGTAAAACTGGTTTAGGCATTAAAAAAACCCACACAATGCAAACAAACCCTCCATCTACTTGTATTTGCAGCAAGCTATGAGTTAAACTTGGGACCACTTATACTTAAGAAGGAAGTCTTATGCAAGTAGCATTTATTTGTATTCTCTGTGTTGTGCCTTATGCTCTTATTTAATACCACCTGATTATAGCTTTGAAAGATACAGGTTATGTCTTGCAGTAATTTTTAAAATGCTGAACTTGGAAGCAGAGCTGAAGATTTGATTTTATAATTTGTACCATTAAACAATCTTATATTGGTACACTATGAGCTATGTTGTGCATGAGTCTACATAGTCTTTAATGGATAACATGTACCTTTCTGTATTTAAAGTGTTCTGTATTAACAGACCATGAAATGTCAGTAGACTTAAGGCTATGCTTTAAGAAATGAGAACAGTGGTGAGTATTTTAAATACCTTTATCAAATTTCATGGCTTTATGAACAAGGATTTTTTCAGTCTGGATGTTTCTGTGGTATTTACTTAGCATACTTTGCTTACTGTGTCAGAAACAATTCTGGTCCTTCCTCCTGGTGTGCGAAGAGACCTTTAGCTGTAACAGTACCAAGAAGAACAAGATATGGAGTACTACAAAGATGTGCACTTCATTTGTGCATGTGGCTGTGTGGTGGAAATTGTCTGAAAATATTTTTAAAATTCTCTGTCCTTTGCCCACTTTCACATTTTGGAAAAGGGACTATCTGTGAATGCTCTGATGCTGGGATGTGAAGTTACTGGTAATGAATTCAGAAAGAGTGGAATTAGAAGCAATTGCCAATGAATCATGTATCAATGGTGTTGTAATAGACTTGCATGGGAACAGGAATGCTGAGTTTAAGCGCAATGCCAACATTGCTATGGATAAAGGACAGTTAGCTGAAGAAGGAAACTTCTTATTTTAGAGATCCAATTCTGTGTTTAAGCTTTTTTCATTTTATCTGGAAAGTTATTACATGTTCATGAACATAGCTTTCTGTCTCTGAAACTTTCTGATTAATGAAATGCATTGTGATACAGAGATATATACTTCAAACTGATGATATTGTCTACTGGATTTTTGAGTCTTGAACAGATTATATTGATCAGTTTACTGGTTTTAGTTTTTGCAGTCATGATAGATATGTTGTAATATTCACCTGCAGCTAAACATGCTCAGAGGTTTACTGCCACACCTCACAGGCCTAGCAAAGCTGGCGCTGTAAAAGACTTGACTGTGAAACTTACAAATAAAGTCTTTCAGGATAAAGCAGAAAATGGTACTGGGAATTCAGCAGATGGCCCCCTTGCTTCTGAATAGTTTCTGAGCCAAAGATGTTATTAGGGTGCACTGTTCTGCTCGTGGCTTTTTAAGGTGAGATATAAACAGAGTCTTGTTTACTACTTGTTATTTAAAGTTCCCTTTGTCATTTAAATGAAACTGAAGACTCAGAAGACCCAGTACCTTAGCCAATTTCTGACTTGGTTAATTATTTTTCTTCCCTTGTTCCCTGCAGCTTCAGCTGAATACAGTATTTTTCACATACTTCTCTAAGCTGTTTTCTAATAAGGCTGTCAAGCAGCTGCTCCATTGCACTTAGTGCTTACCTAATTTCTTTGAGGTGTGGACTGTGAGAAATTCTTCTCCGTTACACAGTTACCTTTTAAGAAGCAGAGCTCTCACTCCATGTCCAGAGGTTCCACTAGTTCTAAATAAGTACAACGCAGGTACTTGGAAATACTGACTGTTTAGTTGATATTGAGCCACAAACATGCTGTTCCAGCACTAAAGCAAGTGTAACCAGGACTGAGTAGCACCTTGTTACTTTCTGTAGCAGATAACAACACTGGACACTTGGAAACTCTCTAGGAAATTTGAACGCGTTTGGGGACTTAGGGACCATAAATAGAAAACAGAAGGACCATGGCACAAGCAGCTCTCTCCATCTGCCTGAGCTTAATGGGGAAATGCTAGCACAACAGAGTCTGCCACACAGAATGCCACTTTTGTGTTTGCCACCCGTAGAAGAGAGATGTGTGCCAAGCACAGTTGTGAGAAACCAATTTAAAGGCTAGACATGATGAATGTGTATCATGCGAAATGTGGTGTAGGTAGCTGCAGATTAAAAGGAGGGTCCACCATATATCTGGGTGATTAACTGGAATAATTTGTGAGTTTCTGATCATAAGCAAGTCACACCTCAGCTCTGTGGCTGCACCCTCACCAGCACTGAAAGCAGTGAGGAAGGGTGTGCTCTAGGCATTACCAAAAAAAAAAAAAAAGCATGGGAAGTAAAATTTCAGTTAAGAACTATAGCATAAAGGTACTAATAATGAACCATCAGCTCCAATAAAAAAATCTGTTTTGGGTAGTTTCTGTGCAAGAAAAGGGGAGAAAACCCAACTGTGCTAATAAAATAATGTAGAAAGAAGAAGAGGGAGAAATAGGAAAGAAAAGAGAAAGTGGTACATCCACTCTTCTGTGCCAAAAGTCTCTGGCAGCTGCTTCCAGCAGAAGTGGCCACCTGCCAGGGGGAATCCCGCACGCTCTGCTGAAAGCCTGGAGCTGGCTTACCCAGGCACCTACCTCACACAACTGAAGGGAAGGCACTCCTGCCAAACTGTTCCTAATCTCACTGATTCTGGGTGTTTCATGTCTCTGAGTGGGCTCAGTGTGTTTCCTACCAACTCTAATGCCTTTGCTATGCAGGAGAATATGAATGTCCATGCAGTCCACACTCAACCTTATGGTGACCTTATTTGTGGTTCCTCTTGTTCTTTCTGTGCATTTCTGCAACATGTGAGAGATGGAAAGAACTTTCAGAAAATACGAATGTGTTTCAAGCCACGTGTATCATTGCTGTTCGTGCTTTGTATTAAACCTGGTTTTGTGTAATGTACCTCTTTCGAGCATAGTTTGTTTCTAATTCAGTCAGTGGGTAGCACTTTGTATATAGCATTCATTGCAATTAAATTTAATCATCTTCAACCAATTTCTGCTGGGGCTATTTCCTTCACCCACAATTAGCAGTAATGTTAAACAGGTGCTTTATGTTTGACAGTGCTTTTCCAGCATTTTAATATTTTTATTGGTCCCTCAATAGCGTTCTTAAAAGCAGATCGATTTCTCTCTTATTTTGCATGTGACAACGCTTGTTTGTCGATTACATCCAGAGTTATTGCTGCTACATCCATTTGCATTGTCACTTTCAGTTTGCACGCATTTTACTCACCCAGAGCGTAGCAGTTTAGGGTGGTTTTTTTTTTTTTTAATTCTGCATTGTGTAGAAGTTTGAAAACGGATGTAGAGACCTAGTGTTTGTGAAACAGGTGCTCCCTCAGAGAGTGGGTTGAGCTGTTGAGCAGGCTGGAAGCACCGACGGCTGTTCCTCTGCCTGTCCCTGCCCTGGACTCCTGCCCATACCTGCTGCCCATGGGAAGCGCTCACCGGCGTGCGCTGGGGTGGCTGCTCCAGCTCCTTCCTCTGGCTAAATGAACGTTTTGTTTTGACCTCTTGATGACTAAATGGAGAACTTTGTTTATGCAAATACTTTCATTTCAGATTAGATTCCTTGCATAAAAACTGTGTCAAAAGAATCTCATAATCAGAATCTACTGATTCCCTGCCAGAAAGGGTTTGTAGAGCCCCCTGCAAAAGTTTGCTAAATGGAGAAAGAAAACAAAGCTTTTAAAGACTGGCCAGAGTGTAGGTATTTTTTCCTACTTGGGTTTCCTTGATGGACTGTATATCCTACAGCTACAAGCCTTAGGGCTTTTTTTTTTTTTTTTTTTCATTTAACATCAATAAACTTTATTAAATCTTTTTATTACACCTCAACTGATTATTAAGTCATCATTACCTATAAATGTAATTTTTCTCACTTGTATTAGGAAATCTGTGGAGTGTATTAAGAAGACTGTGGCAAAATGTTCCCCTGGGGAAAATGTTGACTTTTCTGAGAAAAAAAAAAACACAACAATTGAATTTTTTTGATCTGCCTGCTGAAATACCATTATTGTAAAATACTGCTGTAGTACATTGTCAGAGATTTAATTTTGCTACCTTATGTGTCTATCCACCTGTATAAGCCTGGCTTCTTATATGGACATATCTTCCATGATGCCCTCAAGGTCTTCGCTCTGGAAGACAGTGCATTGCATTTGTTACATCACACAGAAAAGAAAATCCTTCTCTTAGAGCTCAAGATTTAGGAACTTACTGTGAAAGTTTTAAAAAAATTGTGGATGAGGGACAATTTTTTTTACAGGTCAAATTAAGTTTATTTCAGGGTCAAGTCAATGTCAGAAGTACAGATGCCTACATGGACCTGCAGGATCTGGAATCCCCAACCTAACAGGCAGTGCCATTAAAATCCAGTTTGTTCCTCCAAGGAATTAAGTGGTCTTTACTGGGGAAAAAACGAAATTTTGCAAACATATGTGCATACAGAAGTCCTTGCATGCAAACATTTCTGAACAGCAATAAGAAGATCTTTTAAAAGAGATTTTTAGCATTCACATCAACAGTTGCGAACACTGTTTTTTCAAGATTCAACCAGCTGTGCTGTTAACCTTTGAACCTTCAAAACTCTGAGTGAACAATATTAAAATAACTTGCTTTATGATGATAACCTGTATAGGTGATACCAGGGCAGCTACTGTAATATTAGAGCTAGATATCCAGAGTTCACTCCTGCATTTCTGTATTTTATGTGGGCACGTATCACTGTTTGTCTTTTACAATCAGCTACTGCACATGTGTAACAAGATTTGTCACGGAGTATGTAGCCATGCCTGAAAATGCTGTTCACTGCTCAGAATGTATTGTTCTGTACCCAGTTGTAAGACACTTTAATGACAGCTTGCTTTTTTTTTTTTTCCTTTTTTTTTTTTTTTAATACTAGAATAAATTTATGTGCATACTGGATAAGATGTAAACATCATCATCAAAATTTTGTCCCAGTTTCACAGTTATGCATAATGATAATTGGCAAGCTGTTTCAAGTAGAGAAATAGAACTCTTGCTTGCAGATTGTGTGCAGCTCTGAAACAATTCATACATTAATCAACTCTAGTTGATATCAATTTTTCAATTGATGTTTTCCCTGAAACATGTTCCAAAACAGATTTAGTGCATTTGTGTCAACAGAAATATTCTATCTATATTCTGCTCAGACTGAACTGGAGAGATGTATTTGATGTGGTTGAGAAAATTCTCAGTTGTGATCGTCTTTAAATCTGCAGCCTGCATTTCCAACTTAGACTGTAACATGTTAGGAAGGCTTGTGAAACTAGATTGGAAAGCATTAGTACAGAACTTCCTAAAATACACCCTTTGATGGCAAAATATTCAGTAGATGGGTTTTTTGGGTTAAAATTACAAATGAAATCTGTATAAGTACTATGATCAGAGGGTCTGCTAGAAATGCAAACTCTTATAGTTACTCAGCTGTTCTATGTATTTTTTATTTTCAAATAAAAGTTTTCATATTAAGAATTTTATAATTCTAATTCTAGTAGTTTTTTGTGGGTTTCAGACGTGGTCAGTACAAATTATTTGTCTATACTAATGTTCATTTTTCTGTGCTAATCATTACGTCTTCAGTGGAAGTATGACTTACTGTGAGATGTGAAAAGATCTGACCACTGTTTTTTTTAGGGAGGGAAGTCTAAATAGGAGCAAAAGGTGTGTATTCATGCTACCTTATGTTAGATACTGGAAAACTGAGTTCAAATCTTGATATTTTGAGCCTGTTCTTGAGCCCTTGTCTGTGATTCCAAGAAGCTTCTGGTGATGCATTACAGGTTGACAGGAAAAGAATTTGCAGTCCTCGTCACCTCAGCTGCTTGGTGAATATTGTGGTTGAAATACTGGCTAAGATGGGCAATCAGTGGACTGGAAAACAATCAGGATTTCTCAGTGTGAGAAAGGCACTGCTTGCTTCCAGATGCTGCTCTGACTGCTCCACTGTGCTGGAAGTCATTAACTGTGTAGGAGCAGAATATCCAGGATAACCACCACCTGCATGGCCACAGGTCTGTGCCAAACTGCAGCCGAGAGATGTACCCATCACCTCAATGCAGGAATCGGCTGCCTGATCTGATGAACACCAGGTCAGAAACTGCCACATAGCTATAGAGAACCTGTTTAGAAAATGAGATTAAAAAGCACAGTCCTGTAGGTCCCCATACAGCAAAAGACAAAAGCTCACAATATGATGTGTATGCAAGTAGTTTGTACATGCTAAATAATAAATACTCAATCTGTAAATGTCACTGAATACCTCTGTAGCTTCTCTTAGCTGTCTGAATGCTTAACTGCAGTCCTTATAAAGCTGAACAACTGCTCTTCCTTGACAGAAGTCCAAGGTTATTATGTTGTATGTATCTACATGAACGGACATTAGCATTTCCCATCTTCAGTGTTTCCGTAAACACTTACTTCACTTTAAGGATGACAAAACCTATGTGAAAAAATAGCTCAGTGAGCCTAATCAAATTTTGATTGGAATGATAAATAAATCCTTGGCTATTCAGTGTGGCAAAGAGGCAACATAATGAAGGCTCAGCAATGTTGGAGCCAGTGATTTACTCACAAAATAAAAAGCACTTTAAAAAAGTTATTTTTTCGTGAGTGAGTGATAAATTTTTGTGGTTACTAGTAATCAATAGAAAAATCACAGATACATGCTCTTTGATGGAGACATATTTGTATCCTATAAAATAAAAATGACATTGAAATAAGGGTTCAATATGTAAACTTGCTGGTTTTATATTGTGTTTATCTCTTTTGCTGAAGACCTGTTTATTACTATAGTGTATTGTATACTATATGGAACAGGAGTTTTTTATTAGGTGTATACTGTACAACATGTGTGTTTTACTGCTTAGCATTATAATAAGTGTATTTTAAAAATTAAAATTATTGATGTAACATTGTGGTGGTTATTTATCTCAGAAGTTAACCTTCCCCTCAACATAAACAAAAAAAGGTCTCTAAATTTATTCCCTAGAGGACATCTTATTTGAAAATAATAACACTTGTTGGAGAAGATACGCCTTTCATTTTGGCAAAGTTAATAAATCTGTGCAGCACAGGTTTAGAGCTCTCTTCTTATTATTGGGGAACAAGTTTTTGTTCTGTGAAGTTTAAAAAAAAAAAGTATTGACAGCATTGCGTTTTTTGTTATACAAAGCAGATATTTTTTGAAATGATGGCTGAAACAGGACATTATATCCGTATGCCATGTTATGACTTCTAAAGGGGAAAGGAAAATAAAACACATAAAGTTGGACTGTTTCATGGGTTTTTTTGTGTTTTTTTTAAGTTTTTCTCCTTTTTTTTTTTTTTTTTTTTTTTTTTTTTCCGGACGGCTGTCCACTAGCCTGGATATCTATTAATAATATTATTTCTTCATCTTAAAGAGTCACTGACGTTGTATGCAGTTGAATTTGATATCTGTGTGTTTTGGGATAAGACTTTAAGTGTTTAGGTTAATTTGCATACATGACAACTTAAATCGGCAGAGATAATTATAAATAGCAAGTTGGAAAAAAGTTAAAAAATTTGTTTCCTTGAAAGGGGTCTAAATGAGTTTACAGAATGACTTAACAGAGCCTGTGTAATCTTCACAGTCAATAAAATCAAAGGCAGCAAAAGATGCTTAAAATCCACAGCAAAAATGCTTTGTTTCCATTGTCTGTTCTTGAAGACCTGCTCTTTAAGCTACAGCACATGAGGCTTTTAGGCATGTACGCTTAGAAATATTCCTGTAGAAAAACAATTTTCAAAGTTTTTCTTAATAAATCTGGAGTTCATCTGTAAACTTTAGTAATAAGGACCTTGAATGCCTTTTCCCTCTACACAAATACTGTTGTTTATCTGAAGCTTTTGCCAAAATACGTCTAATTGCAGTAATATTGTCTTCCTGACACACTGACTAACACTGTCTGAAGAATAAAATTCTGCTTAAATAAGTACTTGAAATATGTATTTTTAGAATGTATTTTTAGGTACTGTGATTGATCGTTGTACCAAGCACTACTGTAATATTGAATAATTGTAAAAAACCCCCCAAACCCACCAACACCCCAAATCACCCAAAACCATGTCCCCAAACACAGCAACGTAGTCAGAGTTAGCAGATGAGATGACCATGAATGTGATGAATTGCTGGCAACCTTTCCTTTCATGTCCACTCAGGTAAAGTTCAGATCTTGACCTTCCACTTGTCTGGGAGCTGTTATAAAAATCCTAATTGGCTTTCTGATTGCCTGTTAAGAATAATAACTCATTAAGTAATTGTAGCACCTTATGCTGAAGAGTTATAAATATAAAAAGCATTCTGAGCTGTCTCCTTACAATAAAAGGTACGTCTGTTCATGTTATATGTCATAAAAGAAGCTCTATTATTTTCTATCATTGTTGTGTACTTAGTTATGTTTATACTTAACATAATAAGGATGGCGAATGTAGGCATTAGGCATCAGACAGCCTTAAAAAGATTGATGCTTTTGATTACAGCACACTATAGTATAAATTGTAGGGTTCAAATCTCTTAGGGAGTTAAAAAGGATATGTGGTATCTGAAGAAACATAGAAGTGTCAATTTTCTACTTGATGGTACTAATATATTTTGATAAGATCTGCATATTAAGAATGAGCCCTCAAGTACAGTGATTTAGTACAGCAATTGTATGCTGTACTTCACAGTGAGCAGAACTAACAATAAAAATGTGAATCCTTGCGCTGCTCTGAAGGACAGTGAACAAAGACACGTAGGCATTACAGTTGGCAGGCGTGGAGAGGACTTGGATTTTAGAAGTGACTGCAAAGAGGAAAGGAAGGGGGAATAGTAAGTGTCAATGGGGAGGTTAATTGCAAAGTAAATGAGTTTGCTGCAGAAAGTGTAGAGGCTCAGATCCTCAAAGGGTGTGTGTGTATTAGTAAACAACACTAAGCAATGTGCCAGACACTGGAGCTTAGTAGCACAAGCATTTATTGGGGAAGGCTTGGGAAATAGTATAGGGTGGGGACAGTGGTTTCCATTCCAAAAGCAGGAGAGTTTAACAGCTAATCAGTAAAGGCACGTAAAAGGGTCTCGGGTCTCTTTGTGTGTGTGTGTGTGTGTGTGTGTGTGTTTGTTTGTTTGTTTGTTTGTTTGTTTTTAAATCAGACTTTGCAATCTCTCTCCTCTATGAGGCAGAAGATTGCTGCTCTTTGGGTTCTATCACCCTGCATGGCTGGTCCTGTATGCCTGTGTGCGTGGACCATCCCTGACTCCAATTGAAATCTGTCCCAAACAAATGTATTTTTTTGTGTGTAAATCTGGAGCAGCTCCGTGCAATCAGAAATTCTCAGAACATCACGTTCTAAACCTACTTTTGGCTCTTTTGCTTCTCTTTGTCTTTCTTGTAGACACCAGATATCTTCTGTTCTTGTTTTTTTTTTTTTTTTTTTTTTGGCAGCAGCATTTACTCTCTCTGGGTATGTTTACTCCATCTGACTATTTATTGATTCTTCTCTGTTTCATGATATTGAATCTTCCACAAGTTCTGGATAATCAAAGTCATCCCACAGTTGGCAATTAAGTCTGTGCAACATATTTACCCAAGCTTTATGGTTTCAGGCTATCTTTCCTCTTTGAGATAACAACAGAGGAAAACTTGTGTAAAGCATAGTAACTTGTGGAAGGAAACAAATTCAAAGGTGTGCCAGAATGGGGCAGCAGATATTTTTGAGGGCACTAGGTTATCACATGTATTTTAGGATTTGACATTCCACAGCAATTGCGTTTAAAGGCTGTGAAGAACAGAGAGATGTGCTCTAAAGAGAAATTGTTCTAAATTTATGGTTTACATATCTCTGTGTCTCCATCAGCCCAGAACTCTGAGGTACGAATGAATGACTCTACATTCAGTGTTAGGTGGGGGACCTGTTATGTATTGTCCCTGAAATAATAAACTTTCTGTACATCTGAGTTGGTGCTACTCCACTTTTTGCACTTCATCTTGGGCTACAGTTCCTAAGAGGAGTTGTTAAGGCCTAATAAACTGTTGGCATTTACCAGTGATTGTAACATCTCTGTACAATAAAATCGATGTTCAGGCAATTGTAGGAGCCTGTAGAGTTGGTTTTGGGCCCCAGGCACTGACAGTGGGTCTGTGAAGTTGTGTCTGTCCGGTGAAGTGAGGATCAGCAGGTGGGTGGCAGATGCTCACAGTGCTTGCCCAGGCAGTGAAGCTGTTTCTCCCACCTGAAATAATGTCACCTTTTCCAAACCACCTGCTGGAAACATTGCCCATCATCTGTTGTTCCCCAACCTATAACTGTGTGTTAAGAGAATGGTGGGTACTGTAATTGTGCTGGGAAGCACTGTAAAAATAAAATGGTGTTGACAGCTCTTTGCTAGTACTTCAGCCCATGTCCCCGCTCTGTTTAATTACCAGAATTAGTGTATCCTGGGCTCCAGGTCTATTAAGGGTATGCAGAAAACAGGACTCTATCTTGGAGCATGTCGGGACATACAAAGATTGAAGGGTAGTGGCTGGATCTCCTGACTGCAATCTGGTGAGTGGATCCAATGGAGCAGCTGGATTTCCTTGCAAATACTGTTACAAATCTGTTTCGTGCTCCTGACAGGAGGAGTGTCAGTAAATGTGATATGTATACACTGACTGAGAGAAAGCTTAGCTTCACCACTCAGGCAGTGAACTTCAAAGAAAAAGAGCGAGTGAGAGGATATTGATGAATCATAAGCTTCTTGGAGTGCTTTCCATAGTTTCTTCAAGCATCCCTAAAATTCACAGTCTGTTTAGGGCAAGGTTTTAGCTTTTGTAAATAAATGTATTTAATTGATTGTGTTTTGCAAGGCTGATTTATGCCTGCATGGATCTGGTCCTCACATTTTATTTAGATTTTATTTAGTAAGTAATCTGGCTAAAGTTAGTGAATACTGGTCACTAGGACCTCCAGAGTTGAGACATTGCTGTGATTCAGTCACAGAATTTCAATTAGAAGGGAAATGCAACTATGCTTCAAAAATGAAACCTTGTATATTTTTGCTTGACAGTGACTGTCTTTTCTGTTCTACAGAAGCACAAACAATACTGGTTAATTACAAACTATGCTACTAGGGCAGATATATATTCATTCAATAAGCATGACACCTTTCTTGTTATGGAGTACCTCTTTGATTTTCACACTTTCCGGAGAGCATGCAGTTTGACTCAGAACTTGCTTCTACATCCCTTATCCTCACAGCAGATACATGTTCATCAAGAAGGACAATTCAGGGGTTATTCACTGTGGGATGGTTTTGTACTATATATCTTAGATGCTCATCATAGTAACATCAGTGCCACTTGCTTTCAGGAACCAGATTTCTGGTTGGAATAAATCAGATCTAAGTAAAAGACACATATAAAGCACTTTTTATCTTTCAAGAAGAGAAAAGGCTCCTCAGAAGTCAGTTGCAGCTTTTCCTGGCTTAGAAATGTAGAGCACTGTACTTTTGGAATGTGCATTACTTAATATACTACTATTAATTAATATTAACCAGTATCTTGGTATTAACTCAATATTTGGATGTTAAGCTAATATCCTGTTCTCTGCTGTTGGAATTTTTGTGCATAAATGAGTGACTAGGCCAGTTAACACCAGCTGTTGAAGTAGTCAAGTGATTCATTTCCTATAGAGGACAAGTGTCCTTTTCAGGTTTCTTTCGGAATCTAATGCACAATATTTTATTAACAATATGAGATGGGTTTTATGGGTTTGTATGTTTAGCTGCCCTGTTAGAGATTTCTATTTGTTTCTTTTCTTCTTACATTACAGTGCTGCCATGCTGTTAATTTCCTCTAACATAATATGTACCAGAAACTTGCCAACATTCATTATCTATAAGGCTGCTCAAGGAGGAATCCTGCTCTTTCATGACTTCAGTAGGAGTGTGCCCTTGGATGTAGTAGGAGGGCTGGCATTTTTTTCCACACAAGAGATTCTCTCTTCACAAGAGCAGAGTCTCTCTGCTGTTTCAGTTCTGCAGAGAGTGCACTCCAGGGATGTTGTCACAGCGGGTGGTCTGGGTGACTGCAGGTCGGTGACTGCAGGTCACTAACTGTCAGGAAACTTTTGAGCTTGGTGCTTTGCAGGACAAAAGCGATTCAGCTTTGGGTAATCTTATTCCTTCATGTTGTTGATGCCACCATTAGGGAAGTGAGAGATGGAGGTGTCTTGCTTTATTTTCTGGAAATAGTAAATATTTCCATTGTGATGCTAAGTGATGATGTGATGAGCCTGGAAAATTACAGGTAGAAATTGCCTGGAGAATTACAATTACAATAGGGGGATGCCAGAGGTTTTGTGAGGCTGCGTCGGTTTCTCTAGTTGGGGTGGATATATATGATAACTCTCTGCTGGCCCTCCTCTTGGTATATCCACCAGCAGTGCTACCCTGTGTGCACTGTGGTACCCAATAGTCACGACGCTCTCTGTCGCTGTCCAAAAATTCAGGAGGAACCTTGCAAGACAGCACAGAAGATGGAGCTATGAAGGACTGGGTTGTTCATCCTGCCTTTCTGAGGTGCGCTTGGAGTTCATCATGGTTCAGCAGGCTGATGGTGATGTGGAGAACTGCCTTGAGAAGGTGGAAGGGGCAGAAAGGTATGGAAGTTAAATATGGGAAAATACACATTTTCCATTGGTTTTGTTTTCATAGGGATAGCATGCTAGAGGAAAAGTATTCATCCAAGGCCAAAGGTCTGCAATGTGACAGTAGATCTAAAATAATTGACACAAAGAAGTAAAAGCTCTGGAAAACAGAATTTTGGCAGTTGTGTGTGAGGATATTTCTGCTCTCTCTGCAGCTGGTTAATGAACTAGTCTGGAACTGAAGCTGGAAATGGACTCACTGTGACATTTAGCCTGCTGGCACTGGTTTACTCCTGCTCCCAAAACAACTGAGCCACAGATACACATTATCTAGGATTTTGGTTAACTTCTGTGTAGTTTGTATGCATGTATGGATTACCAGCAGTGTAATGGAAGAAGGGTTGGTTTTAGTACACAGATAAGTGATACGTACTAGTGCTGGAACTGTCTCCCTTGCATGACCATAATCCCAGTGTTTTTATTAGTGTGTGTAAACTATAAACTGTTGCTCCGTTAGCACACTGAGTGTATTTATCACAAACTAAAAGTCTGAGAAAATGCAGCTTTTGTCAGGAAATATGAAGAGTTCCTCTCTTCAGGTATGGTGTTGAGAATGATTTTGCGTAAAGGAGAGAATAAATCAATAGCTTTTTCAGATGCAGGAGCACAGCTTTACATGGTAGGTATGTCCCTAGGAAGCATAGTTTTTAGGCAGCCATGTACAATAATTTATGTCTGAGCCATTTGTTAATATTGGCGAAGTGTCACAGATGCTCTGAGTGCTTCTGGCAGGCTGGGGAGAAGACAGCAGCAGCAGGTTGCTGCTTCATCCCCGCACCAAGGGCTGGCACCTGTACACAGCCAGAGGTTGGGAAGGTACATTGTTTTCCCCGGTAACTAGGACAGGAATTAATCTGTGCTTCTCACAGTAGTTTCAAGGAGTTTTACTGAGCTTGGCTTTCATGATTTTCAGCAAAATCTCTTGTAAAAATGTCAGCAGAAAATCCTGTCTCCCATGCAATTACTCTGCCATATGTAGTGGCACCTCTTACTCATTCTTTGAACATTTTATGCTCCCAGGGGGATCTGAGAATAAATACTACCTTAGAGTACAAAATTAACAGAAAATATTAATTTTGTCTTATACAAACACTGTGATGGATAATGTCAATTCAGAGCTTGATCCTGCATGTGCTGAAGTTGGGAAGATTTCTTGGTATTATTTTGTTTCATGATTGGTACACAAAGGTATGGATTTTTTTCGAATTGCATAAAAAATCATGTTAGTAAATAAGTATAGGCATAGCATATTAACAAAAAGCAGTGCTAAAAAAGAGAATATATTGAATTCTTCCATAAGAAATAAAGTACCCAATTTGTCCCACTATTTTTGTTTTTCGTGAAGAACAAATACATTTGCAGTCCTTTAACTATTTTCTGAAGCAAAAAGTCAGATTACTTTCGGATCATTATATCATCTGTTTTAGAAAGTGGTAATTGACAGTTTCTATCAGGTTTGGCTTAGCAGGGAACAAGGTTACCGTTAAGTGGTCATATAGCTGAGTTCATTTTGAATGATCTCTAAGGTTGAGATGCCTTTAAAGTAAGCTAAATGCTGCTTGTGTTTGGAATGTGATCTGATGTAAAGTTAAGTTTCTCCTATGGAAAGGTTAGAAGTTGTAATCTGGTGTTCAGAATCAACAACAGAAATGTGTCTTTAATATTTATATGCATGCAATGATGTGGGCATGGAAGACGCTGGATTTTAAGCAAAGAAAATTTTGGATTATGCAGGATCTTGTAAGTGTTGTGAGTTCATACTCTAGGTAGTGTGGCTGTTAAGGAATGTGGAATTGAGCATTTGGTATCATTATATATTAAAAATATGTATGTAGAGAAATGTGTTAGGGTGAAGGACTGTGTGTAAGACAGGATACCCAACACTATTTCAGTGCTTTTAAAGACTGTCATACCTTTGTTAATATTTTCTCATTTCTCAAAATTGGACAAGCTTAACATGCTGCAGAGGCTGGTTAATTAATTTATTCAGACTTTTCAAGACAAACATTTGACTTTTTCTGTTTTCCCTTAATAAAGAGATTTTTGCAATTCATTTATTTTTTGTGTACTCTCAAAAGAAGAAAAGATCAAAAAGATGGCAGTGTTAGACAGTTCAAAATTTAGGCCAGCATCTTTGGCTGTTTTAGAAACACAATGTTGCTGTGTTGTCTCTTGAAGGGAAAACTGTGTCTGTTTCATACGCACAATGACTTCCCATGCTAAGTCATCTTGAATCAAAGTTGCTGAACGTTCTATGGCAAAAAGAACTTTGAACCTAAATTTGATTTTAGCCCTCTTGCTGCAGCCAGAGGACAGGAGGAGGAATGTGTAGTGTTTTCACAGTATACTGGAAATGTTGTGGACATCCAACTGCCTCTCTTTCCCTCCTTTTTATGCCTTAATTTGCTAAAAAAGGTATTCAGCAAGCCTGGAGAGGGGAAGGACAAAAGAAGATGAAGGTAATGAAGAATGCTGTAGGAAGGAATGGTTTCCTAGTTTCCATTACTTCTCCCTGGTTGTTCCTAGAAAGCTACGATGTGGTTTGCTCCTGCTTCTGTGTGACAGCTCAGTGCAGTGTGTACACACACGGTGAGCCGGCTGGATGGAGAAGAGCAGTAGATGAGGAAAGGGAAGTACCAGGAGGCAGAGGTGTCTCCTCCTTGCGGCCCCCTCCTCCAAAAGCCTCTGTGCAGACGGGGCTGTGTGATGCAGCATTAATCTTGAGAAGTGGTGCAAATAAGAGTCAAATTGAGGGGACAGTTTGCTTCCTCATTCTGAATTGGTTGCAGAAGGGAAAGGGACACTGATGTAGTCAGGGGAGATTAATGCATATGTGCACATAGACTCTTTACGTGATCCAGTTTCTAAGCCACAATATGTGATTTCTGCTGCCATCTTTACAAGGTATATAAATAGGAAAGGGAAGCACTTTTTCACTGAAGATGGTGAAGATGTGATCTGGCGTTCTGGTAAAATGTGCTACCATTATCAGAGAGGGAAGGAATGTGTGTGGAGAAATTAATGTATAAGTTAAAATGTACCTTACATTTCTATAAATTCATTACATAGTAATATTAACAGAACAAATAATTTCTCTCCTTAATTTATGGGAAGAGTGTCAGTAATTTTTGCCTGGGTGCAGTGGCAGCATACCTGTATACTTTGCTTGACACATCTTGGTTCTGAGAATTTTAATGAGATTTCTACCTTTTCCAGTCTGTGAAGCTCTCTGTGCACCTAAATGTCTAGCTAGTACCTGACTTTAGAAAAAACAGAATAGTACATTGACCTTGTTAATGAAGGAGAAAATTCTAGCAGAAGTTAGGGAGTAGTCATCTGTATCAAGCTCAGGATAGTCTAAAAATGGCAGGCCACTGATATCTTTATGTATTATTCAAAGTAATTATTGTGAGCAGTCAGTCTCACGTCACCTGCTTTGAGTTTACAAGGTGAGGCACAGTCCCAAGCTGGGGCCACACACCCTCCCTCTGCACCGGACCGTGCTTGAACTCAGCAGTTGGAGGTGCAGGTGAGGCTCGCTCGTAAAGGTGCACTTGACAGCGAGCATCCTTGAGCAGCTCACTGGCTGAGATAGTACAGTGACCGCTCATAACCATATAGGCATGTCATTTAAAAAAAACCCCGGAACATAGTCTCTTAATCTATGGGCAAAAGAGAAAGTAATTAGATTGTGCAGGCACCTATGCAGTGTTTTTTGGTTTTTGTGGGTTTTTTTTGTTTGTTTAAGAGCAGATTTTGCATGAGAATGAGTAAATTGTATTAAGGAAACACGCTCTAATCAGAAGTACTTCTTTCAAGGAATGACACTAATAAGCATAAGTAAGAATAATGAAATTTGGGTGTTGGTTTCTAGGAGCACAAAGAATACAGACAGTTTTATTTATGGTTTCTACTTTTGTAAAACCTACCAAAATATTTTTGGTTTTTTTTGTTGTTGTTGTGACAGGCTCTGTTTTATTTCTTCACCAAAACAGCAAAAGAGAATAAGGAGAATAAATCTTAATGGTTATTACTACATGTAAAGGGATTTTTTCATGTAATACTGCATGACACATATCCTGGACATAAATGGACAGGGGTATATTTGCTAGTGTGATGCCCTTAATTCTGTCATTTATAATGATAGGAAAGATAATGAAAACTACTTGTTGAAGACAGCTCACAAAAATGATAAGTGAGAGCAAATTGGTGGTACACTTGAAAGAAGAACTCCTGGTGGTTAGAGGTGACAGAGGAAGTCTTACATGTGCTATCACTTGTGGCTCTATGTCTGCCTTCTGGATAACTTTAGCATTCAATTAACTAATATGAGCCTGCATTTCATCATCTATGAAAGGCAGATAATACTTACCTACTTCACAGCATCTTAATAATTGGTATTTGTAAAGTGCTTTGTCATTCTCAGATGGAAGGCACAATACAAGTGTGAAGTATTATTATTGTTACTAGTAGTAGTAATGGTACTTGCTCTTACTTCTTCACAAACCTTTAACATTATGTAATGCATTCCTGCAGTGCCTCTGTGAAGTAGGTACCTCTGCACTTTTAGAGATTAAGAAATTCAACAATCATGTATCTCGCCATTTCCATGGTGATTAAGATTAAAAAAAAAAAAAAAGAGTGAAAAAATCCTAAGGTACTAACATTGGTGTGATTAGAGTACTTGTGGGAGGTTGTACATTAGGTTTGGAGTTCGGTCACAGTTACAAGAACACAGAACAGGGTGCTCTCAATTTCAGGACAAGTTCTTTGAGCACTGAATTGTGTAAAAGGCTGCTTCTTCTCGCTGTGTTCCTGAATGCAAAAGCCAAATGATGCTGGTGTGTGTTTATCATGCTCAGAACAAACCTGTTCTTCCAGGCACTTTGGGCAATTGTGCCTGGTTTTGACAGAGCTGGGGAGCTTGGCCAAGAGGTCAGTGCTGGCTAACAGGGAGTCCTGGGCATGTTCAGAACTCTTGGCACTGCTCTTGGTTTCTCTTGCTTTCATTTCAAACACAGTTTTGATACCTCCAGACTCAGACTAATCAAATTCTGGTTTAGTTTGTATGGGTTTTGTTTGATTCTTCGTTTGTTTCTTTAACTTCACTAAATCTGTCTTTTAACAATAATCTGAGATTTTATATTTGCCTTTTTTTCCTGTCTAACTGCACACATTTCTTTAATCTTTGTTATTTGGGAGATCTGGAACTCTACCCACCCCTCTTTTTTGGATAAAATTCCACAGTAAAAAATAAGTATTTACCCATGATTTATTTGCTGCCTTTGGTGTGGGCTAAACAGCTACAGAAGTGTCTGGAGGCTCTCTTCAAAAGCAGCTACTTTTCAAGGTGGCAAAATGTCTTTGTTTTAATGCAGCAGTGGGCTGCATTCTTTCCAAGTTCAGGCATTCTTTCCAAGTTCAGCAGGTGTCTAAAAGTCATTTATTGGAAATGGCATTTATCTGTTGCCTCACACATGAGCAAAGATGATACAAATACATAGTATGGACTCAAGCAGAAAGCCACAATTTTAATGCATGTAACAAATAAATTGTGTTCAGCTTATGTGGACATAGCATGATTACACTAACACACTACACAGGGTGTGAAGTATTCTGGTCTGTGCAGACACCCCTTTAAGCAAAGAATTAGGAGATGTGATCTGCTGTTGGGAAGCCTTTTCCTAAGGCTTCACAGGACAAGATCTGCAGTGCAATCACAGGCTGCAGCACAAGGCCTTCTCCCATGGTTTGCCTCTGAGGATTGCACTCAGTCTCCCTGCTGTGGACACTCTCCAGTGGACTTCTACTTGCAGCAGAATGAGGTGTAAACTGTTTTCATTGCAAAGAGGTTTCAAGGCTTTTTGTGCAATCAAAAGCTGAAATCAGATTCATCAAGAAAACTCCTTATTGCCCACTGTGACCCAGGAGACCAGTTACAGCTCAGAATTGTGTATGTGGTATATGTGTGGTTTGGGAAGTGGGGAGGACTTGGCTTTGAAAACAGAAGTTCAATTGTTATTTATATGCAGACAGTATCTATGAATCTTTTATGGAGCACATGTGTAAATGAGAGCAAAATGTGACTCAGCATTTTGGGATGAAAAGCAGATACCCATAGACATCTCATTTTGTTGTGTGACATTCCCAGGCCATCGCTAATGAGAGCGTTGGAAATTTGTAAGTAAATGTTTCTCCTTTGTGTCCTGGACATTAGCGGTTATCAATAGCAGAAGGCTGCTGAAATCAGCTTTTCATGAAAACAATAATGGGTAAAAACAGCTTGAATTTGAAATTCAGTGCAGGCACATGCTTCAGGCTTGCCTGAGAGGTGAGCTGTCTGGATATCTCTGTGCGGCTTATGGTGGTGAAAAACTGGAAAATGACTAATCGCAGAGCTGGTTAAATGTGCAACAGGCAGTCTTGGCTTCTGTGTTGAGAGACTCTCTTTGCTTTCTGCAGACTGGCAGTTGCAGGGTCCTGCTGTCTCCCTCAGCAGAAGGAAGGTTCCAAAAATTAATGAAGCATTATCCATAGAAATCATAATATAGGCATGAACCAAGGCTTAGACACGAAGAATGTCTCGTGCCCCATACATGCACTGCATCTTCCTGCTTCCTTGCTATCGCTCGCCAGCAGAACAGCTCCATCCACTTGTACTGCCACAGGATTTGTCTTTCTGCTTCAGAAAAGGTTATTTCTGTAACAGATAGTACAGGTGATTTTCATATACTGTCTATCTCCAGTTTTAGGGATGTCAATATGTTATTGTACCTTTTGAAAATAAGATTCAATCTCGCAAGCATTAATGAAATCAATAGGATTATCTACATGAATAAAAGTCAAAGCATTACTTAGAAGCACATAGTCAATGCAAGAAATCATTAGTTTTGGTGTAGCCCCCATTTCTACTTTTAGTGTTCTCCATAATTTTTTTTTTTTTATAAATTATTCCCTGTTTTTAAATCATCTGTATAGAAAAATGTTATTTAAACAAACTTTAAAGCAAATTTTTACAAATAGATAAAAATTATCTGAGTTATAAAATAGCATGCAAGTGTTCTAACAAATGAAATTTCACTTTCAAGTTTAATACAATAAGTAACTTTGTAATTCCTATTTATATGGACATACAATGCCAAATTATGTCACTAAACCACAGAAAAATGTGTTTAATATTTTCCTGAGGACATAAAGAGTTCTTCAAACTTGTTTAATTATCTTGAACCTCCTTTCAATTTTAAACTTTTGAGGACCATTTGATGCATTAGAGGATCCCATTTTATGGAATTAGGTGAAACACAGCTGCACCGGGACATATTTCTATTGCTACATTCTGTGACGGGTTTTATTTATTTATTTATTTTTAATATGGCCTCTTCTGCTTATTCTCCAAGGAAGTTTGATTAAAACACATATTTCTGGATAATTATTTTAAAAATTTACACCTTAAAGGAAACCTTGTGCAGTCAAGACTTTAACATATGAGTGTTGGTAGTCATCTGAATGTTGGCCAAGACATTTTCTATTTTCAGTTTTAAGTTGTGTAAGGTTTTGGAGCAGCTTTTAATTTACTATACAATAAAGATAATTTTGCTTTTGCTAGTAATACAATTCTTAAGTTTTAGCTCATCAGCTTTCTGTAGCTTAAGCAACAGTGTATCTGCCTTATATTGATGGAGTTTGAGTGCTTCCTACATGAAAATATGTCGCTGTTATGTTTCTAACTTTTTCCTTTCCAGCAAGACTCGGAAAGAGGGACTCACTTGTCACTTAAAAAAATAATTGCTGAACATACAGATTAATGAATGTTGTGAATAAGGAAAGCTCTTTGTCTCAAATGGCCTAGACCCCAGCAGACAGGATATTTGATAGGTATTGGGCCCTTAGGAATGAACAGACATTCAATAAAAAATACACGTCCAGAATCTTACCCCAGCTCTTCCAGGTTTATACCCATGTAGCCCTGTTGATGTCACTGCTGTTTTTCAATAATATTATGACTATTTCTTCAATTTGGAGAGTATGCTTTGCACCTTACTCTATAACCTACACCTTAGTATTGTTATTTGTCTTTTAATCTGGCCCACTTTATGCCTGTATAACATTTGAAAAAACATGGGGTGATGCTGCTGTACCATCATAGTCGGCACTTTTGCGTTTTCATGTATCTTTAATTTCAGCTTCTGAAATTTGAAGTACTGTAGTCTGTGAATGAGGGCGTTTTTCTGCTGTGTTACATCTTCATGTAGGACAGTTGGTATTTAAAATGTAATTCTTAAAGGATTCTAGTTCATTGTGTAAATACATAAAATGGGTGATTTCTGGGGTCTGCTTTTGGCTTGCCTGAAGGTTAGCCCATGTGTTGTTTCTATTTTACTGTACCTTTGTCCATCTTACAGCTGTGGCTATGCTTGTAAAGACAATCAGGAGTTCCATCAGGGTGCCCAATCTTTTTCACCCGTGGTGAAGAATACCCAAAACCCTGAAAAGGCAACAGTCATAAAGGTCCATGGAGCTTACATATCATGTAATGAATTTGTATCAACTGCTTACATTGCACTGTGATTCCACACAAAGCACTCCTGACTGTAGATACATTTCCTTGGGATGTGTGTAAATCTCCTGTACACTATCTGTAACTCTTAGCAAGCAGGTACCAGGCAGGAGAAGAGCAATAAGGAGGTACTCTAAAGGATTTAAATCGTTTTGGAGCCAGGAAAGGAGCCTGCTCTGCCTGCAGACGTAATTTGAGAACTGTACAACGTCTTTTTATTGATTCTTTGTAAGGCATGAGGTAGAGGAAGAATATCCAACCTTTTAAGACAGTAACACACCAGGAATCGTTTAAAGTGATTCAGACAGAGAATTTTGCCTGGTAGAAGTAAGAGCTGCTCCTCACACTATTTATTGACAAGGATTTACAACAGATATGACATGACCTATTGATGTTTTCAAGATGCAGCTTCCGCTATTAAAAAAAAAAAACCAAACACTCAAAAATGAACAAAACACCAGAAGCAATGAAGTCATGTATATAATTAAAATTATTGTGTGTATTAAATATGTTGTTCTATTAGAAGAAGCAGTTTCAGCTAAGTTTGTCATCATCTGCTGGATGCTGGGTAGTTTACATAAAATGGTATAGTAATTGCAGGTTGATTCTTGTGGGCAAATACTTAAAACTCTGAATCACTGTGCAGCACTAATTGGTCCCCTGGCTAGAAAACTGTTGGGAAGAAAATAAATGGGAATGAGGAGTAAAATCACCTCTCATCTCTATAGGTGGTTCTAACATTCACATCTTTATTGCTGTCTTTTCTATGACGGGGTAGGCAAATTTCCAGGCTGTTCACTGGAATCATTTACATCTGCTTTAAATGCTTACACAGAGGAAATAAAAATGTTGAGGTTAGTTATAAGAATTCATATACCTAATATAAAGCAATGTAATATTAAAATGCACATAGATATTTTTTCCTTTTTTTTTTTTTTTCTTTTCATCCAACTCAAGGGATGCTTATCTGGCTTATTGCATATTGGCTGATATGAAAAGTTGTACAAGTTGCTCCAATTTAAGGTCAGTCTGATTTATTTTTTTTCTTCTGTGACTCATCTCTAGTTGTTCAAAACCTTAATCTAGTTACATATTTGAGAACAAAGTTACTAGCCAATGCTTTAAAAGAACCTACTCCAAGACATGCTTAGGGTCATTAGCAATCAAACTCCTAGGTAAGAATCTGTCCTTCCTCTCCCCTATGCTCAGTGTAAGCCAAACACGCTACCTGCCCCTTCCTAATTTCCACTTCCCTTATGTTCACTGTGGGTTACTACACTCTGCCCATCCTGATTCCCCCAGACAGACGATGGATGGCACATGAGGAAGGTTGGGGTCACGTGCCTGAGGGTCTCTGACACCCGATTTTCCCTTCTTACTGGTGGTCCTTTGCCCTGCTGAGTCATCTGCAGGCCACAGTCCTTTGAGGGTGTCCCTGCCCCTGTGTGGATTGTCCACAGGATGTGTCACAGTCCCTCAGGGGTGCCCCTGCTCCTCTATCATGGAGAGTCTCCTTCCAAGAGTGCACCTCCAGCTGTGCCCGTGGGTCTGCTACCTGAGCAGAGGTGCTGTGTGCTCCACTGACCTGTTGCAGTTTTGGTGTGTGAGGGGAATTGTGTGCCTGCAATTTGTCCTCCTCTCACATATCACCACTGCTGCACCCTGCTAATTAAACCCTGTCATTTATGCCCATTATGGTGACATACTTCAAATTTCTTTTTAAATAAGTGTCTTTCAGAAGTAAACCATATTGTTAAATCTGAATTGGACTTCCCAGCCCTTTTATTGAAGAAGGCATGGCTATTGCAGCCCACTGGCAGCATGGTCTGAAGTAAAACAGAAACCTGCACCTGGGTTTGACTAGATGATCTCCAGAGATGATCTCCATTCTGTGATTCTGTGACTGTTGCAAGGTGCTTGGTTGGCACACATGTCTTCATGTGGCTGGGGTACTTCGATTTCTTTCCATGAAATAAAATAAAACAGATTTGAAAAATTTTCATTAAGTTATTTGGTTGAGAAATTAATTATAACTGTGTTTTCCCAAAACCACGGTGTTTTGTTTCTTGTGTTTCTTCCTTTTTTTTTTTTTTTTTTTTTAAAGAGCTCCCCCCTGCCCTGTTTTTGGCTAGATCTCAAATGTATTTGCGTGCTGAATGAAACTCTAGCTTTGCCTGGTCCTGTCTTCCTTTCCTCTCTGCTCTTCCACTTCCACCCTGGCTTACTGAGCAAATCTCTTTTTTATCATGAGTAGGATAGTTCCTACAGACACAGAAATTCAGATACAGACTCCATGTGGGATACGCAGTTATGGAGTGGGAGATGCAGTTTGCTCTAAATGCGGCGGGGTAGGTCTTTCAAGGATATGCAGCCTCGTAAGACTGAGCCATTAGCTTTTCTAGAAAGTGTCTTTTTAAAAAAACTATTTTACCATGGAACAAATTCATAGTCTTGTTTTGTTGCACTGAAAAAAAACCCCATGCAATATTCTTCTTTCTGTGTTTTATGTGTTTTTCATGTCTGGCAAGGCCACGATCATTGTGAAAACATATATGTTAGGTATGTTGTAATTTTTATATTTTTGAAAAAATATATTCCAAGTGATACATTTATGTACTTGTAGACAGAGTTAAACTCTATGTTATTTGCTATCAAATCAAGAAATTGAAGTAGGATGAAATCAGAATAACATGAGTTTAAACTTTATGTATTAAAATAAATAGGAAACATTTTTTGTCTATTAGGCTGATGGCAGAGGTAAAATTAAATTCAGCCACAGAGTACAGAAGAGCAAGATTAAATCTGTGATGCACTGTGGTTTGTGAGTGGAAAAAAAATGATTCCTGCATATGTTTTACAACATCTGAGTGGAAACACTGATTCTGCAGCTTGGGATAGAAAATACAATCAGTGCAGCTGAAACCAGCATCTATTTATCTTAAATTAATCATTCTCCAAGTAGGCAGTTGATATCCTAGTGCTGTGTGCCATCTTTTTTACATTCATGCAGCACACATTAAACCAAAGAACTGTTATTGTAGGAGCTGAAATATATTGCAGCACACAGATTGTAAATGTTTAAAAATATACCACTTCTTTGCTGTAAGTTCAGTTGACAATTAAACCGTATTAATAATTTTTCTTTTAACACTTAGAATTATCAGACACTAGGAAACAGATATACTTACAAAATTCTTACAGTTTTCACAAATCTAAAAATTGGTTTTAAAATCTTTATATACAGGAGAAGAAAAAGAAGCTACAGGTAGATTTCAAGCTATAATTGACTCCACCACTTCCCTGGGCAGCCTGTTCCAATGCCTGACAACCCTTTCCATGAAGAATGTCCTTCTTATGATGTGGGGCCCAAAACTGAGCACAGGATTCAAGGTGCAGCCTCACCAGAGCCAAGTACAGTGGCACAATTACTTCTCTAGTCCCGCTGGCCACACTATTCCTGGTACAAGCCAGAAAGGATGCTGTTGGCCTTTTTGGCCACCTGGGCACACTGCTGGCTCATATTCAGCTGGCTGTCAATCAACACCCCCAGATCCCTCTCTGCCAGGCAGCTTTCCAGTCACTCTTCCCTGAGCCTGTAGCACTGCTTGGGGTTGTTGTGACCCAAGGGCAGGACCTGGGACTTGGCCTTGTTAAACTTCATACAGTTGGCCTCAACCCAATGATCCAGCTGGTCCAGATCCCACTGTACGGCCTTCCTACCCTCTAGAAGGTCAACATTCCCACCCAATCTGGTATCATCTGCAAACTTACTAAGGGTGCACTCAATCACCTCATCCAGATCATTGATAAAGAGATTGAACAGAACTGGCCCCAATACTGAACCCTGGGCAACACCACTCATGACCGGCCACCAACTGGATTTGGCTCTGTTCACCACAGCTCTTTGGGCCCAGCCCTCCAGCCAGTTCTTTATCCATCACAAAGTACACCCATCCAGGCCATGAGCTGCCAGCTTCTCCAGGAGAACGTTGTGGGATACTGTGTCAAAGGCCTTAAAATGGGTTTTATTTCTGGTTTTCTCCAATATGGACACAAGCAAAAATCTCAGAATTGTTTCTAGTTGCTTTTGAATTTAAAGGGAATTGGATAGGCCAAGTCTGAAACTACCACTCTGGATTGAATAACATTTCAGTTAGGATATATGTAGTTTAATTCAAGAAGATAAGAATTCAGACAACAGCAACGCTGAAGAGAGACCAGCCTTTGAGGCACAGATTCTCCAAGGCGTTTAAGTGTTTCCTTTCATTCTAGGATGGAGCCTGAGGTTTTGTTGGATTTGACCTCAAATGTCAGAAAAGCGAATGAAATAAAAACATAATTTACTGTTTCCTACTGCAGTTGTAGTAATTAGAAGAAACTAAAGGGAAGAAGAGAGTCAGTCATAATGTGAAAAGCAGGAAATGAAGCAAGCAAAGTTTTCCCTAAAAGCCATCATTTTTTTCTCTTAAGTATGGATGATATCTGACAGTAATTGCCTGCAAACCAAAGTATTGCAACTGAATCTTCTGTTATTTATTTTTTTCTGATTCTCGTATTATCACAGGTTTGGGTTTTGTGTGCTTTTTTTTATTATTATTTTTTATTCTTCCTCTTCCAATATTCCTTATTTCTAGTTTTAAATCAAAGTTACTTTAAAAAATAATACTAAAAAAAAAGATAGCAGGATTTAGAAATCCCAAGTGGCAACTTTTTAATGTTGTTGTGACTTTTCAGGTTTTCAGCAGTATTTATTTTATCTCTAGTGACATGCAGGTCATGCAGGCATTCAGACAAATACTAGCTTTAAAGCAGAGTTTGCATTTGGACTCCGTAAGCTCTTATAGACTATCTATTCTCTTCAGACCTGTGTATTCCCTATCTGTAACTGTAGCTTAACTTTGAGGAATGCCAACATACCAATGGTGGGCACTGACATCTAAAATCAATAATTCTGAAGCAAATAGTTTGATCCTAATGCTTCTCCAGGACAAATGCTAGATGTCAGTACAGAACCAGAGGGAATAAATTTCTGCTTAATGGAAATGGCAAAAAAGTCACTTGGACTTACCTTAATGTCTTTAGGGTGCCAGTGTGGCCTCTGGCACACACGACAGGAGGCTTGCTGTCACTCAGCACAGGCACAAACTCTCTGCTAGCAATGCCAAGGACTGCTTGCTCTGAGCTACCTGAGGTTTCCCGTCTGCAGAGAAGGTCTCCTGCTGCAACACTGGGAACAAACAATAACATTTCAAATTAATAATTGTAGTGGTCAACATAAAAAAAATGCCTGGTTACCTTCTTAAATCAAGAGACAAGCTTTTAATTTAATCACCTGATTTTTAACCTTCCAGGGGAGATTTAGACTGGGCATTAGGAAGCATTTCTTTACTGAGAGGCTGGTCAAACACTGGACCAGGCTTCCTAGAGAGGTGGCCAATGCCCCAAGCCTGTTTAAGAGGCATTTGGACAATACCCATAGTAACTTCGGTAACTGGTCATTGTGGTATTTCTTGTGCTTATGTTGGAGGCCATTGGCAGAAAAGGTAGCAAACTGCATTTATAATTGGGCTGGTCTGCTTTGGTTCTGCTATCTATGTGAAGACTCCCTATAGTTTATTAAGCAGAGCAGAAAATGTAGATGTACTCAAATTATTATTGCAATGACCAAGTACACTTATAGGTAGATTAAGATACAAGAGGTCTGATTTATAAAGCTCTACTTGCTCAAAAGAGAGCAATAATAAAAACCAGACTTGAGACTTTTGAAAACAGGCACTTAAAGTGAAATGCTGACAGACTTAACTCTAGCAATCTTGAATGGACATACTAAGATATAGTGTGTTTCAGAGTCTGCAAAGGGTTATTAATGACGGTGATCCAAAGAAAAAAACTTTCATTTTCCATCTCAAGGAAATTCCTTATGCATTGATAGAATGAAGATCACTTAGTTTTTCATATGCCTAGAATAAACGTTTTTTTGTGTGCGTGTGATGGAAATATAGATTGAATGTGTCTTGCCTACTGCTAACAGTTAGAAAGCTATGGTAAATGTTTAGAAGTACTTTTTACTAGTAAGAATACCCTTGCCTGTGTGTGTTTTTGCACTGTGTATAATGAAAGATTTACCTCCATGCTGTTTGGTGCATACAGGACATAATGTACATAAAAAAACTGTGATACGTCAAAGCAAGACAAAGTTCTGCAAGACCAGGGAGTTTAGATAGCTCAAGTCAGAGTAACTGCATGCCCTCAGGCAAGTCTTACATTTTCATGGTAACTGCTTATGAAGTTATAGCAGAAGTCCTATTTTAATTGAAGACTTTTTCCTTGTAAGTCACTGAAGTATAAGTGAAAGCCTGGTTTATCAAAAGAAGGAAACAAAATTAAAGCTTACACAAATTTCCTTCCTCTGATGTTTATTTCAGCTGTAACACTCATTTATAATTTTACACCTGAAAAGGAGCCAAGACAAGATTTATTTTGAAAGCACCATATTTACTTCTTGTCCTCTACTATGTGCTTTTTAGACAAGCACAAGGTAAGACTTTCTACATATACAGCACAACTTTCAGAACCACTGAGCACTGGAGATTCCTGTGATAACATCTGGAGCTCTATGTCTTAACACCTCTGGAAAATCAGGCCTTCAGACATTATTGCTTCATTTCCCCAGGCAAATTGTCTCACAGTACCTGACAAAATGAATGAGAAGCAGAGAGAGATGAGTTCAATTTGTACTAACATTTATGTCTTTTGAATGTCAGGATGGCTCTTTAAATGTTTTCTCATAAAACTAAGTCCACTGTCAACAGTAGTTCTTGCTCTGATTAGAGGAAGTACTCTACAGCTTAATAAAATCCTAAACCAAGCAGTGAGCTGCCAAATTTAGGAAAAGAAAAACACCAAAAAACAAAACACCATATAAAGCCAGCTCAGCCTTTCACTGAGCTACAGAAAAGGCATGGAGTGATTAGATGTGTAGGTGAGAGCTGTTCTCCCTTTCACCTTGGTGTGCAAAACAGCATTTCATGATAGATATGCATGTTTTCTTCTCTCACCACCTGTGGACAGGAAAGGGTAGATGGAGCTTCCTTTGCTAAATCTTTGTGATGCTTGAGTGGAGCCTTTTCCTAATTTTCAATAATTCTCGCTCATTATTCGATCCCTCAGATATGCCATGGTGGTTCTTTGTTGTTGGTTTGTTGGTTGTCTATTTGTTTTGAGAAAGGAGTAAAGGTATCCTTTATGAATAGTTATTCCTCTAATTTTTTCCTAGTCAGAGTCTGTGGTACAGAATCTTAGTTGTTGTGATGTAAACATGTCCCTATCCTGAAATGGTTTTACACTGGAATATTGTATTGGGCAGGTTACAGTCAGTCTTCTATTGTCTAATGTTGTCCAGAAAACAACATTTTCCATTAAATGATCAGTGTAATAGCTGTTTCCATTCTCTCTCTTTCTTTCAAATGAACACTTTCTGTCATGGTACCCTTTTATGTTGAAAGTCTTCCACTTCTTGTTCACACTCTTCTTCTGCATGCTCCTGTTGAGACCCCCTTTTGAGAATACTTTCCATACTGGTATCAGCACCACTAATACTGCTTCTAATACTATTTCTGTATGGCACTAAGTTTTTCAAAGAGTTTCAGGGTATTACCCTTAAGTGGTCTGCAAGGAATCAGGGACACTTTGGCACTGTAGAAGTAATAATTGCAATGATAACACTTTGTTCTGTTAAGATTTTCTATTAATTCATTCCTTTCCATGTGTGTTTATAGTCACCATACATCAAGCAGTGCAGCAAGACTCTTGTGATTTGCGACATTCAGTTTATATTATACTTACTTCATGCTTGAATCCAGAAGTATATGCTTATGGTTTTGTACGTGTATACCTGTATTCTCATATATATAGATGTAGGCTATGTATTTAAAGGGTAGAGAAGGAAGAGCACTAGAGCAGTAGAGCAGAGATGACAATACAGCTGTTGTTTATATAACTGAGCATAATGCACTCCAAGTTATGAGACTGTGTTACTTTACTTGTGGCAGAGAATGCATCATGAATATAATGCAAATATTGTATGAAGGAAAAACCGTGCAACAGTACAATGACATATCTCTTGTGCAACAGTAAGGAACCATTGTACTTACAGCTGAATAAACCAGCCAGAAAGAATTATTCTCTGGTAAATCAATGCCTGTGCAAGGGCAAAATGAGCAGGGTTAGAAGCAAAGGGAGAAAGCTCACACCCTTTGTGACTATGATTTCTCTTGTCAAACAGGAGTGAAAAATATTGATGTGAAAAATATCAAAACCATGATCACAGTTCACATCAACTTAAGAGGATTAAAGAAACGTGGTAAAGGTAGTACCAATCAGTTTATGAGGTGGTAAAAAATAGGTAATGTTGCTGGCTAGGGTCTTGCAAGGAGGTCTATCTGGAATGTCTTCTGCTGACAAAACTAAGGCATACAGTAGATTTAACCAATGGAGCAGTTAGAAAAAACAAGACCTCCATCATCTGGCCAGTCAAGTGAACTCATCAGAGACTTACTTCTTAAGTAAGTTCTCCAACAAATAGTAAGTGTTCCTTTATTGTAACGTGGTTGTGTAGGTGAATGTGGGTACAGTATTGAGTCCTTTAGGAGTCTCCGTGACTGTAGATATACATAAAAGAACATTTATTTATCCATGCAAAGTCTAAGATGGCACATTAAAGAAGGTGAATGCAGCTATTTATCTGAGTGCAGTCTGTTCTGCACTGCTAACAGTAATGGATTGTGGACTCTGCTTAGGTTCCCTCCATTTAAACCATTTGTTGTAATACTGAATTATAGAGAAGAAAAAAGTATGCAGATTTATTCTGTCTTTTGAAAATATGATTTTAAATTATAATTGCTTGAATTATCTGGGACCTCCGTATGAGGCAAGAAGATTAACTCAGGGAATAAGACAAATAAAACTGAGCTACCCACCTTTCAAGTCTCATGAGGTCTAATGGTTATTGGTAGTGCACGATGTGATGGCTTCAGGATGAATGGCTGCACAGAAAGATTCAGTCCCATAAAATGGGCCTATATCTGGACCTACCAGTGATATTCCTCTGCCCAGATAGTCAAAACTGTTCCCTGGATTTTTCTTTCCCTGGGTACTCTTTGTGGAATTGAAGTGCACACTGCAAAATGGTAGCATAGGGCAGGTGGAAAAAGAGACAGGATGCAAAAGAGGAATTTAGAAAGATTGTCCAGGCATGTAGGAGGATTTTAGGAAGAGCAACACTCAACTGAGTTTGAGACTTGTCAAGGCCAGCCAGCAAAGCTTCTACCACTCTACTAGTAATGAAATACTAAGTGAGGACAACGTGGGCCTGTTGCTAAATGGACTGAGTGAATTAATAACAGAGATATGGCTGAGTTGCTCAGCTCTGTCTTTGCCTCAGTCTTCACTGACTCGGTGCTAGCGAAATCCAACTAATCTGACTTTGCAGTGCAGTTTATCTGAAAAGTTTCTACTGTGAAGAAGCTCCTACTTTCAGAGGTTACTGTTAGATGGTAGCTCATGCTTGCCTCTTTAATAGTGGTGTTTTGATGGACTTTTGTTATAAAGTTGTTGGCAGATCATGGGAATATCCAAACGCTTCAGAAGCTGACACACCTGTCAAGTGCATACTTAAAGAAAAAAGCTTTGATTGTTGAAATCTATCATGGTGCACTAGCATTCAAAATACCTTTAATTTGAATGTTTATTCCAATGCTGGCACAATGAAAGGGTCACAGCAACAGAGGCAGCTGGGCGTTACCTCAGTGCTGTGCTGTGTTTGTTTGAATTGTCCAACCAGTCAGCAAAATATATTTCTTTCTGAAAGCACTGTTTTTGTTTTTGTTTTTTTTTTCCCATTTTGAGTCCTTAGTGTAAATTCTGTACAATTATTAACACTGTTCTCCTATTTCACACTCAGCCTAATGAGATACTCAGTAGACATGTATTTCTGTTATTCCTTATGGAGTATTATAAGCAATGTGCTGGATGTTTTAATAAGTATTGAAGAGGTATGTCTTCCAGATACCAGTGGAATGCGACATGTCTTGCAGATACCTAACTGAATCAAATCTGAGGACCAACGATGTGAATTTGTCACATTCATAGCTGTGGAGTTATAATAACTCAGTTCAGAGACTTACGACTTCTGTTCTTTATTGGAGGTCACTGATTCACTCCCAGGTTTTCCAGTCACTATTGCTTTTGCAAATACATAGAATAAATAGAGTCATAGAGCCTACTGTGTAAAACAAATACAAATGATTCAGCTTCAACATGTATGATATAGAGGGTTAAAAACCACTTCACAGAAGCAGTGAGCTCTCAGAAAAGATTGGGTTGAAGAGACAGATCATTTGCAGGAAAAAAACAAAACCAAAACCATTTTCAAGTATAAGAAAAAATACTGGGAATGAGGCATTCAAATCACAGCGCAAGGAAGAAACAGGAGAAAAAAGATGTTAGGAATACATGAAAATGTAGAAATAGCAGCAGAAGAAAAAAGACATTTTGAAAGGAGCAAAGCTGCTGTGGGAGGTGCTGTGATGAAGACATTAACCTTATATACGTGTGTGGCTTTTTCTAATTTGAATGGCTTGCTGAATTTTGTGTTAAAAGCAAGAATTTTTGTACTGAGTTTTCGACAACAAAGGGAAGTTTTATCTGTTCATATGGATAAGGCTTTGAGGATCAGTCACTCAGGAAGTCCTCTGAAAGGTGAATGCAGAACTTCTACAACATGTGGGTCAACATCTTGTTTAGAACTTGAAATCCTGAAATTATCTGTTAGATTCAAACATGGCAAAACACAGGAAAAAGATTTTTTTTTTTTTTTTCAGTGTCCCACAAAGTTTTCAATGGATTTGTTCAATTTGCTTCATGTTTTTAAAAACTAAAAGGAGCTTACTGTTGTGATAGTTTTGTAGTTTGCATGAGAGTCATTAATAACTTATGTACCTTCCAGGCTAACTTCTTTGTCTGACACCTATTCAGCCATAACTATGACAAATTACTCTCACACAAAGGCTTTTCAGTCTCTGGAAGTGCAGACTGAAGTTGAAACCATTCATTTCTCAGAAAATGTAAACCAACTATTTGGCAATTGTCAGATGTATTTTGTCAGGAAGGGTTTTTGCATGACAAGTCTAGTCTTGCCTGTTCCCTTTCTGCTTCTAGAGTGCTTTCTAGCATCTAAATTTCTGAGCTGATGCTAAAAAGAAACGAAAACAACCAACCCAACCAACCAAACAATCCCAAAAGCAAAATATCTTCCTGAATGTGTCTCATTCTTCACTGGTGGTATTATTTGGCAGAGGAGGATATCTCCATAATCCATCTTGTCTTCAAGTTTGATCTGAACTACTACAAAAGATGAAATGGTCAAAAATAGAGCAGTATCAGCACCAATATAGTAATTTGTCCCATTCCTTTTCCTTCTGGCAAAGAATTGTATTATATGACCACTCAGTTGTTCAGGTCTTTAAAAGACCTGAAGCATTGTTTTTGAATTTGAAATAATTTTTCCCTTGAAAACATCTGATACTTAATTTTAACTGGTTCTTTGTATTCTTGGTCAAGAAATCTTTAAATTTAGGATTAGAAGCTGTAAAGCCAAAATATCTCTGAAAGAGCAAGTGCAGGATCATTTCAAAACCTATTGACTATGAATGATACCTTGAGAAATAAACAAGAATATCTCCTTTCACCTTTCATTGATATGATTTACAAAGGTCTCCAGAAAACCTTTTTATTACTCTGCAGCTCAGAAAGTATATTAATTTTTTTTTCTAATAACAAAGTTTGTATTTCATCTACAAAGTTTGTATTTCATCTAAGTTCACTTTTTCTACACTTTTCAAAGTTACTTTCTGTCTCATAAGTTTCTCCATATTGTATTTTGTCTTAGGATAAAAAAGTAAAATTATGCTAAATATTAATTTTACAAAATTACAACATTTTTCCTATGTTAACTGTTGCATCAGCCCCTTTGAAAAGCAATTGTTTAGTGAACTTTGCACTAAATGTCCATAAGCTTTGCTGAGTAAATTGCTGTACATGGCATAATTGTTCTTTTTTATGTCTTGATTTCAAAGACTATGAAGTTGAATCCCTTTTAAAAGAGTGCTGATGTTCTGTAGTACTCTGTTGACTAGCACTGCATGATGTGTTTAGGTGGTTTTGTTCAAAAGAGGCTAGAAATAAAATATTGCAATCATTACAAAACTTAAGTAATTGCTGAATGACAGAGATTAAATTGAGTTTTGTTTCAACAAGTGTTGCAAAGCAATGCCCAAGTGTATCTTAATATTCTTCATTCTCATTATGTTCTGATGAAACTGATATCACTTCTTGGTTTTATTTTTGTAGGCATTCCTCCTGCCTGCCCTGAGTTTTGGCTGATTGTTTTGTGAGATATCCCAATCCTATATTTTGATAGTCACAAGTAAAATAGTCCATTTAAAGTTTTAAATGCCATATTGTATATTCAAGAACAAGCTGGTTGTGGAAGGGTCTTTTTTTACTGAATTTTTACTGAGAACACATACAATCTTTCTATTTAAACATGAGATATGATTTGTACTTTCTCTAGGCTGTTGACCTTCCCTCACAGCCATTTTAACCAAGTCTTGTGCTTTTTATAATGTCAACCTCAGCACATATCAGATGATGCCAGAGATAGAGAGGTGCCAGCAGAAGACAGCAAAGCTGTGCCTGTCTTACTGTCCCTTTGAAAGGCCTCTCACACACATTAAACCAGAAGTGTAGTCTAAATACTCCAGTGCTTAATAGTAGCTGTAACAGCGATTGGCATAGGGTTACTTTGGTTGAAAAGCTCATAACAATACAAGAGAAATAAGTATACCATGTCAGGATAGAAGTCCTATTCCTATTTATTTATTAAAGTGGAGAGGAAGGTACACCAGATATTAACATTAAAAAAAAAAAAAAAAAAAAAAAGTCTTCCAGTGCAAACAATGAGGTTGGTTGGTTTGCTTGTTTGTAGTTGTGTGGTTTTTTTTGTTTATTTGTTTGGGTTGGTTTTGGTTTTTTTTCCCCCACTTTACCATAGTTATCAAGTAATGTCAGGAATTAGTATCTCATTCAAAGGCAAGCAAGACAGGATTCAAGCAATTTTGGGAAAAATGATGGAGATAATGCTTTTCCAAGTTGTCTAATTTTTCAAATGCATTTATTTTATCAATCCTGTATTTCATTATTTAAATGTTATTCAAGCAAACAAACACTTTTAATTCTCATTTTGGTTCCTCCTTCTGAAACTTTGGAAATATTTCTCCGGTGGCAGTATACCGTGGAAATAACTACATGAAAATAGTTCTCCAGTACCACTGTAAAACAACACAGAAAATAACATTTTTATATTAAAAGCAATACAACATAGCTGTGTCTAAAAAATATAAAACATCAAACTTGTATTTAAAAAGAAACTGCATCCTTGAGAAGCAGTATACCGTGGTGTGCCAAACTACATGTGAAGATATCTCTAAAAAGCATTTAATTTCTAAAAGAGCGTTCCTTCCTGTGTTCACTTGGTATCTCGCAGGGCTAAGTTCTGGATGGTTAAGAAATGAAGTTTAAAATAATGAGCAGAACAGAGTTCTGTGGAATTTGGCCAGACACTAATGGTGCCACTCAATAATAAAAAGCAGGGAGGTGTGCATACAAGAGAAAGCCCTGATGTGCCCATGAAGAGCTTAAAATCCCTCTACATCCTACCCAGTTTGTAACCATCGCTCCAACAGGCACGAGTGGGAAAGCAAGAAACCCAAGACATTTTCAGTGCAGAGAAATATGGCTGGGCCTCATCCCCATTGGGCTTGCCATGAGCTGGAAACCACATCTCCACGGCTTCATTGCCTTTCTGGTTGGTAGGACCACAGTCTAAGAGTAATACGAGGAGAGGCTGCCTTGCTCTTTGGTGCTTTCCATCCCTTTTCACAAAGATGTCTCTGAATATTGCATAAGTACTTTAGATAGGGATCTTTAATATAAAATGTAATGAAATGCAGTTTCTAGCAAGGACACTAAGGGTGAAAAGGAAATGAATTCAAGTGTTCAGAATTAAGTATTTTGTCTGAGAGTTGTATTTTCTCTTAGTACAAGGAAAGAAGAAATAAAAGATGCATTTAAGCTTTTAGGATGTAAAGCTTAAACAGAAACTTCAAAAAGTTTAAATAAACTTCCTTTTAAAAACTGTGAAGAAATATAAATAAAGTGAAAGCTATGGTTCACGTAAAAAGTACTTCCAATCTGCCTGCATACACACAACTAATTGCTTGTTGAAATATTCAAACTCTGAAAACAGTGTCATGTTTACGATTTTGCTTGCAGATGCAACTGTAATGTGATGAAAGTATAATGACAGGAATATACAACAATGAAGCAAAAAATAGTCAGTGAGAATTTGTTTATATAGAAAAAGGCCTATGCTTATACATATATCCCTTGCATTTATTTAAATACTATATGTGTATCATATATGACAAAGCAAGTCTGAATTTCAAGAAATCTGATAAATTGTTCAGGTAGCATGATGGAAGAACTAGTGTAATTTGATTCACTGCTTTTAGTTTTTATGGCTGTAGGGATACCTGCCCTGTCTGTGTTGTTCTCAATGTGGCTTTAAGTGACAAAATAAGTAATAAAATTAATGTCCCACTCAGGACAGTGTTTCTCTGTGCATTGTGCAGAAAAGCACTTCAAGGCAGATCCACCTTTTCTTTTCTACTATCTCTTATACCTTTGAACATCACATCTCTGCTTGTATGTAGCCTCCATTTGTAGCTTCCAGATTCTTTTTATGTAGCCTCTACGTGTGTGGATCAACGTGCACAGTGATCCTGTTACTAATTCTATAGGCAGTTCGACTTCTGTTATGGCAGTACCTATGCACCCTCACCGTGGGTCCTGTCTGTACTAGATGTTATACAGACACTGCCTTGATTTAGCCACTAGTTTCACATCATTGCTAATGCTCATGGAAATGTACGTATAGAAGGTAGGAACTGGATGAAAGTTAAGAATATCATACATTTTTTGTTGAATAGAGGAATAAAGATGAATGGACTTTTGGATATCTACTTTTTTTTTTTTTCCTTTAAGAGGCAAGAGTAAAAATACCTGTGCTTAGTCCTTTTGGGCCTGTTGCACATAGGTACTTCAATTACAACTTTTTCTAGTAATATGAGTAAATGGAAGCTTACTTTTTTTGACTTTACTCTGTCAGCATGGGTGTACTTGATATTATGTAAATTCAACTTCAGATTGCTATGTGATTTTTCTGAATTAATAACATGAGTTTATGTTCTGCTTTTACCAGAGCACTTAGTGAAGAATTGATGTAAGAGGTTAAATGTTAAAGGGTCAAATGAATGAGCTAAAACATAAGCTTCTGGAAAATGTGGAATTATTTAGTGTACTTTGCTGCATAAGAAATATGCCAAAAGCTCTATTTTTTGGTGTTTGGGTAGAATTTCAACTTCTTGCATCATCATTCTATCAAGTGACATGTTCATATTGTCTGTATTGTACCAATTGTGGTACATATTTTGCCAAAACTAGGGGAACTGAGTTTCCCTGATAAGGAAATTATCAGATAATTTTATATTATGATACTGACTCAGTTATGACTGTCTTTCACTTAGGACAGGGATCATATACTGTCTGTTTATGCCAAAATAAGTGTCTGTCAGTGTCTTTTCCTTCAAGTTATTAGGTATTAATATATTTTTTTCACATCTACTCTTATCCACTAGGCTCATGATGTGTAGATACTAACATTTATTGTTTTTAGAAAAAGTCTCAGAGTAAATTCTCATCTCCTATTAACTCCACTTAGCAGAACTTCAATAGTCATATGGTTTTTGCTATTCCTAAGAAGCAAGTAACAGTGAGTCATCTTGTGTTGTCTGTTAACTCGCTCATAGCATTGCATCATATACTTGAAAGCTGCATTAGTGCAAGGTCTTTACAATATGAAGAAAGCATAATAATAAATATTTTTCCTCTTCAAGGTTATTATTAAACCAGTGAGGCCATTTGTTCTTTCAGTGTAAATTTCAGCACAGATAGAAAAGCTGAGTTCTCTTCAAAGCTTTTTTTTTTTTTTTTTTAACTCTCCTGGGCATAATTAAAAATTGTTCAAATTCTCAAATTCTCAAATTCTGGATGATGCCTTTCCTGCACCCTGTTTGTTAGACATTGTTCCTGGCTTCCTTTTTCCCATTACGCTCCGAAGTTCACATTGACACAGTAAGCGAGGTCAGCAATCAGTTGAAGTTCTTGAAAGCATTAAACTGCTTTAGTTTGTTTCCTGTTCAGGTGGGACAAAAACTTTCTGTAACTTCTCCAAAATTAGCCTTCATCATTGGGCACTGTGCTCATTAGCACTGCTGATACTGAAACCCAGTGGATGTATTAATTTGGATCGGGATTATCCTTTACACATGTTATGCCTTCTATGTACAGTCATGTCAATGAATTACAATGATGTCTTACAGTATAATATTTCTCTCTTTCATAGGAGAAATTTGTCTCTCCTTAACAACACCTTTCCACAATGCTTATTTTTCCAGCCAGGATTGCCCTAATATTTCCATTACTCTTATACTAGCAGCCTTCAGGTCTGTATCAGTAATTTTAACACCTCCATTTTGTTTCCTTTGCCTTTCAGCATTTCAGTTACTTCCTTAGGAACCAGTGGATCTGGCCTTCTCTTAGACTATGTAGGCTAGTCTGGCATGTTCTTCTCATTATCTGTGTTGATTGCATATTTACTCTTCTCATCAACATTAATATTTTCATTCCCCTTATTGTACTTTCAAATTTTATCTGATAATCATTCTTCTACTGTCCTATTCTTACTGACTCATTTTCCCCTTTCTGTAAACTACAGCCATGCACGGAACTTCACCTGCTTCCAGAGCTTCATCTGTTTTCCCTTTTTTCCCCCCGCACTGAATAACCGAGTTAATGCAAATAAGGCAAATCTCCTTCTGATTTCCACCCGTATTTCTTAATTTAAACCGCATCTCATCAACTATACTAACATTCATCTTAGATTGATTCCCACTTCTCTGGGGCCCATACAGAGAGCAGATGCCCATTCGATCACTAGTAGCATTCTAAAATTTTCCTATCCAGTGCTATAGTTTTCCCACAGTACTGATTCTTGATCTTCATTGTTTTCCCGTGTTTTTTCCATCATTTGAGAAAAATGACAAGAATTTCAATGAAAATTGCCCAAGATTCCTTTTCTCCTTTCTCTTTCGTCAAAGGCATCATCCATAGTCCTTTTCATGTGAGTTTTATGTTGTCAGCTTTGCTGATACGACAGATGGTCAGTAGGTTCTTCCTGACTGTTGTCAGGGTGTTTTTCAGACCCCTATCCTCTTCTTCAGGCCTTATTTTCATCAGACAACACATCCTTCTTTCTTCTGGATGTGTTATAATGACAGATCCACTTATTCCTGCTTGTGAGAGTAAGGCAAGCTAAATTAGGCAGACCAGAAAATCATTTATTTTTCCTTATTTTTTGAACCAACCTTTTCATCTTTTCATAGTATCATTCTTCTTAACTTCCTAAAACTCAGGGGCTCATTCTTGTTTCCCCACACACACCTTGTCTTCTCCAGTTCTATTTATTTCCAATGCATGGATTTGGGTAGGAACGTGTTAAATTATTGTCTGTCTGTCAAATCTTAGAAATGGAATGTTTTTAGTTGTTCTTCAAAAGAAGAAAAAGAAAGGGAGGATTTCATTCATAATAGAGGCATTTTTATGAATTGTCTTCATTCTATAGAACAAATATGCTCCTTAACCCTATGCTGTATTTTTCCTATAGCCTTATTAGGAGCCACAGAAAGCTTTTGTAGGGAATGGGTTGTTTTCCAAAGGAATAACTGAAGAATTAAAAAATATGTAAAATCCACATCTTTATTAGCTTTAGGAAAACCTTTGTATGCCGCTGCAACTTCAGTAGCAGCTGATTGACTAAGAAGACTTTATTTAAAGAAATGTTTTTCCATTTAAAGACCTTCTTACTTTATTTTTTATTTTGAGTTCATTTGATTTTATAATTTATTTTGTTTTATTTATTTTCATTTCTTCTTCAATAGTTGACCAAATAGTAAATATGCCTTCTTCTGTAGCTAAGTCTCTAGTATGGCAAATTGCAGAAGGCCAAGATCTTTCTTTTAACATTTACCAAACATACAAACCATACTAACTTTAGTGGGAGACATGCTTATATATCTCAGCATTTTGGTAAAAACACACCCATAGGAAAACTGGGATCATTGTGTGAAACAGTTTTAAACTTGGTACAAAACCAAAGACATTTTCTTTATCAATCAAAAAAATTGAAAACAGAATGTTTTTTGTGGTGAAACGAACAGTCGAAAAATGTGAAGAGAAATTAGTATTTATACTCCAGCGTTAATGTGAGTGAAATTTTGGAAGGTGAAATTTCCTCTCTGATGCTTTTTGTTACACGTAGAGTTTAAGTGTATGACTACATAGAAATTGTTCAGTTGCTGGGGTTTTGTTGTTGTTGTTGTTCTTTTGACAGAAAGGATTCACTGCATTTTTTTCATTCTTTTAACTTAGTTTTTACAAGTATTTGCATAGAACTTGTAGCTACAGCACCAAACAATTTCAAGGCCCGGAAAATGCCATGTAGCATGTGCAGTATATGACATTATTAATTATGCTGGTGGATGAATATTTTCCAAACCTTACATCTCAATAAGAATCTAGCATTTGATGACCCATTTGAGGTGCTGATTTAGAGGACAAACCATAGCTAATACAGTATCAGTGTGATGAAGAGATTACAGAGGAAGATTTCAAAGTAGCTGACCAAAATAAGTGAAATAAACTACAGGAATAGTGCCCCATGATTCCCAGTTGTCAGGAAAACTTTATTCCTTTAAGGTACAGAGAATTTCTGCCATTTCATGCTTGGAATATTGCTTTGGGCTTATTCTTCTGAAGTGTCACTTTTTTTTGTCATTTTTATCTGGTTGGCAAGGCAGAAAGTGCAAAAATCCAATTTTCAACGGATGAGAGGAAGCTGTACAAGTGCAAAGTTATACCTGCTTCATTAGAGGAAGAAGGACTAAGTTTGTTGCTTGCATCCTGTGGGAGAGACAGTCACATAGGGAAGGTTTCTTGTCCTTGTTTAGGGTCCTGCTCTTGTTGAGGTTCCATTCATAGTCTGAGAAGAGAGATGTCACTGAGGATGCAGGGAATGACTGCCTCTGTCGATGTGACCGTCAATAATGTCTCCCTTCAATAATGCTTAAGCCTCTAAACAGCTGCGCTTTGGGGAGACAAATCTCAGACTTCATGTTTAACTTATTGACTGCCCCCGAAGGTCCATATGTGCCCTGGAGCATGACAGCACTCTGTTTTCTGCTGTATGCTTCGAAATGGCTTTTGATGTCAACATATTACTACAAACGTATCAGGACCCTGAGCTGAGAGTGAATTCAACATAATGTAAGCATTGCAGGGAGAAGGAACTAAAGAACTATCTTTATATATATATACAGAAGAGGGATTTTCTTACCTGAAAATCAAGCAAGAACACAATTGTTTTGTCATTTACTTGTATATATTTACCTCCTCCACATTATCAGCAAATCAACAAATCTAAGGATTGACCAGGTGTTCGTTCTCATCCCATAAGAAGTGATGGACATCTACTTAGAGAAGGTGCCAGATCACGAAGTTAGGACCTCTGTAAGATGCTGGTGAGAAAACTGCTGGAATACGTATCTGCACTTCCTTATCCACCGACAGGTGTCGTTAAGAGGGTGGACAGACAGAACTGAAAGGGAAAAAGCAAAAACTACAAATGTGTAGTGTGGTTAATTAATAAGTAATGACAAAATGATAGGTAGAGAAACAGGAATGATATGAGTACCTGAGAGGCAGGAAAAATATAGTTGGATTCTTTGCACTGATTAGGGTAAAACTGTCTTGGTACTGCATATAAAACGTGCCAAAGGGAATGTGACTGCATGTAGTTGGATATAATTTAGTAAAGAGACAGTTTAGATCAATAACAAGACAACTACCTGACATTGAGATCTATACAATTGTGGAAAATCTTTCTTAAAGAAATTTTAAAAGCTCCATCCTTTAAGACATTTAAAATTAGAGTAGGAAACATCAGGGAAAAAATCTATTTTGACAGGAGATGTCTCTTTCTCTCACTTTCTTTTCTAAAGCACCCACAAGTATTGCTGTAACACTTGGGTGCTTCATGATCGACTAATGGGACTTTTATCTGTAATTCAAATGATTTTCTGATATTTTCAGTCCTCTGAGTAGCCTGAGTACTTTTGTGGTATAGGCCATCAATAATGGGTTTTCTCAATCTGGATAAATGCTTCCTAAGTGAACCCTATCTTGGGAACTACAACAGTATGTTTTCATAATTTTATAGCAGTGTATTTTCTTGAGAAAATTAATAGTTTATTTTTGCTTTAGTTTGTTGCCAGACTATTTTTGCAAGCATGTCAGTTTTGCACTTCCAAACACTGTCAAAAACAGTCATCTTCCTTTCTTTTTTTATTTTGTTTTTGGTTGTTGGTCTTGTATGTAGGTTTCTAGTACATGTAAGTTATTAATGTTTAAATGTCAGCGCAAACTACCACTGACTCAAAGGTAATAATTTGCAATACTCCTATCTTGGAAGAACTGAAGTGTTCAGAGTTATGGAGAACTATGAGGAGGGACAACTTCTGCGTACTTCCATTAGGTTTGAGAAAATGAATAAATAAGTTTATATCTCAAATCTGCTTGGTATTACTGTGTTTTCATGCACCTCAACTTGTCTTGCTTTGGAAGTACTGACAATTGAAAATAAATCCCCAGGTAATTCTCATCTTCAGATAACATGAAGAAAACCAGAAAGCAGACGTAAGGAGAAATTGAGCATAAGAGGTCTAGTGATACGGAGGGAAGGTGGTGGCAGCATGAAGTGAGGGGCTTGGGAAGGGGATAACAAAGGTTCTGGGGAAATTCCCCCTGTGTTAATGACACACACACGCACAATCAGATTTCCTGCTTAATCAAAGGATATTTTTAATAGAAATGAAAATATGGTAGAACTATGACTTCTGTAAACACTGGAAACTTCCAAAGCACCAGACTTAAACTCAGGTTGGGCCATTCCGTCTTAGAAAACAAGGGCTGCATCCACCCCTGGAACAGCTCCATCACTCTGAGCTTGAACAGATGGTGGAGCATCCTTCCTCCCCACTGTCCCATGGGTCCCACATTTGAGCAATCCCCTCACTCTCAGGCCATGCTTGCAGCCGTCCCCTTGTTGTTTACAGGTGGAGCAACTTTTTCTTCCAGCCACTCTTGCTCCTTGCCCAGGTGGTTATCACACTAAACTGTGTCTCTGTCTCTCTTTACTCCATTCAGTCCCTGTCCAGCCTCTCCATCCAGCCCCTTCAGTCTGCAGAAAAGGTGCAGCAGTTGTGTTCTCCTTTTCAAAGGTACATAATGCTATTTCTTCCTTGTTTCTTAAATTTTAACCGGATGATCAGACTATTGCAAGAATTATTTATACAGTAGTGAATTGGTATACTTTTTCAAATATTTTTAGGAAGATTAGATTTAGCATGGTAGCTTTTATTGAAGTTCTGAAGAAAGGTGAAGAGAGCTCACCAGTTTGTGTACTGATTATAAAACATGTAGTTTAGAAAAATACAGGTTCACAAAATTCAGTTTATTCATTTCACTTTCTGCCTTTATTAAACAATCTTGATTTTGCTGCTGCTTGTTTGCTTGTTTGTTTCTTTTATAATTTCCTTATTGCATAGACTTCACCTACCTTACTGCTACCTGAAGCATAAAAGGAGAATCTATCTGTAATTTCTGAGTCTTAACCTTGAGTCGTAATACTGTTCTGCCTGGTCTGTGCAGCACTATTTCTAATGTTGAAATAATCTCACTATGATGAGGTAATCAAAGGAATGTGTACTTGACATACTAGGTTATTACTTTATGCAGTAACACTAACGTATCTTCTGATTCACTCCTTCTGCTTGAAGAATTCAATTCTCCATTACTTATTTTTGGATTTTGTGTGCTCACCTAAAGGTCCTAGTATTTCCTAATGTTTTTTCCTAGCTATGTTTATGTGTATCTTCCTGCACTTCAGATATGTAATTTGCTACAGTACATTTTCTGTGTTTCCTTTCTTTGACTTCGGTTTTGTGTTCTGTCTTCTTTCATTAAGCTTTCTGCTGTGGATGCCTTATAGCTTGCTTTGGATCTGAATGTATTTCTGCTTTGGTAATATAATATTTCTTATTTTGATACTACTAAAGTTTACTGCAGATATTTTCCATGGAATGGTCAACATTCTGGCCTGCTTGGTTGAAAGATTAAATTTCACCCTATAACAGGATTTTTAGAGAAAATCAGAATTTCCGGATTGCCAGGCATTTTGTTTAACTTTGACACTATTAAGGCAGAATTTTGTTTATCTAATATTAATGAAGTATGTTTGGTTTTCAGTTGATAATAAATTATTGATCAAATTAGAAGCACAAATAAAAGAAAGAAGCGGAAACTTTATGACCCTTAATTAGAGCTCAGCAAATATTGATACTATAATATAATTATATATGAATAGATTTCCAGCTCATGGTAACGCAAGGCAGACCTGAGTTTGCATGTTTGCTTTATAAATTTTTACAAAAGCTATGCCTGAGAGTACTTTGTTAATTCACAATTTTATCTTTATTTAAAATCCATGGATTTACTAACCCACGGAGATGACCTTTGTTCTCCTTTTCTTCTTTCTGCCTGTGAAATCTTAAGGGTATCTCAAGACAAAGTCCTGTTGGAAGGATTTACTGATAACTAGCAATGAACAAAGCTCTGATCAGTTATTCCAGCTAAGATCTGGTCTATACTCTACTGTCCAGAGGCAGATTTTGTATTACACCTCTAAAGAGGTATGACATGGAAAGTACAGCTGAACATTTTTCTGCTTTCTTATTTCCGTGGTTCTTTCAAGGGATAGCAAGGGCTGAGGAGCAGAATTTCTGTCATAAAACTCACTTTTTTTGTCTCTTACACAGAAAAACCTTTGCAGCTTCAGAGCAAGAACTGTCAAATGTGTTTTATACTATGTATATTTATTATTTTTCAATAATACAATGCAAAAGATTTTTTTAAAGATAAAACATCAGAACTGTACCATTTCACTGGTTTAATCTATTTATGAAATTTCAGCCTATCCAAATTGAATCATAAGGTCTCTTTGTTGTTGCTGGAGGGATTTTTTTTTCTCTTTGTTTGTTGTTTTTCCTAAAAAAACCTTTAGTATATCACCACCAAAACTGAACATCACTGATGTTGGTTGTAAAACCTTCCACAGCACTGTCAAGGTTGGAGATGCCTATTGATTTTACAAGTTTTCAGAGTCTGTTGTACTAGCAAAAATGTTCACTAAATTTAATTGGTTTTTGATGTTTTTTAATCCATTTGCTTTAAAAGCTAAGTATTTCAAAGCTAAGGCTTCCAGGGGTATGTAAAAGAATTTATATCAACTCTTCAATTGAATTCATTGTCAGCTTTTTAAGTGCAAGGTACATGATTACTACACACAATTTCCTGTGCTGTTTTCAGTCAATGGTTAATTCAGCCCCTAATAAACTAGCAAAACAGCTACTAATATATTTAAGGGCACTGTCATTTACATAAATAATTAAAAGATAGTGGAGCCAGTACTGGCATAGGTTTTTATGAAAGAAAGGAACCAGAACAAACAAACCAAGATCAAATTATAAAATTAATGGAGGAAAGGCGTATAATAGAGGCAACATATTTGCATTTCAGTAGAACATTTGACATTGTCTTTCTCAAAAACTTATTTTAAAAGAGCTCATTGCAGGCTGCCTCCTGCATTTAAACTTTGGAGTGTGGAAATACATTGTCAGTTATTAATGAGTTGAATTGTCCAGGTGAGTGCCATAGAGCCTTGTATCACAGTATCACAGTATCACAGTATGTTTGGGATTGGAAGGGACCTCGAAAGATCATCTAGTCCAATCCCCCTGCTGGAGCAGGAACGCCTAGGTGAGGTCGCACAGGAACATGTCCAGGCAGGTTTTGAATGTCTCCAGAGAAGGAGACTCCACAACCTCTCTGGGCAGCCTGTTACAGTGCTCTGTCACCCTTACTGAGAAGAAGTTTCTTCTCAAATTTAAGTGGAACCTCTTGTGTTCCAGCTTGATCCCATTACCCCTTGTCCTATCATTGTTTGCCACCGAGAAGAGCCTGGCTCCATCCTCATGGCACTCACCCTTTATATATTTATAAACATTAATAAGGTCACCCCTCAGTCTCCTCCAAACTAAAGAGACCCAGCCCCTCAGCCTTTCTTCATAAGGGAGGTGCTCCACTCCCTTAATCATCTTTGTTGCCCTACGCTGGACCCTCTCCAGCAGTTCCCTGTCCTTCTTGAACTGAGGGGCCCAGAACTGGACACAATATTCCAGATGTGGTCTCACCATGGCAGAGTAGAGGGGAAGGAGGACCTCTCTTGATCTACTAACCACCCCCCTTCTAATACACCCCAGGATGCCATTGGCCTTCCTGGCCACAAGGGCACAGTGCTGGCTCATGGCCATCCTGTTGTGTTGGGTTTATTTTTATTTTCACCAGCTATCTGTATGGACTCTTTGAAAAGTGGGAGTCAACGCACTAGGGACTGCTGAGAGAGCAGAAGTCCTATTGCTGTCCAGTGCTTGCTGTGTTAGCAAGGGCCCCCCCCTGCCCCACTCCAGAGCCGGAGAAGGGAGCGCATTCTGTGCTGCATCCCAGCGGTCCAGCAGATGCTGGGGGCTCCTGGCTGGGACAGACCTGCCCATGAGCCAGGAGAGGGAAAGAAAGGAAACCAGAGCGCTTTAGGCTATGGAAGAGCAGTGCTGTGTATGAGAGTGAGAGACAGGCTGAAGGCATGAACCTTAGGGGAAGCTTTGGAGGATGGATGGGTCAGTGGCAGCCTGAGCTTTGAGTGTAAAGCCCAGGGAGCTCTGCGGAGAGTGGGCTGTTGCTGGCAGCAATGGAAGGAGGAGGCTGGCAGCCCTTTGCACACCCCATGATTAGGCTCTGGTAGTGAGACAGAGAAGGAAGGAGCTCTCTTGAGTGCATAGAGTCTGTAAATGGGCCTGAGCTTAATGGAACAATAAATAAAATACGGCAGATGCTTTATACATGGCAGATTACCCTGGGAAAATAGCAGTGTGTTACCTGACTCTCAGTGCTTATAGAAAGTTAGTAAAGGGCATATGTAAACAGTCTAGCCCTCAGGGCATGGTTTGCAGTCTGATTGTTGCCAGCTGGGGGGTGTCCAGCATGCAGTTGTTCTGTCCAGGTAGTCGGAGTGAGCAAGCCCCAAAACATTGCACTTAGAGCCAGATCTACAGCTTAATCAGCCTCTAAACAGGGAAATGAGGGTTAAGAAGAGGAAACTAGGTATTAGAAAAATAATAATATTTGGATATGAATGTCCAGTAACTAGTACTATAAATTCTAGTAGGAGTTGCATCAATAATCACTTCCTATTTTCCTTGCTATTATCTCATATTTAAGTCTGAGACAATCAGTGTTGATTACAAGGAAATAAGTCAAAGCAGGTGAAACATACTTCAAGTCCTATTCAAGATCTATTTTAAGTAGCCTAGGCCTTCCCCACAAAACTTCAGACCAGCATCAGCACCTGGCAGGAGTAAATGGTAAATTCAGAGTTTTAAAGCAGAGGTGCCATATGGAGCCAAGCACATTTTCTTTGTATTGTGATCTAGCCTGCAGTTGACAAGTGTCAGAAGGCAGAGAGAGGCCATTTTGGAAAGAATTTTTATAGTCATATGAAAATGAAACAGATATCTGTTACTTATTCTTCTTCTCTGAGTACCTGCAAAATCAAACAGGATTAAAAATCCCTGGAGTATTCATTCATACACATGACAGCTGGAACCTCTGGTATGGACAAGGTCTGATCATCATATAGTTGGTATTCCTTTCCTTTTGTCTATCCAAAAGGAGCAAGAATGGAGACACCAAACTTCAGGGTGCTGGAGAACAGAAAACACAAAGGGAAGCTAGAATTTCCAGAGAGTTATCTTTCCTTAAGAGCATTCAAGTTTAAAGTTTTGTAAGCTTGAATGCAGTAAGAAATTATTTTCTAAAATTTTATTTCTCTTACAGTCTATAACTCTGTAATTCTTGGCTATTTTTCAAAGAGCCAGCAGCTGCGTGCTGTGTACAAAGACTTTATAATTACACTGCTTTGCTGATAGAGCTTCAATTCTTTTTTTAGCAAAGCCACACCTGTGATTATGTCAGGAAAAAAAAAAAACAAACCTACATTGTCCGTATTTTACTACCAACAGAAAACGCAGAATGTGAGCTAAAGCAAAAATTGCAATTGAGATGACAGCAACTGTTCTATGGCAATGCCATAGAAAGACTGTGATGTTGGGTTTTTTAAATTCTCATGAAATCTCATAATAATTATAATAAAAACCAACTCAAATATAAATTAGTTAATTGTGTATAAATAAGCTTTTTACTTGTAACATTTATCATGTATTTCTGAAATAGATTAGTAGAAATAAACAGTCCAGAAAAATCTTCAGATGAGAAATGAAAGGCAAAAATATGATTCAAAAAGTGCTATAGGTTCATTGCAAGGCATCATTGGTGTAGTTATCTACTAGCTGATCTCATCATTTTAGGTTGCCTTTTAGTTGTTGGAAAGGAAGAACCCCTTTAAGGAACTAAATCCACTTAATTAAACTCATACATGAAATAAATTTCATCTCAGAAAGCATGATCATGTTTTACTAGGTCTTCAATGACTACTAAGGATCCTTTAGGTTGACAAGGTAAGATAAGATAGATTCCACCCCAGTCTTTTCAGACTTGGATTTATTTATTTTTTAATTGCTTTAGTGCTTTTCTAATCCATCTCATTACCTGTCACAGTTCTGTGAACATCATCTACAAGGAACATGGTTCTTCACTGACTCTCTTGCATTTTAGATACTGTTTATTGAATTTGTTCAAAACCAACATAAAGTGCTACTGTTCACACTTGGGCACAGTCTTACCATCTGTAAATTTGAGCGTGATTTGCCTAGGGATCTCTGAAAGCTGGCTTAGAGAGCCATAAGATATTTGAGTTTTTTATCTAGTATGTCTGTTCAGAAGGTACACATATGAAACTTCAATACAGAATACCCCATGTTTGTAGGATAATTTTTCCCCCCAAGCAGCTGATCTGCAGGTTTGAGTTGAAATCTTCTGGATAGCTCAGGATTTGTGTAACGAGATTTTGCCAAGCAATCTTATTTTTTATTTTTGCATTACTTTTGAGTTGTCTATTATTTTTTTTTCTTTTCACAACTGCTTTTCTGTTAATGCAACTTATTCTAAGGAGAGGAACATAGGTGTTTGACAATCTCAGAAAAAACCTTCCTGTGAGAATTAGCTTAATGAAATGAAAGGGAAGAAAGTCACACTTTTCTATCATTTGTAATAAGAAAATACATTACTGAACATTACTGTACAGAGTATATTACTTACTAATCTCGTGTTAATTTTTTCTTGTAAGTCAGTTTTTTCTTACAGGACAATTCCCATGCAGCATAAAAGCACTTCATATAGTAATTTTTTAATGTTTTCCCTGGAAGATTGTCTTGCTTTTGAATTAACAGCTATAATTTTTATGTGTTTCCCTTTTATCTGAGAAATGGTCTGCTTTGTCATGCTGATAAACTTAAAAAAAATATTCATGAAACTCCAGATAGTAATTTTCTTTTGCTTTTAGAATCAGAATACATTTTAAAGTACTGATGTTTAATATAAATTGCACACTATGATAGAAGTAGAACAGATTTCAGTCAACCTGATTTACCTCACATCTGTAACTAAAACATTGCTGTTAAAGTCCAAAGAGAGACAGACGTGTAGAAGTGGAATACACAGACAGAGGCCCATACATCTTTAAATGAAATAATCTGTTTTTGAGTCCGAGTGTTTGTGGAGGTTCCTGATCATAGATTTCCTGAAAAAGCCAAAAACTCAACTTTAATGTTAAGAACTACCTCATGCAGTGCCCAATTCTCATGATCAATGATAAAGCCTGAGAGTTTTCACTAGGGCTATTCACTTGTCATTATTACAGTCGTACTGAAACTTCACATTCCTACCTCAAAATGTGTCCTCTGGAGTTTAGACAAGGTCCAGTCCCTGGCCAGCTGCACACGTACATTAAGACTTCTACAGGAACAGTTCCCAGTGCTCTGCATAAGGACAATAAAGGGCCCCATTTGTGTTTTTTTGTTTCTGGTGGGGTTTTTTTGTTTTTTTTTTTCCTCTCTGTGTTTTAAGGTACAGTGCTGAAGTTAGTATTAAAAGGTAGACATTAGTTTGCAGCTGTGATTGCACAGTAGTGTTATACATATCCTAAGTAATTTCTGTACTAAATTTTGAGAAACCATATGGTTTCATTTAGTCTGTCACAATTCCAGGTAAAAGGCTTTAGTGTTGTTATTTTAGTGTGCTTATGTTTGGGAGTCTACACACATGTATGCATAAAATTGGTTAAATATGCTTTTAAAAATCTTTAAAAAGCTTATTAGTTTTCCCATTTTAACAGTGTATTATGTACATCTTTTGAGTCCTTGAACACCAGGTTTCAGCCAAAGGCAAAATTTTATGGTTAAGTTTTAATATGCTGAAATAGGAGATGGTAATTCAAATGCATATGCATTCTTATCAGTTGTGGCCAGAAGATGCACACACAATTAATTATTAATAAACCAAGAAAAAAAAAAAAGAAGGTCCCTGACTATATGACAGTTAATCTATCTAACTGAGCCCTGTTGCCTATTTCTAGCTGAGCTGATCACTTGTTAAACTGACCATATTGTTCCTTGGATAGTAAAGTGTACAGATCCCCTTGGCTTAATGGTTCAAAAAACGTGTCTGGAAGAGTTAGTTTGTGGTAAGCACACTCTAGGTCAATCTAGATAGGGGAAATTAATCGTGAATGTTTTAAGTATATTTTGAAGTTAATTATGAAAATTGAACATCTTACATTTGTAACTTTTAATTCAAAAACCAGTGAAATATATGATTTGTAAATTATTCTTCTTTAAGTAGTAGTTGCTACGAATTTGCTTTAATATCTTACATTATTTGTATTTAAAATAATTTATCTAAAATCCCAGACTATCTTTAACATATAATGTAATGAATGACATATTGCAAGTGTTCACTCAAAAAAACTAAGCCTAGAAAATTACAGACAAACAGATCTGTGTAAGAACTCCAACTACACCCTCAATTTGAGATGGGATAAGAGATGACCAGGTTCCTTTTCTTGAGATCTCTTTCCCACCAGGCAGAATTCCCTTCCTCCCTTCCAGTCCTTCTCCTTCCCATCTCCATTCCTCTATCTGCAGCACCACAGCTGATAATAAAGATGTATAACTCTAAATTGCATTTCTCCTGGCAACAAAGTGTGAAAATGCACAGACTCTACAAAAGGCATGACCACAGGAGTAATGTTTCTTCTTGCTGTGCTTACTCCCAAGTAATGTCTGCACTGAACTCCCAGGACTAATGCCCTGAAGAAAGGGGCTGTTTCTGCAGATTGGCGTTGACCTTCTTGCCTTACAGAGGACAGACCACTCTAAAATAATAGCTATTACACCTGCTAGTGCTGCATACTAAGTGCATAGAGTTATTTCCTAATGGCCATACTGCCATGAGAGTCCTTCCAATAAGAGTGTGTATAACTGAGTCATGTATCATGATGAAATGGTGTGGGGGAGAGATTTATTCTTGGGGAAGATACAGCATTTTTCCTTGAAAGAGCCCATCTGGTTACATCTCTGAGGATGTGTGGTAGGTGGGTGATGGGTAAAATATCTAGTTGTATACCACATTCTGTGTTACCAGCTCTCATGATATTGTATATCAATATTCAATGTTTCTCCTAGAGCCCCAGCTATGAAATTAGGTTATTTTTCGAGAAGCCAAACTTCCCTAGAAAGTAAATAACCCTTCCCATTGTGCAAAAAGCATGGAAGGAATAAATGTAAGCTTTCTTGAGAAGATAAAGTATAGAGTTGATTATTATCTTTAAATCTCAAGATTTCTTAGGAGCTGAGGGGGACGATAATATTTTTGAACACAGGAGACTGGCCATATTACAGTCCCTTGATTCTTGAGGATCTCTTGAGGTCTGTTGAGAGATAATATTGTATTACTGCTGCAGAAGCTGTATGGGTTTTTATGCTTTATGTCGTAATCCATGTCGATTTCTGAGGTTTAGTGATATATATGGTTGTGTTGCTGTACAAGATTTACTGGTAACTATTCTGTGAAGCCCACTTTACTTATGTCTAATATGTAGTACAAAATACAGTCACTTCGAATGGCACAAATGGACTTGGATGCAGTTTGTCTGGGAGTATTCAGCATCATATGTTATTTGGGTTTTTTATTAATCACCTGCTAATAATACAGCATATATAAGCAACAGTACTTTCCAAAATAAGACCATTTTTCAAGCAAGCTAGACTTTTGTTGCTTGTGGTTTTAGTAATGAGATTTTTCACTGAGATTATTGTTCCATTGGCTATATAGAAATGAGAAAGTTTTGTGTTCTTAGTGTTCTTCTCTTCAACTACTTATAATCCTTTATATTGTTTTCTGGCTGTATTGGTAAAAGAAGAAGTACTTTCTGCTGAAGGGGTAATGCACTGGAATAAATGATCTGACTAGTTTTAACAGTTCAGATGTCACTAAGAGTCTGCTTTACTGTGTGCGATAGTAGGACACTAATTGTGAAATGTGCACTTCATGTCTTTACACTCTGAGATAAAATAGCTGTTGAAGTCAACTTTTGTATTAGAAAGAGATGAAACTGAGTGACATAATGTTTTATGATGAAATTGCCATTATCAGTGATAATATTAGGGGTGAATTAGGTGTAAATTAGCTAGTAAGTGGGTATAATTGTTAATTTCTTAGCTGTGCTAACAATTTATTAATTTACCTTGTTTACCCAAAGAAGGAAGAGTTGGGAATAGGGTAGGAGGAAAGAGACTGTGAGGTGGAAGTTCCCACTAGAACAAAATGTTTCAACTTAAAATAGTAGAGTCTTTAAGCAGCATAAAGTGAACATTATATATCAGTCTCACCAGAAAGTCTACTCTGTGACTGAGCAGCTTTTTAAGGCTGAATGTCACATTTGTATTATAACTAAATATGTGTCTCTTTCCAACCTGTACACGGATAGTCAGTGGTGGTGTACTGCTTAGCTCTTGGTATAATGTTGTATTTCAATATCCTGCTTTGTGTAGACTTACTAAATAAGAGTTCCTGGATGTACTCTGATGACTTATTTTGGCTTCCAATGTTATTTCTCCCAAGGTGAAAGGGAAATAAAATTTTCCTGGGAGAACTGTGGAGTTTTGTCTGGGGTCTTTAAGAGGAGTTTTCACAACCAGCTCCTTTCTTCCCCAACCTCTCTAACTTTAAACTTTCTGCCTGTCCTGAACTCACCTAGGAATATCAGCTATATATTTGTGGGCTGAAATTTTTACTGCACTTTGTTTTTCTTTTACTGCACTTTGTTTTTCTTTCCTCACCCCTTTGACACCCCATGGCTCTTGTGAGGGATTTATACCAGCATCACAACCAGGTCTTGAGAGACACAGAGAACCTGGTTCTCACTTGACAGCACTGTTTGTATCTTGAACAATACCCATTGTAGTGGTAGAGGCGTTATTATGATTAGGTTGTTGTTCTGCTCACTCTGTGCTGGGGACCTCTCGTAAAGACTAAAATACCTTCCTAATCCACTTTCACTCTGCTGTTGCTGCTGCTGAAGTTACATTTGTATTTCTACAAAACCAGTGACTATCTCCCATAGACTCAGCCCAATTTCTGTGCTGCTGCTTCCTGGGCGAGGTTGTACAATCTCTAAAATATTGATTTTTGAAGGTTTGCACACCTTTCTCAAGAACAGCGGCTGAATGAAGATGGCATTGTACCTGGCTCTGAGTAATTCTTATAGCACCACCAGATGTCAATGTATTAATTTTCCTGTCCAGGTAGATTTTAACTCATGCAAGTCAGCTGTATGTTTTGAAAATTATTCCAGGCTTATTTTTACCTACTAGTCTACTGGTTATTTTAATGTGTTTGGTTTGTGTGCACTTCTGTAGCTTCTTGAATCCCTTTGTCCTTGATCCTTTTGTGAACCAGCAAAAATGCACACTGGTGTGGGCCAAATCCTGCCCAGGTGAGCACTGAATGTATATAAACTAGCCTTGAGCAAGCTTCAGTTATTAAGATTCTACCCCAGTACCTAATGATCATCTACATGATATGTAAATCACAGTAAAAATAGGGCCTGATATTTAAAAAGTCAGACATGCAAGTGTGCATGTAAAGATATACATGAATTTTCTTTTGCAACTTAATGATATTTCACTAAGAATCTGCTGCACAAATGATCGATTTGATTAATTAGTGGTTGGTTGACTGCAATTATGGTCATTGTGTATGCAAAGTAAATGTGTAAATATGTGTAAATTTTCTGTCCATGCGTTCTCTGCCAGACTTCATGGAAACCAGACAATTTTATTTCTCTCATATTCAGATTTCTATTTCTGGTCTTGAAGCAGGCTCTCCCTTGTAATTCAAGACACTTATAAAGGAGGTTATAAAATTTTAAAGACCATAAAAAAACTATTAGAATAGCATGAAATAGAATTAGAACAATTGATAGAAAAATTTATTTTCTTATGTCTTTTACTTCATCATTAACAGTATTACTCGTATCACCTGTTAAAAATGGACAAAGTTGTTATGTGTCTTTAAACGGTGCAAAAGAGGTTCTAAATCTTAGTTATTTTTACTTTCAATAAGTTAAGGTCTGACTGTGAGCTGGTGTGCAGGTTTCACTGAACTAGTTTTCCTCCTTTGTAGGAATGCAGTTAAGTGAATAAAAGCAGGCTCTAAGACATGAGCAAACAAAGTTTAATATTCTGTAGGTTGTAATAGGATTATTTTTATTTAAAAATCAGGGTCAAGTAAAGTTTATCTCACAGCATTGGCATTTCTGTTAGACTAAAAGTGTTTCCTCTTTTTCCTTTTCCATATTTCTTTATCAGTTGGATATCATGTACATCAGATGTAGATTATAGAAGAATTTTTAGAATAATATAGAATGAGCTCTAGACATTGTACATATTCTAATGCATCTTTTAGAGAATGAATCGGATCTACATATTTGCTCAAATATTGTTTCCAGTAGTTAGTGTTCCTGTAGAAATGTAAATTGAATATGATTTATATCACAGAATCATAAAATAACTTGGTGTTGGAAAGGACCTGCTAAGGATCATTGAGTTCAACTCCCTGCTCCTCGCACAACTACCCAAGACTATGAGCTGGTTTTGAGACTATCAATTAATTAATCAATTAAGCTAAAAAACGTAATAGAGACAATTAACTTTACACCTCTTGAGTCACTGAATTTCATCATCTACCTGAAACTATCCATATTAACTTATTGGTAAATATGACTTCTTACATTAATTTGTTTACCAAATTTGACATAACACCTTATGGGAAATCTGCATCATCTTCTATTTCATTATTTTATCTGATATTTAATAGATATACTTGCCTACTTGTAGTCAACAACATAGGTTTCATTTGATCCTCATCAAATTAATAAAAACTTTTGCATATTTTGATATGATGTGGCAGTTTTACTTTCCTCTTCATTTTCATAATTTTTGTTTGCGGAACTATGAACAATTGAAGCTGCTTTGAAAAATCAAGAGATAGGAACAAATGGTGAACAGCACTGGGAAGACTGACCAGTCCACATGAAACACAGAGTCTTGCTATATGAAATGAAGACAAAATAAGTATCTGAACACAATCTAGCCTCTTAAAGCTTGTGAAGTATGCTTAGGAGTTTAACCCGAGCAAGCCAGTGAAGAAAATTAAGTTCTCAGACTTGTATGATATGATGGAAAGGTTTGTGTCATTTAAGTCAAGTTCCTCTGAGCTATCTGTATTTCCAGTTTTCAGCAATCATTTTTCCATAATAAAGATACTTCTGTATACATCTGTCTTCCTCCACTTTGAACAATAAATCCCACTGGTTTGGTCCTCACAGATGGTCTTGTTGAGGGAAGAATGCATCTTCAGAAAGTACTGTATGATCAGTCCTCAGATGCCATTCCTTCTGTATTAGCATTCACAAAAAGGATAGAACACAGTTGTGTTAAATGAAACAGGTGGTGGAGAAATCAGTATTTGGATGCGCTTATGATCAAGCTCATATGCTGTAACATGATTCACCGAGTATATTTTATATATATAATTAGATACCATGAATAAAGTTGGCCTATAACTTCAGCTTCCTTTTCTCCATAGCTTCTTAGCTTTTGTCTTGTGCTATTGTCAAATTTTCAGAAATCTGCCTGAAAATAATATTAACTGTTTGGCTGTTAAAATTTAAAATTTAAGGTGTTACAATTGTTTGTTCATTGGATCTGAAAAATAACAATGAAATAATAAATATTTTCTTCATTGTCTGATGTGTTTGAGAATGATATGATAGCCATAGAAAGTAACTAAGCACATATGTCAGGTGCCTTTTTAGTTTTGCATCATGCATCGGGTAAGTGAAACTGTACCTTACAACTTCCAAGTAGAATAAGATTGCCGAATGAAGTAGCTGGCTCTTTTACAGATCCTGTTGTTCATTCATGACTTAAAATTAATCCACTGCTATAATCAATCACTTTATCAAGCTGCAAATCCTGTAATTACATACTCTAATCTAGATGTGGTTTCCCAGGATGCTTCCTTTTCTTTAATTTGTTGTTTGCTCCTCTGTTCAGATATGCTTCTGCTTTGTTTGCTTTTGAAGCTTTTAATATTGTCCACTGTCAGCACCATGCTTTTTTTTTCAGACCAGTTTTCATGAGCATCTTTATCTCTAAGGCTTAGTTCCTATTGATGTTCATTCATTCAATCCTTGTTTACTTATATTATGCATGTTAAATGCATAAGTGCAATATAGTCATCCATTCTTCACTACTGTTTCTGAATCTTTTAAGCTATGTTTCTAACCCACTTGGTAGTCAGTAGTTTAACTGGTTGCAGACATAAATATTCAAGTGTATTTTTTCCTATGTCAGTTCATAAGTTACCTACAAAATATTTCAGTTAATTGACAAGAAATTTAAAATGCAGTAGTCACAATTAAACCATTCTGAACAAGCCCATCAAAGAAGAGCAAATATTATGATATTATAATTAAAAGTCTGTCAAAATTTGTTATTATTGTAGAATGTATAAAAGAGCTGTTTTATCTTCACAAGGTAAGAGTACAAACATTAGAGAATTATCCTTTCAGAGTTAAGAAAAGGATTACCAGTTCATAAGCTGTGAAATGCTAAGTGTTCTTTCTTCAGTGTGAATGAAAAAGAAAAGCTATCAACTCTCAGGGCTCAGTCTACCACCTTTGCTTTCAAGTTTTACTGCCATATTAAAAAATTGTGCTTTCAGTCCTGGGGTCTGAAAGTCAGCTATAAAGGGACACGGCAACTGTTTCACCCTCTGTTTCCATTCCTCCAAGTCAAACTGCCTCAAAATGTCAGTGCCTCCAAAATAAGCCAGTCTGTTCCTGGTTCTTAAAAAAACATCACATTCAAGGGATGATCAGTTCACCTGAATCCCAAAGATAAAAAATGTTTCAGGAACTTGAGGTTTAGCATTTAAGATTTAGACAAAAGCCAGCCTTAACAAGCCCCAGAAAATCAGTGACAATATTGGAAAATTATGCACTAATCAAATAGTTTCAATTACGATATTTTAATTCCAGATTATATTAAGCAAACTGTTAAAGATAGTTTCTTAATATACTTTCTACTCTGACATCAATGTTAGATTGAATTATGATTGTGTATCTGAACTATGTATTTTTTTCATTTTAAATATTTGATTTATTTTTAGTGTTGGTTTTGAGTATATATTAGATTTTCCCAAGTATATAATACCTGAGCCTGAGGTGATTTGATTGTCCTACTGCCACCCTTGAAGGGCAGAAAATTTTCTGACGGAAAACTGCATTAACATGTGGTTAGGAATGTTTGCCTTACATATATAATATGCTAAAACTGCAGGTAGAATGATATTCTGTGGATACCTGTAAAGACTTGAAGATGTGAGGTACCTAACTTCAATGAAGGTTTTATGAAATGTTTTGAAGCCCATCTGCACCTCAGCAAGAGAAAACATTACACTACAGCAACCCATTGCAGTGTGTTAGGTCATGCTTTGCATTACCAGAGGACCGCAAAATAATGTCAGTGTATGGGTGACCATCTTTTCTTAATTTACAGTTGTCTCTGAGCATTATCACTCTGTCAAAAGGTAGCTGATGGATGCAGAGCAGCCCCTGAATCTAGGTACCTCCATCCTCTGAGGGCTGTTCTCGCGGGCTGCGAGGCAGCCAGACAGGCTGGGGCTGGGGGAGCAGCTCCCTGCAGAGCCCTGGACCCCTCTCCTCCTGCACCCCTGCAGCACAGCACAGCACAGCACAGCACAGCACAGCACAGCACAGCACAGCACAGCACACCCTTCTTCAGACTGTTCACATGCTGCAAAGAGAGCGTGGTTGGAAGAACGGTTCTGTGGAAGAAGAATGAATGAGGATTTCTTAGACACCACATGTCTCTACTTAAACCACCTGAAATATTGACTTGAACTGCTGTAGCGTATCTGGTCTTGATAAGGTCATTTTTAATAACTTCATGTACTTGTTGTCTAATTTCTTCCTATACAGTCTCTAAGATTTCAGTTAATACAGATTCACAGTTATAAATGCATTGTTACAATAATTAGGGCTCTGCTGACATATGCTGGTTTTAATTGTGTACATTTCAATACATTATTTGTACACTATTTTGATCTTGTTTACCTCCATGTCTCTTTTCATGACACTTGTAGAAAACCAATAAATTGGACACCTTTACTACTGTGTCAAATTTCGTTGAACTTGATCTCTGAGTTCAAATGTGTTGCTAACAGACAAAAAGTGTTACTATATATGACAGTGTAAGTTTGCCTCCTGTAGGAAGCCAAATTAAAAATCTATATTGAAAATATATCCAGGTTGTAAAAAGAGGCACTCGGAGCAAAAAACACCATGGTACTAAGGTTGTTGGGGAATCCACAGAAGAAGCTGGATGTTTTCTTCAGTCATTCAAATCTGACCTTCTCTTAAAGTAATAATGGGATGAAGAAAGTGGATGCCTCATCAACAGTGAGTCTTTCAAAAGAATAATATTATAAGAAAAGTATTTTCAAATACAGTTGTGTATCCTATCTGTTGATACCTTTTCATAACTAACATTCTTAAATGTGTAGAAAGATTCTGAAATATTATTACATTTTCCTGCAATTAATGTCTCTCTACTATCAATATTTTATTAAAAAAACCCATAGTTTTGGAATAAAATATATATATTCAACAATATATGTATTTGTCGTAATTTATTTTATTATTTGGTAGATAATTTTCATGTACATATTAGCAAAGCCCAAAAATCAACTATATAGTCAGAGATCGTGTATTTAGTTGACTATATTCAACAGATTGTTCTATTTTTGCTAAATCTTAAGTGAAAATGGGGAAGCATGAAATGAAAAGTACTGCTTTCTTTGCATTTTTTGCCTTACATGGATTTCACTCCCTTGGAAGAGGCCATATCTTCCCCAGGGAGACTCAGAGAATAGCACAAGAAATGCTATTTATTAGCTGCAACCTTCTGTCTTTTACATATGGTGTAAAAAAATACTGTATTTATATCAGATTTAGGAAATAATTTAACTACAAATTAACCCATTAGCTGCAGAATGGATTTTTCTGTTGCACTGTAAAAGCAAAGTTACATTGAAATAGCTTTTATTTTGACAGAGCATTTCTTCTGGATGACCAACACCACGAACACTTGGCCCATATTTGATTTCACATACATTAGTCTTCTGTCTCTGAGACCACCTGTATTCATAAACTTAAGCATATTCACAACTGTTTGCACTTTTGGGTCTAAGTGATCTTTTGAAAACAGTCTGCTTCTAAAATATTCCTGCATTTTGCTTGGCCTTTGATTAATGTTTCAGTGAGTCCAAAAAACTGCAAAATATGAAGCAGAAAAAAAAGTGTTTGGATTAAACTTTGCAGCTGCAGTACCAACTTATACACATTGTATGCAGCCTTTGCTTCAAGTTTCTTTACGGTTGTTGAATGTTAAGTTTCCTGAAGGAAATTTTAGAGAAAATTAGGACTATGATCAAGAAAAGATAAATGTTCTTTCAGAACTTCCAGGATTGTTGGAGGACTCTGGGGCACTGTGAAACACTTTCTAGTGGCCCTCACATCAAAAGGTACCTACAGAAGGCTTTGACCTCTAGCAAAAGCTCTGTCAGCCTTAAGAGTTCTTGGACAGCTGTCCCTGATTAGGGAGGGTGAAGCACACTTGCAGCTGGTGATGGGGAGCAGCCAATATAAGAGACAGGACTTCTCCACAGCTAATCAGCATACAGCTAACAAGTGCTGGAGTGTGTGTAGGAGGATGTTAAAAGCTGTTCTGGTGGTGATGTATCACAGGGTGGGGTCTTCAGTACCCATGGGAGTGGTTGCTCTGGCACTGCAGAGGCTTTGACCCAGATTGAGCTCTGGATGAAGGTTGCAGCCCCACAGGTCTGAGGCTGTGGGGGAGCCTGATACATTGGGCTGGAGAGATGGGCTCCTTGCCTGAAGGAGCTGTGTGCAGTAGCAGAGTTTGTGTTACCAAGTATGGAGCTGCAGGAGGTCAGCAGCCTGTGTGGCAGTGTGGATGCTAAAAGGGAGATTGACTAGATATTCTATGTGATTCTGCATGTTCAAATGCTTGACCGCTCGCAGATGTGCTGAAGGAGGAGCAGTCAGAACCTGTGCTTATGTTGAGAAATTAAGACTCCCCTGATAGTGAAGGTAGGGAGCTTATGACTTCAGGCAACGAAGGACAGATCCTGTCTACCTGTGGATCTGTGTCTATGGAGCAGATTTGGTGCCCTGGTTGCAGAGGAGGAACTAGGAGCTGTTTTGCATCAGGAGGAAGTGGCAAGGGATAGTTGTGCATGATTCCCAGCTCTGCAGGGTGGGACTCCACATTGGCTGACTTGATCTTCTATCTGGGGAAGTTTGCTGTTTGGTTGGGACCCAGGTCCAAGATGATGTGGAGAGACTGCAGAGGCTTGTCTGGCTCTTGGACTATTACCCCCTGCTGATCTTCCACATGGTCGCTAGTGATGCTCCCAGAAGAAACCTGGAGTTTATAAAGCATGGCCATGTGACTCCAAGGTGATTTTCAAGGGCACGTGGGCTCAGCTTATCTCTCTTGATCCTCTTGGTGAGGAGCAAGGGCTTCAGCAAATCTAGAAATCTAACAACTTACTGCACAGCTGCTGTTGACAACAGATATTTGGAGTTTATGACCATATGACCATCTTTGAGGCTCAAGAACTACTGGGAAGTGATAGGACTAATAATCTTAGGTCATGGTAATTGGGGGAGGCTTCTGGAGACTCAGAGGAAGTAAATGTCAGTCATTCAACACAGGCAATGAGGAGTATCTGGTATCTACAAGCCAGTCAGTCTCACTTGACCTCTAGGAAGCTGATGAAGCAAATAATCCTGGAAACCATTTCCAAGCATATGAATGACAGGAAGGTGATTTGGAGTAGTAAGCATGGATTTATCAAGGGCAAATCATGCTTAACCGACCTGATAGCCTTCTATGATGAGGCAACTGGCTTGATGGATGAGGGAAGAGTAGTGGATGTTCTTTATCATGACTTCAGTTAGACTTTTGTCATCCTCATAGACAAGCTGATGAAGTACAGGCTAGATAAATGGACAATGTTTCTATGCACTTAGGCTGGGTAAATATGAGGAAGTAGAAACATCACGATACCATCATAATATTTAAATTGTATGTACAGGACCTGGATGTTCAGTGATCGTTCTGCAACATCTCGTATGGCTGGCTTTGCTTTATTGTTAGAAATTTCAGGGATACAAATAGATCTTGTAACATTTGATGTTATTTCCTTTGGAGAAACCTATTCTCCAAGATGTTCCCTGCTCTAAGATATGCCTGTAGAATATTGCTAGGTTTCGGTCTCATACATGTTCAAGTATGGAGCAGATTTCTGCACTTGACTGAAGTCATACACCGTGGTGACTTATGACAGCATTTTTTATGCTTTGTATCCTAAATTTTTCTGATATTCTGACACTAGCTTTAGTAATTCTGACTGTATACTACTAATGTATTACTAGAAGAGATATGTTTCATCTTAATGGTCAGCTGTGGAAATGGGTATGCCATTCCACCCTTGTAAGAAAAAAAACAGGCTTTATAGTTCTTAGACATAGAGACTCTGGTTATCTGGAGATAACTCATAGCAATAGTCCAAGAAATATGCTTTCTTCAGTCATAAGGCATTGCATTACGTTATAATTGCTGGAGATATGGTGTCATTTTGGGAGTCTTTGAGTATACCTCCAAGGAAGATAGCAATTCTGACTTCTCTGCAAAGATAAGGGAGTTTTCCATTACTATTAGCCTTCTATTGAATCTAGGTTGAGATTTGCATTAGTGACACTTAAAACATGTTGATGTGATGAATTCAGCCAATCTAAAGTATTTCAGCACAGAATTTATTAATTCACACTCTAAATGCTACCATTAGCTTGTCTTCCAGTTTGTTACCAATGAAAGCTGAAAACTACTGAGTTTTGTGGTTCTGATTTACAAAATACATTTCCTTTTTGGCCTAGTGTTGCTCATTTAAACGTAGCCATCATGAATGGCAATAGGGAAGTCTGCCTCTTGCAACATATTGGGAGGCTATCAAAGGCGATTTTCTTCTTTTGGTTGTCACAAAAGATGGATCTTCTTGTCACTTAACTTGCCATGACTAGTTGCTTTTCTTCTTATTTGCATTTGTTCCTTCAGATAACTGTTCTGGGCTGTTTGCTGAATCCTTTCCGGGTCACAAATGATTTTTTGCAATGGTTTTGATTTTGTTTAATGAATCATTTTGGTGATTTGGTTCCTTGTGTTTTTAACATGACTAACGACATAAATTGCTTTGTCAACATGGAGAAGTTGCCTGTCTGTGTTCCAGGGTCCACTTAGTAGTCAATTGCTAATGATAGATAATTTCATCAGCAGCTGTGAAGTATCCTACCCACTTGTGGATTTTATAATTTACAATAGGTGGTCTCAGCAGTAATATTTACATGAGTTCTAGTTCTGAATTTATTGTTGTGGAAGAGAATGAAATCTTCCCTATATCGAGCTGCCTTTAATACAAGCTTCAAAGTGTAGTCCAATTCCTTTCAGTTGCCATTGTGCATCTGCAACATTCAGAAGAAATAATAGACTGACTGTTCACTTTGCTTTATATTGCTAATGCCAGGCTGGACCACAGAACACTTTGCTTGCATTTGAATTGCTATCAGCTTTGTGTGTCTGTGTGTGGGGAAATGCAGCTCCAGCCTGCACATTTGGTGAAAGCAGCAGGGTTTCTTTCATCCAAATCTGTGCTCTGTCTGTCTTCTGCCTCTGTGCAGGATTCCTCACTTAAGCCTACTTTTAGGCTGGTCACTTGCCAGTCCAAAAGGACCCATATTTGTGCTTGAACTGCTTGTCTGGTACTAATCTTTTGAGTTTAGTGCCCTTGTGAGCAAACCTCAAAATTGTGGGGGTCTCTTACAGATAAGCAGCCAGCAAGTTTGCCCTAGCCAGGCTTTGAAGATTTCTTTAATCTCTCCAACATGCTCTTCATGCTTTTGTAGCATTCCCAAATCCCTGTAGTGACTTTGGACCCGACATCTTATTTTTCACCCCCTCCCTCCTTTTTTATACACAGTTTTTTCCTTCCCTCCAAGAGCAGCCAGCTTTGATCATCTAGTCACAGAATTGCTCCCTGACTCTGTTGGAGGCAAGATGTTCAGGAATCTCTTGCTTTTCCCTCTGGAGAAAACATCAGAGGGTAGATGTTCAGTTGGAATCAAAAATGGCAGTTAACCTGAAGGTCTTCAGTAACCCTGACAGTCAGCGTGCCAGCTTGCCACAGTGATGTGTAGCCTTTGATCATACTTTATTTATATTCTTCTTTAATTGGTTTTTGAGTCCACATAGTTTTGGAAAGACTGAAATTTATCACTCTGAGTTGCGGTAGGAAGTGTCTTACTGGGTGGGTGATTGGACTAGTTTTAGACTCTGTCCCTTGGGTATATTTAGAAACAGCTTCAAGGCTGGATTTTTTGGTGACTTATGGTACGGAAGATAGCAACCAGCAGATCATTCAGCGGCCGTTCTTAATCAGAATGCCAAGCTAGGCTATCTGAGAATTCTTGTATTTAAAATGAAAGAAAGGAGTAACCTCTAGTCCTACAGAAATGTAGAAACTTTTCTTCTGGGCACATCTTAAAGCATTCTGTTTCAGTCCGTACTTTTACAATGCTACTGCAATGAAAGATGCTGCTGTAGCGTGAGTGAGAGCAAAATTTGACCTCCTATTCATTGCTTTATAACTCAATTGTAATTCAGTCTCCACCTTCTGTGTATGGTCTCTGTCACATCTAATGCATTAATGCTGCATGTTTTACGTTGGTATTCCAGAAGTCAAACAATTCCTGTTGGATTTTTAAGCTAACCTCTTGCAGTAGTGCTCATTTTATGTCAACAGGGCAGAAGATTCAATAAGAAATTCTGGCACTTTGATGAATGCAGTTTTTATTTCTTTCCACTAAGTTAATGAAGACAACCATTGTAGCCTTTTAGAAAACATGTTCAGCCTTAGGTGACCTTAAAGGTATGAGTAGACTGCCAAGTATGCAGCCAGAAGGAGAAAAGAGTTTGCATATTTGACTTGCAAATCAGAAAGACTGGACAGTGCTTTGAATAAGTATCCAGAATATTTGTGCAATAAAGAAATGGATGAGCAAGAGAAAAGATCAGTGCCTATTCAAAATTGTGTCCAGTTTTCATGTTTGGAAGCTTTAGAGACAGGGATTGTAGAGAAGTCTGACAAAGTTGGAGAAGACAGTCATTTGAAGCAGACAGAGAAGAGTGCAAGCCCAGCTTCCTGCCCAGCACCTACAGTTCTAGTTGCTGATGACAAGAGTTCATTTAGACGGGTTCTTTGGACTTTCAACAGTCCTAGTGAAAGTCAAATCTTAAGGGTATATGCTTACAGTAGGCCTACAATCTGTTTAGAGGGAAAGCATTCTATACAGCAGAGCACCAACATTGAATGAGGGAGTGGGGAGTAATGCTAATAGTCCCACAGTGATGAATAACAATCTGCCAACTGTACACGTATGCATATGGAATAGATGTTAAATTACAAAGTTTCTTCAAACGCCCAAATTCCTCTTAAGCTGTAGTTTGGGTGGGAAGATAATTTTTTTTTTTGCTTTTATTGTGAGGGATTTTTTAATTTTTATACAAACAATGACTTTCAAGTTCAACAGCTTTAAGACCCCAAATAGCAAGGGAGCTTGTTATCTGATTTGATTAGTAACACTTCTGTTGGCTACCTATAATGCCCTAGTGTCTTTTGGATGGAGGTGTAACTCAAGATTACCTTTTTCTTCCTAATAAGTAGACACTTAAGTAAAGATGTTACTGTTGAATCTCTTATGGCTGCGCTATAAGTAGTTCTGGAAGTACATCAGGGCACCATAGCCTGGACATGTTCACCTGGAGAATCCTCCTGCCCTGTCCTTCCTCCAGCTCATGTGCCTATCCCTTTCTTTGTGAGGATGCTGATGTTTGTGTCCAAGACATCAGACAGCTGGTTCAGGTTAAAAGTAACACATTTTCCCCCTGCCCCCCCCGCCCCGACTTGGCCAGGCCCAATTTGGGTAAGATTCACTCCTTGATCACAGCACATCTTCACGAACATTTGAGCCAGCACAAAAGAGAAGGGTATGAGCAGGCTAGGAGAGGAGTTGATATCATACCCTTTGCAGGGATGTTACAAGCCTTGTGCTCTCCAGGCATCCAGGCATCTCTTGTGTAAATCTCAAGCCACAAATGGCTGGAGCAGGTGCTTTATTGTGCTAACTTGTGCCTATATGACCATAGCCTTGCTCAAATTCCTCATAAACCTTGTTTTATCACCTCAAGTGAGGGAATTCACACTGCCCAGCTCTGAGGGCTCTTAATATCCCCTAAGTGTCTACAGCAGCCTAAAAGGTAGTATGTGTTATATCACAGTACACCAATTATGTTAAAAAATAATATGGAAAGCCAACAACATTACAAACATGAAAAAAACAGATTGTTGAAAATTGTTATTGTAATGTTTCTGTACATCAGAACACAATTAAGACTACATTCAACTTTAGGCATTTTTTTAACTGTGCATCCAGCAGTGGAGTGCTCTACAGTACTTGGTGTGCTCCAGTATGACTCATGGTGTAGAAAAATACCCAGGAGAAAGGATCAAATTGCTTTTTATTTTAATGCCTATTTGCATTTTTCTGGAATGGAAATGAGTACTTGATTCACTGCTTTCATTGTAATAAACCATTTTTCATTACAACTTGTATTGTCAAGAAACTGGTGTTATTGGTTCCTGGGTATTGTCTCCAACAGCAGGTCATATGGAATGTATTTCAAATAATACTTTTCAATTATTTATCCCTGGAAAATTAAACCAAATATTAAACATTATGCTAATCTGTTATGACAGTCCTTTAATTTCTAATTATCTGTACAAGTATAGAATAGAAATGGGAAAAAAAGTCAATACAAAAACGTTTTTCTGGAGCATTTGCTATTCAGTGACAGTGCAGTAGTTCTTAGGCTGAATTATTGCATATAGCTTTCAGATAACTCTGGGTTTTTATCAACAGTATCTTCTGTTTATAACTTGGGTTTTTTATTGTGCCTTGAAATTCTGAGCACATATAGGTCCTTTTGCAACATAAGACTTCATAAGAAGGCATTTGACAGTAGAGTACTTCTATTCGTATTATGGTTCTCGTGCTCTAGGAGCTGTCTGAAACAACAGTGGAAGTCTTTTTAGAGGGTAAGAAAATGTTGATCGTACTAGTGACAGCTGAAGTCAACCAACCACATAAAAAAAAAAAAAGGGGGAAACTTATGTCAATTTGTGCTGTTATTTCTTATTTTACAAGAGTGCTTGGATGCATAGGAGATCCATGGTGAAGTCATAAGTGTTTGCATTTTAAAATAAAGCAATGATTAGAAATGCTTTGTAAAAAGTCAGTAGTAATATATTTGTTTCTAGATGGGCTTTGCCTGATATATCAGACTTTTGCTGTGGAATCTTAAATATTTCAACATAGTAATTTTACGGGCATGTAGCTGTACTCTACAGGAAGTGACTAAATGGCTCAAACCTTGAAAAACCAGGCATAATGTAACCTAATGATTAGAAGATTTTTGAGGTAGAACTGATGAAACTAAAATGACTGCTAAATAAACTTTTCCTTTCTGAATTGAATCTACCTGTTTTAAGAAGAATGACCTTAAGCCATAGATCATGTTAGAACAGGTTGACTTGATTAATCAAGATATTTTTAAATGCCATTTATTCCTGTTGTAGCCAGAAATTCTTGGAGTTTAAGGTTAAATTTTCCAACACAGAAGGCATACCTATTAAAAAAGAATGAAAAGGAAAATAAATGGTGGTGTACACAGTAATTTGTAATATAATCAACCCTTCAAACTTGCATATGCAAGAAGAATGAAAAGGGTCTCCATTAAAAGGGTATATATAAGCAAATATATGCAATTAACCATACTCAGGATCTAGTTAAGAAAACCATGCAGGCCTCTGTTTATCTTCAATAGCTGTTTAATTTCATAGTTATTTAGCAGAGCACATAAATGTACTTAAGTCAAGTTTGTAGATAGTTTTTCCTGTGTGGACTCAAAAACTGTCCTGAAGTGCAGGTTCTAGAGAATGATTGGCATGGTTGGACATTTAAAGATAACCTGGTCCAACATCCCTGTCATGATCAGGGACAGCTTCCACTAGACCAGGTTGCTCAAAGCCTCATCCAACTTGGCCTTGAACACTTCCAGAGAAGGGGCATCCACAACTTCTCTCAGCAGCCTGTTCCAGTGTCTCACTACCCTCATTGTAAAGAATTTCTTCCTTATGTTCAATCAAAATCTACCCTCTTTCAGTTCAAAACCACTGCCACTTTTCACAGCTTTGCTGCTGCTTTTTCTTCTTATGGATGGTTTTAAAACGGACTCTAGGAATGAGTGAGTGCACCACTTGTTCTTGCTTTTGTGTGCTTTCCTTCCATACAAACTCACCACATCTTAGGGACTCTGCTTTTCCAAGTCCAGGCACAAATGCCCAGCTGCTTTTGAGGGGGATTTGAAACCTTGCAGGTTTCAATCACTTGGATCAAAGTTGGACAAATCTAGTCTCTGTTATGTGATCTTGTTATTGTCTTAAGCTATTCCCATTTGATTGGAGAATCATTAATATTTAGCAGACTTCCCTTATCCCAATCCTTGAAGATATGTGACACTGGATGGCCTGTGACTGACATATACAATGAGGCAATAAGTGGCACGGTTCCTTTGTGAGAACAGCTATAATTCAGAAGTTGTACAAAGAAAATGTAAATTGTGATAGGAAGCAGACTAGACCTAGTCTTTCAGGCAAACAATTTCTAATAATAGGAAGAAAAACACAAGAAAATTAGGTCAAATGAAACCAGTCTCACAGCTTTTTTTTCAGTGTAACTACTAATGAGAAATTAAAGAGAAGGCATTAGATGTAGTACATTTGAAATTTCAATTAAGAAGCCAATACTGTGACATGTAGGATTAAAATAACTGGTTAAATGACAACTAGGAAAAAAACATATTCTGGGTCCAAATGGATTCATAAAAAGAAGCCAACATATAGAACATACTTGTTATTTGTGTCATGATATTGCTAAATACTCTAGTCCTGAATTAGTGCTAAACCCTGTTACAAAATAATGACCAAAAATAGTTCAAGTCCCCAAATATTTACATCTAGTGATTTCCAAGGTGTCACAGCCATCATTATTCTATGTCATTGATGCCTTATTGTGTATCTTCTTTTTACCACAGTTCTCTGGTAGGTAAGCTACTTATGGGAATATAGCAATATTGCATTTAAATGCATATATATATATTTGTTTGTATGTACATATATAACAATGCTTCTGGTGGCTGAGAGGAAAAGAATCTTTGAGGAGAAAAAATATGGAGAGTAAAAGGAGAGCAACTAATGAGATGGAGGAGTTTGAAGCAGAGAATGGCGATAAAAATGCAGTATTGGTTAGCACTTAAAACCATATAAATTTTACTCAGAATATGTGAATTTTACTGGATACCAGCAGCTTTGTGCAAACCAAGTCTCTTTTTGCTTCTATTTGCCGATTTGTAAATTGGCAATACCTAGTGACCACATTGGTACAGTTCTTTGAAATGCATTGTTAAAAAGACAAAACAAACAAACAAAACCAACAAAAAAAACCCCAAACATTAATAATATCTTGCTCATAAAAGACTGCCATGAGGAGAAATTAAATGACAGGGCATAGGGCCTATAGGAAGATGGTGAATGAGTTACGTGGGTAGGAATAGAGAAGTGGTATAAGAGAGACAAGGAGAACAAGATCATGAAACAGGCAAGAGGAGAGACAAAATAAGGGAAGAAAAATAAAAGAAAATGAGATGATAACAAAAACTGGGAAATAGATAAAAGGTACAGAAGAGGAGATTAAACAAGGAAAACAAAAGAATGGGTAAGGAAAGGTCAAAATACATCTTCCTAGCTGGCTTATTTTATTTAAACTATTCACATTAGTTCAAATCTTCCTTCCTGGGCTGCTTTCAAAAGGTGATTTATTGTACAGTCTTGTATTTCCAGTAGTTTTTCTTTTCATGCTCCCAATAGCAAAGCTTCTAAAATTTTTTCACCTCTAAAGATCCAGTGCACTGAAGGCTGGCCTTGTCCTCTGGAACATGGCATGAGATCAAAACTGAGTAGTGCTGTAGAGAGGAAGGCTCACCCCTGTGGCCTGCTTGAGGCATGTTAGCTTGTAATATTTGCATATAACACAGAATCTGAGGGAATTTTCTGTTTTGCTATTATAGTAGTAGGGTTTTCGAGAAAAATAAAATGTTAGAAGAAGTGAAAAAGTATGTTGTTTTTTCCCATGAAAATGTCAGGTCAGTCAAAAAATATTTCCCTTCACTAAAAATTTCTCTTCACACATTCATCAGTTCAAGCTTCACACTGGGTTGCTTGGGATTCACCCTGTGGCATTTACACTCTTTTAAATGTGTGCAGACGTCTCACCCTCAACCTCCCACTGTTGCTGTCACTTAGCCTTTGTGAGGTTAACAAGTCAGGTCTCTCTTCATAAATTAGTCCTGCCAGCTCTGTAAGGTCTTCTGGATGCTTTTTATCAACAACTTTCTTGGAAGGGTATATTCATTCAGAGCCTTGTGCTCTTGTCTTCCCTGCCTTAATAGCTCTCTTTTGGGTAACATATTTCACATTTAAATCTGAATCGATTGAATACTGTTTGATCTGTGTATTGCATGGTTGCCTTTACATTGTCATTGTCCCCTGTACCTGCCCATTTTAATTTTCTTCATGAGGTCTTTAACACTTTTTCTATCATCAGAATAGGCTTTTTCAAATTTCTGCTCTTGAAAATAAAGATTTTATTTTTCCAGTACTATCACTGTTTCCCCTGTCCTATTTGACCTTTCACCTCAATATATCTTTTTTTTTTCTCCTGAATCCCAATTTTTGTTATTAAGCCACAAGGCACTTGAGGCTTCTATCTTTGTGTCATATATATATATTTTCTCATTTATCATACACCTTGCACTTAGACAATGAAGTTCCAGTAAATTGCCATTATACATTTAATCTGCTGCATTTGTGTGGACAGCCAGGCTAGCATATAGTGTATCAGGCAATGTGTCATCCACTCCCAGTTTGTAGTTCATTAAGGTTCTCTCTTGTCCTTCAGATATACTACTGCCAGATCTTTTCATTGAACACAAATTCACCTGTTTTTCCCCGTTGAATCCTCAAAGCGTTCTCATTGCAAATTTTTGAATCCCAAAGAGTTCCTTTTTTGCTGGCAGCCACACCAACCAGTTATGAGCCAATAAGTCTCTGACAAAGGGTCTAATTCTGCAAAGGAACTGATTATTATTAGTCTGTACTGGATGTACTGGGAGCTATGGTTCTTAAGACCTCTGGGCATATGCTCAGTATTCTGCAAGATCATCTAAATATTTCAAGATCTCTCATGAAAAATGCAACCTGTCAAGTGTTGTACGATGTTGGTATGAGCTTCTAAACCACTTTTGATGAGTTAGATCAAATTTTCTACAACATCTTTTACTTAGTTGGAACATGGTTAATAGATCAGAGCTCCATAGCATGAGGCACAACACAAACCCAGGGCGAGCCCTGTCAGGATGACTGGCATGTGAAGACAACAGTAATGAGGACAGATGAGGAGTACAAGGAGGCAAGAGATGATGCTGAGCAGAATGTGAAACAGCAGCCTTGGTGTAACAATGGCCCAGTCACTGTTGGCATTTGTTGGAATGCTATCAAAGGGGAGTGGTTACTACGCTGCTCTGGGGAAACGTGCACATCTGTCAGCCTCATGTAGCACATGGCAGGTTGTCCAGCTGCTGCATGGACTAGGGGATTGGCCTCTCCTTGCTCAGTGACAGATGACCAAGTAGCATGTGTTTATTGTGGTAGAGACAGAGGTTATAGAGCCATACAGAGGCCTTAAATTTGTCCATGATAATGGAGAAAAGAGCTACAGAAGGATGGGAGGGAACACAAAGAAGTCAGCTCCAGGTTGTGAGTCTTACTTGTGAGCCAGGTGGTCAGGAAGAAACACCAGAGAGGGTCAGCCTTGGACAGATACAGGCCTGTCTCATATAGAAGGCTGGCTTTGTGAGTTGTCTGCCAAGAAATCAACTTAATGCAGTTAATTTCACAGTGAACACATGAAGTAGAGCCAGAAAAAAAAGCATCTCCTTCATTCTGTGTAGCATTATTCAGATTCTTTGATGTGACACTACACTGAATAAATGATTGCTAGGTTTTGCGTTTTTTTTCAAATGATTTGGCTGATATTAAGGGCCCATGGTACATGTCCATGGCACACCATCATGCTCTATGACGAACAGGAAGCAGCTGTCAATGAATGAGGCTGAGAGTTGGGATGAGATCCCTGCTCTGTGCAGCTGGTGAAGCTTTGCTGAGCACAGCAGCCAGGTGGCCTTTGTGCCTCTGCTAGCCCAGCTGGTGTCTGGAGAGCCAGCTGTGTGTCTTTACAGTGTTGCTGTCACCTCCAACACAACCCTGCGTGCTTGTGGAAGCAGAGGTGGGCCAAGAGGTAGCTTAAAAGAGGAAAAGTAGACCAAGTCTAGCCAATACCATTGCTGCACCTATGCGAAACTGAACAATGACACATGAACCTCTCAGGCAAATGAAAACATAGGCTGGACTGTTTTGAGTAATGTGATGTTTCTTTATACAGGCTGACACAGGGGAAAAGAAACATGTATTTGCTTACACATAGTTGACATCTTCCAAGTAACGTTGCTGTCAGTCACAATCATGCACATGTGGAGAAAATCTCAACCGAAGTACAAAATGCATACAAAGGGAAAAGTAAACTAAAACTACTGAGTTTTCATCAGGTGAAATGCTTCTGAAGGATACTTGATGCAAATAAGATACCGCTCTGTCAAAAGCAAGTATTTTTTTTTTCACCATAATGTTTTGCTGCTAATAGACTGTGAGAACCAATTAGCTGTAAAACTTATTAAAAAAAAAAAAAAATTACATATCCCAAATTTCATTAGGACCTTGCTGATTTAGATGGCTGGATGAAAGAGCATTTATATATCTTTCTAAGATATAAGTTTGCTCCAAAGTCCAGGTGTGAGAAAGCGTACACATTCCCACACATATCAAAATATGACTGATATTCTTGCAAAACAGTATATTGGCAGACAGTTGTATATTATCCAGACAGTTACCCTTTGTCCTTTACAAATGCTGCATGAAATTTCAACATTATTTCCCCCAGTTGATCTAGAAATTTAATTTTGTATCTGAAACCTATAATCCTGTTATGTTTTTCTATTTGCAAATGTTTCAAATCGGAGGGATAAAAAGCGTGATTGGAGATTTGCATTTTCTAAGGGCACCTTTTCTATTCCAGGCCTGTAATTGTTCATCGTGCCTAATTACAGACTGTAAATTATGTGAATTGCTGCCTATTTTATTCACAAAACCACATGTTTTGTTCAACAAAAATGTACGGTTTTAGGACTGTAACCCCAAATCTACAAATGAATGTTAATTTTGCATACTGAATAACTTGGTTTTCTTGTTGAACTTTTGAATCTCCTCACAAAATAGTAATGTAGTCTATACTGAAGCTTTTAGTTGAGTGAGATCTCCTCTATCAACTGTGTAGTAGTACTACACACTACTGTGTAGTAGAAGTGCTGTACCTTAAATTCTTATGTTTCAATCCTTGTACAGAAACCAGGGTAGTTCCTTTCTAAAGCTTCACCTAACATTGCAGTAGTTTGAGATTTCTGATGGCTCTTCAGACCAACAAGATACAGGTTTTAAAAAAAATCCATTTCAGAGCAACAAGATTACCCTGAAAATCTGCTTTAGGTGTAGAGTGTAGCTTTCCCTTTGATCTGTTCTAAGTGTCTGAGACTCGGTGTATAAGAGAACACAGATGCTGCTTGAATATTTTTGAAGTGAAATACTTAGTAGATTAGGAAGCAAAACAAGATGTAGCACCAAAATTAACAGCATAATGTACATTTAAATAAACTGTGAGCTAAATTCAAGTGGGAGAGACAACATTCATCAAGTTGCTTTTTTGTTAAGTTAGGCTAGTTTAGAAAAATGAAACATCACACAGTTTTCATCAAGGAGTAGTGAGGAAAAAGGCACTTGTCTTTCCCAGCAAAGTAGCTGTTAATTATTACTACTTTTTATAGTATCTTTATCAAATGTACTCTGGGCAAATGCAAGTTCTGTTTGATCTGACCTGAAGTTGTTCAATTGCTAAGATTAATCTGATGATTACTGCTAGGAGTTTATCTCAATTTATTAACTTGACTTTAGAGTCACACTACAGTGGTTGCATGAGATTTTCTGGCTCATGATAAATTCAGATAAGGTAATGACCCCCTTGGTGAACAATCACGTCAGATATTATACCTTAGTAGTACGTGTATGCACCAAGAAATGATTAAAATCTCTGAAATAATAACGTATGATGCAGGAAAACAGAATCAGCTTTCATTGCTGGCATGCCTGAATGCTGTGTTTACATGATTGTAATGCTAAAATAAGCATAATAGAGTGAATATATAATATCGTAATAGGACATGATCCTAAATGCGACCACCTCTTTTCAAGGGCGTTAGATGTCCCTACAGGTGACAGTGAAAGAGAAGATATGGGGGGTGAAATGACGCAAGCCCTTGCTTAAGCCCTGAGGCTGTGCTGCTCCAGCACTGAGCACTGGCTTCGTGGGCACAGGAGAGGTACCTCACTTGTTGAAAACTTACTGCATTGATGATTATTATGTCTCTCTAACACGTGAATATAACTTACTAGATGTGTACTTTGACACTGGATATTATAAAGCCCAGATTTTAGGAAATCAGGATCAGATGCGGTTTAGGTCAAAGATTTGACCAGGTCATAGGGAAAAATATCACAACTCTCCAAATGACAGATAATTCTGTCTGCAAGTTGCCACCCAAATTTCCCATATCTAACATTATCATACGAGATTGACAGAATGAATGGGTTTGGGTAACAATTGTTATAAAGATATTGCTCTAATTGTACTAGCATTTGGTGTTTATTTATTTATTAAATAAATGCAGTGGCTTAATGGTAAAAAAGTCAAGAAAAAATAATTACAATTGTTTTCATGTATGTGATCTCATTTGCTTTCATTAATCCTGGGGACTAGAGAACGATATGGTGAGTCCCACAATTAAACCAACCCAAAAATGATGGCAAAATTTTATCTGGCTTTAGCTTAGACATATTTCATTTTTGAAGCCTTGAGTCTTCCACTACTGAGAACAGAATATGATATGTAGCATCCTGCCATTGTTTGCTATGACCTGTCTCTCAGACAGCCAAAATTTCACTTTTGTGTGTCTGTAATGCTGAAATGACAGCTTAGATGTGGTTTTTTCTGCCTTATGTCCCTTGAATAATAAAAATATTGATATTAATATATTGGCCTCACTAAAAGTACCATCCCTTTCATCTGACTAAAATGAGTCACTGACTCTTCTTTTATACACTGGACATCATATAGCTCTAGAGATCAGTTTATATGACAAATTAGCTGTCATTCAAGTAAAAATAAATCTTGCCAGAAATAGCTTCCATACTCTTGTCCATGTTGACAAATAATATGACAGAGACAATGGATAATGTGGGTTCCCATTAGATTTTGATGATGTTGTTGTATCTTGTCTTTGGACTTTCTTGGGTAACATTATCCTGTATTCAAATCAGGTTTTACTGTCTCCACAATATCCACAGCTGCCTGGCTTCAGTCCCTGAAGTCCAAGAGGAGAGTCAAGAATTACTGTCAGTTTAAACTAAATCCTCAAGTTCAGAGAAAAATTACATCTAGCTTTACTCAAGACAGAGGAAGCGAAGGCCTGGGCTCCTGTGGGTGGGATAGCCACATAGTGCATGAAATTGGAACAGGGCGGTACTGCTCTCACTGAAGTAAATACCGAGGTGTGACTAAAGCTGCCCCACAGCTTCCAGGCTTTGTTCAAGGTGAACAGAGCTGTGCTGGATTATATTTCTCTTTTTTATAGTGAATTTCACTAAACAATGTTAAATGGTGTCAGGATGAGAGCACTGAGAAAAATATGTCCTTTAACAGTCAGAAATCATTGGTCAGATGCAAGATACACTCCCCATCAGTGTGGTACAGAAACTGGCAGAGAACAGACCTACCTGTAGCAGTGATGGACAAACTAATGCCAGAGGTTTCTGTTATGATGAAATAACTGAGGCACAGACAGGGACTCCTCAAACCAGGCCAGCACTCAATTTGAAGTTTAACTGGTTATCTAGCTATAAAGTGGAACATAACACCAATTACAATTATTTATCTTCAGGAAAGAAGAATAAAAAATTAAACTTTGTGAGGCACAGGCCAAAAGATGTAGTTAAAATACTACAACAAACAATGAAGTGGACAGTCTGCAAGCTTTTTAAAGAGATTAATGCAGAAAGGCGATATGGATTCATAAAAGTAAAACATGTCAAGCTAACTTGGTTCCTGCCTTTGATGAGATAATAAGCTTCATAGAAAAGCGGAGTAAAGGGGATATATCTCTTGACTTCAGCAAAGCATTTGACATTACTTCACATCAGAAAAAAAGTGGTGTTCTTTTGAAATTGTTAGACAGATGGCTGACTAACCACAATTGAAGAGTAATTATTAATGCAGCTCAGGAAAACTGCAAAGTGCACTCACATCATAGAAGGACTGGTGCTTTTTCTAGCATGAAACAGATACAGATATTCACCATATCCCCGCAAAAATGGCTCTAGAATGTGCTAGTACTTGTCAGAGATTTGTCATGCTGTATATCCAGTCCGGTCTATACAGCAACATGCTGCTCAGCATGACTGAATATAGCAGAGGCAGTGGATGACAGGTTAGTGAGAAAGAACTAATTAATTACTAGTGTAATTACTAACTAATCTTTCCTAAGTTGCAGGAGACTATGGTACAAATTACTATAAGTTCCCTTGGCAGCAATCCTAAATCAGTCTTCTGGTTTACCTGTCAACTCTAGTCTGCTCTTCTGCCTCACCTGTTACCTCAAATGTACCATGAGTTCCCATGAGTTCCTCTCCTTTCCTTGCTGCATCACCATATATTGTATGTTCCTTCCTAATCTTTCACTAACCTACCATGGTTTTTTCTCCTAACTTTGCACTTGATCCCCCCAAAATCCTTCTGTCCTGTGGATTCATGCCATCAGTGGGAAGTGAGCCTCCCTGCTGCTCCGATGTACCCTTATGTTCATCTCTTTCCAGCTCCATTTCATTTCATCATCTCTGGTTCTCCTGATGCTCCTTCAGGGCATCCAGTCCCCACGAAGCTGCAGGATGCCTCAGCAGTCAGTTCTACCACCAAACAGTGCAATGCTTTGGGTCAGAGGAGCAGACTCTCAGATGTGCTGTTGTGCTTTTTTACCTGTAGTTTCTCTCATCTGAGACTGGTCCATGGCTTGGAAAATGCTTTGGCCAAATAAAGCAAATAGAAAAAAAAGTGTTGTATTTCTGAGGGTATCAAGGGATACAGATCTGCTTCCTGAATAACTGAGGCATGGGCCAGTGCCCCTCACCTTCCAGTAATGTTTCCTTTACCTGCCCATGTAATCACTTTATGTTATGTTCCCAACTCTTACTCCTTGAAAGGCTTTAGGACCAGGAAAACTGTTCCCCATCTATTTTTTGTCTTAAATCAATCTGTGATTTTTTTCTCATAGTTATTACTTGTCCACTGTCCCTCATAAAACATCTCAGTCAGTTAAAGGGTAGTAAGTTTTGGCCCTCATCAACAGATACTTTTCCCTGGACTAACACATAAGAAGAGCAAATATCAAATGTTCTTGTCATAAGCCTGTCTTTATTGATAACTTTTATGTAATGTGTTATAGTTAAATATTTTTCCTAAATAACAAACCACTACAATATTGTTTTACTTTTTATGTTCTCCTTCATCTCTTTTATTTCCTGCATCTCAGCTCTAAATTCATTAAAATTATTGGATATACAGTGATATACTTTCGTACCTTTTCCCCCTAAGGATGCTCTTTTGTGCTGTTGTCCTCTGGAAGATCCCATTTACATGCTTGTGTTACAGCATTTGATTTTGATCAAAATGATTGATTCACATATATTTCAAGATAGATAGCTAAAAGCCTAAGAGTTAGAAAGAAACATTGAAGTCAACTTTAATTAAATCCTCTGTAGCTTTACATATATGCAGATGTCAGAGATGTGTGCAGGAATTATGTCATGCTCAGCAGATACACTAAATACCTGTTCTGCAGCTGTGAAGGGGGCAAATAGGTTCTGAGTGTCTGTGAACTGAACACAACAAAGATTAAGAGAAAAATCCAATCTATACATTTAAGATAATCTTGTAGGCACAATATCTCTGTGGTACAGGAGAAAATGTTACTTTTATTCTGGTAATAATACAAATATGGACTCTGTATTCCTGTTACCACTGAGGGTTGAAGAGATATTTGGTTCTTGGATCAGATTTGAGAAGAATATGTTTTTAAATGTATTAAAAAATAGAAGCCTGCCCATGTTCTGTTAAAACATTGCCCTATCATCATCAGCATGAATAAATTTATATGAAGAATGATTTAACGGTTTTTATTTAAAGATTAAATGTAAGTATTCTCAGTACTCTTTGCATGTTTTCAATATATATTCATTGATTTACATTATTTCATTCTGTTTTATCAAGAAACTGCTCGTCGGTGGATGTTGATCCTTCTACCTGCAACACTCTTGAGGTTTATCCCTCTGAAAAGGATTTATGAAATTATAGAACCTAGTCTGTGTGATAACTAGTTTAAACTGAATTTCCAGATTGAAAGAGGACTAAAATTTCACATATTATTATCTTGATTCTCTTTTTATCCATTTTTCTAGAACCTACAGGTCTGTATTCTTTTGCCTGATGCATGTATTTCCTTTCTGGTCTATCTTAAGTAAGAGACATTTATTGTATCATTTTGTATGACAGAATCTTTAAACAAGTATTTGATAGAGCAGTTCATACAGCTCATCATTTGTTGTTCTTTGTTGATGAAGTTTTCCCCAAACAAGGAAATATTTTTAAGGGTAAATGCTTAATATTCTAGTAACTGTGCTGGCATCATTCAAGAAAGGCTTTTGTTGCCTGAACCAAATTCAGCTCACTAGACAAGTGCTGAAGTGAACAATTGCTTCCTGGGATATCTGTTGATTACCCCTTTGAGAATCTGTCACTTTTCAAAGTAACTCGATTGACAGACCCAATATTTGAACAGCAATTAAATACCCTATGTTCCAAGTTGCATAATGCTCACATATCCAACTGTCATATACCAAAGCAGCATTTTATGTTTTCACTTTTGTGCTTAGGATCATATTATTGATTTATGTTCAATTTCTTACTGATTGTCTAGTGGCAAATGAAATATAGGAATTTTAATGTAGTAAAAACTGCATTTTAAACATTTATCGAGAAATATCTCAGAGCTTGTAAATAAATTGAATTGTCATTTATGTTGTATTTGCAGTTCAGATTCAAGTTTTCTGCCCACAAACAAGTAGCCACTGCCATGAACAACATTATTTTGTGAGAAAACCATCATTTCAGTATCACCAAATCAAATAAAATTACTATTAATTATATTAAATATTTAATTATTTATTGAATTGCAATATGTAATTTCAAACATGCAAGATAAGATTAGCAAAATCCGTTGTAACAAGATAAATAAGGACATGGAAACTTAGATGAATGAGGTTGTTACTTAGATTAATACAATCATTTTGATAACATCTTCATAAAATCTGGTGCAAAAAGCTTAATAGTTAAGGTTCCTTGCAAAATAGGCCATAGGTGACCATTTCCAACAGGAACGTTCAGAAAAGATTAATTTTAATTGTTACAATTGATTTTAAATAGTTAGTCTTATATATTGCTTTTGCATGTAACAACTAAGTAAAACATTCTAAGAGAGATACAGCAAGAAAATAATATGTGCCTGATCTCAGAGAAAGGTGATCAAATATCTAATCTTTTCCTGAAGTCCATTTGCCCAAGTTAGAATATTATCAACCCACATCCCTGTGAGTTAGTTCTCTTTTTCTGTTCAAAATGAGAAGTGGATTAGGAACAGAACTTCTAATGCAGGTACCATATATAGAAGAGTTTACAGAAGAGCAAGAGTTAAAGCTGACTAAAGTTCCCTCTGACTCATCCTTCCCTATTTTAAGTGGCACTGATGGAAGCAGGAACAAGTTGGCCACCTGCAATTTCATAATGGATTGCAGTCTAAGCCTCCTGGGAAACACACAAAAACTGATGACAGAGGGAAATTTGAGGATGCTAAAGGGGAAGCTTGACCAGAAACTAGGCCAGGTTCCCCATACTGTCATGCCAGATCCTGGCCAGGGAGAAGATTGAGGTGGTGGAGTGGGCAGCAGAGGAACTCACTGAAGAGAGCCCTGGGTTTGCTAGCCATGCATCTCACCTTGTGGGACAAGAAACAGCAGTTTAAATACCTTCCTGAAGTCCCTCCTTCCTACCCCAACATCTCCTCTACCAAGTTCTCCTGAGACTTCCCTCCTGCCTGATGCTTTCCTTTCCTTGCTTCCTCTTCCATTGTAGGCAGGGCAGGGTAAGCACTGTGGGACCACTTGGGAAGCGCTATTTTATTGTATCATATCATATTTCCCTACTCTGCCATAAAGAGTACAGTGAGATTTCAGGAATCATGGATGCTTGGAAAATAAGTCTAAGAAGACTTGTAACAGTTACAGGCTGATTTGGGTTATAAGTGAAAAAGCCAGGATGGAATTGGATTCTGATCTCCAAAAGCCTTAAAATTACTTCTTGTAGCCATCAGTGCAAATGGTTCAAGCATGTTCTTCTGTCTCAGTAGCAGAACAATGAGAGAAACATTCTGAGGAGTGTTTAGATTTTTTCACTTTTCACATATGAATATATCAATTTTATATTTTAGTCTTATTTCAATGCTTCTTAATTCCTAACTACACTGCCTGACCTGTACTGGGGAGAGAAGCTGATCTCTTCCACACTGTAGCATTCTGTTTGCACCATTAAATTCTGGCTGGTGACTGGTGCTTTTCCATCTTAGTCTCAGTACTTGTGCCGTCATTTATTTTTACCACTTCCCCCCCACCTCACCCCTAGAATGATGCATGTGAATGATTTTGGTTTGATATGAAGTCAGAACACTGCAGTGTCTGTTCAATCAAGTAGCTTGCTCCCCTTTATTTGAAGAACTGGAAGTTGCTGAATGCAGACGTATTTGTTTGATAACATATTTGCTGTCTGTACCAACAGTTAAAAAAATCTGGTGCCCTTGGAATTGTAATTTTTTATTTCAGACCAGTAATTCCTTTCCAGATACATGTATTATGATCACAGCCAGAAACAGACCCATTTTCATTTAATCTCTCTTCTAACCGTACATTATCTTAGCCTGGAGTAAATCAGTTTCATATAGCTTTCCCTAAAGCCATGCAGGAATGAGACCCTTGCTTGCTGCATTTGGGTTCTGCATTACACCTTGCAGCTCAGAGAAGAATAATATTAAAATTATTACTATAGTCCAAACTATGAAAATTAGGAACTGGGGGTAAAAGCCATTTCTTAATCTATTAATGAGAACTGCAATGTGTGGTCCAGTTTCCATATATTGGGAAAGAAGCTGGAAATACATAATCTCATAATTTATATCCCACTCTGAGGCTCTAATTCCACAAATGCACCCAGTCCTGGTTTCCAAAAACACCTGTTCTTCTGTCCATTTATTCTCTCGGTAGAGTGCAGCCACCATTGGAGAAAAAGCACAGAAAATGGGAACATTACATCCTAGAACCTTGAGAGCCAAGTCAAACAACACAAGGGCAGATCTTGCTACCTTCAGCTCTGTCTGTGAAGACGAATCCTGTTTTCCAAGAGATCATTAGTTTCCTCTGGGGTTTAAGGGTCTAACCTAACCTTTGCACAACTGTACACTGTGTCTATGTGGGCAAGTACTGAAAACAATGGGAGTGGATTTGTAGAGTAAAACCATTGTTACTGAGGACACAATGTTCACACTACACATATTTCAGGAATTTTACAGCAAAAACCCCGTAGTCTGGTCCTGTAAACTGGTGTTCATCTACTACAGGTTGGAGTACAAAAACAACTGTTGGAGAGTATCTTCAGGTCTATGTGCTTTTAAGACTATAACATGAACGAAAGCTAATTAAGTGACCAGGACATTTATTTCAAAAGTGCCTTCCTGATCTGAATGAAAACACTAATGCAGATGCACGGTATGAAATCTTCTACTAGGTCGTGAGCCTCATAAAGTTTGAGGGCTAATGGCATCCCAGGATTTGGGGTTGAAGGTATAGTCTATAATACAGACGAAATTGAGAATATACCTTAAATCATGCCACCTCTTGGGTTTCAAAAGCACTTTAAAAGCTGTACAGTTCATAAAATGTATTTTGCATTGTGCAATATTTTAAGGCCTCATCCATTTCTCCATGGGCAATTTTTAAGCAGGCAGGGTAATTATGGTAAATTGCTAGTAGTATTTGAATCACACAGTAGACACTTTCATGTTTTTTATGCAAATACAGATCACTGCTTATCTCTATAATTTAGAAAACTGTTTTCTTTGCCAAAGTGGTTTGGAAATTTCTGACTCCTAATGGTACATTTTGTTTGTAATATACATTGGGTCTATATTGCATTTTTGAGCTGAAGAAAGAAGGAAGCATAACACTGAGGGCCATCTGAAAAACTGCTCATTTGTGCGTATATTCACATCAGAAGTGTGCCCACCTCCTCTTCCCTGGCAGGTGAAGGCATACAGCTCATTCCTCTAACACAGGAACTAACACCATTATGGTTCTAGTATTTTCCTGTTTTAGAGTGCAAATGTGTTATATTTACAGGTCATCTCTCAGCAGCAGTTTATACCAGTCAGCTTTTATTTCCAAAGCCCTCTGTGAGCCAACTGGCAGGCTCTTCCTCTCTCTCCTTAGACCTCAACCACTCTCACAAGCCAGTATTTGGATTTTTCTCTTATTCATGTTCGTGGGATGGGGACTGTGAGAGGTCAGTCATCAAGCTTAGTCATGCTAAGATCTGTGAATAGCACAATGTAAAACCAGGATCAAGGCCTAGAGGGCACAGGGCTTTTCAGATCATGGAGGGGATGTGTTGGTTCATGCACTTAGGAACCACCACGTGTGCTTCCTCCCTTGGCCCCATGCTCAGCACCAGCAGACACAAATACCAGTTTGAATCCCAGTGCCAGAGACAAGGTGGGTAGGGCCATAGAAGAAACACTGGAGGCATGCGTGTTGGGTATTGAGAACAGCTTTCGTCCGGGACTGTTTCACCTTAATATTTGTAATGAATCATGTGATGTTTTTCCTTCTGGGAAGCCAGGGAACCTGGGTCTGGGTGGGTGCGGTTTTGGTTCTGCACAGCACATGTTGGTGGGGAAAGATAAGGGACACAAAGCATCCTTTCAGGGTACATATTAGTTTCATGGTAGATGCATAACACTTGTCTGCTAATTCAAAGTCTGTCAGCCCATGTTAGTTTTAAGATTACTCTTCTGGCTGCTTCAAGTGTTGAATGGGTTTAGGAGATGTTTCCCCCTGTTCTTCAGTGAGTTGGTAACATTATCTCATATTTCCTCTTCTTTCAGTCCAAAACACTTTACTGCACTGAGAGGGACAAGAGGGGAAGGGTTTCTTGTACCGTATTCCATAGTTGATTATGGGCTTGAGGTGCAGCGTGAGCTATGGTCCTTCATATTTAAGCCTTGTTGTCTTTGATGAAAATGCATTCTGTCTTACACTTAAGATTCCTGTGTTTCCTCTCACTGCTACCCAGTGTTGTATGGATTCTGATTTTTTCCCCATTTATAGCTAACAGTAATAAAGTGAGTTTTTCTGTCAAATACATTACTGTTGCACAATTCCACCCAGTAACCCCAAAGTTAGACATAACGGCATTTAAGCAGTCGAATAATAACTTGATTGCTTTAGATATACATGTTCTTGAATCTCCAAAGCTGTGTTTTTCTTTCCAACGATGACCTTAAGGCACAAAAGGATGTTGAGGATATTTTGCTTGCTGTTAGGAGAAGGTTTTCTGGAGAGGATTAATTTTCAAGTTTTTCATGCCATGCTGCGTTTTTGAAGTTTTGTCTGCATTGACTAGTGTGACTGTCTATTTCCAGTGCTGCTGTGTTACAGTAGAACATATACCCTAGTCTGATAATTTTTTCCAGCTTTGTATGTGAACTGTCATAGTATCTTGTGTAGCCTTAACATCTTCTTTTCCAATTTGTGTCTTTGTCTCCTGTATTTAGTTGGTTGATTTCACATACCTTGACCTGTATTAAGTTTTTCCAGCCACTTCAGAAACAGAACAATTGAAAGTGGACTCAATAATTCTGATTTGCACATGCCTTTGCTAAAAAGACTTCTGTTTTGTATCGAGGTACTCTATTGATAGTGTTTATTAATTTTTATGTTGCTTAACCATGTCAAGCTAATTAAGGCTTGACAACCTGTGTGTGAAGATATCACAGACTTCTAAATTCTTAGGGTGAAGCCTTTTGCTTGCAAGACAGAGTAACCCACTGTGGTTATGAGTGACTCCCGAGATAGTACCAGGTTCTTTTGCAGTGTGTTATTTCTAAAGATGATTTTCATCTTCTAATGTAACCAAAAAATACTGAAAAGCTCTTCAGAAAATTGTCTCAGAACTTGTTCTTTTATGGCCACATTGTCCAATGAAAAGACAACGCTCTTTGCAACCTATTTTGAGAAATAATAATGATAATTGATGGTCTCTAATTGTGGTCCTTTCATTCCACAATTTAGCTTGTAAAAAGGGAAAACCACTCTATTCTGGTTCATTTGATTTGCAGTCTTTTAAGATTCAGTCCTGAATAAAGTGAAAAGGACAACATAGTAAACAGGACTGTGTAAACTGAACATAGGTAGACTTTTTTTTTTTCCAGGTATTCAGATTTAGGTCAGGTTAAATGTTTTGGAAACGTACACTTTGGCAAATTGTTTTGATTTAAATAGCCCAAGTATTTTGTTAAAGTATTTTCTAAATTAAATTCTTGGATTTTACAGTTAAGAAATAATTTATAGTTTGACAATAACTGCTGAATATTTTTGACATGCACTAGAAAGTGTAAACATTGAAAATGCAGAGTTTGGGGTAAAGTAAAATGTTTCTTTTTATTTGATTGTGTTTTAAAAATGTCAGCTAATCAAAATAATGTTAATTGGTCAACCAGAAACTAATTAGCTTTTCTTATTTCCCCTCTTTGTTCAAAAGCGTGCTTTCAATTCCTAGTTAAAGAACAGACCTGAGTGCCATTGAACAAGACTTATAATTTCTTTTCATCACTCCTTCCATTTTTAAGAGGAAAAATTCCAAGAATCCCTAACTGCCAAGAATATTTAGCACAGTGACCTGTGAATTCTGTTAATATTTGAGATTCTTAGCTATTGAATCGAGAAGTAGACTGCAATACCCAAAGAAATGCTTTACTCTGTGAACTGCAGTCTGTGCTATTTCAGTGGGGCAAAGAAAACAATGAAAATGTATTTGTTTATTTGGTTTTCAGGAGGATTACATTACCTCTAGGAGAAAAAAAGTTTGTAAATTGACATGCAGAGAGGAGAAAGATGGTAGTAATATACTGGGATATTTTTTAAGGGTAGTGGTAAAGCTTCTACATTTCTCCCCCCCTGCCTGACCCCTGAACAGATTTTCAAGTGCTTTCTTTCATAGCCAATACTGGACCTGATCTTGTTCTTTTCTGAACTATTTTTATTAGAGAAGGTTGATGAGATATAGATTATCCAAAAGGCGGGGTGTTGATTTCTACTTCTTGCTCTTTTCCATAGCTACACTGCCATCTCTTCTGCCCTTCCTTTCCCATTACCAGATAGAGGCATTGAAACCGTATGAGAAAGAAAGTAGATGGAAGTTGTGATTGTGGTGAGATGTGTCCTGGGAAGCTGCCACTCATCCTTGGTTATGTCTCGGATACTTTGGCACCATGGTCGAAACATGTCAGATTTTCTCTGGCTACTGTATAATATTGATATACTTCCAAAGGGTCTCTTTTGTTTATGCATCCAGAGAATACACATGACAGATCTTCCTTGAAGAAGATTTTTCTTTTGCTTTTAGTTGTGTCAAACAGTAAAATCAATGAGCCTTATTGCTCCCCAAATCAATAAAAGCTGGTCTCTACTGCTTTGTGGGACCTTAATGCTGGTGCTGTTATCACTGCACTTGTGACTTCAGGAGCTCTCTACCAGCAGGATATTGACTGCCCTTCCCAGCGTGAAGGGCAGGAGAGCCTTCCTAATTAGTCCTGGAAACTTATTCTGAAAAATGTTCTGTTGATGTAAAATACGTTCCTTTTTTTTGTACTGAAAACTTCTGCAAAAAGTTTCATCCCTCTGTCCAGACTTTTCTGTTGGAAGTAACATTATTAGCTTTAAAGTTCTCGTTTCCCCCACCCTTTTTTTTTGTTTCCCCCCCCACTTTCATTAAACACAACAGAATTCTTGTATTTGAGATGGAGATTTCATTTTCACAATCATTGTTTTTTTTGTCACTCTAAGGCTTTCTTTGCTACTGGAAAGAACCCAAGATTTTCAACATTTTTATTTTACATTGTATTATTCCTCAAGTTCTCAAAATCAAGAAATTGTTAAAAGTTGGTAACACAGCAAGGGAGGGAAATAGCTGGGCCAGTGAGAACACTTGCTGTCAATCATTGGTAACTGTGCAAGACAGGTCTAGTCCAGAAGGGCTGCAGGGCATCATGTACCACTAGCTACACTATAGTGAAAGGAAAATGAAGGAATGATGGTGAAATCATCCTATAAGCACATTATCCTGTCTTTTAGGCCACTCGTTAACAGAGGGATGTAGAAAAGAATCAGGGTTTACGTGAATGAAAGGAAAAGATTAATTTGAGATGTATTTCCTGAATAATTTTTAAAACTTTTTTTCTTTTTCTTGTTGTCAGGCTTTTATTGAATTTGATTTGGTTTTGCTTCAAAGTTACCATGACCTAATTTGAGCCACAACAGCACTGTGAAAGCTGAGCAAGGTTTGAGGCACTTCAAGTCTCATGTAAGGGGCTTTCCCATGTGTACCATAAGGACACGAGGTCTGGATAACAGCTGGATTAATTGGGCAGTGAGGATTGCAGAGTACTTCCAGTCCTTCCAAGGCTGAGTGATGACAGCAGGAAAGGGAATAAGGATCCTGTCCCCATTAGTCAGAAGGCAGGAGTCTTGAGATGAATTGTGACTGCAAGGAAAAAATGTGTACTTGCAATGTTAACTGCGAAGCTGATGTCCCACTGGGAAATGTGAATGCCATTACAATGCTACCTTCCTTTCATAATGCATAAATTAATGGATGAATTTAATTATTTATCTTTCAACGCTTTTTCACCTGGCAGAGTGGAAATGCTGGTAGAAGCTTTGATAAGCCCCTCAAAAAATCTATGCTACTCTTCCTTTATTAATGACTTTTAGTCAGTGGAAAGTCTCAGACTATTAGGATATTCAGGGTTATCTTAATAAGAGACAAGAAAAAAACACATGGGATTGTTATGCATTCATTGATTCAGTCCAAGGCTGAAACAGGGTCTCACATGAAATTACTGTTAACACTGATATCTCTTTGAGCTTTCTAGGTATGTTACTACAATTTTCTCCTTCCAGCTATTTTGGAAAAACCGCGAGGTACCACAAATTACCAATAACAGAAGGGAAAAAAAGAAAAAAAAAAAAACAAACCTGAGCAACCAAACCCCTTATGATTCTCTTCATTTGTTAGAGGTTTTGATTGCTGTTTTCATTTACCCATTCTCCCTCTGCACAGCCCAAATCTTGGAATCGGTACTCAGTCATTCACTCCTCCATTGACTCCTAATAGGATAATTAACCAGTGTAAAGACTCTGGACATAAACTAACTTGGGTGGTGATCTGGACCATGTGTGGTCTCATTGTGTCAAATTATTAACAGTCTGTTGTAATTTCTCAGGCATACTCTGAAGGTTTCAACCGGAGTTAAAATATAAAGGGTATTTTTTGTTCATTTTTTCTGCATGACCATGACTTAGCTAATATTCTATGCAGTATGCAATATCCTATAACTGCCTCAGACTGTATAAATAATGGAAGGCATTTACATGCTGACCTGCAGATAATGTCTGTTTGGAGCAGACAGTGAACTTGCTTTCTCGGCTTGTTAATATCTTAGTTCCTGAGCAATCAAATCTGCTTTGATATTTATGTGACCTAGTAAAGTATATTTTTCTTGGGTTTTAAATTATGTTGTTTCATCTCCCTTTATATGTCTAAAATTCAGTCTGGCTTGATTGCCATTTGGGTCATGATGTGTGGACAGCACGCTTTCACTTGGCTGTGCAGGCATGGAGGTCTTGCTTTGCTTTTCTGGGCACTGTGGAGATGGTTAATCATTATACATATGTGAACTGCTGTCCTCCACATACCTCTTGAGTTTGTCTTTCTCCAGATACTTTTCCTTTCTTTGTATTTATATAACTTAAAGCTGAGTTCCTCTATACAGAAATTAACATTTTGATATAAAAATGCTGCTGTATAAACAAATACCTCAGCTACTATAAAACAAACAGATAAAATGAATAAACATACTGAGCCAGTGGAAGCTGATAAAGTGCAGACACTGCCTTAGGCTATCTCTGCACAGTGCAGATTTAACCTACACATCAGCTTTAACCCCTTTTTTTTCCTCTTTTTTTTTTTTTTTTCTTTTTACGAGGTCACTTAAGACATTCTCTGTTTCTAAAAGTAATTCTCGGTCACCAGTGATAAGCAGAGTAATCTTTCCCAATATTTCTGGTAGTCTGAGACTTTAACTTGAGGTGGTGGGATGAAGCAAGCAGACCAGACCTGCTCCTGTTCACATGGCCTGCAAGCTTATGAGCAGGCACAGAGGATCCCTTTCCAGCCCTTGTTTGTACATTTAGTAGCTCTGGGAGGTGCCTGAGTAACAGTCTTCCTGTCTGTTAGGTGAGATAAATGCTGTGTTTATCTCATTGAAATGCCATATTAGTTTATAATAAATATTTTAAAGTGTCAACAGCTCCGAAGAATAAGTCCTAGAGATGTACTGCCTTGATGCAAAAATCATTAGCATCATGCAATAAAGCACCTTATTAAGTGTTTTAGAAAAAGATGATGGGTTGCAAATTGTCCCCTCTGCCAGTCTCTGAACTGTGTAATGCTCCTTCTGCAACTCGTTGGGGATTACGGACCCCGCCTTTCCAGGGATGCTTGCTTCTTTCACCCCCTGGGACTTCCAACAGAAAAATCCTGGGTTTGATGAAGTCTTAGACTTTTTACCTCTCTTCTCTTCAGTGCACAACAACTCTGTGTGATGGATTAAGCGACAGCAGAGACACCTCTACAGATGGACCATGGCAGACGCTGTGGTGGGATCCCACGTCCGGGATGGGTGCTTCTTGGAGCTCCTGCTGCAAAGCAGTGAGCAGCTTCTGTTCTGCCTGCCTGACAGAGCCCGTCACAGGCCTGCTGTGTCTCGTAATGAGAGGCAGTGACCCTGAAAAGGTGGGAGACAGGGGAGCTACTGAGCCTGAGGTGGGAGGAAAATGGGCACCCCATCAACAAGAGGAAAATGTATTTGTGTAAGAGACTTGGCAGCTCTGCAGTTCATCACAATGCTGACAAGATTGTGCAAGGACCTCCCAGACTCCTCTGTACCACTGAAACAATTCAGTGAAGCTTTCCTGGGTCTTGCTCCCCCCTTTTCCAGGCATGTGTTGGACTGTTTCTGTCTTAAAAAGAAACAGAATTTTCTAAAAGTTGTTTTGATCTCCTTGGGACAGCTTCAGGACAATTTATTCATCTAGAGTTATGTATCACACCTCCCCTCAGATAATTCTCAGATAATTCCTTATTTATTTATTTATTTATTTATTTATTTATTTATTTTTTACCTGTGGACTGACTGAACTGTCCTTAGAATCAATGGAAAGTTCCCCCAGCAGTTTACTGAAGCATCCTTAGCATCTATTCAAAGACCACAGAAATCACTGTTGTCAGTGGAAAGTCACCAACTTGCATTGCTTAGCCCCCAAACCACTGCTGGAGAGGAGGGACTGGACACTCAGCTAATGTGTATGTAGCCTGTCAGTGAAGAAAAGCTTGTCATGGCATTACAGTTTTCCCTCTTTTTCATGCAGACTCATTAATTTGCTAAACCAGATGTTTCTGAGTCTGGCAGATCTATCAATCTGTATATTTTCCAGTTTGCCAAACATTAAATTACCAGAAAAGTAAATGGGAACTCTCATTTAATTCTAGTGCTTAAGAAGTCCTAACATAATCTAAAAGTGCTTCAAGCAAGAAACAAAAGGGAATAACCAAGGCCTATATCATCCTTGAGCTTCCATTCATCTCCCCATAAGGGAGCAGCTTTCCTCTTCTGAAGGAGCTCTGTGGACATATATTACAGAAATTTCCTTTGACAGTTCTCCTGATATAGAGGAATATTCCTCCAGTTATCTCATCTCCAGAGGCATCCCTGCATAAAAAGCATATCTGCACTATTAGAGGAATCATGTTAATGGACCTAAAATGTTTCAGTCAGGGAAGTGAAAAAATTAGTGAGGATATTACCGTGCAGAAGCATTTTGCTGTTGGGATGTGTCCACATGTGGGCTATTGACTCATCTGTATTTAACTTCTCACAGCCTTTGACTTGACCCTTCACTTGAGTCCCTCTCCTGTCATTTTCTTGATATGAAAAATTTTAGCCTTTTTTTCAACCTGTGTGAACTCATAACTTCTGGTTGCTCACACATGTAATCACAGAGCAAACAAAGCAGATGGAAAAAAGCTCCTGCTGAAGGAAGCCAAGACAGGTTGCCACAGTGCAGCCGGAAGAGACTGTACAGCACCCTGCTCCTCTCCACCCAGCTCTTGTTCTCCCTTCCATATCTCACCCTGTGCCATATGCCAGGTATGGCTTGAAACAGGCCATGATCTCCCACTATCCCGATCAATATGTATGTTTCAGTTTAGCCATTTTAGACTGAAGTATCTCTGGGAGAGCTGCTGAGAGTTCATTTATCATTGTGGGGCCTTCTTTATATCCATACCCTAGATGAAAACCCCAAAACATCACTCTTTAAGAAGACATTAGTGGGCCTGGTGTCTTCTTAACATTAAAAATAAAAAACTCTCCTCTTATTCTGAATTCATTTTTCCTACATAGTGAAATTTTATACCATCAGGAGTAAAAAAAAAAAAAAAATGCACAAAGGATTTGGAAACAAGTGTTAGAAAACCTGGTCAGGTTTTATTCTGGTCAGAAAATTCAGCTTGATCACACTGGGTAGGGTTATTTCAGTCACGCTGACAAGAAAGAATTTCTAGGTTCCAAAAAGAGATTTCTGGAGAAAGGCAGTGTGGTTCATACATATCGATCTCATAATATCTTACATTTTTACCTGCCACCTTATATTATGAGTAGCCTTGAGTAGCCTTACTACTGCTCATTCCTTTAAGAGAAATCTGTAGCTTCTCACTCTTCCAAATACTTCAGCTGTCTATGTCTCAAAAACTATCCTTACAATTAGCATGTTTGAACTGTTAGCAGACGATCGCTCTCTCATCCTAAGGGTGGCATATTCTTATCATGTTGGTAATTTCCCCTATTTCTGTATTGTATTTCTGCTTTGCATGTCATATATGCATTGAATGTCTTCAGACACAGAGGAGTCTAAAAGCCAAGACTGTTCTTGTGGTACCTCAGTGTGTGACAACTGAATTTATTGGAAAGTTACGGGTGAAAAGAAGTTCCAAGAAATATTTGTAGCTATCTGCTTAAATTCTAGTTTTTTAGTGACCCTTTCATTGACACTTTGAAACTTCTGTTATTTCTGCACCTACCAAAGTGATTTTCCTTTGAAAATAATACTTCAAACAGGTGTAAGTAGAAGGGATGGTATATTCAGACCATAAAAATGGTCTTATAATAAATTAAAAATCAACAGCCCCTTCCCTTTTGTAAAAGAAAAAGAAAAAAAAAGTGGAAAAATATGCTGACTAAGGTTCTGTTCATTCCTGTGTCTCTTCTGCCCAAAGTAATAACTAAAACTAGACTAAACGTTGTGTATTGATTGTCCTGATCTTGCCTGTCAAGGTTGGAAATTTGGGATTCGTGTGACAAGAAAACTGATTCTGGGTCCATCACTCATGTTGTGTGGTTGATGTTCATTCTATAAAATCAAAGGCCCATGAACTGTACAACACTGGCCTGAAAAATAGTGAGAGGACTGCCCTGATCACATAGTGGTAGTGAAGTGAATGAAGATATGGAAAAAATCAGTTTAGCATGCACTGTGCTCCTTTTCTGAATGAGGCTGCTGGTAAGGACAAGAACATTAATTTTTTTGTCTGTTTCTCTGTAAAATATAGGGATGTAGAAACCTTAACTTACAATGGGCATTACTGGTTAATTAAGGAGATTTCTTGATTTATTCTTAACAAAGGACTGCTAGCCAATGTTCACTTCTAGGGAATTATTGAATTCAGATAGAGCAGAGAGTAGCTGAGAAGAAATATTTTTCTCCCATGGAATAATGTTTCTGTCTGACTCTCAGAATAGGAGTTATATGTATCTTCCATTGTTAAATTATTATAATTGCTAAATTATTGTAATCTTTAAATAACTGGCTGCAATTTAATAGTAAAATATTAATTACCGTATTTAATAAAGTATTTTTCATTACTTAACAAAATATTACTGGCATTTTGGTTTGGAAGTAAGAAGTTCAAAGATGAGAGTTTGATAGATTTGGACCTTGCCTGAGGAATTATTCTTAAAGCAATGCTTGGCACATATTTGACAGCTTACCATTAAATGTATGCTTTTGAGTGCTGGTGGCATGGATTTTCAGATCACATTGTAACAACGCAAGTGCCTGGAACACTAACCCTCATGATGCAAAGATTCAAAAATAGAACCAGTGCTATTTATACTACCTATTTGGCTATGCATGAAATGATATTGAATAAAAGGCTTGCGTAGAAATCTCTTTCTCATTTTCATAGCAAATAATGAGCATACATTCAGAACAAATTACATGTATCTGAACTTAATGGGTGAGGTGTCCCAGGCTTCTGCAAATGAATACTAATGGAAGGAAACTGTAATGTATATTGAACATTTAATTAACTTTTGAGGCAAGACTGTCAGTGCATGACACAGTGGCAGCACGTGTAAGAAAAGCAAACAAACAAATAACCCCTCAACCTGTATTTACAAATACAGTTCCAGAATGGGAAGCGAGGGACATTTTAGCAGCAATTTTTCTGCAGAAGAATGCTAATGCCTCCATGCTGCAGTGGCTGGTACATACACATGGAAGAAATTCAAATGGGATTGTCCTTCTTTGGCCCCTGCTTATGTGTCTTTCTGTTTATTTTTCACTAGCATTCAAGTGGACTATGATTGAGATGGCCATGGATTTACAGTGCAGTGTCAGGAACAAAACTGAAAGTGACAGTGATGTGTCAAAGGATGGAGCTGTGTGGTGCCTGACTATGGTCTCTGTGTGCTCTGTGTATGCGGGTACAAACATGCAGTGGCCAGAAGTTCTGTAATCCTGTGCTGACTGCTGATATGTAGCTGATATTTTCATTCTGGACAAGTTGGTATCACCCATAAGTGGAAGAGCACTAGAGTTCTGTGTTTGCAGTCCCTCTAAATCACTGTGAATACATTATCACATTAGGAAATGTATGCAAAATCCAACTCTGGCTGAAGCATTTGACTTTCTGGAAAACCAGCCAAAATATTTTTCTCTCAGTGAAAGCAGTGTAACACCAGGAAATAATCAGTTAGGATATTTTCTCATCAGCTAGGCTTTTTCCTCATCATACAAGCAGTTCCTGGCAATGTCAACTACTGCATCCTATGAAAATTCAGTCTAAGAAATTACTTTGTGTTGTCAGCAGCACATTAAGAAATACAGGGTGTTTCAAAAAGACTGACCCAATTTGAAATCACTATGTCTTTGAAATAGGGCCCATCTCTTTGAAACACCCTGTTGTATATAAGTATTGACACTAGTGATCCTTGCAGTCTCTACTAGGATGCTATTAAACAGCTTTTAGTCAGTTAATTGCAAAGCAGAGAAGGTGCTGCTTATGTGTTTGTCATTCAACAGGTTTCTTTCACAGTCCATGCAATATTTGGCTTAACTACCATTTTCAGAGTTCAGTGGTGTAGTAGTGAAATAATATCGTGTGTTTCTAAGGAAATATGAAGACGTGGGAGACAGCTCAAACACCAAATAGACTGATTACTCTGCATCAAAGCTGTGTTAATCCCCTGATGTTTAGTTGGTGTACAGCTGGGAGCTGATCAGTTGGGGAACTGCAAACAAACGATAAATAGCATCTATTCCTAGGAGCTAAATTTCCACTCTGTGTTGAATTTTGTGAGCAAGATTGCATTCACCATGAGTAGCTGTCGATTCCATCTTGGCTCATTTTGTCACATTTGGGAGCTCTGCTGCATGGTTTGGGAGAACAGCTACTTTTTGTCAAGAATTTCTGAGTGTATGGATTTCTGGTACAGTTTGATCTTTGAATGTAGGATAAACTTCCCATTAAGTGTAAGTGCAGTATTTGTTGTCATTGTATATGCATTTTTGCCCAGAGAGATTTTGGTCTTTTGGGCTCAAAACATGGCACTGTTTGGTTGTGATGACTCTGTTCTACTGCTAATTCATTGGTAAGGGCCATGTCTCACCCAGCCTCAGCCTGGCCCGGCTCCATCTCCCGTAGAAGAGCTGTGGTGTCGTGGGGACAGGGAGGAACAGCAAGACTCTCCAGCTCAGAAGTTCTGTGTCCTCTGAGGCCCCCTGGTACTTTGAGGAATTTCAGATTTTGGATATGAGACCCTTTGCCCTGTAGGGGCTGAAGAGAGGCAAGTCTAACTTTCTGCTCTTGTTCCACTTTGCAAACACAAGCACCAATGCATCTATGCAAAATCAGACACCACCACTCTTTCCAGTTGCTGCATAAGGAATAATTGTACCAGGGATAAATTGGTTTTAACAAGCTGCTTTTACATCTGTGTGTAACCTACCTAGCATTCATTCTTGCCCAAAGTGCAGTTACTTGGATTTGCACTCTGATGTCCAGAGCTTGAACTAATTTCAGGAAATTTTCACATTTACTGTTTATATACTCCAGATGTAGCAGGGGCTGAAGTCACCGTTGGAAGCAACCTCCTCCCCCAGAGCAGCACTTTCTCCTTAGAAATGTGTGTTTTTGTCAAGTTGACAAAAGTTTGACACAGTTGTAAGCTTGGGCAGTTGCTGGCTCTCCATTCACCAAACTCAGAAAACAGACAAACAGAAGTATTTGTTTTCTGGTGTTAACTAGAAGAAGTCAGAGATGGGATAATAGTCTTCAGATTTTGCCTGAGTTGGAGGAAGGAGCTGTAATTTGCTGAAACAATGCTATCCTTGCCATCAAAAACAAGCCTCTACAAACCGGTACTGGAAGTGGCCCTCAAGAGTTTCCCATTAGTATGTGTTTGAGTGAGGCAGAGAGTGACAGATTCAGTAAGAGCAAAGGGAATGTTACAGCTGAAGGAGATCACAGTCTCACCACCCAAAATGTGAATTACATCTTATCAAACTGGCAGAAAAGTCAGCAAGTAATAAGTTGCATCCCATTTTATTTAGCTGGCAGGCAATAAACGGTGGTCAACCTGCTGCGTCATATCACTCACTTTCTGCAGGATCTGTGGCTTGACTGCCTTTTATTACCTGCTGGCTTTTCTGCTGCTTTCATAAAATGTGATTTTAAGAGCTTGCACGACCTCCTTAATTCATCTTGCAGTGCCTGTGTGTTTCAGGGACTTCACTATGTATATGTGATCTAACTTGATCAAATACAATGAACTGTAGATGCTGTGCCACTTGTGAAGTGTGTAGAAAAACAAATATTGAACAGAAAAGAGAAGGTAAATCAAGAAGTCCCTGCTAAACTGACAAGGGAGTACAGAAAAGAGAAGAAAAACAGTATAAGGTCACTTCAAATGCAAAACTTACATTTATAATATGCCACACAGGTCAAGAGAGCAGATTTTTTAATGTGTAAAAATGCATATAAAATTATAGTAGTTAAGCTTATATATTTTACATATCCTTGTATGTGTTACACTGGCCAACACACTGTTTGGAAGAAAATTTCTCTGTCGGCAAATCTCCCTCAATAACCAGGCTGTGCACAGAAGTTGGTGCCGGTCCCCAGGAGAGGCCGGAGCTGCCGCGCTGTGTGTGGGTGGAATGGTGAGGAGTGGAGCCCAAAGGACCAAAATAAGCCCAGGGCTGTATTTGGGCCACTCCTTTTGTCTTCACTCTGAACTGAATCAACTTTTGCTGCTAGGTTCAATCGAGGCAAGGCTGGATTTTTCTCTTTTCAAAACAAATATTTTCCACCTACAGGTAGGCCAGCTACTGTCTTACAAATGTTTCCAGTCAGAAAAAAATGGGAACAGATTAGGGGAGAAAGTGTAACAGTGCCAAGGGAGAAAAAAAAAAAAAAAGAAATATTTGAGTTCTCTCTGTGTTTCAAAAGCTGTTTTTTCTTCCAATTTAACTCAGTTATACTATGATTAGGTGCTTTTTTGTTTTCTCCTTCACTGTGAATGTAGAATTCAGTAATTCTTCTCTTTCATGCAAAAGGCATCCACTAAGATAAATTTCAGTGTGGCTCTATACTTGTGACTGTCATGGGAGATTCCTAATTGCATTCATGTCACCAAGGATTTTTTTTTAAAGTATTTGCCTAAAACAATCATGTCAGAAACATTAAGAAAACTCACTATTATAGCTGAAATATAAACCAAACCAAATAATACCAAATGCAGAAAATATTTATCTTACTGCGTTGAATCATTTGATATAATATAATTACACTGTGTTTTGGTTTCCCATAATCATTATGTTCTGATAGTAAAACTTGGTATGAACTGAAAAGAATATACACAGACTAATCTGTATAATTTCAATTAGTATCTTATAAACTGTATTTTTGTTATTTTTAAGTCTTGTTCTACTGTGTGAATGTTTTGCATCAAATGACAGAAAATGATAAAATTGGTCAAGTTTCATTTTTCATATATGAAGCCAATTTTAAGCTGTGCTAATAAAATGGTCTAGACTGTAGGAGCTATGGTGTAGTGTAATGAACCATCTCAGGAAAGAAGTGTCTAATTTCAGATGTAGATGGTTGTGAAAATCTGGCTAAATGAAAGCTTTTCCAAGCAGAACCATTGAAAGGAAGCTATTGCTAACGCTGATGGGGTCTCATCCATGGTACAGAGCTTTTCATAGGCACTGCTTGTGCAGCCGACAGCCACTTATAAATCATGGAAATAATGATCGATGGGGCACTATCGAAACAGGCTGCACAAGCTGGAATTTATAAGCGTCACCCCAAAAAGGCAGGTGCAGCCCAGCAATCAGTGGACCATCCACAGAAGGGAGTGGCTTCATGTTCTGAACTAAAGGGAGTCCCATGGTCCCCAAGCCCCTGCCCTTCCTATGTCCCATGGCCTTCCCAGTTCCCCAGTGGAGTCTTCTGCAGTTTGAGGTACCCATGTCATGTCCTCATGCACCACACTTGCTGCCACGTGAGCTGCTCTGTATGTCCCTGATTCAGTCATTTAACCAGTTGGTTTGAAACAGAGTTTTGTACATCCAATCTTAAAATTTCTGGGAGAAACTTTATTCTCCATTTCAATATTGCAAATGCAGGGTAACATCAGAGTTACAATCTACAACCGATGAAGACACAATTCTCAGAAGTGCTCTGGTATCGGTTTCTCCATACCTATGGAGACATTAAATGTTTCTAAGTAAACAGTGGGTGCAGACTAAACCTGAACACATTTGAGAATCTCAGACATGTTCTGGGAGACAATATATTCACAGCTTATTCCTAACGTTAGTCTCAGAAGTAACTATTTAGAAAACTGAACAAATCTGCCCTGATTTTTACCAGGCACTACAAACCTATGGTGTCTATTCACTCTAGAGGCTGTGAACCCCTGGAAAGCAGAGGTTTGTAAAAGCAGAACGTTAATTTTAAGCAACCCAGTTTGAAGAATATTATCTCATGACTATGCAATAAAATGGAAAAAGTTTTGTTCCAGTAATTTCAGAAGAATGGCAGCTTTGGTACATAACAGACAATCTTTGAAAAATATGGCAATAAAATACTGGAAAATAACTTGGGCCTATAGGTTAAATTCTGCACACAAAATAAAAATGGGCAGATGATCTCTCAAGAAAATTATGCAGGAAAGAGGGAATTTCTTCTTGTTGAATTAACAGAGCACATATCCTGAAGATTTTCTTTCACAAATTGAGACTAAGTGGCAAGATATTGAATGGTAATATCTGAGTCTTTCCATATAATGTGGCCCTTCTGTGCCATATTTTTGATGTATCAAGTTACTGCTGGACACCTAATGAAATAGCAAAGAGCTTGCGAGATACTATATGGTGTAACTAATTTGTTCAGTTGTGTAGAAAATCATTCTTAGATTCAACATGCTAATCTCTAGTGTTTGACATCTGTCACAGGGTATCAAATTTGTAACCTCCTGCATAAAAGGCATTCAGGTCCTTAACAAGCTACCCTCATCTTGGCAAACGTGCTTGTTGTACATGCTGCTTTTTCTGTGTGAAGAGGAAGGTGACAAAATGCTCCAAGTTAGATGACAAAAATAACTTCCCTACTTTTCAGTAACCTCCACGCACCTGGTCTCCATGGTGCTGTAGGATGGGGAGGCCAAGAGGCAGGCAGCGTTAGTTATCAGTCTCTTCAGCATGCCTCCCTGTGTGGAGATAGGGCAGGCAGAGGTTAAGCAGCAAAATTTCTGCTGTTAGACCAACAGCATCTCCTCTAACATTCCTGTCTGCTCAGGTACAACTGAAGAAAAATAAGAAAAAACCCCACCAGCCAAACTCCAGAGGTCTTGCTGTTCACTTGCAAAGATAAGAAAAGAATCTCTGCATTTCATTTTGCAAAACTTCCACAAGAAGAACAAAATCTTATAAAAATTTCCTTGTTTTTTACCCCCATCTGTAGATTAACTGGAGTGCGTTCCTGTGCTTTTTAGCTTCTTTTGAACATACACATGGCCACAGACTCTTTCTCCTCTCCTTCTCTCCCCTGTCCCAGGGTCCAGAGCAGTATTTCAGGAGCAGCTAGAGCAGAAAGTGAAGTCAGGGGACATCTTGGAGGAACTTAGCTGTATCACGGTCGAGTTATCTGGCAGCAGTCGCTCAAAATGCAGCTTTCCCCTTGCTGTAAACCCCTCTCTTCTGCTCTCATCCCCCAGTCTCTTTGCAGTGCTACAGGAGCCCACATGAAAGCGAACCTTGCAAATGGTCTTCTCTGTTAGGCAGCAAGGTTCTGGTCCCAGCTCCGCAGTGCTCAGTGGCTGGCTTGCTCGGTGACCACTCTCACGAGCAATGTGACAGCAACCAACCTGGCCATGACAGCATTTGTCTACTCCCGGTGTGCACTTGCACTAAGAATTTGTACTTTATTTTTCCACTAAGTTTTTTGTTTGTTTGTTTGTTTGTTTTTTTGAGGGCCTAATAGCCTGTTATCAATCTAAAATGCAAAGCCTAATATTTACCATTCTGGGGGAAACAGCTCAGGCATACATAGGAGTCATTATTCTTCAGAGGCGCTGCTGGCAGTGGCTGGTGCTGAGTCTCTGGATCTGCTGAACCACAGGGCAGACTCGGGCATGACAGATGCTGCTGTGGGAATATCTTCCTGGCATAACAGCCATCTGCACGGTCTTTCAGCAGACACTTCCGAAGTGCTTGGAAGAAAGACATTATTGTGAGTTGAGTGAAATTTATTATGTATTTTCTTTCTGGACAATTCATTTAAGTTTAAGGCATTTTAATAAAAAGCCAGAGAACATGGATGCACTTTAAAGCATCAATATTTTGTTTGAGGTCATTGTTGGTTATTTTTCAAAAAAGGAGGAGCCTTTTTCCTGTCATTCACTGAGAATGTGAGATGCCACCAGCAGATGTAAAGTAGATCTGCTGTCAGCCCATCTTTGTATCTCAACTCCCTGATAAATGCCTAAAGCTGTCCGATTTGCTTCGTGCCAAAAGGGGTTAAGGAGCTGATGACAAATATGCAGAGAAATACTGATTGGTGTCTTGGCACTGTCCCCAGCACAGAATAGTAGGTGCTGAGTGAAGTGGACCTGAAGAAGGTCTCAACAAGAATTCAGCCTGTGCAGCAACCCTGGAGTTCAGACTGCTTGTGATACATGAGCAAATTCACCACAATTTTATTTGTAATATATAGTAATTATTACAGTTTAGAAGATATTTTGTTTTGCATTTGTAATCTGCCTTCAATCGTGCATGCTCAACTCCCAAACCACAGGGGTACCTCAGGGAAGAATACAGCATGGGTTAATTAACAGATGTTTTCACTTTGGGGCAGGCTGCATTGATAGATAATGCAATTCTGCCAGTGGTAGCCACTGCTTTACTTCCCAAATCTGGTCAGTGGCTTGGGCAGTCAACTGTGACATTTATAATTGAGTAGAGTCTATACTTCAGTCTGCTGAGCCGCTACATTGGCCAGATCTAGCCTTCATTTTCTTTCTTAGTAAGCGAGCTTCCTTTATTCTGTTAGCTGCATGTACAATATGAAGAACTCCCAACTGGAGCTGCTTTCTTTATTGCATGAGTTATGCTATGAAGTTATTCCTGTCTTCTCAAATTAAACAGAAGGATTGTATGGCCTTTTAAAGAAGAGCAGAACAAACATAATTCTGTTTTGTGTGGGTGAATTTCCATGGAAGTCAGTTTACTTTGCACTGGGCTGCATTTGGCAGTGCGACAGTGTCTGTGTGGGGAAATTGGCATATATTACCTTTTTATTCACTGGATCTCATTTATAAAAGAAAAAGGCAAGTCCAAAAGCTTCTTAAAAATGTCAGGCCGGTAGATAGACTGAAATCACAGACATGGTTTAGTTTATTTTAGAGAAGATTCTGTTACAAACTCACATTCTGCGTTGGGTTGACATAATATTGTTATATGTTTACACCATATGTTTATAATTTTAAACAGCTTTGGGGGAAACAAACAAAAACTATGCCTCCTGCTAGAGAGACCTATTGGCAATACAATCCTGGGCAGAAAATTCAGATGGTGAATTGCATCTCTCAGAACATCAATCAAACCTCGTCAGCAAAGAATGAGTAGACAATGCTTTTATTAACCTGAATTTAGTCACTGATAGTGTGTAGGTTTCATAAAAAGAAGAATTCACTTGAGAAACAGGTCACCAGATAAATTACTTACTTTTTTATACCTAATAACACACTTACTACACTTTACACTTCAACTAAGATTTATTTAATGTATCATACTATATGTAGTCCAGAATGGGGAAAATATTTTAATTTAAAAACCAATATGGTATCTCTTGCCTGCCCAAGGAGATCAAAGGAAATAATTTGTATCAGTATTTGGTAATGGAAGTATAATGACAAATACAAGATTTCTTAATTCCTAGTATTGTAATATGATTGATGAGAAAAGTAATGGGTTTTCCCTGATGTCTGCCTCTCCTTCCATAATACAACGGTCATTGCTTCCATAGGAAAAGATTGCCTGAGGACACAGAATGACCAAAATGCAAGCGTATTTTTTATTTCCATTTTCATACAGCTTTTAGAAGCATATGGAATCCTTATGTTTTTAGGTAGATAAGGATAGGAAATGTGATCAGGCTCTTTCTTGTGGAAATCACCACCTCCAGGCTAATGCCTGTCCCTACTCTAGGAATTAATTTTCCTTTGAGGATGATGAATTTTGTGTGGAAAAAAGGAAAAATAAAATCCCCATTATTTTCATCCCCAAACTGAAAATTATCATGTGAAGTCTCTCAGTTTGGAAATGACTGCCCTGAGAAAACCAAGCTATTTTTATGCTGCACCACCTCTGTAGTCTTATCTGCAGGTGGCACTCTTGGCCATCCCATCCCATCCCATCCCATCCCATCCCATCCCATCCCATCCCATCCCATCCCATCCCATCATGTGTCACTGGCTCTCACTTGTGGAGCTGCTGTGACCAGTCCTTGCAGAAATTGCACTGGCCCACACCAGAATCATCAGGCAGCTAAACTAAATCCCTTCATTACATTAAGGCAGCTTTTCCAATATGAAACTTCTGTTATTTTTATTCTGATACTTCAAATGAAAAACATGCTTGGTTGAAATACTCACACCTATGATTTTCCATCAGCCCAGAATTATGAGGACAAATTGCGTTGGTCTACAGAACCCATTCTCATCAAACTGGTGCTCCCAAGGACACTGCATCATATCCTGCACACAAAAGCACAGGAGCTTTTGGATATTTTGTTATTTTTAATATCTTTTAGATCTTGTCGTACTACTGAGGTTAGTGATGGAAATAGCTTCTTGATTTGCTAGTCAGATTACTGATGGATGTTCCATGGGAGTGGGAAAACAGCCTCAGTGCAGTGCGTACAGTGGGATCTGAGGCACTGGGAACAGAGGAAACCTGCTTGCAGGAGGGTTTCCCCTGAACTCAGATTACATTTTCAGTCAGAAAGATCGGTTTTGCCACCATTTTCTCAGCATCCCACTTTGACATTATTCACATTGTATTAGCATCTAGTAACTATGGCTGGAAAAATACACAGATTTAGGCTTTAGCTAGGAAAGGACCAAGCTTCAAGGCAGGTGCTTAAATGCTTTGTGAAATCGGGTCCTTACAGGGAAAGCCATATATATCTATGGATTATATATATATATTTAGAGATGGAAGCTTAGTCTAGCTTGTCCTTGGCACTAAACACTAATTAACTACAATTACTTACACCTATATTTGGGAAACACATACAAATATGAGCCATACAAAATTAGACAGTCTGCCCTCTTGACAGACTGTTTCAAATAATATTGGCTGCTCATATTAACAGAAATCGAATGTAATAATTAGTGATTCAGAGAAAATTGTGGGAAAAATCAGTTACTCAGAGCATTAGTAGGGAAAGAATAAAGCTCTAAGATAGGCAAATTGCATTTGATGAATGCCACAGGTGCAACACTTTTCAATATACCTTTGCTGGGCTAATAGCAATAAATGAGTCTCTGAGCTCAGTGAGGGGTGCCAGCCACTCTTCTAATAACAGTAATTCCAAACTAGTATGTGAGTATGAGCTTAGAAATGAAAAAGTGAACTCAAAATACTTTCTCTGTCTGCTGAAAGATGCTTTTAACTTATTTTAATTTCTAACAAAAAGAACACACAAAAATCAACCCTGAATTCTAAAACTTTTTGCTGTATAAATTTACCATTCCAGAAATGTCATAAATATATTGCAAAACAAGCTTTGTAGGACTGCGGACTTTGAATCAAACCTGACAGAGGATTTAAGGGTAACAAACCACTGAGGAAGACCAGAAATATGGGGGAAGATAAAAATCCTGCAGATGCCCCATGAGGAGTAGATGGATTTTGATGGCTGTTGTGTCTTATCTGTCTCCACAAACCTGCCTGTTTTCCCAACTTCTCCTTCATATGAGCCAGCAGAAGAAATGAGCTTTGGGGGAGGTTGGAAGGAAGGGGAGGATCAGAGAAGTAGCACCCCTGTGAGTGGCAAAGGGGATTAAAATCATCAGGAGCACTTGATGGTCATCAGCTATGATCTGGCTCTTAGGAACACTTACACTCAACTCATTATATGACCTGTGCTAGCTACATACTTGTTTTTAACAGCAAATTTTGAGGGACTGCTTGCCACATATGGGGGAATTTACAGTCAGGTTTTTGCAGTTTAAGCATTCCGAGCTGAAATATTTATGTTCTGCCTTTGTACCGCAACTAATTTATCGGGAGCTGTTGCAAAGGTGATAAAGAGATGTGGAGGATAGCAACATGTTTCACCTAGCACTGTGATAAATAACTCAGCTGCTTTTGGATACTGTGGATGACCAAATTCTTTAGATATGTAGTTATTTAAATTGATGAGAATAAAATATCTGTTCTGCTAGTGAAGATAAACTTTCATCTAGCTGATAATAGTAAGTATTGTCACGTATTTGAGACAGAAAAAGGGCTGAAAAGTCAGGGATTGATGCAGCAGGAACTTGTGGCTATTGCTGCGCTTCAGCTGCAGATGCAGCACAGGGCTGCCCAAACTCATTCTGCAACAAGACAAGACCAGTTATTTTCATCATTTCCTCTGACTTTTTTGTCTGCTCCAGGCTTCTGAGTTTTCTGAGATTGTTCTTTCAGCAAGTCCATGACTTCTCACGGGGCTGGAGTGTGACTCCGGATCCTGACTCAAAGCTCACCGAGGATTACCTGTTTGATTACCTGGTTCCCCTTGTTTGGGGAATGCTGCTGCTCCCAGCTTGTGCCAGTTGGAGTAATGGGTTTTTTACTGTGTAAGTAGCTGCCAGCAGAATCTGCACAGGTACCCTTTATGCGCTTTACAAGACTTTGTTTTTACGGAGTACAGTCTTGATTCTCTGGCTGCTCTTGAGTGAAATTGTGCAGGATTTTTCTTAAAATGTATTGGTGTTGTCCTTGTCAAAATCAACTTGTTCAGGAATGTAACTACATCATATTCAGAGGGCACTTTTTTAATGTTTTGTTTCTTCAGCTGTTTGTAAGCAATGATTTACACAGCAATAGTGGAATGGCAAATGTAGATAAGGAAACCAGCCTGCAGGTGCTTGCCATCTGCATTTAACGGTAATATAAATACCAATTAATGCAAATGTTGATAATTTGTTAGATCTTTAATATCTGCCTGAACAATAAGTCAGATGGAACTTCATTGAAACTACTTTTCAAGCTAACCAAGTAGTTCATCTATTATAGTTCATCTCTTACAGTTCATGTCTTCTACAGAGGGACTTTCCTTCAACAGCCTGGCTGTCCTCCAGATTGTGGTTCAGGGGCCTTTGCAACTACATCGGGAAGAAGTGGTTATGAAGGACTGACAGCAGCTGCCAAGTGTGGAAATTTCACAGGTGGAAAGTAGTGGCAGGTGTTCCCTGACTTGTCTCTCTTTGCTGTCTCCTGAGATACAACACGTCTTTTGCAAATGTGTGGCAGGTGTCAGGAAGAGAATGAATGTGCTGCTCTGGAGCTGATATTTCTGGTAGAAGGCAATAGTCTTTCTGGCTACCTCTCTGCAATAACTTCACCCATAGCCTTCTCCCAGTGCTTTTCCCTACAGAGAGCACTGCTAATCCAGCAGCTTGAGAATGATGCAGGATATCTGGGTTAGGGCTTCTGCAGACTCCCTTGGGGAAATATCTATACTGGGTGTAACAGAAGTGCAACACTTCTTGGTCATGTCAGCAGATGCTGCCCCAAATTGGAGTTACTGTCTTGCAAAGGCACAGGCTTACAAAGCAGCTGAGAGCTGTCTGTCTCTGCAGCAGTGTGGTTGCTGCTATGTATATTGCCACTGTGGTCAACCAGGTAATTTGGGAAAACAACAAATCAGAAATCTCAACCAGGTAATTTGGGAAAACAACAAATCAGAAATGTCAATACTGTCCTCTGTGCTCTCAAAGACATTTTCTGTGTAATTTGGAAGCTCTGGGTATATGGCTTTGTTTCAGACACAGAGGAGGGACAGGTAATTGAGATTACTAGAAAGAGAAGTGAGTGTACTGAACTGATATGCTTAGCCATACAGGTGCACTGTCACAGCTAAGTTTCATTTCCACATTTTTAGCCCCTAGTTATATGTTTGGGCTGGAAAATCCTCTGCTTAAAAACTCTCTGTCTCCAAATCTAAAGGCTGAAGTAGAGCATCAGTCACAAGTATCTCCCATGTTTGCTGTAATCATGTCTATTTAAAATCTACATGCTAGAATTAAGACATTAAACTCAGCCTGTGCAACAACCAACAGCTAATGAGTCCACAGTATGGAGCAAGCAGGTAGACAACTTATTTTTTGTTAACTGCTGACACTTGCTGTGGCTCATTCATGCTTGCCACACAGGATGAAGTGGACAAGCCAGCTGTGCTTTGTGGCATACCCCGCAGCACTCCAGCCATGACGCCAAATGTACCATGAAGTGAAGCCTCTAGTTTCAGCTGGAAGAAGGAAAAGCAGCAGATATTCCTAAAAGAGCGTTTTACTTGTTCTTTGCTCTTATATTTTGAGGACTGTGCTCAGCCCTGACAACTGAGTCTGTACACTGCACATTCTGTAGAAATGGTTTTCAGCTTATTAACTCCAAAAACATCAGAATATATAGCTGAATTTGCCAGTTTAGAGATTTGGTTTTAATTACAGCCTAAGTGCATTACAGAAGTGAATGCAGAATGACGTTGCAAAAGGAGGTTGCAATGGCAGAGACTGTTCAATTCCCCTCTTGGTGGCTGTTTGATGGGAGGTAACTCCGGGGCAGCATTGGTTTGTCACCAGCGTGTGCTGTGTTGCTGCTAACACTCAGCTGGCTGGGTCTGGTGGCATGGAGCAGAGCCAGATGCTGCTCATGGGTGCCAGGGAGCAGGTCCCCTGCGCATGTGCCTGGGAGAGCTCACGAACTCCCAAGCGCTCACCTGCTCGCTGCAGGATAAAAAGCAAATTCAATTGTTTTATCCAGAGTCTGGGGAGAGGATGTGTGAGATCAAAGTCAAAACCATCACCTTGAAGTAGTGCTTTCCTTCAGGATTTCCCTCACTTGCAGCTGAAGTTACTCCGTTCCTAGACCTGTGAGGAGTCTTAGAAATGGGGAGCAAAATCTGCCTTCATGATTTTGAGAACACTGAACCTGCTAAAAGTATGCAGGTGCTCTGGAAGCCAGGGCATAGGGAAAACTGTCCTTTCCTCACTCAGGGTCACTTTCTGAGCACTGCAGTGGCCCTGGGGACCCTGGCCACCACAGCAGCCCTGTGCCACCTGCCCTTGGCCACTCTCTGGTCATGTGGGGGTGGGAAGTGGTCAGGTCATGAACATCTTTCGTCTGCTCTGCCCTGTGGTGTGAGCTGCTGTCACGGCTCTAAGGCTGGTTTTGAAAGCAGTGATAGCTTTAATGAAAAAGGCAACGGATTTGGGCATTTGCTTTACTTAGTTAGACATGACAAAGATAATTGGAAATCACAACGTTGCATTTAATTTCTGAGGAGGTTAAAAATACAGTACACTAAGTTACATTCTGCAAGACATGAATGTACAAAAAATACAACGTGTACAAAAAAAACGAACAGTGAGTTTCTATAGACTGTTTTTAGCAGGCACTAAGTATCATGCATTTGTATCTCTTTTCTAATGTTATTCAGTAACTAATCTGTTTTGGAGACAGCATGTGTAACTTAGCTTCCTATTGCCTCAACACATTAACGAGATTTATTTTTTGCAAAACTTGGCTGCAAAAGATTAAAACACTAATGACTGTGATTTGCATGCTTCTTTTTTGAAGTCTGTATTTGATACTGCACCTTGACACCAAAGCAAAAATCATCAGTTTTATGCATTAATAAACATTTCACATATTTGTATGAAAGAAATCTGTGAGTTAACAGTATTGCAATAGGTTTACCTAGGATAATATGCTCTTTAGTTACAATAAGACATCTGATGATAGGATGATGAGGGGAGAGTGTTTTCAGGAGTCCTACCCCTATTAGGAGTGTCTTTGTTCTATATTGTCGTGAGAAAAATGACATAGAAAATGACATTATATGTGTTATCTCTCTTTGATAACACATACACCAAAAAGGGTTTCATAATAATACTGTATCGAGTCCATGAAAACCAATTGTAATAGGTTACCAATTATTTATGAAGGGAATCTTGGAGAAATACTCTGAGTGTAATAGCTTTCTGCTTTTCTATACATCCTATATTTTGTTAAAGAACCAATTATCTTGATTTGAAGACAAAACTCTCTTTTTCTGCCACACAAACATATGCACACAGGTAGATTCAATGGACAATTGAAGGCTTTTTAATTACCAAAGAGCACAAAATAAACCAATGCCTGGAAGCTGTAGCTAATGAAATTCATACTTCCAATATGTATTTTTAACTCTTTCAAAGAACAAAGATAATTACTGGTGCAGTTTCTTCAGAGAAATGTTAAATTTTCCACTAAAGATATGCTCCCAATACAAAGAAATGTAATTGCAAGTGTTCAACTTTAAGTAGGAATCATGGAGGAACTGGACAGATTATCTATTATTACAATGGTATGCCTGGTGCATAGGGTTATGCAAACAGAGCAGGTAACAAATTACTGTGGCTACTTCTTTTGCATTCAAATCTATTAATTTATTCTGCATACTCAAAACACCACTAAATCTTTGTAATTTTTTGGTTCTGCTCTGCACTTGTCTTTTGCTTGAGCTCTCTGAAGTTGTTCCATGGCCCTTTTGAATTTTCCAGAATGCACCAGACTACATAGTATCCCCAACAGAGCAATAGTCAGCCCGGGGAACATTGTAAGGCAGCTGTTCTTCAGTAGTCAGTGAGTCTTCTCTTTGGTTTACTGCTTAATGTTCCTTTTCTATATTCCACAGGAACAGCTCTACTCAAAGCTGAAGAACAGCTAGTTGTTTTTCTTCAAAGCAGCCTAAATGTCATTCTTTAGTGTGATTAGTGGCAGCCTGAATGGCCCTGACTTGTTGCATTAGGAGTGCCCAAGCACGAGCAGCAAGTCAAGAGAACTAGTGAGGGCTACTTTGAGTGTGGAAAATAAGTACACAGCAGAACAAACAAGTGCTAGTTGAGTAACTGCAAAATTTAATGCGTGGTTTGACATTCTTCGCTTCATTAAACATTCAGTGACTAATAGTATATGTGAGATAGTAAATGGTATATATGCTCTTTTAATTTTTTTCCCAGAAATGGACAATTTTATCAAGTGCATTATAACAAGAAAGAATATGAGTGACTACTAAATAACCTTTAAATATAAACAAGTAATAAAGGATGCAGTAACAGCTTAACACCACTGTAGCATTTGTTGTTCTCATTAGATATTGAACTTGGTTAGTCTTGTGTGATTGCAGAGAATAACTGATTACTCTTGAAAAGTTGAAGGATTCTTAAATATTGCCTTGCTGAGAGGTAAAGTATGCAGGTACAGGTACAAAAGCTCTGGCTGAATGCTCTGCAGTAAAATCTTTTATCTACCATAAATAATTGCTCTTCTCTAGGACAGTTGCTTCTCCAGGCTTGAATTATGCCTGGGATCTGCTGCCTCAGCTGAGGACAGGGGAAGGTCGCATCACTTGGTTTGTCCTGGTCCCAGGCTGGGTCCTCTTTGCTGCCTGTGGGACATACCTCCTCCTCCTCCTCCTGTGCTTCTGTGCTGGATGCCCTCATGCTCTTCCCCTGAGCTCCTGCATAGGCTGTTACAGGGACGTTGAGACACCAGTCATGGACTGAACTGATGATTGCTGAGCTGTCTGGCAAAACTGTGTGTGGGACTTTTGGCCATGCTCAACAATTTTTCTAAGGAAAAATATCTCTTTTTTTTTTTTTTTTTTTTGGGAAAAAAAATAAGTTTTTTTGGTTTGGTTTGGGTTTTTTTTCTAGCAGAAAAAATTTAAAGGGACATGTAATAGTGAGGTAGGAAAAGAAACCTAAAAACCAAAACTTGTGACCAATTCTAATTAATAGTCTATAAGAATGGTCTATTCTTTCTCCATTTTTTCCATGAAGACTGCTTAAATGTTTAAAGAAATTTCAAAAGATATTTCAATAGATCAGGTCTTGGCTATGTGTGACTCATTTTTATGCCTTTATAGTCCTTCTTCCTATTTTTTTTTAGAATATGGATCACCAGTGGATCACTGTATCATCAGTGCCTGGGATTTCATGTGTGTGGAAATGTCAGATTCATAAAATGCCATGCTAAACCTGAATTCATAACTCAGTCACAAAGGAATTTCATTAAGCTCACAGTGTTCAAGGAAGGCAAAAGTTTTAGAGGATCCATAAATAATGTAAAACTAATTGGAAAATATTTATATGAAAGGTGATTATAAGTCACCAGTATTTCTTCACAATGGTCCAAACAGATTTGCAGAAAGCTAAGAAGTCCATAATTTCTTTTTATTTTTTTTAAACCTTATCTACAAATCATCTACTTCAGTTTGCAAGCAGCACCCTTCATTTGACAGACGGAGTAGCCTGGGATACTTGTTGGCAGGACCAAAAGAGGAGTTGAGGATGAAAGTGGTGTGGTGTTGCCTAGATGGCCATGGCTGCTGAATTAAAAATACTTCATTCTCCACTTGTACCACTTGCAGAATGAAAGATACTGCAGAGCTATATGCAGCTCTGTGTAGCTCCCCAGCATGGAGACACAGAGAACCACGATCAGAGAGATTATGTGCTTGAGGATCTGCCAGCCTGCACGAGCTGTGACCTGTTCTCTGACAACATCCCACATTACTGTTTTATTTTTTGCTGGTTCCTGTTGCTTCTGTGGGAGCAGCAGGACCTGGTGCTGGTCTCTGTGGGAGTGGTGGGACCTCACTGGTGCTGGTCTCTGTGTGAGCCCATGGGGCTGTAGTTGAGGTGTAGCTGCTTTCTGCTGCCAGAGGTTTAAGCTGCTCCCCTCAGCTGTGCTGGGACCTCTCCCCCACCTAGTATCCTCAAGGCATTTGGATGAGTACCAGCACCTCCTTGTAAGCTGTATCCTAGGCAAAGCTCTCTCAGGGGGCACACTAGATCTTGAAAACTGTTTCAACATGGAACCAATGAAGACTGCTCAGGAGCTGCTGCTCTCGGGCTGGAGAGGTCATTACAGGAGGGAGTGAGCACTCATATGGCCCTGTGCCTGCAGTGCCTGCTCAGCTGCTCTCCACACACTTCCATCCTGCTCTGGGTGAGCATCTGAATCTGAGCCAGTAAACGTCTCTTTCTGTACAAAATATTTAATTTAGAGTAATGCATTGTGATAATTTTTGCTGTTGTCGCTGTATAGGTAAAGCCTGACAATGTGAATTTGTACTAAAATGATATAAGTTGTTCACACTGCAGGGTGTGCTAGATGCCACAGTCCTGCCCTAGGAAGAGACAGACACACTGACCTGATGCTCTGAATCTCCTAAATCTGAGTTATATGGTTCAATTTTGTTGCATCTAAGGGGTAAGATTAGGGTCAGATTGTTATCTGGGCCATGTCATCTACCTTCAGTTACACAAAAGTAAGCAGGGTTGAGAAATTTTCTCCTGATATTACTATTCTTCTGTATTTTAAGGCATTCCACTGTAAGCAGCTCTGAATGTAGCAGTGACCCCTTTACTGCTTTCAAAATGAAAGATCTCTCAAGTCATAAGGCATTTTTTCTTTCAAAGTACAGAGCTGAAATGAAATTCCCTAAGCACAGCTAGTGTCTCCTGTGCTCCGTTGCACTATTTTCCGTTTTGGGCACAAAATAAAAAGTGTGTCTTGGCTGTGTATAATTAATGTCATAGAACTGTGATCCTGGCATGACATGAGCTGTATCACTGAGAGCAGAAGGTAAGAAGAAATCATGATTGCTCAGCAATTCACACAGGAGGATGAAGGGGGAAGGCATTTTAAATTAATGGTTCTAAGGCCTTGATGTTGCCCTGCCACATTTCATAAATCTTTCTGAGCAACATCTCCTGTGAAGGGGGACTTCACAGTCACTTAGGGAATACCAAACAGGCACCTTTTTCAGGAGGAAACTGTTTTTACATTTTGCTTTAAAATGTACCCTGTGGAAGGAAGTAGCATTTCAGCTTATAGAGTGGCACTAAATGTCTACTGACTACAAAGAAGAGTCCTTCTCCTCAAAGCCATTTATCTTCAAAACAACACCTGTCCCCTTTGATAAAAGCTTGAGCTCTCCCCACCACACTCCGGTGCCGCAGTGGAGGGCTGTCTGAAGGCTGGTCCCATGCCAGCAAGGTAGAAATGTCTCTCACCATCTCACAGCCCAGCTGTGAGCTCAGACCCCGGCATTCTATGACCCTCAGTGCATGGGTGGCTCTGTCTTTGCAGAGAGCTCTGCAGCTCTGCATGCCCTGTAAAATCAGTTACTTCATGCAAGCATCACAGCACATTCAAACCTTTCTTTAAAACAACTGGGGAGCAGGTCTGGGAATATAGCTTTGGGAATATAGCAGGAGTGGGAAATCCTGGTGCATGTAGTATTTGCAGTACTGATCTTGCATTTGGAGTGTTTCAGCAGCAGCAGTCTTCGGCAGCAGGCAGTCCTTCTCCCCAACACTTGCCCCCTCACAAGGCTTTCTTTTGTATTTTGGTAGAGCTGGCAACACGCGTCTTACAACATCTGTTGTAGGTAGGGAGTAAACTCACATGTTTTATATGGTCCTCTCAAAGACTTAAGTGATGGAGCAGATCAGTCTTCATGTGAACTGACTGCATTAATTGGCATTTATAACACAGTAGTTAGTACACAGTGATAGATAACCTGCCTTAATATAACCAGTAGCTGTTTCTCTTCCTTATAGTACTGCTTCCAATGCACAAAAAGCTTTTACCTCACATTGCCTGCTCTTGGATACTAAAACCACTTGAATGATAGCACAAGTGACTCCCTTATGACAGTTATTTCCCAAAAATAATTCCTTATGCCTCCCTCATGATTGTCATTTGCTACAAAATCATTTCCACTATGATCCGTACAGATCCACTAATGTATTTTGTGACTAAAAGCAACCACTGCTTAGCACTGCAATTCTAAAAAGATTGCAGAGGAAAAACAAACAGGAAAAATTGCAACAGGTGGCCACAGGCAAAGGCACAGGAAAGGGATTGGTAGTGGAGGGTGAACTGGTAGGGCTGGCAGCAGCTCTGCAGAGGGTCACGGTGCAAGGACCAGGGGCCTCTGTGCCCTGCTGGTCACAGCCAGCCACAGCAGCCACAGCTCCTCAGGGCTGTGTGCGGGAGGAACAAGATGATGTTCAGCGGGGGAAAGGAAAGGAGATGCTGAGAGATTTGATTAGCATTGTCCTGGTAAGCCTGGGTGGAAATGGCATATATCTTGCCCTGTACAGCACATTTACAGGAGATCACAGTGCTACATGTCATCAGTCAGTGTTGCTTCCAGCCATACCCAGCAGCTTCATTTCACCCTTCCACCCTGCAAGCTGGGTGGCTGGTACAGCCACCACACTGGCGCTGCCCCAGCCACTGCTTCTGTTTTGTAGAAGTGTCGTGGTAAGCTGAGCTGCTCATTTTTTAATGAATGATCAACATTTTCTAAAGCATGCAGAGAAGGTGCTGAGTCCAGCCTTTACATGGGCACAGATGCGAGGATCATTTGGGAAACTGCCCATTAAGCAAACTACTGGAAAAAAACCCTTCTGTTTGTTTCACAGAACCCTAAAGTGTGACATGTAATAGGAAGTTTTCATGCTGTAGAGACAGAAATGTAATCTGTGAAACATAAGACAGACTCCATCCCAGAGAAATTGAAAACATGACTTTGGAAGAAAGACAGAAAGAATGGGACTTAGCCTAAAATAGAGAATGGACCTGTTAAAAGCCCATAAACACAGCTACAGAAAAAGCTTCCATAATCATTACAAGGATTAATATGGTGCCCATACTGATGATGGATAGATAAGAAGAGATGCTCTGAAATCCAACTATGGCCAGGGTTAAATACTAGGAAAATCCTTATAATGGTAAAGTGTTTTTGGAAGATGGGGAAGTGATGAGGTCTCCGTTACTGGCAGTCCTTAGTAACATGTTATCAGTCTGGACTGGACTGATGTAAGTGTGGCTGATCCTGCATTGAGATGGGACATAGGTCAGGCGACCTCTTTAGGTCCCTTCCATCTATAGCACTCTAAATGTGTTTGCAGACACAATGGAAAAATAATTCTAACTTCATTTAATTGCAGATAAATAAAGTATTTGTTGAATAGTGGCCAATTTGCTCAATGACTGTTTAATGCTTTATATTTGAATGAATCTACATATATTTAACACCCCCCATTTCTGCTCTTCTCAGCTTTCAGCAATGGCTAGCAATATTCTTGCATTTCAGCAGGCTGCATAATAACTGTTTTAAGTAGAGTGATCTCTTACTTGGATAATATACTTATTATGGGTGGAAATTAGGAAGCTTATCTGAGAAATGTGAAGTGCATTAAAATAAAACGAACTCCCAAATGAGACATAAAAAAATCCTTTCTTAAAAAGAGAAAATTTACAAAGATGTAGGGATTGTAAAAGTTTGTAATGAGAAGCGTGACTTCTACAAACATGTGATATCAGCAGGACTAATTTCAGATGACTGATTGGGAAGGCGCTTATGCCTGGAGAAGAAAAAAAATGCCAAAAACCTAATGAAGGGAATCCCAGGGAACCTTTATTTTTTACTTAAGCACAAGGGACATTTTGAACCTATGTTGTCTCTAGTAATAACTTCAATGACAATAGCTAAAAATAAGCACTCTGCAAACAAAACAGAATTCACCGGTGTGAGAAGGCATTTGACTGCAGCACAGTCTTTGTAAATTGGGATTCTGATCTGCTACTGAAATAACTCTCCTCTGCGGTTAGAAGTGCTGTCCCATAATGTAAAAGTCAAATAGATCCAGGGGGCCAGTCACTGCCTCTTCCTGAATCTTAACACAAATGGTCTTAGCAATAAAATATCTACAAGGCTGCACCAGAAGATTTTAAGATCTTGCATTGAATATGTAGGATTTTCCATCAATGGAGAGTTAAGACTTAAAAATAACCTTTTTTTTTTGAAGAGTCTAAATTGAACATGATTTGGGGATAGTAAAAATGTGGAGCAAGAAACATCTTGTGGGAAATACTGTCCAAAATCATAATCATCTAGCTGAGAAAAGGTGAATGTGCCAAGACTATCATGCAATAATGGTTTTTAACTTGTAACGGCATTTTGAAAAGGGGAATTTTTAACAGAATCGCAATGAAGCTGCTGAAGAGACAACATGGAAATTACTCCCCAAGTTGCTTTTGAAGGCCAAATCGGAATGAAAGTACAGACTTGGCCACTCAAATTCCAGCTCCTCCTTCCCTGTTTGGCACTGGTTTCACTGTTGTGCATCACTCTTCTGAAGCCTCTGCAGGTCAGTCAGTGCTTCTCATGGGCCTGGTGCTTCAGCTGGGTTGGCTGTAGCTGCTTGCAGGGGTTTCTCTGACTCTGTAAGTCTAATGAGCAGGGCTTGCAAAGCCATATGGCTCCAGTCCAAAAAGGAGCCTGCCTGCACATCTCAGTGACTTTGGAAATGAGTTCCAAAACCCCATCAGGGTGTACAGCAACTGAGTTGATGCAGAGGTGAGGGCAAATATTCCTCGTAGGTACTGGAAGGAAAAGGAGGCACTTGTTTTAAGAAGAGTGATCTTCAGGTCATAGAGTAGCATTTTGAGGAATTTTATTGACCATCTATGATTTCAATAAGCAATTTTATTTGTTGATGAACTCCAGCTTCTGTGGAAAAGATAAAATGAATCTTAAAAAAATCCTGTAAAACTTATCTCTGTTGGAAAATGTAATCTGACACACGCACCAGATTAATAATTAGGAGACTAGGTTGAGTCTTTAGATCTACCACTATGTTATCTAAGAAACTGGTAATGGTTGATTTTTAAAAGGGTTTTTTTGCCTGCAGTAAAATGGAGACAGTAATGTTCCTGTCTTCTCATTCTTAGTTGGCTTTCTTTACTGCCGCTACAGGAGAAGTATATTTCTTAACTAATTACTAATACCAGAAGAATAGAACTCAGCACTGTCGCCATGATAAAATAATTTATAAAAACAATAGATCAGATGCTTCCTGACTTGCATGAAGTGAGTTAGTATGGTCTAACATGAAAAATAATAATGCTGAAAGGCAAGTCTGCAAAAAGAGTTGACTGAATAATTCACACTTAAATTGGAGCTAATAAATTTTGATCCTTTTCTCCATTGACAGAAAGCCTATATACAGCTGACTGTTTCTGCAGATTTGTTCGGTTATTCTATGATTCATGTGCTCTATGGATCTTTTTTTGAGTATTGTCTGTATCGTTTAAGTGTGACTGGTTTTGTAAGGGACATGGCACTGTTTCTCTTTCTTGATGGTGCAGTGCTAACGCTAACAACCAGGATTCTGTTACTAATATCTATGGAAAGCAAACATGAAATTCACCTTCCATAAATATTTGAGCATAAAAACTTAGTACTTGCTTTATATGAATATTGATAATAGTAAAATATGGCATTATGAGTTTTCCAAATGTTCATTGAAAGTTAAACAAGGTCGAAGGCAGACTGTTTGAAAATGTGACTCAACATTCATGCTGTTTTTTCCTGGTTTCAGAGCTCTGACACAATTCTAAACCATGCACTTGTCAACAGGATCTTTTTCTTCTTTCCTTGCCCTAATTTATGTGTTTTACATGTGAATCCTGACATAGATTTACAAATGGGAAACCCCAACTATTAGCACTGGTGGTGTAAGGAGTTTGCTAAGAACTCCCAGAGCGCTATAGCATTAGTTTGCATCCATAGAGCTTATTTTAAGGAGCTGCATGAGGTCCCCGATGACAGCCTTGCTGGCACGCGTGCTCCCAGCACAAGCCTGCTGGCAGGTCAGCTGGGAGGACACAACCCCACAACCTTATTCATTTTTTTAAGATAACTGCTCAAATACCTGCAGTGAGTCACTGGAAAGCACATTATGTCTGAGCTCACTCCGTCAGAGTGCCAGGAAGCCCAGCTAAGCTATTTTTAAAATGCCGCCATGGAACCAGATTTTTCTAAGTCCCCAAATAGCAAAGCAATTTCAGGAATACAGCAAGATAAACAAGGAGAAAAATATGAAAGCAAAATGGCAAGTGCAGACTGGGTATTCTCTTGAAACATCAAGTGTTAATCACAGACTGCAGCAAGGAAAGGAGAACATGGGAAAAATACCGAGTAGTGACATTTTGTAATTGCAAATGGTACGGTAAGTACCAATAGCCTTCATCATACTCAGAAACCTTAGAAATGCTGTCTACGAGTGATGCTTGAGAAAACAAGAAAAAACTCTCTCCTCGTCAAAGAGAGCTCTTTTGCCTCTTGGTACTCAGCTTCTGCATGAATAGGCTGATGCTGGAGTAGAAGATGCCTTTTGCGATTTTATTTTAGCTCTTGTGTTGCTGATATCATGGAGCAACATGGTCCAGCTGGCAGCTCATGGGCTGAATCTCATGTGCAGCCCTCTTTCCGCAAGTCCTCCTTTTCATCGGTGCTCCCAGGGACAAGCACTTCAGCTGCTTTAACGACCGCCCCCACTGCTTGTGCACTCACCACAAACAGCCGGAGCTTGGAGCCTGAGCTGGTGCCTCTGTGGCTGAGGATGCATAAGTGGGTCCTTGTGTGTGGTACGGAGGACCAAGAAGCTCGAGGCACATGTGTCCACCTGGCATCGCAAGGGAACTGCTTCGCCTGTGTAGGTCTGGCCTGCCTGGCTCCCGAAATTGGTCTTTTGTGCCTCTAGATATCGAAGTTAGAGCACATTTGTTCACATTTTGTTTCAGATTTTTCTTAAGGAGAAAAAAGAGTTGACTCTAAGCATTTAAAAATAAAAAAATAAGCTGTTGCTTTATTTTTTGACCTATGTTATTGGATCAGTGGGTATTTTGAGATGTTGTTTGTGGAAACAGAAATAGAAGGTGGAGGAGCTAACATTTCAAGGATGTCTTTTGTACGTAGAAGAAATTGAGTATAAATACATTTTGGATTCATGAATTTGTATGTTTGTACTGAGATATCTTTCTGATTGAAATACAAGGACTGCAACTATATAGACCCTGTGCTGAAACTGAAGATACACTTTCTGCCACTGAAGAGCATGTGCTTTTTCCTGGAAAAACACCTACATCTTCAGTATGTATAGAATTCTTTCTCATATTCTGCTCTTACGTTCTTGTGCAAAAGCACTATGTATTTAAATCAGCATTCTATTTTAATGAAATAATTCCCTGTTAATAATGGCAGGGTTACCAGCTTCCTTCTCTAGTTATGGAAATTCCTCCACATTCAGACTAGGAGCTTTCCTAGTTGATATTAATACATCAGTCTAATGAAAATAGCCTTAGATAAATGGGCAAAACAAATGGAATTCATTCTGCCTTGCCTCACGGTCAAAAGAACATTTCTTTTCAGTTCACATGTCTTTGTGTTGGAGGTCATATATCTCATAAACTGTCAAAATAAAGCCTGCTTATTAGTAATTACATTTGCTCTCTGCAGTGCCATCAAATTCATTTTCTACTATAACACTATTACAAATATTCCATTTTGTTGCTAGCACTGAACATCCTTATGAAGTCTTTGTTAAGTTGTTATTACAGTAACAAGTGGTTTATAACAAGATGTCTTTTATAGTCATTTTTACATTTTTAAATATCAAGTTGCCTTTACTTTGCCCTATGTAATAAACCACTGAAATGTGCAGGAGAAGGTTAATGTAATAGGCAAAATAAATCAATTTCAAGTTTCAACTAATAGCCTTAATAGTTGGGCAAATCTCATCAAAGTTCTGTGTTTGAGGCTAATTTGACAGCGGTCCTAACATCAAGAAACAATTACTGGCTTTAAAGTGGCTCTTGTCTTTATCTCCTGTTTTAAGACATATCAAATGAAAATTAAAAGAAGCAAGGGAGAGAAAATGTTATAGTTAATGTTAAACTTTTACTTGCATAGCTTGAGAGGTCGATGAAATGCAAGGGCTAGTACCTGACCTCTTTGCATTGTATTTTGTAATGACAGCTTATAGAGATTAATGTGATCTCTTAGAGCAAGGACACTGTTGGGTGTCTATGTGAGTGCACTTGTTATGTTTTTACTGAAGCCATAGCTGCCAGCTCATGTGTTCCAAGCTAGAGACCCAAAACAAGGAGCTTGTCTAAATCAAGACACAATGATAACACAGTTCGGGCTCCATAACGAAGCTTGCTAGCAGCTGATGCTTCCTCCTGATGAGCATGGTCACCTGGTGGGCTGCAGTCCATGGACGTGAATACGAATTAATTCAGAAATGAACAGGATGAGTGTGTAGGATATGTTGATTTTACCCTGAGACCCATGTCTCTTCAGATCAAGGCAGCTGAAAGCCCCAGGTCCTAGTGCTAGGTGTCCTCACTTTAATGGCTTTCTAATTCAGCGTTTATTTTCTGTTAAAATGGATTTTGGAAACTGAATAATGCATAAACAGAAACATACACGGACCTGTTTCAGGATCCCCAAACTGGCATGCCTTCACTCACATCTGTGAAGCTAAGCACAACAAAATGTCCTTGTGCTGTTGTAAATTCTTAACTTCAAACTAAAATAATTAAAATATTTTATTAAAATAATTTTATTAAAATTCAACTGAGACCTGGCCTCAGTCTATTGACTATTTGTGTGCTACTTGTGTGCTATATCATATCACTTGCCATACTCTGTGTAGGCAGCAAATACATTCACTTGGTGAAAATTTCAAAAAATTTTGTAGCAGTAGGTTAGAACTTTTCTTAAATCCAAATATTTGGACAAATAGTACATACAGGACTGTTCCTAGAACATATGCACTTTCTGGCATCCATGAAGAATGTGATGTTCTTGCAATAAATTTAACTTGACATATACAAAGTAATGAAATCTATTACTTCTGGACGTCATTGTACATTTTTTGACTCAAAGTGTTCCATAACTGATATGATGAGCCACTGACATTCTTTGTGAGATCTTGCAAAGCATTTCTTTCTTACTGTCATAACCTGATTTGCCATCAAAATAACCTTACAGTCTAAGTCCTGACTATAGAGCTACTAATTAAGACCCCAGAAAAAGCTGGAGGGATATAAATGAAAAAAAAAAAAAAAAAAAAAAAAAAAAAAAAAAAAAGAGTGTAACTACTTATCTTGAAAGCACAGAATAGAGAATAAAAATGAAAATAAGAATAAAGCTGATCAAAGCTGACCTGGAATTGACAATATTCTTGTGAGAAGCATGATAGTGTCTCTTGCTGCTAATAAGTGTTTCATACAGTAGGAAAGTGTTATTTACAGTTCCTGTAGGAAAAGGAAAGGTACCACTTTAAGACATTTTTTTGGTCAGTTTCCCTTGCATGGGTTAAGCAGCAGATCACACTGAACGATGAACACAAGATCTTTCTGGCCTTAAAATCTGCAAAAGGTCAAGCAAATGTAGTGAAAAAAAAATTGAAGAAATACGTGTAGAATAGTTTTACTACATGGTTTTAGTAGTTGCTATCCAGTTCCACACATATTTCTTCAATTTAGTTTTTAATGGGCTCGATTTCACCTACATAACTGTCTCTCTAGGAGCATAAATCCAACATTTAGATAATTAAAATTCTCACCATTTAACCTTACAAGAGCCTAAAATGTGTAATGGTCTGTAGCCTGGTACATCTACAGGACACAGCACAGTACTGCCCTGAAAGCACTTAGATCCCTACAGAAGTCATGTTGCACCTAAACTAAATGTGCTGCAGCAGTTTTAGAGTTTGCTTCATCAGTCCTGGTTCAAGAATTTCTGCAGCATCTCTGCCACATGTAGTCATGAAATAGGATTTACCTGTCACTGACTTGGTCGTGTAGGTGAGTGTGATTAAATCAGAAAAAGTTTAGAAGTGACTGAGAATATAGGTACTTCCTATTTTTTTTTCTTCCAGGTATTGCTGGTCTTGTGTTTGTTATCAGTATTCATGACCTACAGCATCAAGACCAATTTGTAAACTCTCAGCTTTCATTCTCACATCAAGTTTTCAAAAGAAGAATTTGAGAAATGGAACCATAAAAAAATATTGCACCAACAAAACCTGCTTTTTCCATTCAGCACAACTCAACAGTTGAGAACTATTCAAAATAAGTTTATATATTCACATATTTTCTGGGTTTGGATAAACAGAGAAATCTGGTGCATATTTACAACAAGTTTGAAAGTTCAGTAATTTTTACCAGAAGTCATAATTAAGCCTCCAGATAAACAATGGAATGTCATTTGGTTTGACAATGCAATAGGAATAATTTCTACTAATTATTCCTGTGATGAATTTGGCTCATTAATTTTTACTAGAGGAAAAGGAAACTGAAAAATCAATATTTCAGTTCACCTTTTTTTTCATCATCTGTGTATGCTAGTTTAATATTTTGCACAGTAATCAAGGGAACCAGAGGACACTCAAGGAGACTAAAAAATATTAAACTTAAACCCAATAGTGATTAACAATAGATGCAGCTGTTATCAGAATGCAAAGAACTGTTGATTCAGAGGAAAGTTCTGTCCTTTACAGTCTTTATTTAGAGACACAGTTCTCCCGTGTTCCTTAGAACAATCATATTGATGGCTCTTTTGGAGAAATTATCTGAATTTCTGTGTTGATTCAGTATCACTTCTTTCGTCTTTTGCTCATATAATATCTAACCGTAACACTTATTTCTTCCTGTCCTTGCTTATTAAGGTGTTGTTTGTTACTCCTTTAACTTTGTATTTAGTTTTGCCATTTTTAGTATCTTCACTCAACCTCACCAATGCTGATGTGAGATCTTTACTGTCTGAACACAGCTAGAAAAGCCAATGAATAGTCAAAGCTTTTTAAATCCAGGCATTTTAACCTAGGGAGTTGCTTTTTTTGGAAGCGTTGGTCAGCCAGGCTTTCAGCTTATACTGCAATTCAATTAACTGTGATGCTAGAGGTGTCAGGATTGTGGTGCACCAGGAGCAAGGAGCCATGAGCGATCTTTAGAGGATCTATAAGTCTCAAAAAAACCTTCTACTCAATTTAGGATGCACTGCATGCTGGTCACATTAATGAAAAAAAAAAAAAAATCAGTGTTGTTGAAGACTAGAACTGATTGGAAACTTTCTGATTGAACGTTTTGCCCTCTGAAGATCCTGATGTCTTGAGGTGAAATGTTCCTATGGTGTGTGGCACCTGGAAGATGCCCAACTTATTCTCCAACTGGGCAACTATCCTGGCCTCTGCCACCTTAGTGCTGCCCAGAATTCCACCTTTGAGCACCTGGGGCTCCAAAACTTTGACCAAGAGAAATTCAAATAACAGGTTTGATCTTAAATTATTCTGGTTTTCTAAAGAAAGATGACCACATCTGGGTTACGTGTAGCACTCTCCGTAGTCATTGCAGAAAATGTGTAAACCTGAGAATAGTTTCATCTGTTCTTTTTTTAAGGTGTTTTATTTCAGCTGAAAGGGATCATCCTTTGGGAATGCCTGCTTCTTTGCATTGTTCAGAAAACCTAAATTACATTTCAAGGTAAAACTTTTGGACATGAAAGCTGGGACAGAAGAATCCTTCCCAAAACGACATGTAAACTCTTATATATGTTTATGTTTATAGTTACAATTATAGCTGTATATCTGTATGTATATATAAGCATATATGCAGATACATATAGATGAATTCCAGTTCTTCAACAAATTTTAGTTAATGATGATTTTTTTCTTTTTTTTTTTTAATTTTAAGGATTTAGTTTTGAAATCTGGGAATTTCTTGAGACTGGCAGCTCCTGTTTTCATAGAATTCTGTGCATAAAAAACATCTTGCTTTGTCTTTTCTGTAGATGATTAAATCTGAAGTCTGCAAACAACAGATGTGAATGATGTAGCATTCTAACAGAGTTTCAGAGAAAATAGAGCATGAAAATCAGAGTATTCATGCAGTTCTGAAAGGAAAAAAACATTATTTTCAATGTTGAAAATAATTTTTCAGGAGTCACACCTAGCTGGGTATATTCAAATGTTTTTCATCAAAAGAGTACACACACAGAACAAAGTGATCTAAATGTAAGACATATTTTTCAGTTTCTCAATGTGGCTATCATATTATGAAAAGAGAGGTACACTAATTTACCATTGCTGGTTGAGCTGTTTCAGCGTTGCAATGAGTAGCTGGCCAATGGGTCCTGAAACAGATGTAAAGTGGCAGCGCAATGTTTCCAGTGGGGTTATTATAAAACAGATGCTTTCTTAGCTTCCAGTATAGAGGGCTTTGGACCACATAATCCATCAAATAAATTGGTAACTAAATGAAATCTTTATTCCTTCTGGAAAAAAAATCTATTTATGATATTTAGAAGGCCCTTAACTGTACCATCCGAGCACCTCACAAGTAGCTTCACTTATATATAAGTAGGAAATTAAGACCTCCTGAGTGACTTGTCCAAATCATCAAAAGGTCTGTGACAGAGTGGTGTTGAGCACTCAAACCTACCCACCTTCAGGCTAATGGTCTAACTGCAAACTCTTCTGTCTTCTCTCCCAGTGGGAAAAGTATAGCTGCATGCAATGTAAAATTGTAAAGGAGCTTGAAATAGAAAACTGTAAGAGGGATAAAAGAATCAGTAAATTCAAAAACGGGGGTTATATCTGGGCTGAACATCTCTATGACAGCAGAGAAAATAACTATCTGTAAAAGGCTAAAGGACGTTCTGCAGTTTCAGATACGTATGTTACTCCTGTTCCCATTTCCAAGGCTGTTTACTGTTATGGCACCGTGGCTTGTGATATCAAGTCATCTCATATAATGCTACTGACATTTCGGTGCACGTCAAATATGTTTTAGTGCTGCATGAAAACATGAGATTTTTAAGGAACGTATGTCTCAATGTATTCCATTGCATTTCAAACATCCAGCAATAGCAGCATTAAAAATGTGTCTTTGATAGCTTTCAAGAAACAGAAGGCTGAATTCCATGGTTACACCCCAGCATCTGCACAGTTTTCTCTGCAATTCTGAGAAAAACTGGGAACAGAACATTTTAAAGCATTTCTCCATAGCTGGACCATTGTAAGAGTTTAGTCTTGTTACTGGAGCATACAGAATCTTTAATGTCTGTGAGACTTTGAATGCAACCTCTGTCCATTTCTGCAATTATAAGCATAGTGAAAAACATTACTAGATAGAAAAAAAAGCATGTATATGGCTGGTGTTACTACTTCTGTACTTTTGTTGAGTGTTTATTTATCCAGCTACAATTTATGCAATACATAATAATGGAATGTGTACAAATGGCCAATAAGACCATCTGAATGCTTTTAGGTTATGATGATCAGGTAAATTAAATTGCATTTTCAGTTGCTCTCCCAAAATCTCTGAAGTTAAATTCTGGGTAAAGTGGATGATTTTTTTACCTCAAAACTGATATCTAAAAAGTACTGAGAATAAAAATGTCATATTTTCTTGTGATGGTGATAGAAAATCTCTCTTTGTTTTCAATTGCCTGAGTCACATCCACTAAAAACACTCAGGAAAATGTGCAGAATGCAAAATAGTATTAGATCCCAAAGAGCTCGTGGTACATATTTTATTTCAGAACATCAGTTATGCTACTGAAGTAGGATACTGAAGTTGCCGCTTTATCAGACAATTATGCATAATTCAAAATTTCTGGAGACTTGAGTCTCAGGCTTTTTAGTTAGTCATTCAATGACTACATTTTTAGGTCACTGCCCTGGTTTGGTGCCTGGTTTCGGTACAGTAGTTCAGGAGACATAAATGTCTCCTAATAAGATTTGCAAACTGTGCTGAGCTACTTAAGCTAGCCAGTAGGAACTGTTATGAACAGAGGTGGTCTTAGACTGTCCTCCAGTACTTACAGCTTTAGCCCCAGTGGCACAAGCAACACTGAAGCTTTACTGTATAAGGTGCTATTATTCATTTCTCACAAAACGCATCTGGAGAAGCCAATGGTGATCATTCTCTAACCTTTTATCCAATAACTCATGATTAAAGTACTCACCCAGCTGCAGGAAAGGCAGATTCAATTGTCTCCCCCACTTAATGGGATTCAACCCACCCTCCTATGTCCCAGAAGAGCATCATAATGGCCAGACTATAGTCTATTCTGAGTAAAGGCTTTCTCAGTCCCATGAAAGATGTTTCATGCTGTCTGAAATAATTGAGACTAGTGGTAGTGCTCTTGTAGCTGTAATGGTCTAAGAATAATAAGAGAAGAAAAGCTTGGTGGGAAAAGATAATGTCTCCTATAAGAACATCTGATGTAGCTGAAAGAAAAGGACAAGCTCAGGGTCATCTAAGATATTCCCCAGATCTACAGTAGAAATGCAATTTCACAATAATACATTTAATGTAAAAGATGTAGGGCCAAAGAGAGAATTATTATGACACTTGGGAATGCAGACTTCATCTCTACTCAGATGAGTACTTAATATACATTACTTGTTAATGGGTTGAGGACATGGCATTTAGGTAGCTAAGTTAGATGGCTCTAGCTCCATTGTTGTTTTATCCATTCACCATGTAAAAATGGATTAAACAGGACATGCAGCTGGAAGTTTTAAACTATTATACTTTTTTCTAGTACAATTTTAAAATACTGTTCATCCCTATCAGTGCACACAGCTTTATGTCCTGGTAGCTTGGGAAAGATGTCCTCATCAAAAGCAATATCTCTGTTTTTGCATATGTGTTCAGTGAGTTATTTTGGAACATCCAACCTCCATTTTATGTGGAACACTGTCTCTTTCATGAAATTTCTCACACTAAGTGTGGACTCCCCGCAGAAAACTCTTGTTTTTCATCAGAGCTCCTTGAAACTAGTTTTTCATTCTGGGCTGAGTGCTCTAGGAACTGCCTTTTCAGATACCCACCTCCATGGTGAACACCTGCAGGGTTGTGCACAAGGAACTGTGCAGCCTGGGCACATGTGAGGTCCACCAACATGCCTGCAAGGACAATGGGTGATGTTTGTGGCCATGTCTCCCAACTCGGTTTGTCTGTTTTCAGCTCAAAGTGACAGCTCTTACCTTCATCTTACCGTTTTGCTCCATTATCCATTATACAAGCTCTCCTGTAAAGTCAGAGGCCATATATGTTCTCCATGAGAGAATAAGTCAGAGGCTATTAACTGCAGTTTGGAGAAAGCATTTTTATTGTTTTTCACAATTACATACAGAATGCCGGTCAACCGATGTCCACCAGCCAGGATAACATCCCAGAGGTCCAAGAGTACAGCTGTACTATTTTCCGGACCACCAATCCTTGCCTGTTATAAATAGAAACAGCTATACTATAGGAAGGCCATGAGATGAGGGGAATAAAATAGGATAAAGCATCAGGAAAAAAAGTAAAAATGCTAATTTAGATTCTTTTGGCTAATCAGGCACAAAAGTTCAGTTAAACAATAAGGTCACATAGGGAGTCTTTGGCTGGAAATTCCATATTGTAGCCATGTGATAATATGTAAATAGTATAAAATTAAATCACATCAAGGCTTAAATCTAATTTGAAGAAGAGTCAGCCTTGGAGGTCTCAATTTTCTTGTTATTTTTGCAATAATGTTTGTCACACAAACATTTGTCATTAATGGTAAGCATTAAAATCAGGAAAAAATCTCCATAGATTGATTAAAAGGTCATGTAAGATATGTTTATACAAAGTCCAAAGCAGAAAAGAATACATTTCTTCTTGGCATTACAGTGTCATTAAGAAGGTCGAAATTTTGCAGAGTCCTCTCGCTGCTGCTACAGGACAGCTGTAAAGGAGGAACTTGTTGATCTGCACTTTGCCTTTTCTAAAGTTGGAAACAGTTTGAGGCCATTGGAAGTCTTCTACTGTGAGGGCGAATTATCATGGACTCCACACAATCCAATATGAATTCAAGCAAAGCCAATTTATTACAGAAACAAGCCTCCTTATATATGCAGTTATTTCCTGATAACGCATCCATGCTCCAAGCATGCATTAATTGATTGGATATTGTCTATGTTCACGAGCTGTCCACACGCCTGAGTCTCACTGCTGGTAGGTCTGTTGATTTACCTCATGTTTTCAGCTTTCCAAGGTGGCCTTGAAATTCCTTTGGGCCTGACTAGTTCAATAACAAATCTCCATCTAATAGAAACCCATCCACACATTAACCACGAAAAAACCCTCAAATCTCCCACATTCTACTAGTCATTTCTCAAAATAATGATGTTTTATATGCAGAATGTGATTTCCTGCTTGCAGAGATGGCAGATGCATAAGTATTGCAACAGCTTGTGGAAACAGAGCTGAAACTTGCACCAAACAGTCTTACTGGGACAGTATCATTCCCCAAGACTGGGTGGGAAGTTGGAACAGCAGTTGCAATTCATATAAAAAAGAGGCCTACTATGAGCTATCACTAGAACTTTTAGAAGAGAAATGGGGAAGTTTTTCACTTAAAAATACAGTTTTGAGGGTTTTTTTTGTTTTGATAAAATTTTCAAACAAGTGTCAAAACCAATGCTCTCTGTTCTTCAGAATGTGTAGTAGAGAAACACTAATTTTGCTCTGACATGATTCTTTCACTTAATTTAGCTTTATTCTAGTTGCTACACCAGGAATCCTACTCACTTATGTGGCACAGTTTCCACATTGTCAGATGGTATTGTTCATCTCTATTATAATTTATATTATTTTAATATTTTATATTTTTCCAGTGTTACTGAAATGCTTTAAACTTTCTGAGACATATTTTGACATTAGCAAAGTGTGACAATTTGACACTATCAAAACAAACAATTCAATATTTCATATTTTACATTTGTTGGAAATTCCATTCTGTGAAGAATGACAACATTTTGACGTTTCCCTCTTATTTAGAATGAAACTACATTTTTATTTGTAAGAATTTTTCATGACAGGTAAACCCCATTTACAGACTCTGTTGTGACTCCCATACTACGGGAGGGCAGCTAGACATCATTTAGAAAAAGCATGTGCCTCCAGAAGGTGATTCATCCAGTTCTAAACCAGGTATTTCGGAGGGTTGGTATGAATTGTTCCTCTGCAGTGATTGGAAATGTGTTTAGGCAACTAGTTTGAAGGATGTGAAGGTCCTTGAATGTGTCCAGAGCAGGGCAACAAAGCTGGTGAGAAGGCTGGAAGGAATGTCCTGACGAGAAACTAAGGACTTCAGGTTTGTCTAGTTTGAGATAAGTTTAGATTTGAGTAAATGGAGGGCAGGAAGGGTTATTCTAATTTAGTCTATCATTAAGTTTCCCAGTAAAGTTCCTTTTGTTTCCTTCCTTGCTATGTTAATTCTATTGCATTCCTCTTGTCTCGTAGGTTATAAAATCCAAAAACTCTGGCTCCCCTGGATCCATGTTTGAATCACTTCTGAATTTGGCCTAATGTCTTTAGCAACATGAGTCAACTAATTATTTAAATCCAATCAATTGCTTGACCTGCAGCAGATACAGGGAGTGAGAATCCTGATTAGCTGGCAAGGATGTTAGCTTTCCTCTTTGCAGGACACTCTCTAAGAGTGAGCTATGTTTTTAAAGGTAAACAAAGTAACGGGGAGACTAAGCTTTAGAAAAACAGCTTTTCTGACCAGTTACTCTCTTCCCAGGAGCCACATGTGACAGATGTCATTTTTCTTGAGCTGTAAAAACTAAATACCCTCAGCCTTGTTCTGTGGTTTCCTCTCTGACTCCATTCAGAAAACTGTTCTCTCAGAATATAATTGGGACCCCTGATGCCATGTTGTACTTCAAAGAATTACAGCAAGAAGCAAACTTGTGATTTGTTTCTGTTCTGCACACAGACTGCATTATGCAGTGATATGGTCAGACAGCAAAACTTGGGGTTTTTACCAATTATTTTCTTTCCCTATCAAGACTTGAGTGATCTGAGCTCTGCTGAATTAAACAAAAGACTCCTGGTTGTGCCAGTGACTCAGCCCATGGGGAGAGTCCCTCCTGCCTTCATATGAGTGAAATTGCACAGCTCTGTACCTCAGAGAAGTCTGAACATTTATTTCAGGATGCCACTAAAATATTCTCCTTGACTCAACCGTGCCATCAGCAGTCTCTGCTTCATAAGCAGACTGCATCCGGCATTTCATGTATTTTACCTCAGAACACCCAGGGAAAACAGGAAACTTATTTTATCTGTATTTTCACCAGTATGAATTGAAACAGAGAAAAGCCAAATCTTCTCTATGCAGTGAAAACAGATATGCAGTCACCTTGCTCCAAACCCAGCCCTGAGCCAGGCAAGGTCCCAAAGCCAGACAGCTGCATTCAAGTAGCCGGGAGCCATCAGCAGGCGTCAGCAGAAAGGAGAACATGTCTTGTCAATGGCTGGTTTCCTGGCTGCCAGATTGCAGCTGTGTTGTGGCCCTCGAGGACAAAACACAGACAGGGAAAGGCCTGGACTGCCTGGCCATCGGTCAGCAGCACACTCATCTGGGGTTCCCCAGCCACCCTATGAAGGGCTTGGGACTCAGGCAAGCCTTGTGCTTTGGAAGGCAACAGTAAGATCACATGTGTTCACTGAAAATCTAGGGACTGTATATTTTTTTAAAATTATTTTTTAAAAGTGCTCAGCAATTGTACAAGCTCTGTGAGTTCTTGCAGCATACATTTCTGAAAGATGTTCTATAAAACAGATATTCTGTAAATGTCATGATTCATTATATAAAGTTATAAAGAGCCAGTAGTGTCAGTAAGGCATGAGTCAAATCTTGTAGACATTATATAGTACATTAAAGAAAGACTGAAGACACTGGCTCACCATGGTTATCACATGAACTACGCAGTACTTGAGAAGTTCAATGTGAATTAGTGAACCAAATAGAACTATTTAACACTCCTTATTAGTGGAATCACCTCATATGAAAAAGGCAATTGTGGGGTTTCCTCTTCAGTTTTCTTGCTTTTTTACTGTTCTTGTGATAGCACGCAAACTTTTTGCTTAAGCAACCACTTTACTCGTTTTGTTTCTCATGGTGAGTTTCTCTAAAATTAAGGGCGTACCTGCAGAGCACTTGATCCCCTCCTGTGGAGAGCACGATTTTCCCTGTGGCACCAGGTGCCTTGTTGATTCAAATAGTTGCAGTGGTTTGCCTTTTCTTGTTTTTGCTCCAGAGACTTGTGTTACGCAGGGCTATAACTGAGCTATTGCAGTGGATTATAGAATCACTGTGTTGTGGTGGTGTGTGTGTAACCATGGCTGCTACCATTTTTCAGTCAATTTTTCCTTGTATGTATCTGCAGTCATACTTTTGGGGTTACATTATTTGTGACTCATGCTTGAACAGGACCCTTTGAAATAAAAGTCTTCTCTGATATAGAGTTGTCCGCTGTCTCGAGTCTGCTGGACTTTGTGAAAAGAGGTTAGAGTGAAATCATTCAACTTAAACTTCACAATTTGACTGAACCTGTTAAAAGCTGATCACTTCTAGGCAAGTCTGCAAGCTCACGCTTGTTATTGACAGGGAGAGCCAGTGTTCGTGACACCCTCCAGGGAAAGCATCTTTCCTTGAGATAAAGCCCAGCAAACCAAACTGCACACCTTTCATCACAGCTCACAGTGGGAGCAAGTCCTGAGCCAAAGTCTGCTGACATCAGTTGAATCTTTTCATTTACTTCAGTGCTATTGTTCAGGCCCTACAATAAAGGGAATTTTTTCCACTGCTAAGCAGCAAGCAGGAGGATCTGAGCATTGGTAACACAGCAGTATCAGGACAGAATGTGGTGCTGTGAGGTTTGTCAGTATATTTAGAGGGGATGTCACTTGGGAGACCCTATGTGAGAGGTAGAATTGGTCTCTTAAAACCTGTTTTTCTGACTTAGATGTAAAAGGAACTGTCACTTGTCCTTACAAAAAAATGAGGAATTTGAGCAAAACCAGTTTTTGCAACTGAGCCAAGCAACAAAGCTATCTAACCTCTGACAGAAAAATACTGAAAGCACCAAAGAAAACTCTGCTGGTATGACGACTGCCACTGTTCCCTTCAGATCATTTAAATCAGAATGAAACTGCATGTAAACACCAGAGCAAAGCAGTATAAGCCTACAAAAAATCAGTAGAGCTCTTCTGACTGTGAATCTGGCCCCAAAGGCACACTTTGAAACAAAGTGATATCTAATTTTTTTTTTCAGTCTGGCTATTGAGAACAATCCATGACAACAATGGCTAATGGAAAGAGCCAGCTTCAAAATGTAGAGCTAATGCATTACCTTCAAAAGAAATGGAGTTAATCAGTTATTACCGCTAGCTGCACTGCTTGGGTACAGCTTCTGCTGGAATGTGCTGTTTGGATTCATAGAGCATATCCTGTAGACCAAAGTGCTAAGTGTATTTTAGCACTAGGTTTCACCCCACTTTTGGAGGCAAGTACTTTTTTGCTTATATATACATATATATATTTTATTGGTCCTTGCTTTTCACAGGAGATGTGTCAGTCAGTAGGTGATGGTTAAAAAACCTGTTAAAATATTAGACCAGTATGTGAGGTGAGGTGATAATGTATCTTCTATTGCCTAGCTGTTATACCAGCTTCTTGGCCAGAGTGTTGCAAGTATTTGTTGAAGAATAATAATTCTAAATTTTCCATACTTATGAGTGCAATTAACTGAGAACTGACTTCAGGGAATAAGGAGTCTGCTGCTGCCGGCTAAGCGATTAGTAACTGCTGTAAAACTTCACTATTCGGGTAAATACAAAAATGAGACATTAAATATTCTAGAACCATCTAAGCTCTCCCTTCCACTACTGGTGACTACTGACAACAAGCGTGTTTGTGATATGATATGAAGCCAGAATTAACTTTACATATAGAATTTTCTCTTCTGCTCACACTCCGTGAGTGCCTGAGTGATTGGTTATGAGTACAGCTTTTTGCTTTAATGCACTCTTCTCAAGTTACATTTGCTTTTCACACAGTCTGTTTTCTCGCAGTTCATGCTATTCTCATTAGTATTTTAATCAATGCTCCAAGGAAGTGTGGAGGAAACTGCTGGTTAGCTAAAGCTAATATTCAAACCTCCAGACCCTAGAGCCACGGTGAATTTGCTTCTGCTGTGTTCTGAGACCTGATTCCCTGACTGTACAGACACCTGAGGCAGCAGTCCAGTGCCTGGCCCTGCAAGGCCTCGGTGTGCCAGGTACCCATCCTGCACACAAACACTTGGTGTCCATGTACCGCACCACACCACATCCCCAGAGGGTGGCAAAGGCCATCTGTGAAGCAGCTGTGGGGATGGAGTTGAAGGAGCACACTGTGCACTTCCCTCATTCCAAACTGCTCTTTAGCAGGTGTGTGGGTATAGCCAAGTAATCTTCTAACCTACAGGTCTGTGCCTCTCACCCCTCCCAGCCAAAACAGTCCTTCATTCTATGCCTAATTTTAGTCCCAGAATGCTGCACCACCCAAGCTGCTGTTTTATCTGATTTTTTATGTATGCTATCCGGCCATCTCATTCTGGTCCCACTTCCTATACAAATTCATTTCTCATTGTGTGCCTTTCAACCGTAATCCCCTTTTCCTTCTGTCTTTTTGAGTATCCCATCCTTGATTCTTCCCATGTTCACATATTGCTTGCTCAAACATATTTTTCTCCCTTCCTCTAAGAACAGATTCTTGACTTGAATATTAAATGTTATTACATCAGAGGGTAGATAGTAATATGAGTTTTGAGAATGCTGTGTCTTCCAAGCCAAGTCAAGTCTGAATGGACAAGAAAGCAAACACATTTGTGGATAAACACCAAATCATGCAGTTTTCTTAAGTGTCAGTGCAAAATGTTTCTTCCTGGGAATATTAAAGAATTGTTGAAAGAAACAGTGCTTGAAGCTCTAACAACCAAAGTTAGTTCATGGTATGATAATTCACCGTTTATGATGATATAGAGAAAGTAAGGTAGAAAAGCAGGGAGTTTAGCTAAGTATGTGATCAACCCCTCATTTTAAAGCACAACCAGCCTTTTGAGTGTGATTCTGTGCTTGCCGATCCAGTGTAGAAACCACTATGGGTGATCCTAGCTAATGAATGTAGCCCTGCTGACCCTGAGCTCATGCCAAGTGCTTCCTTGTCATGGACTTAATAACTCAGTGTCTGACTTTCCCTCCATCCCTGCCATCACACACATACTTTCTAACTAGAAAGTAGCCAGGTAGGGCTTGTAGTGTTGAATGGCTGGTTCACTTAGAGCATGACTAATTTACAGGTTTGTACAAAAGTTTTGGTGAGAAGAATAACCCATTCATAGTCCTGGTCCATTTAGATGCTTGCTACCTACATAAATAGATCTATGTCCATGTGATTTAAGAGCATATACCCTTCCTGGCCTCTTTCCCTACCACCCTTCTTCCCAGGTACACCAAGTAAGCCTAACCTGCCGGGCTAAGTATGGGTTCTGTCTAGGTTACCAGTTGTTTCAAAGAGAGAGCATATTTTTTCACGTCAAGCTGCCTCTCCATCTCAGACAAGTTCCTGTTGATGTACAGAAAAATTTTAGGAGGTAGTAATTTCCTCTGGTACACCAAGAGGAGGGGTCAGGCTCTAAGCTTTAATGACAGTGGCAGGTCACAAGTCTTAGTTTGCCATTTCCACCAGAGTGTGGCCAGGGTGAGGTTGGGACAGCAAGGAGGAGGTGACCAGGCAAGGAATCACAGAGCTGGGGAGTTGTGGCAGCTCCTTCCCCTATGGGAGGTGGTGGCAGCTCTGGTTCTGCAGGAAGCAGCCTCGCAAGCATCAGGCTCACAGAGGGAGAGCTGCCACTCATAAGAACCACAGCAGGCATGCCTGAAAACTTTGTTGGCAGACTGACTGGGCTTAAGATATTTCTCAGTGGCAATTTTTTATATATATATATATATATGTATATTTTTCCCTAATTCAGTGACTTTTAAACTATTTTTTTTGTGCTCTGCAGTTGCTTAAAAAGGCACTGATTTCAGAACACTGCTCTTATACACACCTTAAATATCTACCTGTGTCATTTAATCTCACCTATTCATATAAGCTGGAGAGCTAAAGAAAAGATTGAAATGGTACAGTTCTTTCCCTGGAAATCAACAGCTCTGTGTTATTGTCAATCTATTAATTGCATTAGTGTCTTATTAATAGAATCTAAATGTTTTTTTTTTCTCATTATTCTTGCTTTTTAAAGGGAAAAGTCCAGGGAAGATTAAAAAACATTGGAGTTCCACTGAAATTTGTAGAGCTGTATGAGCTTTGACCAGGGAAAGAAATTCCTGCTCCTTTCAGTTCTACAGCATGTCATCAAGCTTTAAACCTGTTGGGAATACCTGTAGGATGACAAAACCATTTTATATAGGAAGATGCAAAGTATGTACAAAGATATTTGCACATGTAAGTCCAACTTAAATCAGTTAGAGAGATGTAACGAAATTCTTTTGTGGATTTGGATTTTAGGCTCAGATACTGAAATTGTTCCTGAGCTGTTTTTCTCCTTTCTGAAGGTGACTTATTTTCCTTGCTTAGAGACTAAATAAGGAGAGAGAAAAACAACAACAAGTGATAAATATTTGTACAAACTGGTGAATTGTTTTCAAAAATCTTAAATTCAGTTTAATTCCTACTGACTTTATGAGAGATTTGATGGAAAGGATCTCTATATGAAAACCTGACAAAAACATCTTTAGGTTTAGATATAAGTGGCAAGTTATGCTCTGTTGCACGGGTAAAATTCTGCAGTAACTTCACTAAATCCCACTGAATTCTTCTGAATTCCAACTTTGTACAACAAGTCACAATTTGGCAAGTGAGTTTTAGCAGTTGCTTTCCATAAAGAATAACTTAATTATGCAGGAATAATTCATATATAGAAATATACAGTTTTTTTTCAACTTAGTGTTTACATAATTTGGGTTATTTATTTTGGTTAACAGTGGTTCAAAAAGGGACTAACATCACCTTCCAAAGAAATTCAGGGTCTGACTCATATTGTTGAAAGTGGGGGATTTTGTGCTATTGCTGCTTTTCAACATCATAGAAATTACAGGAAAATAAACCCTTTACACATCTGAAGGCTACTGCTGGAATATGTATGTAGCACTGATCACCCACTCCTCTCATGTGGCTGCAAATTACTTGTTCTGTTTTGGCTGTGAAAGCAATAATCACTAACGTTGAATTGACTAGTGTGGGATCTGTAGGGTCAGTAATGCCTTAACTACCTGTAGCTGTTTGCTGTGTTTCAACCCGAGCTAGCAATATAACCATGATAGCTGCTCACTCAATACCCTCCTCACTCCTCAAATAGGGGAGAGAATCAAAAGGGAAGGGAAAAATTTGGACTGAGATAAACACAGCTTAATAAAATAACAAAAATATGTATATACATGGCTATATATATACATATATAAATATATATAAATATATATATATAAAATAGAAATAGAATGTCAAATAAAAGATACTCAATGCAATTCCTCATGAATTCTGTCCACACTGAGCAGCCAGTCCCAGGCAGGAGCAACTGGTCCTGAACAGCTGATCCTGGAGAGAGGAAAAAAGGCAGAAAGGCCCAGAGGCCTCTGCAAAATGGCAAAAGGCCAAATTAAGCATCCCGAACAGAACTCCCCGTGGGTCCAACAGAAAGAGTGAAGAAGGTGAAGAAGAGAGAGAGAGACCAGAGGATCCTGACTCTCCTTAAATATGAAGCATGATGCAAATGGGATGGAATGCTCTTATTGATTGGTCTGGATGTCAGTCAAGCTCTGCCCCCCTTCCTTGATGCCTCACACCTGTGGGCAGAGTGCTCAGAATGTCCTTGGCTCTTAGACCAGAGCAATTAAAAACATTAACTCTGTGCTGGGGTGTTATCTGTTGTTCTCAAATTAAGTCCAAACAAGGACCATGCTAACTATGAAAAACAAAGGTTTCTAATTGCATGAAGAAAATTAACTCATTTTCAGTCAAACCAGCACACTGTTTGATTAGTTAATATACATCTAATATAGATCATTACATTCAGTTACACCCGCAGAGTATATGTATTTGTAGAGCAAGATGCTAATATTTGAGAATTTCCTCATAACTTGACCCTTTAGTTGTATACCTGGGTGACTGAGAGCTTGTGCAATACCAAATATTGGAAATGAATCTTGGTATAGAAGTTAAAAGAAGAAATATGAACTCATTAAATGCCTTTTATATGGATTTTCTTGGCTAGAGAATCATTCTGCTGCAGTGTAAAATGGGGCAATGAATTTAGGTGTGGCAGCTGCAGCAAAGATTGTGGCATTGTGAACCTGAGAACTGCACTCAAGCAGTCACACTGGTACGTTGTGCAGGGTTTTTTTAGAACTGGTCAGTGTGAATTGCTGGTCTGAGGCCTGTGACAATGCCAGCAGCATGAGGCCAAACACCATAATACACTGTACAATGTACAGATCATTCTATTAGTAGTCAATATGTAGTAAAGGCATCCTGGACTTTAATATTTTATTTTCCCATAAAATGCCCATTATGAGAAGCTCAGTAGACTCCTGTGTCTGGAGTGACAGAGATAATCAACTCTGAGGGGAAATAACCCAGGTGGTGTTTTTGTACAGAAAGGGACCTTCTCCATGTATAAGTATATATTTATTCTGAAGAGCTTAGCAACAAAAAGCAGATACAGGTGATGAATTATGCTCATGTCCATAAGCTCAGGGATTTTTTATTCTGCTTTCCATGATAATGTGGTGAAGCCTGTTTTCCAGCAAGATGCCAAAGTACATGAGCGCACCACAACTTTAATCTTTTGACACCTCATGTTCAACTGCTCAATGAAGGAGTGGGCTAAACTATCTAACTCCTGGTTTGTCCCATTTTGTATGCTGTGCTGCAGTGTTCTGGACCCTGACGCAGAGAGGGGCTGGTAGGACATCTGCATTACTGATCCCTGTCATGCAGGGGCTTTCTGCGTGTTGTGAGTGAACCAAATCTCGGGGTATCACAAGCAAATGCTGTGGTTTAATAATTTAGAATAAACAAATCCATAAATAAGTTCTATGAGTGCTATGTCTCTGTATGGAAAAAAAAGTATGACACAGTGTAAATGTCAGTGAGAAGGAGATATTTCCTGCAAGACACTTCTGTCGCTGGCAGTATCACACACCAGAATCTCTCCTTTCTGATAGAAGCACTTTTGGTGGGTAGAAAGCTGAGTGTATCTGATGTTTTTGTTCAAGCAATGCCCAGAGACGTGCCTTTCACTCTGCTGTCCCTACAGATCTACCTGGAGAAAAATGCACAGGTCCTTCAAAGCCAGCCAATTTAGCACATAAAAGAACTGCTGTGGGTCAAGGGTTCAGTCTTGCTTGTCCTAAGGAGCAGCATGGTTTTGCATGAAGATGAGTGCTAATACATTGCTGAAATTTCTGAAACATCTATAGAATAGGAATAAGCAAAGACTTTTAGAGCCACATTATCTCTAAGGATTAAATGCACTTACTATCTTTGATACTCACTTATCAAGTAGAATTTACTGTCTCCCATTAAAGCCTGGGCTCTCCTCACAATATCTGAAAAGAGCTGGAGGACTAGAAAGGAGATTCTTAGAAGTGAGATCGTCTCACCAGCAGAAAATGCTGTTGAGAGGGGTGTGACTTTTGTCCTGTTCTCTTTAAAGAGTCAGAGCTGTACCTGAGTGATATTATGGGGGTATAACAGCACCTTCTTCCATATGAGATCCATTGTTCTGTCCTCTTCCTTGAGTTAGATGCTTAAGCCATTTCTTAAGCCTAGGGAAACAAAGGAATTTTTCTGTTATAACATGGTGATTGCTACCTTTGTTTAAGCAGGATACTTAGGATCAGGTCCTCACTCAGTCTGATTTAGAGAATGGTTTTGACCCCAAGTGTCTCATGTGCCATTGAACACTCTCCCTCTCTGCTGCCTTCTCCTCCATTATTTGAGGACAGGTCTTCCCTGTTCTACACAGTAAATGCAAAGTTAAAACATGCTGGAATTATTTGCACAGTGTCTGAGGCCAGACTTTCTACTATGTGCCTCTTAATGGCTTGTGTAAATGTTTCCCAGTTCTGTGGAAGTCCTGCCTAGAGTGTAAAATGGGAGCAATGTGCTTAATTTGGGGCTGTGAATTTTTAAATGAAGTTCCTTTGTGAATCCAAGGGTCAATTGTGGCTCTAACAGGCTCAGTTTGCAAAGTTGTTAAGTTCAGACTCCATATTAGTGAGAAATATGCAATTAAACACCACTGAATTTGGTATAACTGTGCAAATGTCAGTAAAGAAACCCTGCATATGGCTGGATCTGGATCTTCTGTTCCTGCCTTCCGGAAAACTGGAATTAAGGTCTCTGCTTTTTTCTGCCTTTCAGACAGACAGCTCTGAAACAGTCCATTCTGTGAGCAGACTTTGAAAAAGGCTAAATTTAGTTCCTGCTAAAGATCTGAAGCCTGATTTAGAAATAAATAAATAAAATCTAACGACCACTGCATGCAAATTTATTCAGTGTAGAAAGAGATAATAGCTATGGTTACAATAACGAAATTATGTCCTTTTTTTTTAAATAAGAAACTTTTTCTCTCTAGCACTTATGTTCATTCCACGTGTGAAAGCAAAGGCAGCTTCTCCTTGCCATTTTTTGACCACTAGCCATTTTCTAAAGTAGGGCACAGCATGCAAAACAACATGAAATTATGACTTAGATATCAAATTCTAGTTCAGGGAACCAAAACTCAAAGACCAAACATGTACAGTAGTTTTCCAGTTAATCCTCTATCATAAAAAGAATACATCATCTCCTTCTCATCAGTGTGTATACTAATGTCAGATTATTCCGAAGCAGTGCTTTTCAGCTTCTGACATGCAGGTTACTAAAGACTATTTCTAAATACTCCATGGAGGATATAAAAAACAAACAAACTTACTATTATTAGGCTTATGTTGCCTTGGAAATGTATATAAAGAAAATTTTGAAGGCCAGTGTCAAGTCTCTTAATCTATATGTGCTGTCAAATCTAAAAGACTTTATATCCATTTGCACAGAAGGCCTGAGAAACGTAAAGCAGATGTTTCGGCTGTGTTTGCATCAGTAAAGCAAAGAGTGTCAGGTAATACCCACAGGCACTGGATCACAATCATCTCTGCTGTTTGTATGTATGACTAAACACATACCTTGTTTTTGCCCAGATGTGGCGCTGCCCAAATGGCAGCAGATATTACAGTTAAGAAAGAGATATAAATATCTTTGATGTTTTTCAGTTTCTATCTCCCTCAGCAAAATGATCTTGCTTACTTTAGTTTTCCTTATGTGTGGGTCAGATCTGATATTTCTATTGTACATGCTACCTTGGTTCAGTTTTTTGGTCAAAGGACTCTCTTTTTTTCCTGTTCTTTCAGGAGTGAGTAATAAACTAACCTCCATTGATAAGCAGACATTTTTACAGTGCTTACATGTTTATGTATATTCAGTATCCATGCAATTTGTGCTCTGGTCTTAAAGCCACCTGCACATTACCTCTCACTTCTGAGCTCTGTTTCCTTTCTGAAACACAATAGAACACCAACTTGCGTCGCCAGTACACAATACGATCTCCCTGTGAAAGATGCCACAAGTTACTATGTATAATAGGAAAGACCAAACCATTTTTAAAATACTTTTAATAAAGGTTTTAATTTGAAAATAGCACATCGAATTGTGACAATCAAGATTGTAAGGCATGGGAATGTCAGACTTCGGCTCCTAGGAAACAGTAAATTTGAAAGATTCCTGCAGTACAAAAAGTTGTGGCTCCTGAAAGGTCACACAGGTAGAAGAGAGGGAGAAGGACTGGGAGTGTGAGCAGAGTGGAGCAGAGAGGGAAGGGGAGGGAGAGGGAAGTGGGTGATTTGCTCTGCGTAACAGGACAGCTGTTCCTCCTAAGGTTCTCGAAGACTGCACACACACAGGTCTCTTGCTGTTTCTCTTCCACACTTCAAGCTGGGGATATGTATAGTGATCAGGTTGACAAGAAAAACATCAAGTAACGCAAGCTGCACAAAAAAATGTAAAAATGTGCTGGTGAAGAGGAGACTGTTTCCTTTCAGCTTTTTGATAGGGTTTTTTCTCAATCAAAGATCAACATGCAATATATTGCATATGTTGTAGCGTAGAGGTTTGCAAGCAGTTGTCGGGTAGTTGAAATGCAAATATGTTCATACCCAAATCAAAACAGAGAAGAGTACAGCTTGTGTGACTAAAGTTGTTACAGTCTGTGCCACAGAAAGGAGAAACATTAAATTTCATTTGAACAAGAAATAAAATTAATGTTATGAGTTAATAAAATTAATTTGGTGTGAAATTCAGCCCACGTGAAAGAGCTAAAATAAATCTCCCTTTAATGATGTACAAGCAGTACATGGGATTCCTGTAGAGAGCAATCTTCTTGCCTCTGCAGAAGTCAAAGTATTTCATAAAGGTCAATTTTATTCGTTTTTATCGGTGTTACAAAGAGGTTAGAAAGAGTGATGAAATATATGAAGGCATTGTTGTGTCAAATCTAAGAGATCCAACCAAGGAAATACCACCATGTGCCATCAGTAGCAAACTCTGTGGGTTATCATTGAACCTAGAGCTCAAAAAAAGTTTGAGGAAACTGAAATGTGGAATTTCACATAATGAAAACATTTATAAAAGCATTTATAAAACCTGTTGACTGTTCACAAATAATGCACAAAAAAAGAATTTTCTAAAAAAGTTTTTTAATTTATACTTTACCTGGATTTGTCAAAGAGAGTTTTCTCTGCAACTTTGTAAACCTCAGTGATCCATTTTTTGTATTTTTTTGACTCTTCAGGGATGCACAATTTTTGTGAGATGCATAGGTACATGATTTCATACAGCAAAGTTTTGTTTTTTTATTTTTTTTTATTTTTTTTTAATCTGAAAGATCTATGTAGGTTCATAGCAAATAAACTCCAAACGTGCTTGCAGACTATTCTTTGTATTTTGAATTTTTGATTGGGTCATCTGGAAAAATGCAGTCTCCATGTAGGCAGCTTATTGCACACTTAGAAGATTTTGCAGCTCTTTTATTTCCAAGATCTTCCTGTTTATATATCTGCACAGTGTTTCTAAACGTAAGGTTTTGTCACATCTCAGCTTTTGCTGTGCTGGGCAACTATTTTTTCCACAAATCCATCCCTAAAAGGTGGCAAATCATGTCCTCCTTGGCTTAGAAATTTCTTTAACATATTTATAGTTATTCAAAGTGAAATTCTTAACCACAGTTCATTTTTCTAGACTAGTAGGTAAATATAATTATCAACTGCAAAAGGAGATAGAGAGAGACATTTCATGATACAGTCGTTTTTAGAGCAGTGACTTCAGATTTCCCAGAATTTTAAATCAAAGATGTAAAAGTTGTGTAGCTACAAAAATAACTAAGTATCTTCTATTTATATAGGAAAATAAGAAGGTAACTTCTTTAAACTCCTAAGACTATAAGGTGACTTTATTGTTCTGCTGAAGTCCATGAAAAACTTTGTTAATTTTTGTGGGGAATTAGAGAAGAAAAGAGACTTGGGACTTAGGTTTTTGGTTTCCATCTGCATACAACAAATGATTACTGCATTCCTCCTGTCCTGTTATGTAAAGAAATTTGTATGGAAAATCCATGCTATGTGCCACACCAGTAACATCTGTATGGTTGCATTAGTGGAATTGGTTTAGCTATGATTGTCTCAGGAAATAAAGAAAAAGGCAAGTTTTGTCAGAAATGTTAATCCTTTTTCAACTTAGAAAAAAACAGATAAACTTTTGGATGCATGGACCCTTCTTCCAGTATCTTTTATGTTTATACAGAGAATATGTTAAGACAACTTTCAAGAAATGGGGCACGTTATTCCACTAGTATTAGAAAAGCTTTTATTGTCTTACACAAGTGCACACAACACGTGATGATTGGTAACAATGTACTCTGTCATAAATTGTTATTATTAATTACTTCTATAGTCCAATAGGTGTGCATTGCATTGTACAGACAACTAAAAACTGACAGCTCCTTACCTCAAGGAGCACGCGATCCAAATTGCACATAAAACAGCAACGGATGACAATAAACAAAGACAGCAGGTGAGGGAATGCAGAAGGCAAAACGTCCATGATTGTGAGAGATGCATTTTGTAAGGTACACAACCTGTTTGTTCCTTTTTTTTTTTTCTGTCATTTAAAATGGGTGTATGAGACACAGGAAAATGCATGACGCATCTGGAATGGCAGCACAGTGAAGCCGTTCGTGTTTGAGTTGAAGGACTTGGAGGAAGAGATATGAGGTGGTCTACCCAGTAGAAAAGGGCAAATAACATCTGTCCTGGATGTTCTGAGCTTCTCAGTGTAGAGTTACGTTGCGTATGAGATTGTATGCTTGCAACACCATCTACACGAGGCTTATCGTCAGCTTAAGTTAAGAACTGACTTTGGTGCAGAGGGACAGGCATAGATTATCCAAGCTCAAGAATGATCAAGCAGGAAGTCCAGCAAAGTTGCAGGGAGCCTTCAGGTTTTAATAAGGAGCTCCTGACTAAACTGAAATATAAAAATGAATCATACAAAGATGGCAGTAGGATCAGATCAGCCAGAAGTTAGGACACACTGTCCAAGCAGGCAGGAATGTGTTTATGAATAACTAAGCCCACCTGGAGTTGAATCTTGGCAACAAAAAGATCTTCTTCAGGTATATCATAAGCAAAAGGAAGGCTAGGGAAAATATGTGCTTTCTTCTGAATGGGAATGGGGTTCTAGTGACAAAGGCTATGGAAGAGGCTGAGGTACTCAATGCTTCCTTCACCTCAGTCTTTACTTGTAAGACAAGACTTAAGGAATCCGGGGACCCTGAGAGCAGTGGAAAAGTCTGGAGCAAGGAAGACTTGGAGGAGGAGAGGGAGATCAAGGAACATTAAAACAAACTGGACATGCACAACTCAGCAACCTCGTTAAGTTCAACAAAGGAAAGCGCAAAGTCCTGCGCCTTGGGAGGAACAACCCCAGGCACCAATATATGTTGGGGACTGTCCAGTGGGAAAGCAGCTTTGCAGAAAAAGACCTGAGGATCCTGGTGGACACTAAGTTAAACATGAACCAACAGCGTGCTCTTGAAGCAAAGGTGGCTAATAGTATCTTGCTCTGCATTGGACAAAGTATTTCTCATTGGTCAAGGGAGGTGACTCTTCCCCTCTACTCAGCACTGGTGAAGCCACACCTGCAGTTCTGTGTCCTGTTCTGGGTTCTCCAGTGCAAGAAAGACATAAGCATACTGGACAGAGTCCAGTAAAGGGACACAAAGATGATTAAGGGAGTGGAGCATCTCTCCTGTGATGAAAGGCTTGAGAGAGCTGGGACTGTTTAGCCTGCGGGAGAGAAGGCTCAGGATGAGGATGCATGAATCTTGTCAATGCATATAAATACCTGAAGGGAAGATGTACAGAAGACAGTGCCAGGCTCTTTCAGTGGTGCCCAGTGACAGGATGAGAGGTAATGGCCACAAGCTGAAACACAGGAGGTTCTGTCTGACCATTAGGAAATTGGTTTTTTTTTTTGCTGTGAGAATAACTGAGTACTGGCACAGGTTGCTCAGAGATGTTGTAGACTCTTCATTCATGGAGATACTGAAAACCTGACTGAACATAGCCCTAAGCATCCTGCTCCAGCTGACCCTGTCCAGAGCAGAGCATTAAACTGGATGGTCTCCAATGGAGCCTCCTGGTATTAGCCATTCTGTGATAGACCAGGCCATTACAAGGAGAAGTCTCACAGCTGTTCTGGGTTACTCTTTGCATCAAGAAAGTCACAACGTGGATTTCAGTAGCTTTTTCATTTTAATGTAGGTAAAATCACAGTGTTTTATTTAACACCACTTATGGAAAATACCTATGTAAAGAAAAAAAGAAACAGCATAAGTATGATTACTGTTGTAATTATCCATAGAGAGAAGATATTATATTATTTGCATAATTAATTTTATGTACAAATGCATCAAAGGTAATTTAGTATGAAACATTATATTAGGTTCTGCCAATAGCAATGAAGAGAGCCTTATTTCATTTCATTGCAGTTCAAAAATACTCCTAAGGGTGCTTTTTCTAATTTCCTGTTTGGGGAACCAACTGTGCTATTAGCAAAACAAAATCCTGTATTGTTTTTAGCAGCAATATTCAGTTTTTATAATGATTATTTCTTGGGGGAAATATGCAGACATTGAGATGGAAGAGATAAGCAAAGTGACATATAATCTTTAGAGTTAAATCCTGAAAGCATGTTCAACGTGATGTTTGTTGTGACACATAGTTTATTGGTGTTCCTAACCTCATGACACCCTTTTAGGTACATTTATAATTAACTATTACTTTAGCCATATTTATAGCAGCATTTTATTTAGAAAGTATCCAATGAACATAGTACTTTCCTGGAAAATATAACAGTTCTTCTATCGACATAGAGTAATACTGATATAATACAATTATTTTTGTTAATTAAATGCTAAAATTGAGACAGAGAATGACTAAGACATTCTCAAGATTGGTGTGATTGCCTGGATCACAAAAGAATGCAATTGAACCAAACACTTCATCAAAGTGGAAAATTGTTTCTTCTGTATCCTTTCCACTGTGTAGACTAAATGAGTGTACTAAACCAGCACATTAACATTCACATACAAGGTAAACAGGATATATATCATACGTATGAAGTAGTCAATTTAACAGTGCAGTACACATATACTAGATATCTATCTAATTAGATATTTAAATAATGTTTGTTTTTATTTCTGGTACAGTTCTTCTTGAGAGCTAAGTGCACTCAGCTGAAGTTTATTTGCTGCTTGAGTCTCTCTAAACAGAATAATTTTTTAGAGAGTGCCTATGAGCTACCCATGCAAAAAGAAAACATTAGTCAGTGACAGAAAATATTGCATGGTAGAGTGTTATTTGTCTAAGGACTATGTTGGTGTTTATTTTGGATGTGTTGTTTGTATTTAGCTTATGTTTTGTGTTTATTATGATTCTTTTGTCCTCATGACTATTTTGCTTTATGATCTGATCAATTAAGAATTTTTTAAAGACTTTTACAAAAGCTACCGGTTTAGTTCAATATAATTTCATTCATAAGAATTTTTTATTCTACAGTGTCACTTGAATGTCCTCTAAAAGCTGCTGAATTTTTACTGAACTCATGGCTATTCAAGCTGTGTATACCTTTGATTTTGTCATAGTAGCTTTTAAGAGTGCCCTTTCAAGTGGAGAGGAAACAAACAGTGAATTATCTCCTTCTAACTCTTGCCTCCTTTTTTTGTTCTTCCACCCTTCAGGACAGCAATGAAGCACACATTTAAACATTAATATATGCCAGGATCTTGTGGATCACATAAGTTCTGTGTGTATCTGAGTGCTTGTCTAAAGCACAGTTAAGGTAAGACAGGTTAAAACCAAAACAAAACCAAGCAAAAATAGCAACAAAAACACCCAAAGCTGATCTTACCAAAAAATACACCCAAAGTGATTTATAAATGCTCAACATTCGCAGCTTTTCAAATACATATCCTGCCAATGGAATGATGGGCTTGATGCTCATAGGTGGCTAGCAGATATGAATTTATGGCACTGAGTCATCTCAGAAATGTATCTCACATTTGGAGGTTCTGTTTTGCCCAAGTGCTAATAAAACTAAGTAAAACTACATAATACTTTGGACAAAAATGCTGACAACATTATTCTCCTTGCATTGCTAAAGTTTCTCATTTGGGGATAATTTTTCCAAAGGAAAAGTTGTTGGAAAAGTGATTTTGTTTTGTGTTTCTGAAGGTATATGGGACTGAATCATGAAAGACATGGCTGGGGCAAGTGAAAGTGTTTCAAGCTTCTTTTGGGTTTATTATGACTATATTACACACCTTGTATTAGGAAAAAAAAAAAAAAGGAAAAAGATGAAACAGAACCCCCTTTTTGTGGCTATGTTTATATCAAATTGATTAGGACTCTAACAAAAACCATCTGTTTTAGCACAATCCTCAGTCTTCAAGAAGAAAAAAAAAAAAAAAGAATAAAGAAATTAAGTAAAATGTTAGGAATGCTTGCTGCCTACTCTGCTAAACAAAAACAGAGTAAGGAATCCCGTCTCACAAGATTTGCTGTGTTCATGGCTCTGATTTGACAGACACCGAAGATTCTTAATGACAGCACCATAAAATCAGTTTCAAGGGGGCAATGACAAGCCTAAAGACCAAAGGAGACAGGGCAAGAACCCATATTTTTGGGCTAAGTATCTTATGACAGGACCCTGAGGATGCTTGGTAATAGAGAAAATCTAGACACATGTTAAGCTGATGGATACTGAAAAGTATTACCTATTGGGAAAACTCAGAAAAACAACCCAAACTAACTTTTCTGTTACATAATCAAGAGTTGGAGGTCACAAATGCCAACTCCTGGTCTTACATTCTCCAAAGCCTCATATTACTTTTTGCTCCAGTCTCATATGGGCACAAGAACATAGGAGTAAAACTAGTAGAAATGGGAGTAATTGAGCAAAAGAGATGTGATCTCTCTCGGCTCATTTAGAGAAACGAATTATTTTAATTGCAAGTCTGACACATCTTTATAGAGTGCATAAAAATATAGGCCTGAAGATTTTTTTTTTTAAGGTTGGCCTACAGGGGTTCATTCAAATCTTTGCTGAACAGCTCACTGAAGCTCTAATTGAAACATTTAATTTGGTGCTCCATAAAAATGCTTCAAAATACATTTTATCACAGTACCGGCAAATATTAAATATTACAAGGAGGGAAAAATGATCCTGTGAAAAATTGATTTTTGCTTCAGAGGTGCCAGAAGGAAGCTAATTAACAAAATGCACACTGCATACATGAACTAAGTTAGTTTTGATTATACGGTGAGATACTCAGTGTGAAAGGACAATGTAGTTTTTCATTGTTTTTTCACTCTCTTTTAAGTAATATTTGGGATGACCTGTACACATATACATATGAATAACATTGTGCTCTCTTTGCATACCTGGTATTCATTTTAAACACAAACAAAGGAATCAAGGACAACAGTAACATAAATCAAGGACGGACTGAAGGAAACTGAAGCTACATGAAATCTGTCTCTCTTCTTTTTTCTTTTCTCTTTTTCTTTCTCTATGTGTGTAATATAATGGCTTTTGAAGAAATTCTCAGTTGTGTCTGACATTTCTACCTGTGAATGCTGATGTTCACTGGGGCATACTAATGGGGAAAACAATGTATAATTGAGTGTCTTGAAGTAAAATGACGGTCATTTTAAAGATATGCATGGAGGAGTCTTAGCCGCTAATAAATGCAGCCTACGTAACCGAAGATTGATAAGAAGATGAAGCACTATATGTCTGTGAAAGAACATGTGGAAGTTAAATCCTTCCCCTGAATGAAATTCTCTGGCTAATTTTCCTCTCTTCTAAAACTGACACAAAAAGTCAAGTACTGTTCTTTCTCAAACTGCTTTGCAGTTTGCCATGGGCCCAGGAGAGAAATCCAAACAAGGCATGAGTCCTGCAAGGCACTGGTAGTCTGAGGCACTGTAAGCACAAGGGTCACCACTTGAAGGGCATACATGGGATAGCCACCATCAAAGTTGCCAAGAAGATATCTTGGACAAGGGTCAGGAGACATGAATTCAGCTTACTCAGTAGCTTAGTCCATCAAACCACTTTATTGGCAATGTTGTCCTGTGAAGTGGTCATGGCTCAATTATTCTTGGGGAAAACACGTTTTCATTCTTTTTTCATTATACCAAATTATTAGTAGTTCTATTTTAGAATTAACAGGCAATTAATGATGTAGAGATATTTTTGTTCTGTTGTTTCCTTTACAAAGATTTGCTTAATAAAGCATGAATTTCCTGTGGGTTTTAACCCATTAAAAGAATAAAGAATGTTTGACCAATTGATGAGCCATTATTCAAGCAAAACAAGACAGGAGCTCCATCTTGAATTGTTTGCTAAAACTCATCAACTTAAGCAGAAGGAAGCTACAGTAGTATATTTTATCAGTATTACAAAACTGTTTGGTTTTAAATAAACCTAGTGAATCTGTTTGAAAGGTGAATGAAAAAAAAAAATCCATTCCAAAATCAAAAATATCAAGATGTCAGATTTCCAGAAAATATTGATATAGAACTACAGAATCATTTTTGTGTAAATTATTACATATTTTTCATATGGTCAGAAATACTCCCGAGTCTTCAAAACTCATAATGTTGCTCTTACTATGCTTGAATTTATCTCAAGTTTTCTGGTGAGATTAATGTTTATTCTCTGCTCTAATATAAGAAATAAAATTAAGCAGAAAGAGGTGATTGAGATCAAAAGACATATAATTAATTCATACATTAAAACTTAAACATGAATAATGCCAGCATTTTGGGGGTTTTTTTTAGAGTTTATTTTAGTCAACACCAAAGAAGTGAGGTTTAATAGGTCAAATTGCTGCAGACAATATAGAAAGTAGGGCATTAGTTAAATGAAGCTGTTCTGTGAGCAGGGAAATTGTGGAAGGATAGATAGATAGATAGATAGATAGACAGACAGACAGATAGACAGACAGACAGGGCTGAGATAAATGAATTCTGTGTGTTACATTCTTTGTTACATGTGAAACTGAAATATATGTTACAGTGTTGTAAGCAATCCAGTCTTGAAAAGGTGAACTGTACCTGTACTGAAATAGTTCCTAAAATTCAAACAGTAAAAGGAACCAGTAACACTACAATAGCACTAGGCAGGAGAAGAAAAAAATATTGTCAGACATCTAAAATCCAAAGGATGGGGTATTTTTAACAAAATAAAAGATCATTTAGTCTTGGAGAAGTTACAGAGAGAAAGAAGTAAAACTGCCTGACCCAGGTCAGATCAAACCCTGAACCTGGTCAGATCATACCATTCATTCTTTTGTGCCCAGCTCACGTCAAGATAATAGATCAAGATAAAAGCACTTGAGGTTTTAAGACTGCCTTTTTAGAAGTACTGTCACCTTTGAAGGTGTCCAGTATTAAAAGCCATTTCTCTTTATACTGATGAAAATATTTTTCTCTGTTCTAGAATTATAAAGTTCCCAAGATGAGTGTAAACCAAAATGATGGAAAGAAATATCTACTTTAAATAGACATATTGATAATTATTTTTCCAATTGATCTCAAGATCCTAAAGTGAGTCTGTTTTTATTGGGAAACATTAACAACCAAAAAAAAAATCAATTATAATTTACATTTCTTAGCACAATAAATGAACAACTTTTAAATTACCTCAGCTTTTCAATTGAAGTTCTGTAGCAAAATGATGTGCAGAGGACACTACACAGAACCAAAGACCACACAAAGTAAAAATGTGTGACTCAGTAAGTCAATAGAGCAACTCTGAAACAAATAAGTCAAGATTGCTCAAAGGTTTCCTGAAAGAGGAAATCTCATGTTGGTAATGTTCAGATATAGAATCACAGAATCACTAAATCACTTAGAGCAGAAAAGACCCTTAAGATTGAGTCCAACCATAAACCTAACATTGATGAGTCCACCAATAAATCATGTCCTTAAGCACCATGTCTACATGCCTGTTAAACACCTCCAGGGATGGTGACTCCACTGCTTCCCTGGGCAGCCTGTTCCAGTGCTTGTAAACCCTTTCTGTTAAGAAGCTTTTCCTAATATCAATCTAAACCTCCCCTGGTGCAACTTGAGGCCATTTCCTCTCATCCTATTGCTTGTTACTTGTGAGACCAACACCCTCCTCGCTACAACCTCCTTTCAGGTAGCTTTAGACAACGATAAGGTTTCTCCTCAGCCTCCTTTTCTCCAGGTTGAACAGCCCCAGTTCCCTCAGCTGCTCCTCATCAGACTTGTGCTCCAGGACCCTCACTGAAAACTTTGTTCTGTTTCTCTTTTTTCTGTAGAAGACAAATATAATTCTTTAAATATTTTAAATACTTTAAAAACCTTTAAAAGGTTGCTCTAGAGAGAAATTATCAAACTATTGCTTACTCATGTTTGTATATAAGAAAAATAATGAGCTTAAATTGTCACAAATGAAATATGAGTGAACACATTCTAAAATGAGTAAGCATTGGAATAAGCTCATTGAAAGAGGTGCAATGGGCAATACTTAATTTTTTTAAATTGCATTAGAAAAAACATTTCAGATACAGCTGGCCTTGTCTTTGAAAACTAGAGACAGACAAGATAAATTCTTTATTCTGTTCTGGTCCATGTCTTATGACTTCTTGATGAGACATCTAATATATTACAAAGTTCCAGTGTAATTTACGTATACTAATGACCCCTTTCATGAAAGGCATCAATTCTTCAAAAACATTAATCAGTTTTTATTTTTCAAGTCATGTCTGAAAGTGTATTTCTGCCAATACTGATGCCAGAGCAATTTGAGATTTGAGAATGCCTAAAACTTGTAAGAAGGCCAGCAATAAAAAGATTGTGTTCTGGTATTGTGTTCTATTATGTCAATTTTAAAACCTGTGGGCAAGCAGTAGAACATTTATAACATTCCAAAGTGCTTCTAATGTTTGTTTTAAAAACATAGACAAAACCTTCAAGACATGAAAACATTATTGTGGTGGCAGGCAGCTGCATAGACACCACGTATCATCTTATGTACTTAGAGGTACATAGATATGAGAGCTGAATGAACTACCTACCAGTCTGTTCATTTTTTTTAAAGGCAATATATTTCTTCCTGGAAAATGCACATAGGTGTTTCATCTAAAAGTTGTCAAATGAGAATGTACTCATGCCCAACTTAACTGTTGCAACTTAATACCTTTAAGTTTGAACTTCCTCGCTTCAAATTCCAGTTGTTGGACCTCATTGTGTTTGGGTTGGGGTTAATAACTCCTACCTTCAGCCTCAGTAAAGATATGTGTTCAGTGTCATTTCAGTTGGAAGAGAACCTCAGGACCATCGAGTCCAACCATAACCTAAATCTAGCACTAAAACCTGTCCCTAAGAACCTCGTCTAAATGTCTTTTAAACACCTCCAGGGACGGTGACTCCAACACTTCCCTGGGCCGCCTGTTCCAATGCCTGACAACCCTTTCTGTGAAGAAGTGAAGAAGCTCCCAAAGATATGATCATGCACAGCAGGCCTGTGTCACAGAATGGCATAAAACAAGACGGACCCTATGAAACACAATCTTCTCACTGAAACACTCTTTTCTGAAAACCTGTGTTGATGTTGTGTATTCCAGCATATAAACTACTCTAACTTAAAAAAAGAGCTGAGTTTCATTCTCCCACTGCTTAGTTGATTTTTCTAATCTAAAATAAGGCTTCTTACCATCAATACATAACTTTTTTTCCCCTCCACAACCAGTTTATACCCATTTAATTGCCTTCTAACATTGTCCTTTATTTCAAACAGCCCTTACCTCAAGGCAAGCAGAGCCTGGCTTCAGGTTCAGGTGGGCTCAACAGTGTACAGTGATATGATACTTGACTAGGTCAGCTTAAAATTTTTGCTTGTTCAGTTTTTTTTAGCTTATCATATCCAAACTGGTGACTTAACCGTAATTTGTCACTGTTATTAAACTCAAGCCTTTGTCTTTTCCAATCCCTAACATTCTGTAATTCCATTGATCCCAAGCCACTTTATTAACTCAGCAGCTTTTATTTTTCATCCCGTTTCCAGACCTCCCATCCTCAGGATGGTACAGCTGTACCATTTGGACATACTTTGTATATGTTGTATTTTAATCCAGCTACACATCACACACAGACATTCACTCACTCCTTCCCCCACAGTGGGGTAATGGGGAGAATTGCATGTGTAGAGACCATTTAATAGGACAGAAAAGGAAAATACTACTACTGCTGCTACTACTACTAGTAGTAGTAAAAGAATATATAAAACAGGTGATGCACAATGCAATTGCTCACCGCCTGTTGACCAGTTCCTAAGCAGCAGTTGTCCTTCTCCCAACCCAGCTGATTCTCCCAAGTTTATGTATTGAGCGTGACATCATATGGTATATAAGCATGGAATATCTCTTTGGGCAGTCTGGCTCAGCTGTCCTGACTGTGTCCCCTCCCTGCTTCTTGTGCACCTCCCTGCTGGCAGAGCATGCTATGCTGAAATGTCCTTGACTTAGTGTAAGTACTACTTAGCAACAACTGAAACATCAGTTTGTTATCAACATTATTCTCACACTAAATCCAAAACACAGCACTATACCAGCTACTAGGAAGAAAATTAACACTATCCCAGATGAAACCAGGACATATGCATATATGTTTGTATCTGTTACATATGAATAAGCTTCCAAATTTCCTTAACACAGTTACCGTCTGTGCCAAAGTTTTTAGTGAAAATGTCTGACAAGATTAGGTATTCAATTGGTCATTCCTGTCTAGGCCCTGAGAGCACAGACCCGATGTCCCTGCCTGGCCTCCCCGAGGTCACCCTGCCCATGGGCCCAAACCTCATGTCACCCCTCGGACCCTCAGTCCCTACCCTAGTAATACTGTAGCAGCGCCGGACCGCTGCTCCCCACAGCCCTCCCTTGGGCCTCGAGACTGGCGCCCCCCAGCTGCCCTGCTTCTCTCTGAGGCGGTAGGAAGGGCCCAGGCTGTGAGGTTCTGCTCTGCCCCCTCGGGGAACCACCCATGGCCACTGGCCCCTGGGACCCCCCAGCCCATGTGGCACTCTGACACTTCCTTGATGCCCTCTTTCCATGGACCAGCTTTCAGTACAACCATAATGGTCCGTTTCCTACTCCGTCATCCCTGGTTTAGATAATAATTTCTATAAGCATTTGCACGGGTATGAGTTTTATAGTGCAGTTTGCTTTGAATTTTACTTTGGTATAGAACTGTGCCGTGTTTCGCTCCTCAGAGAATAAAACCTAGCCACCAGTTTTACCCTGGGTAGCTATTAACCACAGAGAAGGAGCTGCTGCAAATGAACTTTCAGGAAGACATCATGACTAAAGCTTTTTATGCCAAAGAATTGCCAGAATATTTTCCTGTCAACAAAACAATAAGGCAACATTATGTTAGTCAAAAATACACTCTTGGTGCATTTAACTTTTGAGTCTCTTTGGAACTGCAGTCCAAAATTGCTGATGTGGTTGACGTTTGACAGGCCACTGCTGAACCTTTCTTTATTGCTTGTCACCCTTTTCTTCTGGATTATATTACCGAGCCTGGTGGGAGCTGAGAGAACTAAGCTACTTACTATGAAGTAACATTTGATATCAGATATCCTGCAAGAATATTCAGGGTTTGTGCATTTCAGGGACTTGGCAGCAATTCTATGTGAACAACTGAAAAATGCAAGATATGTAAAAGTCTGTATTGGAGTATTGGCACGTAATAGTGACTATTCCAGTCAGAAATTACTCACTGTTTTAAAAGTTGATAAAATCATTATCAGAAGGTTCAGAGATAAGCATTGTCAAGCTAAGTAGAAATATGACCTGTGAAAGACCAGCAAATTGAAGTTGAAATAATGTGAACATGCTTTCTGCCAATTTAAAAATTACTTACTCTTTCCATTATGTTCTCTTATCAGTATACCTAAAATAATTCACGGGCCATCAAAAAGTGTTAGGCAGCATAATTTTATTGATAACATTCAAGTGTGAGGTGAAAGTTCTTCCAGTACAAGGTCCATGTCTTGAGGTGCTCATGCACTTGTTTATGGGAGAATTTATTTAATCTGGCTTTAGCCATCTAAAAGTTTTCTTTAAATGTCTCATCTACTGTAACTATATTTAATAGTGAAAGAGCACTCACAGGAGTCTTATTCCCAAACATATTAAAAATCAGTCTTCACACTCGAATGTTTTTGATAACTGTAAAGAGAACCCAAATAAATAATCACTTGGGTATCTAGACCTTTGCTGGGTAACATTAGGTGGGAAAAATAATACATTTTGCTGAATATGATGTTCTTTGTTGCCTGTTCTGCACTGACCTTTTATATCACAGTTTATCTGAGACTATGATGGTGACAATAGTGTGTGTTTTATGGGAAGGAACATAAGAACGGCTGAATTACACAAAAGGTATAAATGAAGATATGCAGGCCTTTAATAATGCATGACAGAACTGAAATGGGGTGGAAAGCATTTAATTTTCTTGAGAATGACTCATCTTTCCAAAAAATTGCATTGTAAGAGAGAAAAATCACAACCCCAAACAATACATTTCAGAGCTTTAGCCATCACAGAATGTTAAGGACTATATATATGATGAACATGCTACTGCATTTGGGACCTCAGTCATCTCAGCCTCAACAGGCTGTTGCAGTGCTAGGGCTATGGTTCAACAAGGAACTTGAATGAACTAGAGCGTTTTTCTCTGTACAGTTGTGTGATAAAATTAAAGGTATGCTTTAATATGTGTTGCATTGAGGCTGTTAGGCAGACAATATTTTTGACTCTCAGGAAAAGCCAAAATAGCTCTTTTTGTCTATCCCTGTGTGTTAGTTCCTGTCTCATGTTTGGGACATGTGTGGTGCTTTTCAACATTTCAACTTTGCAGCATGTTCTTGGTACATTATGGAAAATCATAAGCACTGTAGGAATACTAAAATTAAAGAATAGAAAAGGAAGGGAGTGCAGGTGACATTTCATTTTCTCCAAGGAGAATTGGGGCCGTTCTCACTTACAGGTTTTTCCTGTTTGATTTCAAAGTTGAAACATTTATAAACATTATGGGCATACTTCAGCCACCTAGGTAGACATGGGATGGATCTAAAGCCTTTGAAAAGACATTTGTTTCTCTGTCAGCTTGGACACTTACTCTAGGAGATCTGATGCATTAACAATAAAGTGCTGTATGGCTAACTCAGGCAGAATACTTTAGCCTGGGTTCTGTTTGGGTTTGTTTCTTTGTCTTTTTTCCTATATCCAACTGTCCCACAACTTTCTCCTGAAAAGTTCATTGAGAAGTTTCATTTTGAAAAAAAAACGCAGACATCATTCCTATGGCTTGACTGCATTACATTAAAAGTTTGGTTGACTATTGTCCAGATTAATAGGGAGCTGGTTGAGATACACTGGACAGTGGGAAAGCCTGGTAATACTGATTGCATGAGCTGAGCTCTATAGCTGAGTTATGCAGGCAGCCTCACCACTAGAGCACAGAGAGCACAGTGCAGAGAAAGTGAAATGCCTCCACAGGAATCAAATCAGGCATAGAAGGGCAGCACCAAGCCAGTTGGTAAGCTTTACTTGACCTCAGTGCAATACATACCTGATTACTTCTGTGTCTCTGTAAATGGGCTTCCTATCATTTCCTGTATAGAAAAGTTCACTAAATCTACATAGAAGCACTTCAGCACAGAGTCTGTGCTGCAGAAAATCAGACTTATTCTTTCTGGGCTGAAGCTGGACCTGAAAGATGTATAGCCAAGTTTTTGCAATGCTGCTCCTGGACAGTGCATGTACTTGCAGATCAAACATATATGGAGTTAGCTCCAATGTCTCTCTGTAATATAAATTATAAAATTCCACTGGTATTCCTCTCAGGTTTACATAGCTGCCTACTGCTAAAAAAATTGTCTTGCCCCTTATTCTGACAATCCAGCCAGTTGAATTCCTTTTAACAGATGTTTAACAGATATTTCCCATCCTAGGTAGCTAACAGACAGGTACAGACAGTATTTCAAGGACATCTCATCCTCTCCAAAAGACTTTAGACTCACAAGTGACTCAATAAACATGTGTTGGTGTGTGCAGACATTTTGTGTTGCATTGGCCCAAATGTGTCCTTAGGAGCCCAGGTTTCTCAAAGAGTTCACTCAGGACTAAGCAGACATCCAACCTATTGGATGGCACACAAACTTACTTGGTAAGAAAAAAACGGAATCTAAAAAAGCCCCTGTATAAATAGAACCTTTAATCCTTCTGATGTAGAGCAAAGACAGGGAGAAAATTGTCTGTCAAAAAACAGCTGGCACAATAAACCTAAAAGTTCTCTCACTGACATTAGTCAAATCTCCGTAGGGGAAAAAATTCCATGCAATTCTGCAATTCTATGTCAAAACAGAAGAACAACAGAGTACAGTTTGTTGCATGAGAACTGATGTGACAGAAGCTCAACACAATCCATCCATATCAGGTGATAGTTTTTAACAGCATTCCAAAAACAAAAAAAAAAAGTTTGTTCAGCAGACAGTTCAACAAGGTCTGGTGTATCACTGATAACTGTGATGCTTATTATGTCTCTATCACTAGTACTAATATGGTTAAGGAGCAGAACATGCTAATATGTGTAATAACTTTAATCATGGTACTGATTTCTTATAGGGAGTTTACACTGTGTTCTGAAACAGCTGAGGAGTATCACCTTTTGGAATAGAGAGCTACAGGCTGTAGAGAACTCATAAGATTTGTGTGCAGATAAAATTTGCTTACATTAATGCTATTTTACATGACAGAGTAAAACAGCATGACAATTTACTTTCTCAAAGGAAAGCATGTGCTGAACCGCTTTACTTATAGTCAGCTGCTTCAGCTAACAATGCAGTTCATTAGGACTAGTTCAGCTGGTGCTCATCAGGATTGGTTCAGTGATATTGATAATGCCATTAAAACACACAAAACAATGACAGCATAATAAGTCCTATGGTTTAGCATGGAGATCAAAATCACCATGACCACAGAATGTAATGTCAAGTATAGCCTTATCTTGCTGTCAAGGTTATCATAGACAACAATTCACACCTATGACCTGATCTTACTCTCATTCAAATTGTGGCAAAAGACCAAACAACTTCCATCATTGGTAGACTGTAACTATAAATCGTATTTAGTCTTTGGTCTTAGATATTGCTCTTGTCCAGATGCAGTTCAAACTTTTAGTTTCTATTGGAAATAACACTGTTAAAGTCATACATATGATCAAATACAATTTGCAAACAGCTTAAAGACTTGAGATGTATTTTAAAACTAACTTCTGAGGCACAGTATTGTTAATAACTTCCCTTTATGTTCATAGTTATTTTGATAAGTTTAATCCCATGTAGCTTTTTAAATGTTTAAAGACCATAAAACATAACATTGTTCATTAGAAAAAAAGAAACAGCAGCAGCTCTTTTATAACAGAATGTAATTTACTGTGTGTGTTATTAACATAAAAGGATATATTGAAATATTTTTTAAAACTGTTATAATCTTTAATGATAGTAAACAACTTTAATGTTTCTGTAGTTTTCTTTTCTCTGCATTATTTTTATTATATCATCTATCATTTTAACTTAAACTACTTCTGCCATTGGCAAGAGGGAAAATCCTATCTATTTCTTTGTTAGAATGAAGTCTTCATATACTCTGATTTATGAAGGAACCTCATTGTGTGCCCTCAATGTGTGAGTAGGAGGTTAGATTATTTTCACACATATAATATTTGTTAATAATTTCAGATTAAAATCATCCTTAGAAAGGTTACTCACAGTTCAAGTAAATGATCTTAATTTATTAATTTGAGAAAAAGCTATTAAAATATGTGGAGAAGTGACGGATTCGAGTAACGAGAGCAAGAGGGTGAATATCTCTTTTGGGACAGGGAGAAGTGTTTATCACATACAGTGCTAAGTAGTCCAGTACAAGATAATTGCAGTATGCCAGAAGTCCAGTGTCACTTATTGATTCCGTGACAATTCATATTCAGAGATATCGTGTATTTTAGTTTCCAAGTATGCCGTCCAAGGATATTTTATCAGCCTCCTTTTAGGATTAGGAATAAGAAATTGCAGATGGAACAGCGTAAAATGTTCTAATATTAATAACAGGCAGGAAGGCCATGGATAAAAAATGAAAAATAATACTAAATATTCTATATAAATATTTTGCAGCAAGCACGAAAAGCTAAATTTTACTCACATTCCCACATTATATCCCACAGCTTAGTACAATTACACATTATTTTGTCACTGACAGAGGAGAGCTTAGTCTTGCCATAGTTTTGAAAGAAAGTGGAAGATGCTAGAGAAAGTTGACATATGCAGATACGAGAGGCAGAAGCTACAAAGATTTTTCATTCTGCAAAAGCATCTCCAGAAGCTACAGGAACACATATCTTTGATAGTGTCCTACCTACTTGCTCTATGTGGTGTACAGAAAACTCTCTGTAACACTTGTCTGTAAAACATCATGTCTCTCAATGAACAGCTAAGGGACATGCTTCTTACCAGAAATGCACTGACTGGGTTTGTCTCCAGAGATTTGAATACCAAGGAACAAGCTCCTCTAGGCAGTCTGAAAAGACTCTGAACAGACCTCTGTAAAGCAGCCGTGGGAATAGACTCAAAGGGTAAAAAAAAAAAAAGCTTTCCAAAGGTCAAGGCATTATATGGTGGAGTCAGTGAGCCACAGAAAATAACTCCTATTCAAGAACAGAACAAGCAGAACACTTCGAACAACCCTGGGTATGGAGAGTATTGGAGATGCTGGATAGGAAAACAGGAAAAAGTACAACATTGCTTACTGATAGTATTAGACACAGTTGATGTGATTAAAGTGAGAATAAAAGACACAACTCCTTCACGGGTCTTTCTTGAAGATACATCGTTCTTTCATTCACTTTGCACCTTAGTTAAAGTGGGAGAAAATAATAATTCATAGAAATGCCAGATTTTTTTTTGGTTTTGTTTGCTGGAAGATGGTGAGGATTAAAAAGGCTTTTTTGTTCATATGCTGTTATAGAAATTATTTTATTAACTGTTTTACCAAAAATAAATTTATTATTTCTAATACCCTGCAGATTCTTTTCTGAAATTCTCAGCTGACTGATCCCCATCCTGTATTTCAACAGTAGATACAGAAGCAGGATTCCATCACCTGTTTCAGTGCAATAAACAGTCAGTTTCAACAGTTCTTTAAATTACGAATATACAGGGCAGGTACAACATTTGAACTATTGATTTACCTAAAATTTAATCTTGTGACTCACTGACAAACTGCAAAATATTCATAGGATATATCAAGAAAATATTTGGAGTTCTGCTTATGCTGGATCTCAGACATACAGTTTTGCACAAGGGAAATACAGTATTACTTAGTGACAAGAAATCCCTGATGGTGCAAATGACATTGCTCTTTTCCCTTTAGTAAGACAATTTGCACCAAATGAAAATATTTGCTCTTTCAGATATCTCTCACAATAGCAACTGTCAATCTTGCAGTTGATGTGATTATACATAATTCTGAATGCAGTCTATCAGGCCTTGAGGAACTTGCATTCTTTGTCTTTTCCAGAGGTAAATAAAAATTAGAAAATCCTTTCCAAATGAAAATATTCCAAAAGTAATTACTATTTTCCTGAAAGATCAAAATTTTTGCATTATTTAATCTTCATGGATGGTATAATGACCACCCTAAATTCTAAAGTGTTTTTCAATAATATTTGTTCAAGAGGAATAAACATTTCTCATTTATTTAAAAAAATTATGCAGGAAAAATTCTTACTAATTTTTTAGATTGTTTTTATGGGATAGATTTCCTCAGACAGTTATTTTTGTGCCTTCTAGTTTTACATAGGTGGTTAATAAAAAACACATCCACTGCAATGTTGGAAAAAGATGCACAATACTTGAGGTATTCAGACAACTTGGCAGAGATCATCTGTCTTGGAGACTGGAACCAAACATCAGAAGAATGTCATTGGCGTTCCAGCTCCGATTGCCAAGATATCTTTTAGATTTGTTCTAGTGAAACCTGGAATGTCAAAGGTATGAAAATGATAAGTACTGCGAGAACAAAATATCCTGACATTCATTTAGGTAGTGCAGATGTGGTTGTGGGTGATGTTTTGTTTATGATTACTCTGATTTTACCTGAGTAGATTGAAATCAATGCATTTGATATGTTATTGTATCTGAATTTTCTCTCTTAGTCTCTGCAGAATAGTACAAACTATTTTCCTTGTTCAAGAAATGCAGCATTAATAGAAACTTAAGTAGCTCAATCATTCATTTAGCTATAGTTGTGGTACTGAACAAATCTGGATGAATGACTAAAAACTGAAACTTGACTCAAAGGATTAATTTGTCTGAGAAAAGGTGTGTAAGCGTGGAGTTATAATATAGATCTTTCCCAAGCTGAAAGCATCTATACCTGATTGGAAGCAGCACAAACCAGTGACAATTTGCTACAGATAATGGAAACAATAAATATGATGGTCACATATTATAAACACCTAAAAAAGAAGGAAAGCATTTTTACTGTGACCTCTTCCACTCTCATCTTGTAGTATCATTGGTATTATTAATTGTATCAATTGTCTAATATTAACTGCAAAAGACTTGGTAATGACATTTTATATGTTCATGCAAAGTAATCACTGCTGACTTGTTACCCATGAGGGGCAGTTTTTCCTTTTCCAAACAGAGGCACAATTTTGCCTGTTGTGTTTAAGAAGTTTCATTTACTTTCTCTTTTTTAAGCTTTATTTTCTACTGTCAGTTATTTTCAAGGTTAATGAACTGGAAATTAGTTTGCCTTTGCAATTCCCAGAATCTAACATTGATGGAATCTCCTGTGATGTGAAATTCTGTGGCAAAGGTAAAATACTGGCAATGAGTGAAAAAACACATAGAACATTTCTGCATGCGTGGGTTTCTAATGTTACACACAAATTAAAGGCATTGATTAATACACTTGTAATTACTTTCTTTCTCCAGTAATACTCAGTTTTAAGGGCAATAATAGCACAGAACCCTATGGTTAATTGTGTGTGTTACAGCTCCTAAAATTGTGTACACGATTCATTTGGAGGTCTTGCGATGTACATACACAAGCCAAATAAATTAAAAATAAAGACCTATTATTAATAATGATTTTTTGACACTTGGCATAGTCTTTTGTGTTCATAGAAAAATAGACACACAGCTGTTAATTGACATGGTAAGTAATAATCCTTTGATTACTGTAGCTAAAGGCTGTCCTTTAATGGATTTTACTTGTCACTTTTAATTCTTTTTAATCTTTGTCTGCATTTCATTAGAATGGTTTTATCATTCTGATGGCCCTCCTGTCGTTATTCTGATTGAGTTAATGGGTTGTCGTCATACTGCAGAGTTCCCGTATAAAATATAATAGCGTTATATTTATAGTCTTCACGGACATTTTTAAGATGATTGCTTTGCCAATCAGCTTTTCTAGTTTTACATAGTACTTTATTGTAAAAGGAATGCTGTATTTCGCTTTCTCTTGCCTGCTATGTACTCTGAGCAAAGCTTCCATCTTAATCTTCATGACTTAATCTACCTAGAAAATTCAACAACCAGTTGGTGAGGGAGCTGGACAAGGTCTGTTATAATTTTCTGTCTTGCTCTTCAGATGCGATTTTGACTTTCTGTTTAAAAGCTACATGCCTGCACTGCCGTTTTCCTAACAGATGATACAGGTACTTAAATATTATTCAAAAAGTTACCTGAGGTTTCATAATGCAGATATTAAAGTGGAATTGTTACTACTTTGTGTTCTCAACTACAGCTGTATGGGTGAATGATGCATGATATTTAGGCCTTAATGCTTCATTTGCTTATCTTTGGAAAAAGTAGTGTTCAAGGTATTATATTTCTTCCACATGTTATGGAGGAGTCTCATAAATTGTTAATAATTTTAAAGATAATTCCATTTAATGGAAGAAAACCTGGTTAAAAATTGTAGAACATCTGTCAGGCAGCTCATTATTACTTTTTCAGTTATATTATTTAAAAATTATTTTGGTTGCTTACAGAGTAATACTTGGGTAGACAAGAATGTTTGTCTTTTTAGGTTGAGAGAAGCAATATACTATACAATAAATTACTATAGAGGATCCATTAATACAGTATTGATTATTATACCTCTGATACAAGTCCAACTGTTGGTATTGAACTATATAATACTCTGCTGCAGAAGAGATGTCATAATCGTAATAGACAACATGTTATGATGTGATTTTGGAAAGTTTCGTGTAGTATGACTTGTTTATAACAATGAGTTAACCTTGTCTACGAGCTAGGAAATGAATAAGATATGTGGAAAATACCTACCTAAACTAATACACTTTTATTTTTTAAATAATTACAGTGTAAAGATTTAATTTCTCTCTTTTCTGTAGAGATCTGGTAAAATGGAATGCAATTTCCTCATAGCCTTCGTTCTTTGAAATTGACTTACATTTATTGTCTCAAAATTGTTGATGAAGAAGCAGAGATATACTGATAATGTATTATATTGGTAGGTAAGTTTTTCAGCACTGTAAATAGAAATGCAGAACATTTCTTTAAACAGTCTTCTGTAAAGAAAAAAATATCTGCTATATTTGGATCAGTCTCTGCAGTGTTAAACAATATTTTCTTGAAGAGGGCTAATTACATGCCTTGTGATACTTAAATCTATTACAGTATTAAGTAGCACAGAATAAAAATGCTGCCTCTGTCACTATGTATATATTCATATATATACACGTATGTTTGTTTATCCTTACTGTTCTTGCAATTAACTGCTTAATCAGAGATGGTGGAAATGAAGTATTTGTTTTACTTTAGACAATGAATCTTTGAGGCTTATTTGCATGTGCTACATTATTAGCAGACCTTAAGTATGTAACAGATACCTGACTGGGACCTTTGTTCTTTCCAGTTCCTCTGTTTTAAATTGCAGATGTTAGAGCTTGGTGAATCATGTGCTGCCATTGCTGCAATATAATGATATTTTGTTGAAGTTCCAGTTGCAACTGTATTTAAATTCTAATCAGAGATAGAGGCTCCGGAACAAGAACCTCTATGATTTTCTCCTGGAACAACCAGAGAACATCCTTTGGGATGTCTATTTTTTATACAACTGCAATTATTATTATTACATTCCCATAGAGCCCAGGAACTCCAGCTGGGAAGGAATTCCATCTGAATCCTCCTGTACTGTTTCTGCATAAGAAAAATCCAGTATGAACTCTTTACAGTACAGATAAATCTCCTTTTACAAATTCTGTCAAAGCAAATCAAAGTGCAAGTATAAGATATGTAGAAATTTTTTTATAGTAGCAAACTGTGAAATTATCAAAAGCTTTTCAAATATGAATATTTTCAAAACACTCTTCTAATCTGTTTTCCCTTTTTGTGTAGCTACAGCAAAATGGCTCACATCAGCATTTCTACATTGCACAGAAGTCTGTATAACAGCACTGTGAGGAACAGAGAGATTTTAATGGTTCTCAGCCATCCCTATCCTCTTGTAATTTTTAATTATTTCTATTATTGTACCTACTGTCTAAGCTGTTTCCCAGTTCCAATATGTTGGCAGTTATATAGATTAGTGCTTGACTTGGATGGAAGCAGCCTCTGTTGATTTCTATACTTAGTTCATGTCTTTATAGTGTGCTTAAAGACTGGTGCAGGGATCTGTATTGATTAATATTTCTTTCTGTCCCCTATAAATTTGCATTTGTAGATGTTGCCAAACAAACTCAGCAAATTTATTTTGGTATTTTTCTAGCCTGAGTCAAAGGATAGGCAAGAGCTGATGGTGGTTTCATGAGGGACCTATTAAAACACAGTGGTCACAGAACTGTAAAGATTTACCAGAAACCTACAAGGAAATAAAACAGCTCCTAGAAATGTTTTAATGTAGATTTACTCCAGTGAGCTGAATCAGCAGAGAAAAAATCATAAATTTAGAAGTGTTTTATGAAGGATCCATTCATTCTCAAGAGGTCTGCTGGACTACCCTTATACAATAAATGAGGTCGTCTTGGCAGAGGCAGATGAGTGGTGAAACACAAAAGACATGGAAAGAGAGAATGGAAATGCAGAAGATACTGGTTTGAGAAATTGAGGCAAAAATTGACAGAAAGCGGGGGGGGAGGGTATAAAAGGAGGGAGAGACTAAACCAGGAGAACTGAGAAGAGGTAATAAGAGAGAATAAGGGCAAGTTGAAAACAGTTTTTTTTCCAGCTTAGACTGATGACATTTAATGCCCCAAGTCTCTACATATCATAGCAATAATTGGCCTTACCTTTTTCATCTCTCTTTGCTTCAGCACTGCTCTACAGGTTATATTAAAGCTGGTGTAGTACAGCAACAAAATTTAATAAATTATTCATTGAAAACCAGCAACATTTTCTAAATAATGTATTCAATGACTAATATTCAACTAAAAATAGAGTATATTCAGTATTCTGTGCATTTTCAGAGTTGGTTCTTGGTCCACATTTATTATAACTAGGAGACTGATTTATTTTTCTAGGGGACGCAAGCAAGAAATAATACTTTTATCTCTAGTCTCACAAGATAGGATGTATGAGTACATATCAATGTTACAAATTTAAGTTTCATTTTGGTATAGTATTCCAATACTTAAAAATTAACTAATCCCTTCACTGGAACTTAATGGTGGCATAGGTATTAGTGGTAACAATATGATTATGTTCAGAAGAGGAAAATAGAGATAGTTCCAACCAGCTAGATGGATAGTTAGTGCTTCAGAAAAGCTAATTTCAAAACCAAAAGAAAACTGACATAAAACTCTGACTAACAGAAAAAAACATACATGGAAAATTTTGAGTAGAAGTGGATATGAGAAAGGATTTACAGAATAGACAGAAAGCTGCATTATCCTACTGAAAAGTGGAGTAGCAATATAAAGGAAAACAATCATCAACAAAAAACAATGGGGAGAAAGTGGAAGAAAGGATACAGAAATATTAAACAATAAACATGGGAGTATAAAATACACGTTATTTAAAGAAAGATTTTTTTTTTAAAGGATTAAAAGTGATCTGTTGGTCTAAGGCCCGTGAGCTTCAAATAATACATTATGACTGAAATAATAATCTTTGTGGAAGTTATATATCCTATAAGGGTATAAAACTCACATCTTGAATACATTTGAAACATATATACATGTGAAAGGATACAGGAAAGCTAAATATAATCAACAGATATTTGTGTAAAACAAATATGATGAGCATGGAGAATGAGGGTGGTGAAATATTGGCCCAGGTTGCCCAGAGAGGTGGTAGATGCCCCATCCCTGGAGACATTCAAGGCCAGGCTGGATGGGACTCTGAATAACCTGGTCTAGTTGAAGACGTCCCTGCTCATTGCAGGGACAATGGACTAAAGGACCTTTGCAGGTACCTTCCAACCCAAACTCTTGTATGATTGTGTGATAATGGAGCTGAGATGAGAAAGTGCTATCTGTTCCTTTATGAATCATTAACCTAAACACTAAACTCTAATCTACAAAAAATATCCCTTTTTTATAACCACCAGTCCTAGGCCACTTACTGCTAAAAGTCTTTGGTCTTAGCTGGTCCTATGAAATATTTAAATAAATGTTGGGTTATGAGGGATAGTCCAGAAAGCCGAAGGAGGACCGGTACTATGTCAGTATTCAACAAGGCTGGTAGGATGTTCCAGAAAACCATAATCCAACTTCACTTCTAAGCAAAATAATCTAAAAGCTACTGTGGGAAGAGCATTATCAAGACCTTCCAATACATAAAACATCTGTCTCCACAGATGTTCTGTTCTTCCTTGGTCTCTTTCCAGGAACAAATATTATCTTCTCCTACTTACCACTACAGATACCACTACCCTTCTTTGTGGTTGCCAGTGCAAAGAAAGAAGGACTGGTGTAACATATTTTTCTCTTGGTGCTCCTATCATTAGGATGTTTGTGGTGGGAACACGTTACTTCCCTTGCTACATCTCCAGTTAGAGAAAACAACGAATTTAATATAGTGGCTTGGTTAATTAAATTTTTGTCAAGATTTTTAGGAAAGCATGTCATGTCAACCAAGCATTTATTAGTTAAAGGTAATTTTTTACACCTGTGGACATGGAAAATGAAAAAATTATCTATTATTTCTTCATGGTTTCCTCATTTTAATCCTAAAAATAGTGCATTTTCTTCTTTACTACATAGGCATGGAAACTCATATAGAGCTATTTGTCGTTTTTGAACACTCAGTGTAATGCAGTTGAGATATATTAAGTCATATTTTATAGTAAATTCTAATAAATTTGAAGTGTTCAAAATAAAACCAAATGTTAAATGGATTTAGAACTGTCCCACTTTCTCCATTTCCTAAGTTGGACATGTTATATTTAGTTTTTTATTCACATTTACATTACATAAACGTGTTGTTTAGTTTTACATTAAGTAAATACATATTTTTAAAGCCACTGTCAAAATAATCTTGTGGAAAAGTAGGATGAGGAAGGCATTATTGACAGAATACTGAATTTTATTGTCAGTTGAGATAAATTGAATAAATTGTTTGTGGCTTTATCACACAAAAGCATTCTATATAGAAGTCATCACCACTCCACTTGTCAGGACTTTCTAAAATAAAATCTATTAACAACAGGAACATGGAAGGCAACTTAGGGGAAAATATCTGTGTTTGGGTTCATTCGAACTGCTTCTGTTAAAGCATTTAAAATAAAGATAACCTCTCAAAAGTTTATTGTTCAACTACAATCACTGTAATCTGCATTCATTATAATACTGTGCATTGTACTCTTTTGACAGCATAGTTTAACAGTCAATATGCTCCTTTTTAGCAATTTCTGCAGTACCAATCTCATATGGTTGATAGTTGAGACAGATGCACTGTGTAAGAATTTCACAATTGTACCAAATGCATGTTGGCCTCTTACAGCCTTCTGTTAGCAAGCAAACGCTTAAAATGATACCTACTACAATAACTTCTTGCTTAACTTTTAGAATAATCTAAATGGAAGAGCTAAAATTAATATTTTAAACCTAGAAGAAAAAGTGGCATATCAATGTAGTTTAAAGTACATATAAACAAATTATTATATAAAACAAGCACTTAAAAAAATTTAAAATGTCAGTATATGCAAATACATAGTTAAGACACCCAAACAAATTTAACTTTATGTACGCCATAAAGAAGACAGAGATACGTATTACATACAGCCCACACTTCCAAGTGATATAAACTTTGTTTTACTTATCTATATATCTATCTAACTGCATTTATTCCTCTCTTGTAAATAATTTTCTTGGAAGTTTAATTGTCTTTTGTATTTAGAATAATGTCTCATTGAATGTATACAAATGTCAGATAATAATTAAGTCTACACAAGACATCTGCTTAATGCCACAGCTGTGTTAGACAAAGAAACAAAGCCCAAGATGCCCTGAAGTGGCAGCTAAGCAAGTCTGTACACAATATGTAGGATCCAAATATTTATATGGGTGTTGAGGAGTTTTCTGTTTGATAAATTTCATATTGTTTCCACTTTGTGCATATGAAAGCTGACATCACAGAATCGTAGGACCACAGGATAATTAAGGATGGAAGAGACCTCAGGAAGTCTCTAGTCCAACCTCCTGCTCAAGCAGGGTCAACTGGGATCTCAGACCAGGTTGTTCAGGGCTTTGTCCAGTCTGGTATTGAAAACCTCAAAGACATAGGACATGAAACCTCTCTGGGCAATCTGTGCTACTGCTTGATTGTCCTCATTGGGAAAAGGTTTTTCCCCATATCCAGTCTGAACTTCCCTTCTTTCAGCTCATGCCCAGTGCCTCTGATCTTCTCAACGGGCACCCCCATGAAGAGCCTAGTTCTATCTTTTTGACAATCCTTCATAAGTACTGCTGTTAGATCCCTTCAAAGCTATTGCTTTCCCAGGGTGACCAATCCATGGTCCTTCAGCCTCTCCTTACAGGACAAGAGCTCCATGTTGGCCATCCTGAAGGACCTCACCACACAAGGAAATCTCTTGTAAGTAGGTAATGCAAATATCTTGAATTGCCCAGATAGTGCAAGAGGTTCGTGATGTCACCATGTTAAGGCACTTTAGTTTTATTACACAAGGACATTCCTAGAACATTAGCAGTTCTTCATTTCCTTCACTTCTAGTTCCTAGCCATTGGATGATGTTTCTGCCTGTGAACTTATTTTTCATTTTCAAAAGCTGAAATTCCACAGAAAAAAAAAAAAAAAGTTGGACTGGTTTCAGCAATGACTGTTCACATTTTGGGCTAAACAAATCTTTAGTGGTCTTATGAATTATGCAGAGACATGAAAAAATGTGATGGCTGTATGTGTATTAAATAGCAGATTTTTATGACAAGTGCAATGTATAAATAATATTTGGTTTCTTAGTGTGCTCTGTCTACTAATCCATCTTCATATGCTAGTGACATACTTAACGTAAGAATTTTTATGCCAAAAAAAGCCCTAAATATGAAGGGTGTTGCTACAGTTGTTTTTGTTGGTTTTTTTTTGGAGGGGGGTAATTTCTTTGTAATTGTACATATAAGTAGCTATTTAATATTTTGGCATACACTCAATCATTAAGTAATTATATTTTAATAATTACAGTAATACTACATTTTTGGTTATTTTTAATTCCCCAGTATGCAAATTAAGAAATTTAACTTTTACAGGCAATGTAACCTAAACATATTATTTCTAATAGAATCATCAAGGTTTCACAGGAAGTGAGCAGTATGACAGCAAATCATTGAAACCATTTATATATTTCTTTTCTTGGTCTGTATGCTTTAATATTTTGCTAATTTATTTTGGTCACTTCTCGTGTGACTCTGAGGTAGGGAGGCTGTTAGGCTTGAACTTTACCCTTATACTAAAATGATAATCTATTAAGATCACGACTTGTGGTCTAACAGTACAAGCAGTTTCTTTTAGGTGAGACAAGATCAGCCTTTTCAGTTCAACTCAGAAAAGGCACTTGAACTCAATCACAGAGCAATAGGCAATATCGGACGAGAGACAGAAACATAGAGTCACTCAGCCCCATGGTGTGTATTTTTAGTAAAAGTAATACCTATCTCTGATGTTAAACAAGCGGAATAACTACCATGTCCAAAATGGGTATACTAAAAAGTGTGAAACAGAACCAGAGTGTTCTAAGTGGAGAATTTTTTTCCCCCTATTTCAGGAATACTTTCTACTGTGTTATTAGCTGCTATTTTGATTCTTTCTTCTTTATACAGGTATATACCTACTATTGTAGTTTTGCACATGTTAAGATTTGTGAGCATTTGTGATTTGCGAAATGATTATATGCTCTTATGCCAAAAAAACAGACTTCAGACTGTCTGTCAGATGCAATCTTATTCTGTAGCCATGAAGTTGGAAAAATGTATTTGTCTCTCAGTTACTGGAAGTACTGTATAAAATTAATGGGAAGCTCTCATTTCCAAGGGATTTTCTTAACTTCTTGGCTAATATTCTAACTTTTTTTTTTTTTTTTTTTTGGTGCCTTCAAAACATGCCATTATATAATTAGACTTGGAAAAAAATCAATGAAATCTCTTATTTTTTGTTTAGAATAATTAAGTGAAGATAGTAATAATTATCATATCATATGTCTGCTATGGCAAATTTAACTTAAATTTACTCTTTGCATGGACTGAATTTATCTTCACTTCATTATCCTTTAAAATGTACTTTGTTCGCATGAACATAAGAATTTTTTCATATGTCGCAGAATCCAAATTTTTAAAGGCGTTTCAGTTTAACTTTGACCTCTGCTGTTAATATTTTTATACTAGGCATGCCAAAGGTAGACTTTGCAGAACAAAAATGGAAGAATGATCAGCTGGACTGAAATTTAGCTGACTGCATGTGGACACAAATTTGTGACTAGAGAAAGAACCAAAAAGTCATTATATTTCTCATATTCTCGCGATTAGAAACAAGTTTCTGCAGTCATCAGTGTTTTGTCATAAAGCTTACCTAAGCTTTCCTACGCAAGACCACTCTGTTCATCTGTGTTTATGCCAGATTTTGATTAGGACTCTTGAGTACTACTGCAATATAAATAATTAATAATTAGAATTAGGCTGATAGTAGAAGGTTTGAACGCACAGGAAAGGGAACATTTGTATTCTGTTTACTGTTGATCTGATTAACAATCATGGTTTCTGGAAACAATGGTACAATGATAACTAAAATCAATGTCATTCTTTTGGCAAAATGCTTTGTGATTTTTTCATTATTTCTGCCCTCATTTGCAAAAAAAACCTCTCAAAATCCTTACTCCTTACAAGACTGCATTTTTTTCTGATATGGAAACTTGATGCAGGATGGGTGGTGAATTTATGTTTTCATTACAGCCTGGCACCACAAACTGGCAAAAAAATGTCTATTTTTATTTACTATTTGACTTGCTTTTCAATGTATCATTTAGTACTTACAACCAAAATATTTATCCATCTAATTTGATTTGTCAGTTGCATGAAGGACAGATTATATAAGGAAATAGAAAGTTAAAGTGTTGCCAGTTTGGTAAACACTTTTTATGAGAAGTTTAAAAACCTTAATAAAATAATAACATCAGAAACACAAAACAGTACTAAAACCAAAACCACAACATTGAAACTTTGGGCTATGGCAATAAACAAACTACATGTGGTGTCAATGTAGAATGGGGATCAATGTAGAATTTTTCCCCGTTGAGAATTCCTACAGAGAAAAAATATCTGCAGATATTGACATGGATTAAATATTTATTTAAACCAATGTCTTTGAATCAGTTTATTTTTAAATCTTCCTAAAACCACTGGGTACAGTAAGCTATTAAAAATTGTTACAGTGGATTTTAGTTGATTTCAGAGAAGTTATTAACTCTGCTAGAGAATTTATTGCTTTGTTAACATATTGGAGCTATGCTTTTGGCCAACCTACTCTTTACTTTCTAAACTTTCAAGCACCTTGTTCTTAAATGTGCAAATATTGACAAGAATTTTCAACAGAAAATGCACATTTACATGTAATTGGTGCAGAATACCCTGATGACAAGCTCGTTGCGGCTCATTATTAGTGGAAATAATCATTCCTGGAATTTTAGAGGTTGCAAATGAGTTTGTCACTGCAATCATCTTCCATTTGCTCCAGCACAATAAGGGATGATCAAATAGCCGGTTATGAACGACTTGAAAAATAGCAAACAATAAGCTATATAGCTACCCAATTAATAATAAACTTCTTCTTAACACGCAGATTTTTTTAAGGAATGTCCTTGCTATAGAAATGCAATTTCATAGCATTTATCAATGTTTACCATTTAATCAAAGAACCAGTGCTCATAGACCTGGCTTCTATAAAATGACCAATTTTTTTCTGATTATTTTTACAATAAATTAATTCACAGAAAAGTTATATTGTCTAATGCAGGATGGTGCATATACACCCTGCTTGATACCCAGCTCCAAAGCCATACTCTCCTGAATGTTCTATTCCTCCTTGCTTTGTATTGCAACTCATCTATTGTATTGAACTCATCTATGAAGACACTGGCAATATACCAGAATAAGCGGGGATGTTTGGGGTGCTTTGTCTCAGTCTCTGCCTACAAAGACCATTAAGTTTCCAAATGATGTGTTTAAATTTGTTATCACTGAGCAAATAAGTATTACATTTTTATCCATTTTGAGCATTTTTACAGTCCTGATATTCATCATTTATGGACATCAAAGTGTGGGCACAAGCATTGAGGTGACCTATATTTTACAATATAATCATCCAGAAAGATGAGTAGTAAAGTTTGGGGGAAAAAAAAAATCTTTACTGTTGTTTTCACATAGAGATAAGTGAATATAATTCTTTACAGAGGATCAAAAATAAATACCTGTTAGATTGTGGAACTGGTTGTAAGAGTATTAGGGATATGAAGGTTTAGTGAGCTCTAGGGATAAGATATAATTAAAAGACTCTGCCAGGATTAAAAAATAAAATAAACCGACTGAGAAGACGAGTATGATAACCATCTATAAAGCTTAGCCATGGAGTGGCAAACAAAAAGTCACGATTTCCCTATGGAGTGTGCTAAACAAAAAGTCATAATCTCCCCACAGGCCACCCTCACAACATGGCATTCAGGAACAATATTGAAATGCTGGCACAGAATCTTATACTTCTGCAGTGGAGAGACAAAACAAGGCAAACAATAATCCCAGAAATGGTCAATCTCATTTAACTTTAGTTATCTAAAATCAGGTGTCTAATTTATTCATCCCAGGCCCTCAGCATTAAGAACATTTTATCTCATCTATTTTAGGGCCCCTATTTTAAAAGAGCCATTGTTCAAGTGAGAATTATTTCTCCATTGACTGTAAAGGAAGTCTAAAGTGAGTGGTGTGTCTAAGACCAAATCTAATTTTAAGATGGTTGAATCAGCGTGAGTAAATCTATCAGTGTACTGTTAATCACAATTCAATGGTAGCAAAGCAATATGTTGAATGAATTTTCACCATGGATGTAGAGACATACCATTGAGGGCTAGTTTCAGGACTCAGCAGTTTCCATTCAGACATGCAGGTAATAGGTATACCTTTGTAAGGATTCATATTATACTGTAATAAATGTCTGCAGTGATGCCGAAGCTGAATATCTGGGCTGGAGTAGTAAATTGTCATAACACCTGAGCCTCAGAAAATATGTGCATGTGTATCTGTGTGTGTGCATGTCTATGTAAATTTCCAGATAGCCACCCTTGTCTGTCATTCATTATGTAAAGTGTAGATTCAGGAAAGGACATAAAAGTGTTGTAGAGTCCTTCTTACCTCAGAGCATTTCTCTTGACAGAAAAGCCTGATCAGTGCTGAGAAAGAGGAGTGCACCCTGCATGTGGGGTTCAGTGGCTGATGCCCTGGGGAATTATGAGATTATATTTATTGTTTGTATTACAGTACCATCTGGGACAACTAGGCTTGGAGCTGGAGCCTTCTGTGGCAAGTAACATGCAAACAGCCAGAAGGTATCTGCCCTGGATTTGTTATAATTTAAATTAAAACACAAAGGACAGCAGATGGATATAGAGAGATAGAGGGGGGAGGGAGTGAGAAGTGAGATAATACAACATCAGTAGCCAAAACACCTTCTAGTTTTCCACTACAGCAAAGGAAAGGCTTCCCAAGCAAAGTGAGGGATAATGACCTTGTGACTTGCTGGAAGTTCATAGACCCTCAGTGTATGGGAGATCCTGAAAGTAAGTGTGAAGGTATATTAAAATCCAGACAACTAAGAGATACACATTGATGAGTTTGGATTGTGGGTTTAAAGCAGGGAAGAATGAGATCTGAGAGACCACAGGTAACGTGAACATAAACTGTGTTGAGCTTTGACAGTAACAATAGATATTCCATAAGACTCATTCAGGAAAGAATTGACAAAGACTATTTTAGCCAACATTCAACCAAATTTTTTTCTTACCACATCATTATAATTACAATTATTTCATGTCTTTGAATTACAAAAAGAGGAAATCTTCAATATTATTTTACAATTGCTAATATGCAGCAGGAATGGATTTGTAAACACCCAAAGCAATTCAGTTTGTTCATGACTTGTACAATGACTAGTTATCACACTTTGAAACTTGTTTGGATAAATAGTTACATAACTGCACGATAATTAACTGGGCCCACTCCAATAGTTTCATTACAAAACAAGAGTGAAAACATTACAGCTACTTCAAAACTTACTGAATATCTGTTCTGGCCTTCAGGGGTTTAATTTTTTTTTAGAAAGCCTGGCAGTCTGAGAATCATTTAATGACCTTGAATTTGAAGTTGCTCCACTGCTGCTAGATTTTGTGCCATTTAATCAGTTATATTCTCAAGAACATCATGCAACACAAATAACACAAGCTAATTCAAAGCTGTTAGATAAGGGGATCTGAGGCATTAAAATCTTGGATCTGAAGTTTTAAAATATGCCTCTCCTACATACTTGGGCAATTTTGATACACACAGCTATGCACATACAAGAAAAGGGAATCCACTACAAATCCTGCAGAAAAGTATAACATGAAGCTGCTCCTGAGGGGTGAGCTTGTGATAATAGATTTGTAGGTAAAGTAGTAGATTAACATATAATATCTAATATCAAATAGAGTATAAGAAATTACCTGCTCCATTACCCATGGCTTTAGCACAACTGATAAATGGCTCTAATCTCTAATAAAATCATAAATAAAAATGATTTCCATTGTCTTTCTCTTTTGTATTTTCCTCTAAATTCTTCAGCTTTTATTAGTGGGAGCAGAAGATAAATAGTCAAAAGTATAAGATTAGATGCCTTTAGCATGTTAAAACAGAGTGAAATATGTTTATTTGTGTTTTTTTTAAAAAAAAGAATAAATATAAATAAAGCAGCAGGGTCTGATGTAGCCATGTCCATTTTGCAGATTGCAGTTCTCTCAATCTAGACTTCCATCGCTATTTTAAATGTACTGTGTGCTGCTGAAAACTGTAAAGTGTGATGAAATGTGATTTAACCGACAAGAGTTTGATTAATAAAACTGAAATGTCAAGTCATTTAAGATTAATATGTGACTTTTCTTGCACTGGTATTTTCAACAGTAGTTCAAACAGTGAAAGTGCTGGAATTTGTTTTAGATAGTATTTGTCCCCATTTTAAATTGAAAAGCAAATTAAATTAATATTGTATTGGGTAGTGCAGTTATATTTTGCAGCTCAGCAAGGAAGAAGGTGAAATTAAGAATTTTAAAAGGCATCGAAGACATACTTGGCTCTGGTGTAAGCAGAGTATGTAAGTTTACTTAGTTTTGCTGTATCTCAGTTTCTGGGAAGAAGCAGATGAGGTCTATGGGCTTGGTGTTGACAGAGAGCAGAATAAAATGTACCTTTTAAAGAGCTGGTGCAATTTGCTGCATGTTCACACAATTGTGAAATTGCAAGCAATTGAATTAGTCATCTTAAGGAGCTTCTGCCTGCCAACACAGATGCAGCAATGGACACATTCCAGCCCATCCAAATAGTAAAGCAAAAATTAATTAGGTTTCAGGATGCGGGTGGGCAGATGTTTATTCCTGTGATCTCCATCCTGAGGATTCCTGTCACTGTTGTTTACAGCTGCCAGTAGAGGCAAAGTTACTGAGCAGTGGATGCTGAAGGAACTGCTACATACAAAAGTCACATTCAAGACTGGATGCATTTCAAGATGAGGACACTCTATGTATCAGATTGTGTGTCCAGATTCTCCCTCCTTAGCACATTGTAGAGACTGTGGAGTCCAGGAGAGCCGTGCAGGGAGCCCTGCCTTCCTTTGTGCCCAGCCACCATTCATCTGTCACCGTGCTGTGGGGCTTGAGGGTAAACTGTGAGGTAACTGCCTTCTGTGGCCAGTGAGAAGACAAGAAGAGGACATACATGATGGCATGGAAAATCAACAGATTATTCAAAATGTACTTTTTCTTTTGCCTTGTATTTATAGGTTTGATATCAAATCTCCAGAAATAAAAGGAAGTTATAAAACAAAGGCTACATAACAGAAGAATACACCAGACTAAAATCTTACATTTTACTTCATTAAAATTATTGAACTACACAAACAACAAATGCTGGCACAATCAGTTTGATGATAGAGTCATATAGATCAATGTCTTCACTTGCCATTTAGTATCACTTATTGATTTGACACCATTGTCTTCACAGGCAGTTCTTAACATTCATCTAGTGATAAGCAAACACACACTGTGGCAAAACTGTACACTTCTGCATATTCTTTGTAATACATGTTACAGAAAATTGCTGGGTGAGGGATTGCTAGGGCAGCACAAAAACATGGTTTCTATGGCAGCATTTTTTCCCTGCTGGTAGATACTAGGACAAGTTTTGGCTTTGAAGTAGTCGCAGGTATAAGACTTACTAGACCTATTTTATTTTCCATATTGGAAAATGAGATGGGGAGTCACCTCAATGGGTAGGTATTTAACTGGTGAAAAAGAAAAGATTCAAAGAGCCAGTGTGGTCACATTATGACTAGGACTGCATCTTCAAGCCACTTCAGACCACAGTATGTGTCTTATATCATTTACTGGAAAGTAGGCTTTTAACTTCTGCTGGTTTCACTTTGTTCTTGCACAGCAGTAACGTCACAGTGTTTTAGCATGTAGAAACTTCCACTTTGCCATTTTGATTGTACTGATGTGTTCAAGGTGCACCTAGAAGCAGACTAGGAGTGCCTCTGAAGCAGACTGTGAAGTGATGTTTATCAATGAGCATTTTTCCATAGTATTGCCTCAGACATGATGTTCCCTAAATCTCCAAAAATTTCTGACAAACTATGATTGTATGGCATATGTGTATAATAACAGTGAGGAATTACAGTAAGGCTTGAGATTTTCTTATATGCCAGAGTAGAATACTAAAATGGGGCTCACTTTCTGCAGCCCACAAAATGTAGGGGACACAGTTGTGTTAGAAGCACAATAGGAGCACTCTGAGTGTGTGTGCTCACCCTTAGTTTTTCTCAAGGACGTATTCAGAGCTGGTTCCTCTGGTACACCAGCAACAGCTGCATGGAACACTGCTGTTTAGTTCACATTTTGATTTCAGAAATAACTTTCTTCTTCTTACTGTTCTCATGCTTAGTAATTCATCTAGGTTCAAACACATGCCTTGTGAGTTTGGTGAGCATTGTGGAACAGACAGAATAAATTACAAATTGTCGTTGTATTTGTTGAAGGCAAATATTGTGGCTCCAAAAAAAAAAAAAAAAAAGATACAGTTAGGAAATGCCGGAAATTTTGCAAACTTTATTGGCTCAAAAATCAAACAATCTAATCTACATGTTAGGAGACACGTACTTCAGTGCCTCTGTATGTGCTCTGATTCAAGCATTTTCAGTATTTTATAAGGCTGCAGGGGAACAAAAAATATCAATCATTACATTTTATCATGTATTTTATGCTAAAACCAACAGAGAAGGTCTGACATACAGCACGGGCACTCCTATTTTGAAAAATGTAACAACACAGAAGCATTCAGTTTTTTGATCTTGTCTTTTCATTAGCTTCTATCTCATCTGTCTTCTTTCTCAACATCAAAAGCGGTGATACAGATAAAGACAGTGCCGGAAACATTCAGAGTAATTCTGAGACCAATTCCCACACAACAGAAGAGCTCTTCTTAAATAAGAGCATTTTTAACCACAATCTTTGGATTATGTTGATCTTCCTGTAATTACGCAACAGCAAATACAGTCCTACAAATACAAGAGTCTTTTACCAGCAAGACCAATGAGTCTTTTCCTCCTTCTAACCTCCTGTCAGTGTAATGCTCAATCCAGTGATGTAGATGAGACAGGGAACACACTGTCAGCAGCCTAGATGAATTCTCCTTTTGTCTTTCATGTGTTTTCACAATTTTGTCTACATGACTGGATTTGTGAACCAAAACGTGGTACAGGTTCTTCACAGTGCTCTCCCAGGCTGCATGCCACTTTTGCAGACTGCTGTTGAAACTCTGCTTGCCTGTACACAAAGCTAGCCCAGTTTGATTAAAGAGAGCTGTGAAATATTAAGAAAGTGTAACAATTAGGGCATAACAACAAGCAAGTGACCTGGAGAAGCCTCAGAAGAAGAACTGCTTCAGTCACAATGTACTGGTATAATATTCCTATCTTGGTATCATCCTTAAGAAAAAATGAAACCTCATGAGAAAGGTAGAGAAATTCCTGCTTGAAAGTGCCAGGATCACAATGGATTAAATTAAAAAGCATAAAAACATTCAGAAGTTTAATGAAATGACTGAGTCAGTAACAGTTCATTTCTTTGGTCCTTCCGGCACATTTCATTCACTCCCTTTTTAAAATTAGATTATTTGTATTCTTTCTAGATTCAGTAGTTCTCTAGCTATTTTATCACTGAATTACGTTACATTTCCTAACTGTACATTTTTTCCCCAGGATGTGGCATTTACCCTTTTTTGTCCCGAATAGAGCCTTTTACATTGAAGTTTTGTTCTTGTTCCTTGGTATTAATTTGTGGTGGTTTACATAATCCTTCTAATATTCTATGGGTGCATGTATGCAGATTTTCTATAGCTACTAAAAATGAGTCTGAGGTCCAGCAAATTAGCAAGCTAATGAATAATTGTAGAAGTTAGCTAGAACTGTATTGCCATAGACCATAGAAATGCTCAGACAAGAGGCTTGCCAGTGTTTAATGCCTTTTGGGGAAGCAATTTTGCAAACACTGAAGTGAGTGTTACCTCCCAGGTTGCAAGCCTGAATCCTTAATGTGTGTCCCTGTTGAAGCCACAGGATGAGAACATCAGCTTCTCTGACTGTTTTTGACTCCATGGAACAGAACGCTTGCTTTTGGTCAGAGATTTGAGGAAGGAGATCTTTTATTCAGATCACAGCCATATAAAGTTAGAGAGCACTAGAAATAGCATGTCTAGTATTGATCTCCACAGTATTGAAGGGAATTCTATTTTCTTAACTTTTTGCATTTTCAAAAGCAGACTCCTTTTTTTGTGGTGTTCATCAGTCTGTATGAGAAAATAAAATCCCTTTTGGAACTCATTTGAACAAAATATTTAACACTATCTGAGAAAAGAATTTTTTTAAAAAAGCTTTTTTTTTCTTATTGTAAAACAAAATTTTATAACTTCTTTTTGAGCAGCCTCACAGTCAAGGTGGCTTAGAGTATTAGTGGTCTGTGTAGGTATCTTAAGGGGTAATGCATATGAAATAGATTTTATCTAGGCTATTGTACACAGTAACTGAAAATTGCCTATGTAACGTGCAATCACTCTTTTCATTTCTGCAATGCCTGCAAGTATTTGTAGGGAAAAATTGCAGTTATGCTGCATGATTATATAACACACATTGAACTCTGGACTCCCCCAAACAGTCCAACAGACCTTTATGAAATATCAGGAAAAACTATAATTTGTTAAAAGTCCATTCTCTTCTTTTAACCAAAACACCCTGTGGCTAGAGGGTAGTTACATAAACAAATGTATACCTATTGACAAAAAATTCTGAAGAGTCTCTTTCTAATACTATTTGCTTTACTATGAGACCACATTACAAACCCCTACTCCCCTGTATTAATAGGAGGAGTTCTGGGTTTGGGGTTTTTTCTTTGTTTGTTTGTTTTTTACTTTATGGTGAAACATAACTTGCAGAAGCAGGTTTTCACATTATTTGAACAATGGTAGGGGTCACATCAGTCACTCTCCTTTTAATCTAAGATAAAAGAGAATTACATGTGGTGGACCAGCTGCAGAATCAGTGTCATCACTCACTCATTGTTCAGTTGACAGTTCTGGGCTGTCAAAGGACATCCCCCTTGTGAATAGATGCTTGGTCTCTACTGATGCTGGAAGATTCAAAGGAATAAATGACCTGAAAATTAGGATTAAAAAAAAAAAAAAAAAAAAATTGTGTTTTTTTTTTTCTTCTCTTGTCAGTGAATAATCAGTGAAGTTAATGGGACAGTACTAGAACAAGTTTTTATTAACATGCTTTATTAGGGATATAGGCTCCCTCAACCTAATCCAAAACAAGTTTTGAAGTCAAAAAAGTAAATGTCTCCAAATTAATTTCTTATTCCTACAAGGCTGACCTCTTTCCCTTGTCAGCTGTAGGTGTCAGCAGAAAAGATTTGGAAAGGTTTCACTTTTTCCTTTATCTGTAAGCACTCAATCATCATTCCAAGGTGATGCTCATCTCCAGACTGAAATACCTAAGTTTTGGTATCTAAACATGGGCTACTGACAGGATTCAATTGCCTGAGCTTCCTCTTCTAGTTGAGATTTCTGGTGTCCCAGGATATTCATTCTACCTGCTCCTCAGGTGCCTCTTCTGGAAATATGTGAATCTCAGGTGGGGTCCAGTGCAGCACTGTATGTCTTGATAACCCCAAGCACCTCAAAAGGCACTCAAAATCCCGCACTGAGCCTCTAACCAGCACAAAACATTTACTCTAGAGAACTGCTCGTGCTCTGAAGTAGACCCTGAGCACAGGTCTCACCGAACCTTCTTTTCCCAGCTCACTTGCTCAACTGACAAGGCATCAGATGCAGTTGCTTTCGTCAGCATCTATGGTAAAAGTTGCCAAATGGATTAGAGATAGGATCTAAAGCAGCTTGATGCTCTTACAGAGCAATACTAATGAGATGTGGAATGACCTTACAACCCTTGAGGTTATAAGGAAGGTATGTATTTATTTACGATGCCGGACACACAGGGAATCATTTCACCTAATACATGTGTAAAACTACAGTAGCTGTGAGCTTGGTTAAATGCAGTAAAGTGTTACATATTCATGAAAGTTTTGGGAACGCCTATGCATATTCATAATCTGTCCCCGAGAAGGTGGTTCTTATTACAATGAGTTCCGAGAGACCATTTCCATAGTCTCCACCTCCGGCTCCTCCTGGTTGCAGCTGCGTAGTGATCGTGAATCCAGGTCCTCTTTCTCTGTACACAGTCACCTTTGGTCCAGTGTGATGAGTTGGTTAGGTCTCAAACTGCTGAGTTGGTTAAAACTGGCATATCTCCTGTCCTGTGCCCAAGTTTCTGTTATCTAGTTCACCCAAGGATGCACCAAGGATGCACCCAAGGATTATTATCTTTGCAAGGCATCAGTGAAGTCCTGTTTCTCGTACAATAAGTTACACAGAGTTAAACAAGGCTAGGCAATAGTGATGTGGGTTAAAGGGTTAGCTTTAGTGATGTGGGGTAGGGTTAGTTCTTTAAATGTAAGTGTTAGTCGTTAGTTCTTTAATTGTTAATTAGTTAATTGTCAATTCCCTGTATCATTAAGGACATATCAGGTAGCACTAGATATGCGTGGGCTACAGAACCAAACGCCAGTACTCAACTGACTGTAATAGGAGAGCCTGCAGAGTGCATATTTGGACACCCATCTTAAGTGTTTGTCATGAAATGAATACCTTTCTAATGCTGGCACTAATGACTACATGGGTTTGTGCTCAGCATGACTGTCTTGTTAAAGTAATCTTCTGTTACTCAGCTGCGTGTAATGCTTTGGCAGTCCATGGGAGTGAGCATCCTTATAGTGCCTTCCGCCTCACTGCTCTTAGGAAAACTTTTCTTGGAGCTGATAATGAGAACGCCCTCCAGGATAATGGAAAGCAGAGTGAGGAAATGCTCTGTGGGTGCCGAAGGTCAGCATCTGTTTTCTAGCTTTACTTGCCCTGATACTGAATCTGTAGTTGGATCTTTTTGTGCCTAAACTGAGCAAGCTAATGGAACTGTGCAAGCTTACTACTGTGCACACATAGCAGGTGACTCTACAGCCTAATAATATGCTGTAGTAGGCCTTAGATAAATCTGAGGATACAATTCAAAGCTGATTATGATATTTTATTGTTTAGGTTTTATTTTTTAAATAAATATATAGATGTTGTTATAGCTATATCAATTCTATGTCATATCACCTTCCCATGGTGTGTATGGTATATCATTATTTACGTCAGAATTCACGCTTTTCAAACTGTGACTAGTGAAAGTCCATTCCTATAATTAGAGTAAAATTAATGCTATACTGCAAATCGAATGACTACTACAGCACTGCCTCAAGTAAGAAAGCATTGCAGGGATGGATAGGAAACTTAAAGAAATCCAACAAATTATCTTTTACTATATGTTAGTGCTGTCTATAGAGTATATAGCATATTTAATGTATACTGTGTATACTGTAAAGCAAACTAAGAGGGCAGAAAGCATAGTTTGGTTAATGAGGATTCTGTTTCTAACCCATTCTTTATCTTGAATCACTTAAAAATCCACCTGACTGCCTTGAAGCCATTTTGCCATTTTTGGACTGCAGGCAATCGCCTGCCCATACCAAGCCAAAGTGTTCTCCTCCATACAGGGATCCTGTGCTGGGGTGATTAAATCCCAGAGGAAAATCTTTCTAACAGCTTTAAAAATACCATCTCTCTTCTTATTCTTCTCTGCCAAAACAAATTACTAATATTTGCCCTATGTAAATACTCCAATAGCATTCCTTTTGGTAACTCAGCTGCTCTAAGACTGAAAATCCACCCAATAAATCTGATAAAAAAGCATAGAGGAGCCAAAAAGAGGGTATTATTCTAGTGCACTTCAGGCACATGAGCATGCAACTGTCATGCAGCTACAGGGAGATGGACAACATGACCTCGACTACATGTCTTTATCAAAAATTTTTACGGTTCTATAATTAGATCAAAGTCATACTTTCTTCAGCCTGCAAGTGGTACCAAGTGTTATCATTATGGCAAGAGAGGACATTTAAACCACTCAGGCAGGTGAAGTCACTGTCACTGATACTACTTTCCTGAGTGCTGATAACGGCTGTTCCGCTAATCCAGTCTATAGGCTGTTTTGCTATATTGTAATGATATTTGCACCCCTGGAAGACAGCCACATACTATTGAAATGCTGCTTGATAATGTTTCTGTACCAGTTCTGCTTCAATTGACCTGACTGCAGTGTTATCAAAATGTTCAGTTTATAAAACCTAAGCTATATTTGGTGTCTCCTTGATGGAAAAGAAAAATCGGTCCCCTAACGTAGTCACCTTAATGGATAAGTTATAGATGACACTTCTTTGTTGCAATAGGGAGTATTTTCACCTCAGTGCCTCACTTTCTTTTCACTGCTATTTTACAGCTACAGGCTACTAATGAACTGTCCTTCACTTTTGGATAGAGCAACCCTCTTATTTGACCCCATCTACTCAGTGACAGGCTGGATGCAGGCTTATGGGTGGGCTATGAAGTGATATTTTATTAACACAATTCAGAGAATTACCGTTCCCATTTTTAACATAAAACCCTCAAACCTAGGAAGACATAGAGAAGCCTAACAACCCAGCTGTTGACCAACAAAGCGCTGTATAATACAGTATGCTGACAAGTGGCCTACTGATGTGTAGCAAAACCTTTGTGCTTTACTGAGTTCAGGTGAATCAGGGGCAAATTTGACAGAGCACCTGATAGGGGAAGTTGCAAAAAGGAGATACTAGTCTGCTCTCACTAGCATGTAACCAGACCTTGTCTACATTAATGAATAATTCAGTATAGTAGGAGTGGATATGTGAATTGAAACAGTTGGTTTTGAGACACCTACATCAAGCTTGTTATTCAGAGATTTCGCTTTGGAGAAGATCTAGGCTGCTCACTTGGAGCAGTTGTCCCCACTACACATGTAGCTAAAAGTTGTCTGCAGGATAAGTCATTAGATTTTTATGTTTCCATTACTGGTTGGAAACACTTGACATGCACCCAGGGCAGGTTTTCTCCTGTAGTTTCCCCTGAAAGAAAGCAGGACTAGGTAAGTGATTGTCCCCCTGTACTCAGCACTGGTGAGGTCCCACCTCAAATCCTGTGTTCAGTTTTTGAGCCTATTGATATGCTAAAGCATGTCCAAAACAGAGCAACAAAGCTGGTGAAGGGTCACAAGCTGCTGAGGGAACGAGGGCTGTTCAGCCTGGAGAAAACAAGGCTCAGAGGAGACCTTATCACTCTCTACAACTATCTGAAAGGAGGTTGTAGTGAGGTGGATGTCAGTCTCTCCTCCCAGGTAACAAGTGATAAGACAAGGAAATGGCCTCAGTTTGCACCAGGAAAAATTTCTTCACCAAGAGGGTGATCAAGCTTTGGAACAGGCTGCCCAGGGAAGTGGTTGAGTCACTGGTCCTGGAAGTATTCAAAAGATGTGTAGATGTGGTTCTTAGGGATGCAGTTTACTGATCGACTTGGTAGTGTTAGGTTAATGAATGGACTTAATGAACTTGGGGGTCTTTTCCAACCTAAATGATTCCATGATTCTATGCACCGAAGCTGTACCGTGCACCAAGTCAACATGGAAGAAGTGGAGAAGGCTTTTAGGTTTCCTTCAAAAGCTTCGATCCAATATACCAATGCAGAGACTGCCACTCTTTCTGAAGAACCCCCACTTGAGACAGACTTTTATTTCTAGCGTAAAGAAAAAAAAATTAAATAAAATACATCCCCTCAAAGTTATGTAAAGTTTCTCATCTCCGCTATACAATTAATTACTTTTTGTAATAAGATTCTTGAGTCTCTTGTATGAGGTACCCTGGCTGAAATGATTTGACTAGAGAAGCTGTTATAGCAGAGCAACAGTTGCAGTGCACTTAAACACAATTTTCCAGAATCTGATAAGAGCATGTCAGCACCTTTGGGGGTCTTAGAGTCTAACAGAACCCAAGAGCCCTTGACAGCTCAAGGGAATAGAAGACACAAGTCAGATTTCAATGAAAGCAAGATGAACAGAAAAATGGATGTCCACTGTTGTGCATGAGAATACTATCTCAGAATTCCTATCTGCCTGTCTCGCTAGAGCTTGCAAACAGAGGAAAAAATAAACTTAAATTCCACTTAAGATTGTGGCACCACCTGACAATTTGGAGCCCTGGTCCTTCCTCTGGTAACACTGAAAACCTTCTTCATAATCTGCACACTGACACTCATTGCAAATGGAATTCATCGCAGTGCAGAGCACTAGTCAACCTACTAATTTTTGCTCAAGGGAGTACAGAGAATCATAAGCAGGTTTTCTATGCAGGGTTGAATTTAATCCAAAATTAGATGCCAGTGTCACATCACTACATTTCAGGGCAATACAACTAATATCAAATGCAGGATCTGAAGAGAAATGAGGTCACTTCAGAAAATGTCTTGGTGAACAATTAGTGTAAAAAAAAATATTTTTTGTTTGATATATGATAAATCTGTGGGCAGTAGGATAATTTCTGACTAAAATAATATATTAAATGAGCTGGGTTTGTGCCTGTTGTATAAATATCTTGTTTGAGTTGTCATATTAGTTTTCCATTATTTTATTGTATCCTGATTCCTTTTTTCTTTATGGGAAATATAAGCATGACATTAATTTCATTATCCAATTCTGCATGCAAGTGTGTATTACATTTGCAAATGAAGAAGTTGTAAGGAGAAGCAAATTCAGTAAGAGCTTTATTATGCATGTAAAACCAAGCAAGTGCTTGTTTTAGAACAGTATATCTTGAACAGTTGTGATAAGGATTTCCAGGATTTAAATATAAGTTGTATGAATAGAATTTTTTTTAAAGTAACTACTATAGAAATTACTTTGGTTCATTGACCTTTGTGTGTTTTATCTTGAGTAGCACCACAAATTGTGACATCCATTATTAGACTGAGTTAAAATCTGAACTAGAGAAACAACGGACCAATGTGGGCATTATTAAAATATGTAAGCTGTCATAAACTCTTATTATTGTAAGCAGCCTCCTCTTTTATGACATCTTAAATAAAAATTAAGAGAACTGCAAGAAGATGTTTTTCAGCACTAGCCATAAAAGCAAAAATCTTGAAAGCAAGAAATGTGTATATTCAAATTAATCTAAAATACTCGTTCCTGTAAAATCTACACTTTGCTGTAAATTCCAAAATATTAATACCATGCATGAGCTTATGGAACTGTAGGTTTACTTGAAGTGATTTGTGAAAATGCAGCTCATTAGCAGAAACAAGTTGGTAGCAGACATAGTAATAACACTATTTCTCCTTATGGCATAGTATAATGTTGCAACATTATTTAGATTTAGTGATGCCAGCTTCTGTTTCTCATAAAGTCATACGTCTGTATCCGAGCTCTGATTTTATTTCATAATGCAGGTGGCCTATCCTAAGTGGCACAATGCTATATGAAGGATATTAATGTAGAAAGTAATCATAAAAATTTTAATACAGAAACTGGGAATATTGTCACTTGAAAAATCAGTAAACATTTCACACAATATATTTCTATACTATATTACAGTAATATTAAATATCATAATATAATATATTATTCAAAATATTAACAATATAGTAAAACTAATACTGGTAATATTATACTTATTTTTATTATATTACATTAATATTTGCTTTAATTTGATATTATATATAACATTTTATTATATTACTGTGCTAATAATGTAATAGTATAATGATATAATGCATGTAATATGTATAACACATCAGCTGGAACTATAGTATAGTTTCATATTTATACCATAAATACTATAATAAATATACATACTATATAAAATAAACAAACAGAAAGCTTGAAACATGTGTATAAATACACTAATTAGTATGAAGATTTTCTTTCTTTCATCTTCCACTGTTATATTTTCTCCTTCCTATGCCTTGTCATTTGTTCCTTTATTTTCCAACCATCTTCATCTTCGTTGTCATATTTTTCCATGTTTTCTAAAAATCTTCCCTTACTATTATCAATTAAGATGCAGTTTGTTGGGTTAAGGCTGGGACATGGGGTGCTATTTCTGGCACAACTACAAACCTGAAGGCAAATCTTATTCATGTCATCTCACTGCTTGCTTTCACTTTTCCCCTTTTTCCATAGTGTTAGAATCATATAACATTGTACTGAGCTCCTCTGTCCTAGTGGTTGGAAAAGGGACGTGAATATATGCAGTACCATGTTCCCAACTCAATCAGAAAATTCACCTTGTGTGGGCAAGACATGAGAGGCCAACAGCTTTGTGAAGAATAGCTTAGCTATTTAACTTCAGGAAGGCATCCAAACCCCTGAAGGAAAGACACATAAAACTCTACTTTTTTCCTTGGTATTTCCTAACAATGTCTCATCCAACATGCTGGATTTATGCTGGGCTCACAATAGGCAGCTGTGATAACGCTTAATTCAGCTCTACAGGTTCCAGAATGCAGTAAGGCACATACAACTTCAGTGCTGAGTATGGTGGGCCCAAAGTCCTAGCACTTTATTCAGTGTGGGAGTCAGACAGGCTTCAGGATGATGTTTTGAATATTAAATATTAGCTTATGCAACCATATGACAAATAGACTTAGAGATGAAGACAGAGATGACCGCATAAATCACATATGGGTGTAGTTGCTTTTTTATTTGCCTACATAAAACGTATACATTAATCATGGCAAAACTTGTCACAGTTACTCTAACTAGAATGGAATAGGTTATTTTGAATATACAAAAATATCTTGTACTGAATTCATAACTGGAATTTACTATATGGAAGTGACTGCATATGGCTGAATATCAGTCATTTGAGAGCTGTGTTCCTCTCAAATGGGGAAAAAGAAAATTTGCAGGACAGCAATAACTGCTAGTATGAAGTTTGATTCTCACCTGCTCACTCTTGTCATGATGCAAATTAAGGCCTGATTATTTTTAAATCACTATAGACTTGCTTCCCAAATGGTCTCATCACAGTCCCAATGAATCGAGTCAGAACTTTTGCTTCAGTAATTTCATACAGCATAGTGCCCACTTGTATTAAAAAGGGAGGAGAATATCTCTAAAGACAAGCAATGAGACCTGGCAAAAACATTATTACCTGGACATTTCTACAGTGCACTTGTGTTATTACCCACACGTGTGGGGGGGCAGTTGTGAATGTTTGCACTACTGAGAGTGCACATCCCATCAGACAGCTGTTGACATTAGTGTGAGGCAGCTTGGAAGAATCCAGATTCACATCAACACATCAAATCTCATAACAGCCAATATTCTGTTGGGTTTTCCTGAGAATATATTGACAGCGTAATGGAAAACTGCTCAGGGATGAAAGTTAGACCAAAATCACTGGTGATGGAAATGTACCAGAACAAGTTACTTTAAAATAAAGTGTAAGCAGTGAAGTGTCAGTGAGATGTATACAAAATAATGAGGTTTAGAGAGTGACACAGTGCAAAGTTTGTGCAGAAGGGAAGTAATTAACAGAACACCATATAAAATAGCTCACCTAAACTTATTAATATATAAAGTTATGCAAAGCTTTTTTTCCCCCTGCCCATCCACATTAACGTTTTTTCATACTTTTCATTCATATTGTAAATATAAACTCAATCTGAGTTATCCAATAGTTTAGAAATTACATTCATATTGATTACAGGCATATCATGATGTTACACAATACACATAATGTGGCCCTCAGACCTCTTCATGCTGTAACCATTCAGTGAAGTTGCATTGTACTAGAGGACTACATTGCTTCAAGAATTATAGAATCACAAAATATCTCAAGTTGGAAGAGAGGGGTCATTGAGTCCAATTCTCTGCTCCTTGAAGGTCTATCTTAAACTAAAGTATATGACTAAGAGCATCATCCAGATGAAAATTGCTGTTGGTTTGCTTCTGCTTTCATACATACACTTACATAACCAAGCACTATTCTAGTGAATCCAGTGGCAAGCCAGTGAGATTATAAGCAGTACTTTTGTTTGTTGTATTTTATTCAAGAACAGGCAGTTTCCTATGTAGGTTTTAAATACTGGGAGGAAATGTCTCATCATTAATTTGAGTCATCTATTTTAATTAGATCAGGAGTTACAGAGCTCACACACTTGTATTCATATTCATTAAGGAAATGCACCCTCAAATCTGTTATCTAATAAGATTGTGCACCATTTTATAACATAGGTGTTTGTGTTAGCAGGTTATCTAAAATCAAAGTTACAAAGTACTTGTGTTCACGTATGTAGCATTAAAATAATTGAAAATTCAATGAAGAATCATAGTTAAAAAATAAACAAGAATCCAGAGAGCCCATAATGGATATAAATTCAGTCGGTTTTTAAGAAGACTCATTCTTAAGAAATGTGATACAGTAAGGCGGGCAATTTAATGATGGTACTCTCGGAATTGAGAACTTCCCATTTGTATTTATAATAGGTGATGGTGAAGCCTGAAATATTCTTACAAATTGAGAGACAGTAGCCTTGCTCATTTTTCTGAAATCAAGAACCTCTAATGTTCCACTACGTTCAGGAAGTTCATGGCATTAATTGACACCCCAGGAGGCTGCGTGAAACAGCATCAAGATGTAATCAGCTGCTTGAATTATTGTCTCAGGAAGCCTCAGGTCTCTGCAGCAGCACTACAAGTACTTGCTAAGACTGAGTAATGTATTCCCAACCAAGTACTTGGGACAGAATTAGCTCTACTTTATACAGTTTATTCATTTGAGGGGAGATGAGAATGGATCATCTTTTATTTGTTTAACAAAGTATCTGTTTAAGATCTTTTGTGCCTCAGACCCCTGATGTATTCATTTTAAATTGCACGTTGTATTCTACAATACTATTCCTAATACCAACAATCATGTACTGTGAATTCAAGAGCAAAATAGACGATTGCTATCAATTTGGTACCATATTCGTTTGCTATTCAAAAATATCCCAGCAGAAAAAATGTAGTATTTGATTATAAACAGGTATTCTTTTCCTTTTCCACATCTTGTGTTTTGTTTGCTTGGTTTTGGCTTGGTTTATTTTTTTTTCTTTGTTTGGTTTGTTGTTCATTTTTGTTTGTTTGTTTTCCATAGCTGCCTCTGCAAGAATATGCTCCCTCTCACTTCTAATAATTTTAATAATTTCTCAGGAAATCCTTCCGGATCTAAATCTTATCTTCTTTGGTTTTTTTTCCACTTATTATGCTTGTTAGAGATGGATCCTATACTCCGATTAGAATCAGTAGCAAAACTTTCTGTTGACTCCAGCTGTGTTGGACTGTGATAGACCAGTTGAAGATGGAGGTGGCTGCATCTTTGGTGTTTTGTTATCCAGTTTCTGCAGATGATTGGGTGAAGCATTTTAGGCAAACATTTTTAGATTGCCCTTTATGGTCTTTTGCAATACATCCTTACCCAGGGTGAGAGAACAGCAAGAGGAGTTGGCAAGTAGTACCAAGGTGTCCCAACCGAACATGAGCAATGGAATTTCTCTGCACTCTCATGAGGGCCAGGAGTTTGCATTAATAATATATTCTGACTAAAATATCTTTCTTTTCTGTGAACAAGTAATCAAACACATTGTAGACTTGCAGCTGATAATATACAACACCACTGACTATACTGCCTGGTAAACACAAAAACTGGCAGGTAGGACCACGGTTCTGTCTCTGCCACGGGTTGTAAGTTGAAGGAAAGAAGGCACTGAAAAAAAAAAAAAAGAACAAAGCCACAAAGTCATGTAGGATCAGCTATACATCAAGTGAAATACCATGGGTTGCAAGGATGCTGATGCATGCCCTTGGAGTTGTACACTGAGCATGGAAACCGTGAAGGAAACCACTTGGCATGTGAGTCACATGTACCTACAACAGTGCCCAGCATTGCTGCTGAGCCATCACTTCTTGTGTGTCTCCACTCATTTCACTAATGCCTTCACTCCTCCCTGCTGAGGAGACCTCCTTGTGCTAAGAAAAACAAACAAACAAACAAGCACTTCCTCTTGAAAAGTCTGTCCTAGAGGAACATTGGAACTGAAGATGTGATGCAAGAATGTAGATATCACTCAGAGTTTTTGGATTAGTTAATGTTAATTCAGTTTTAAGTCTGGAGGTGCTGGACAGAGATTGAATTAATGTCTTTGGTCAATAGTGGTTTTCTACAGTCAACAAACAAGCATTCATGTTAATTCTTTAGATATGTCAGTAGCTAATTTATTTTTCTCATGGACATATTCTTAAGTCATAATACAGAAGTAATTTTGGAATGCAGTTATTTCCATTTGGGTGCAGAGAATACTGCTGGGCAATTATTCCTGCATGATGGCTTTCGAACATGGGATGGCAGGGAGTTTTACTTCAGAAATTGCTCTAACAGTGCCATTAATCTGCAAGTTTAGTGACCAGTTGTATTTAGAAACTGAACGACTTTTAATTGTCAAGTGTGCTCCAGGGCGATTTTCAAATCATAAGCATTTGTCTAAAAAAGAGCTGGAAAAAGTATTCCTTCCTGCCTGCCTGCCTTCCTTCCTTCCTTCCTTCCTTCCTTCCTTCCTTCCTTCCTTCCTTCCTGCCTGCCTGCCTGCCTGCCTGCCTTCCTGCCTTCCTGCCTTCCTGCCTTCCTGCCTTCCTGCCTTCCTGCCTTCCTCCCTCCCTCTGTTCCACCCTTTCTTTTACCTGCCCTTCATATCTTCCTCCCTCTCCCCTCTGACATTCTTTTGTTTTTTTTTTCAATCAGAATAAAAATATTATACTTTAATTCAGTAGATGAATAAAAGGATTTTTTCTTTTGCTTTGGCTCAGATCAGTGGAATTGTAGCACATATAAAACTGCAGAGTTAATAAAAAACAATGTATAGAATTTTGCCATTCATATGAATGCATTTGGAGAGGGGCAGAGGAACAGGCATATATTTGTGTGTTCCTTTTTCCATTTGGACCTTATAGAGCAATTCAGAACTCTTTCTTTTTCACTTGGACAACATCAAGTACTAAGAAAAGTCAGAGCTTTTCTGTTGAAAATTATATGCAAAAAGGGATGCATGAAAAGCTAACCTTGGTTTCCAGTTAAAAATATGTCATCAGCTGCTACACAATGCAATGATGAGGCACTATTTTATGTGGAAGTTTTAAGAGAAGCTGGACAGTACAGATATAATTCAAATGCATGATTAACGCTTACCCTTACATTTTTCAGAAGCAGATTACCAACACACGTAAGAAAATAAATTGACCAATCTGGAATTACTAAAAGATTGTAAATATTTTATCATAAAGTTAAAAATTATTCTCTGTTGCTATGAGCAATAGAAACCTACTGATTTTAGACATCATATTGCATCATTTATGATATTGAATTTGTCTGCATGAACTGGCTTTAATATTATGATATCTAAAAAGAAAGAGTCAAACAATATTAAAAGAGAGAGGATGTAAATGTTTAATGTTATTGATATTAAAGACAATAAAAAGCTATCTGATATGATTAGTCTGTATTTTATGAAAAAAGACATTTAATAAAAAATGTTCTGACAGCCATGGGTTAGTTGTGTGATAACTATTTCTGTCCTTATAACAAATTCTGCATTTTCCTACATAGTTACTGCATGATCAATTTCATTATTTCAAAGTGCTTTTAGCTAACTCAAATATGAAAGACACTGCATATAAGTTAAATTCTGTTGTGTTCTATGCAAGAAGGTTTTGGGTCAAAACGTACAAAGGTCTTAAATAATGTCAAGTAGGTTTCATCTGAAAAGAGGTGTCAAACAAAGAAATACAACATTGCACAACCTATTAAATGCAGTGCTGGAACATGCATTGTACTCTAAAAACTGCAATTAGAAAAAGAATGGTAAGAGATAAATGGAGGACTAACTCTTCAGATTAATTGATAATACCTAACTCATCAAAAAAGAGGTAAAAGAAATGATCACTTGAGAGAAGGAGAGAGAAAGTAATATGAAACAGTGAACAAATTGAAGTAATTTACTTTAAATGGAAGGCAGAGAATAATGTCACAATCAGACTCACTGAAGGACTCACTTTTGTACAGAGAAGCAGCACTATAAGGAAAAGTGAGTGATATATTTTTTTCCTTCTGAGCAACAGGAGGCAGTTCTTCTGTCCAACTTAGAAAAACATTTCTATCTGCATTTCAATATAGTCTTATTGATATATAATTTCACAGAAGGCTTAGTAGGCAGTCCAGATTTACTGCAGTCACACCAGTCACAATATCTGCAGAGGAGCTGCAAAAAAATTCTGAGATCCTCCATTATTTTCCATCTTTTGATAGTCTCTTAGAATTTGCTTTTAAATGCCTAGAATGTAACCCCAACAGTAATAAAACAAACTTCATTTCCACCGTTATCTCAGAAATCATTTCAGCCTCTAAAACCATATCGCAGCTCTGACAGATCTGATCTGATAACTAAAGGCTGTTCCTTTAGTTATATAATGACCATTTGTTTATTTATTTATTTATTTCTAATGGCAGAGTTAGTATCTGGAAATTGTTATCTAATTACTTCTTAGCTAGCTAGAAAGTACTTTCAAAATAAGAAGTGAAATACTGGTCATAACACTAATATAAAATTCTGGCAGCATCACATATCATTAAGCAGATTTAGTACAACTGTAGGTTTTCCTAAATCTTCAAAACAAATTTAGTTTTCTATTAGCATAGTCAACCAAACCACGTCATATATTCCCCTCCGTAAATGTATCATAATCCAGCTTAAAATCACACCCTCGATGTGAAGTCTGTCTTTAAGTATGTTCCACTGATGATGAGAAACCTTCTGGATTCCAGCCTAAATATAATGAAGGCTTTATGTACCATTTTATCTTTACACTTGAGTGTATTTCCCTGTCTCTTTTGGAAATTCTGAATTTGGTATATTCAAATATTTTTTTTTTGTTTACATCTGCATCACACTAGTTGGTTAATACATGGGAGCAGGCCCTTCATCATTTTCTCTTTTAAGTGGGAGCTGCCCCAACCCAGCTGCAGGACCTTGGACTTGGCCTTGTTTAACCTCATGAGGTTCACATGGGCCCAGTTCTCAAGCTTGTCCAGGTCCCTCCAGATGGCATCCTGTCCCTCAGGCATGTAAACTGCACCACTCAGCTTGGTGTCATCTGCAGACTTGCTAAGGGTGCACTCAATCCCACTGTCCATGTCACTGATGAAGATACTAAATAGTACTGGTCCCAGTATAGACCCCCGAGAGACACCACTTGTCACTGATCTCCACTTTATCCTTTCATTTTCTGAAACTGGTGATTTAGCTTTCCCTATTTATGTTATTTCCATTCTAGTTCTAATATCCTCTTTGAGTTGGTTTTTTATCTTAAAATTCTGTTATCTGCACTGTATGTTATTCCATGCAGTTTTGTTCACCTAAAGAAGTTAACGTTTTGCTAATTACTTCCTTTAAGCTCTTTAAATATATCCCTTAGAAATGAAAATAGGAAAAATTATCTAAACTCTCATAGGCACTTTATTATATATTTCTTTCAAAATTAAACTGGACACATACAAACTTGTATATAACCTTCAGTTAGGTACCTAATTGCCTTTGCAGGTCAACTCTTGATCGCATTTTCAGAAATTCTAATAGATGCAGCTGTTTAAATTCCACTGATTTCTGAAAATTAGGGAAAAATATTGAATCACATTGACATTATTGAAAAATGCCCTCTGTATTCACAGACAAGGTTTTTAGTGGTTGTATGCTCCATTTATAAAGTTGAAAAAGTTGTTTTGAAAATCTCAAAGTACAAGTCCCTTATAAAGTTACCAGAAGCAACAATGCATCTTAGAACATGAAATATTTGCTGAAGATCTGAATAGCCCTGCTGGTGTCTTTCTCTGAATTCATATGCTCTATAAGGCTGATTCAAATCAGCACTGATGATTTTGATGGCAAATAAGTTAGGAATAGGTTTATGACTCCTTAAAGCTCTCTGTCTGTCCTATTAGTTCCAGCAGGTTTGTACACTGAAAGGCCGGTAGGACATGCTAAAAGCATAGCACTTCTCAGGTCTCAGCATTCTAGAAGCAAATGGAAGTGCATATAATTGAAAATGCTGCAGTAATTGGCTGAGTGTGAAAAATATGAAGATGTATTTATTTACAGAAGTTAGGAGCTGGCCTCTGTAAGTCAGATGAGAATGACAGTATTTGCTGCTTTTGAAGAAAAAGAAAATCCCTTGCAATAGATAACTCTATAATTCCTCTCTGTAGATCTGACACTTGCAGAAACAAGCTATGCATAACATTTTCAAGGTTAGAATGGTAGAACATGTGTGAGGTAAATGAAAAAGTGCCATATTGCTGGTATTGCAGCTGAACAAAATTACTTGCTTCTTATTCTATCTCCACAGCCAAACTTCCCTAGCAATTTTTTTTAGTTAAGACAGCAGAATCTTCTCCAGGGGAAAAAATAAATTAATAAATAAATAAATGAATGAATAAATAAATAAATAAATAAATAGCATTAAGGGAAAAATTTGTTAATTCAGCCACCCTGATGTTCAGGACATTTGTGTTCTTCTCAAGTTTCGCACTTCACACAAGTACTTTGATTGCTTCCTGCATCCTATCACCTGTCCACAGAGTTTTAGAGTTCTTTAAAAATCTATTTTGTTGTAGCTGCAGAAGAAAAGATATGAGGGCATAAAAATTATGTGCAGCTATTCCACAAACTGGTGAATGAGGAAGAAGTAGTGAATGAGCACCCAAAATGAAAGTTCTACAATTGCTGTCTCTATCCATCCATGTGCAGGTCCTGACCGCCCAGAGATGTTCTGTGCCAGCCCAAGCAGTTCCACAGATTTCCCTTAAAAATGTTATGTACAAGTGCTCACATGAATGATCCAATGAAAATAGGAATTATAGGTTGAAATCAAGCTTGCCTAATTCATGTGTAACTTGCTCTTAAGCTTCTTATCCTTACTGTCCTGCTTGAGGATCTCTCAAGTATGTCCATATCATTTTCAATTTGTGGGTACCAAAACTGTCCCAAAGGCTACATCTACACTTTGATCTGCCCCAACAAGCAGGACCAGTCTCTCAGGACCAGTGATGTAGAAAAAAACATCCATCCTGCATGTCAGGGCAAAAAAGTTATGTTCATATTTGTCTTAAATCTCCTCAGGTCTGGGGAGTATATATACCCTTACATATAATCGTATTTGGTTTTATTTCTGTCTGTTTGAAAAAGTCTGAGAGCTATGTTAAAAGGCTGCCTGGGTAGATCTTTCTTGGCATGACGCTGCATGTGTTTTTATGGCATGCAAGTGTTGTTTGCCTCGGGGAATGCCATGAGATGGGGATGCTGGGGGGAATGCAATTTGATGGTTGTTGGAAAACTATACAGAGCATAGAAAGTCTGGTGAAGTCTCATCCTTGTTGCCTGTAGATTGTGATCCCTGAACTGAAAGTTATTCTAGAACTGCACTAATTTTTATTTCAAAGGGAACTAGCAACTTCACTCTGAAATGAAAACCTGAGAATGAACTATTACACATGGAGTGGGGATGATGGAGAGCCAGGTTCCAGGAGCCAAGTTATTTGATGGTGTAGATGCACCAAATAGTATTTTACAGCTGACATTTCACCAATACTGAATCAAGTGGAATCATTACCCTCAGCATCTTACATATAAAACTACTATTAACATGTCAGAATGTGATTTGCCTTGACTTTCATTTAATTTCTTTTCTACTCTAACCTCCTGGACCTTTTCCCTTGTATTAGCGTTTACTCAGCTATTCACAATCTAGTATTGGTGAATGTAATTTCCCCCTCCAAAGTGCAGCATTTGATACACATCTTATTGAATTTTATCTTGTTGATTTTAGACAATATCTCAAGATAATTACAGTAAGTTTGAATCCTGATCCTGGTCCCTAAAACATTTGTCTGCCCTGTGCTGTTAATTAGTATTGTTCATAGATTTCATACATAATTATGGTTCAGTTTGTCATCTGAGTCACTAATGAAAACATGTTCAAAATTCTTAGATGTAGAATATAATTCTGTAGCTTATTCATGTGCTTATATTTGTCCTATTTCTCCTTTAACCTCTAGTCTGAAAATCCCCAAGGCACCTCAATAGTTGCATCAGTATTTAATACTTACACTCATATCTAATCTGGTTCACAGAATTATATTTAAGTTATCAAACTCTAACAACTCTGATTGCTTATGTCCCAAAAGAGGAAGCAGTCTGACACTTACTGAGCTCTGCATTAATGTGAGTTAGCTGTTCAGTCACTGATTTTGCATTCCAGTATAGAAATAGATGACCAAAAGTAGGGTTATGATGTTATATTTTTCTCATTTACAATCACTATGCATTTACTGCACTGTATTTGTAGAAATACATGGGTTTACAGAAAACAGCCTCTGAAAGTTTTACTGTATCAAGTGACCTGCTTTTCACCTTAGTCCATTTGAACATAGCAGATATATTTACTATCAGTTACTGAGGAAGGCAATGTGGTATTGTTTTGTCTAGATCAGCACACTTTAATGTCCATGCAGTCTATTAAATATGTCTTACAGACTCTGGATTTAATAAATGATTTCTAATTGAGTAGGTGTCAGTGGCAACATTCTAGAAAACTCAGTTACATGGGATTTTTCATTGATTTTCCTTATATTAGAAAATGAAATGTCAGATATCATTAATTGCATTTTCACAATAAGAAGCATACTGCAAAAGCAGCTGCTAAGTGAAAGCACTTCCAGCCTAACACGCAATAAAAGTATTCTTTTAAAATTAATCCAATATATAAACATTTATTAAAGCTATGTGCCTCTGTGGGCCAAATTGATGTGAATGTAATTAAAATCTATAGTATGGAACCATTTTGCAGGTGTCTAGGAAAAAAAGGCATTCAGGTGTATTCTGCATTCCTTTATCCTTTTACAGTATACTTATCTGCATCCAGCAACATAGAAGGTGGTTAACCCATGGTTTCTAGGAGTTCTTACTTACAATGACTGCATCATCCCTGACATTTGCTTGCACGTATTGTTGTCCATAGCTCAAAGACAGAACTTGCAAGTATACATATTTACCCAGGCTATATGTCATTAGTGAGTAGCATATGATCCAGAGTAAAGTTTATGAGACTGTGACACACATATTCATTACCAGTGCTGGTACCCAGTTCAGAATACGTTGGTGCATCTTCCTTGCTTTTCTGTGTATGTATTGATGTAGTCAAGCATTAATGATCACATATCTTTCCTACAAATGTAATTCTACAAATTTTCTTTCACATGATCACATTTAATATGCCAGAATTGACCGCCGGTCTCCATATTCCTAGGGAGATTATATTAGCAGTCTGGATATGAAAATTAATTTGACTATGCACAATTTACTGTAGTGCTAGAACTTCTTATGCCTTTGTAGAGAAAGAAAAATCCATGACCTTTCTAAAGTATGTGATGTAGCATTCAATTTCCCTGCATCTGATCGATAAGCAAGCAGGAAATTATATCTTTTGCCATGGTAGACAAGCATAATTAAGCAATAAGGCAATGAAGGTAGTTGTGATTATCTTAGGATGCACCTGGGAGCTGCCTTGTTGCTATTTTAAAACATCTTTATGCTAGGGAACTGTATTAATTTCTGCTGAGAAAGATAAAGTTGGCAGTTTGGAACGCTTGTGAACAGCAGTTTCAGTTGTGCTTCACAGAGAGTAATGTGGTGTGTTCACCCCAAACAATTAGGCTTCTCCTTCAGCAGAAACAAATATGGAGCAGGCTGTAGACATTTAACTGACAGTTCAGACCCAGAAAAAAAAAAAAACAACAAAACAACAACAACAAAAAAAAACAATCAAAAAACGCACTGTGCTTTGGTTGGCTGCCAGTGAGTGCAAAACTTACATTTTTACCAGTTTAGAATAAAAATATGTTGCCCTCAACACTTGACTTCCAGGGAACACGTCTCTGCATAATTAATGCTATTGCATCCACATTCTAATTTATGCATTTTAATTATACCAAAGATCTGGTGAATAATTAATGCTAGCAAAACAATGGGTCTGAAACATAAGCTGAGAAGTAGCACTTTTTAATGGGCTTTGTAGATTTAAATAACTAATGAAAGCTATTTAACTATTTGATTGTGAGAATATTTCCCCTGATACAATCCAGTACTATTATTGAAAAGTCTCTCAAATGAAGAAATGTTAGCTCAGGCTACCTGTTTTGACAATTGACCACTCTGAGTATACCACAGTACACTAATCCATCTGAGCCATATACATGCAGGAAAGAGATTTATTTGGATGTTTGCCCTGTGAGAGGGACCGACATGTCATTGGCATCATCTGTAAGATGTAAAATCAAAATTCCAGGCACAAAATTTCTCTTTGACCTCCTGTCTTCAAGCAGGTCAGTTCATGCAAGTTTCATGGGGAGATTTAGAATCGAATATAAAGAAATACAATATAGAATTCATTATCCCTGAGTTCAGCAATCTAAGAATTAAGGATGTAGGCCAAGTTAGTAATTTAGAATCTTGCAGTGGTCAAAGGAAAGAGAAGGCATCTCTGGAGAGTTTCATCTCATCCTGAAATAGGTTTTCGAAATAGATAGGATTAATCACCATTTCGCAGTGGCTATCATTTTTCTATTTCTTGCAGAGGAAGTTTGGAATATTGCCTTAGAGCATACGTCTAACTTCTAGGCAGTCTAGTTTAGGTGAAGTTAATTTCACTAGCAATGGCAGTCTCTAAACTACTATGTGAGAGAGACCTACTGTCACCAACCTGATGGTGTAAGGACCATGGCAGAGCAGAAGGACTTACAGCACAGAGCTGTCTGAAGCTCAATGCGTCACATTATAGGACCTAATTGTGTTTTCCTGTTTTCTGCTGTGTTTGCCTAAGCCTGGATGTGAGCTGTGGTCTGTGTTGGATGGGTGACAGGTACATCCAGTTTGGGTGGGATAGATGGTATGTTCCCTCACCCAGCCATGGGGAAGGGACGGGGTGACAAGGAAAAGGCTCTCACTGAGGTCCCTCTCCTCCAGGGAAATCTTAGCTGGCCATAGCCTGTTGCTTGCTGGCTCTGCTGAATATTTCACAAGGTAGAAAGCAGAACCAAAACTATTTTCTTTCTTCTGAGCAAGAGTACCTGAAAGAGCAGACATGCATTGGTGCTGTCTGGGACAGTGATGTGAGAGTGAACAGTTTAACCCCGCGTACATCCACCTTGCGCCTTACATCTCCTTCGCTGCTCAGCTCTCCTGCCCAGGAGCTGGGCAGTGTCTTGACAGTATTTCTCTGCACCCCATTCCTCTCTACTTTCCTTACTACAGTTATAGTAAAAATAATTATTCAGCTGTTTTATTAAACCAAACTTAAGACCAAAGCCTCCTTACTATGTACTTTGACACTGGGATGGAGCCCTGTGGTCTAGCAGTGCTTGTCAGTCTAGTGTTTCTAAGGTGGATGACAAACAGTGCTGAAGCATGACCTCACCAGGGTCTGTAGCAAATTGTCTCCCTCTACTTCTGCCTTTGCAGGACTATGCTGAGAAGGAGAAAGCTGCAGCCAAGGCTCTGGAGGATGTGAAGGCTAACTTCTACTGTGAACTATGTGACAAGCAGTACCACAAACACCAGGAATTTGACAACCACATCAATTCTTACGACCATGCTCACAAGCAGGTAAACCTGACAAATGTCTGTGCATGTCACAGTAGTCCATCTTCCTTCCTGCTTGATTGTGGGAGGTTTCTAAATTTTCCCAAGTAGAAGACAATGTAACATTTGATGGTTTTGACCTCAACATGCTATTTTTCATTAAAATAAAATGAAAAATATTCATTGTTTTAATCTTCACCACAATTTCTTTTAAGGCCCTTTGACTGAAAGATCACTGTCAATAGTTTTAGACAGGTGCTCAACACCAATAATCACTCTGCATTTGATATATTTAAATGTGGAATTACTTATAAACTAGAGAGGGGGGATGATCACTTCCTCAAATATCCAAGTCCCTCTTTTGGATGCAGAAGGCATACAACCATGTTGGTCAAGGGCAGAAAAAGAGTTTATTTTTTTAAAAATGCAGAAGTTTCTGAAGTTAAAATCTATGTCTCAGAATATTTCTCAGAGTGGAATACCTTTTGACTTGCATGCAGAACGTAATATAGAATAACGGCTGCTTTTGAATGACATGATATTGGATTCTTGGGAAAATATAATAGATGCTAATTATTTGTCATTAGTTTTGTATCAACTTTATTAAATCTGTATGTAGGTATACTCTACACTTACATGCTCATCCTTCTATGTCTGCTTCCTGCATCTTAGTTTTTCTCTGATTTTAGCAAAATCCACATTTCAGTTGGCATTATGCAGGAAAAATGCAATTAAATCACATAAACCCTTCAGAATTCAAATAAAATTGTTTGCAAAGTTCAGGAATGAGCATTTCTGAATCTCTGATGTAACACATCACATCTGCTAATCTAATATGTAATAAGTTAGAACCAGTAACAGGATTCCATAGATGTTTTTCTACTAGCACTTACATGCATTATACAGTTCAAGTTCTCATGTATTGTGTGTATTCAAGTTGCCAGGGTATTAGTGCCCTCTGGGTGATCACACTTACGGGTGCACAGGGGTCGGGAGCTACTTTGCAAATATATGAATCATTTAGAAGCCTCAGGTATTTCTGACAGAGACTAGAAACAATACATGTTGAGTAAATCAAACAGAGCCAAAGGCAAAACTCCTCACTCTCACTGCAAATAATCTTATTGTCTTTTGCAACACTACGGAGCATGTAAATCAGTTTGGAATTTTCTGTATACATCTATCACAGCACTGCATTAACAAACTTGCTAGCACTTGCCCACTCGTCATGCTGGACCACCCTGCTGAATTGAAGCAGCCCAGTGTCAGCTATCCATGGGTATTAATGGGACTCTTTTAGCCCATCACTCCAAACTAGAGCTAGATTCATCTAATGTATCTATGTATTCAATCAAAAGAAGATCCTCACATCACCATTGCATTTATTAATCCATGAAAATGGTTATAAGAATACAAAACAAATGCTTTTCCAGATCCTAAACATGTGACTCTAATCCCTATAAATCTGTATTTGCTGCACAATGAATTTTTTTCACCCTTCAGCTGTTTTTTTTACTCGTCAGAAATGCATCTGAACTCAGACGGACCCATTTGTGCCCATCTCTCTTCACACACTCCCCCTGCAAAGAGCAGCTTATGCACAACAAAACAGCCTGACAATACACCATCTACAATTGGGCAGGGGAGGTTTTGGCAGCTTTCCGTTATTAAAGGGAATGTTTAAGCAATAAAACTCTTTTTAATTTTTAGTGCTTTAAAAGCTGCCAGACATAGTATTGGGAATGAAGAGTCTGCATGGAAACACACAGCACATGCAGAATATCAACTGGCAGCACAAGCTCACCCCATCCTGCCCTTTCAGATGTAGTTCAGCAGCTCAGCTAGCAGAGGATTAGCTAGCTATCCTCCTGATGTGACAGGTAATTCAGGCTCTTCTCCCCTCTCACTTCTTGACTGCTCAGCCAAATCTGGGAACAGCGTTAGCTTGCCTCTAGGAACAGTGTGGATGCGTTCTTTCCTCTGAATTTTATAGTTGGTCATAGAAGAGCCTTTATTCTTCTTCCTTCTATCAGAGTAATCTTCAAAGAAAACAAGTTAATTTATGGCTTCCTGCAGTTTTAGTTAGCTTAGCTTCAAAATGTTTGTTCTGTGAGGGATAGTAGCCACCAAAAAGGCTTCTTTCTCCTAAGGTGTATTTTCTGTTTTCCAGCGGAAATTTGAGTGTACCTTTAGTCATCCACATGGATATGTTCTGAGCATCATTCTTCTAATGGAGACTAAATTAAAATGAGGGACTGTCTACATCTCAGTAACAAAGAGTGTAGTCCTCCCATGTGATTTCCTATTTAACTGCTACTACTTCAAAATTTTTATTAAAGTGGCAATGCTGTTTAGAGGAGATATAAAAGCAGAAAAAAGAATATTGCAGAGCACTTTGTCATAATCCTTTTGTTTCTCTTCCAGAGGAAACAGATTTTAATCAAAGACTTATGACTATAATCTCCAAATAGTATGGTTTTATAAAATTAATTTTGTGATCTTTTTTCTTATCTATGATTTCAACTAGTTGTTAAAGCAGTAAGTATAGAGTCTTGGACATAGCAGTTGGCATAGCAGCCATATCCTTCCTTGTCCTCAGAGGACAGCAAAATGTTATCACAATCTGGCCTTGTTTCCATAACTGGTCTTTTTGCTGCATGCTATATACATTCATACTTATATATATATATATAAATACAACACATTTATATGTATATGTACATATATACACACATATGGATACAAAGAAAACTTTGACAGAACGTCAAAGATCTCCCCTGCCCACATCTTGTCTTCTAACACTGTAATTACCCTGGAAGGGTCTAATATGATTTATATACTTTTGAGTAATATTGTCTGAATATTAAGCAAGTCTTATTTCTTTGGTTATCTTGACAACACTGGTCTTAATTAATGTTGCGAACATCTTTCCCAGCGCACTATATTACCTGTTATTGGAAATTAATTTCTCTCAGTGCAAGGCTGGATAAAGTGAACTCAGAAATTTGAGCAGAAGACTGCACTCCCACCCAGCTTTACCTGAGCTCTCTGTTGTGCAGCCTGACACTTAACAGGGCTGAGGCGAGAGTGTGGGTGACTTCCCTGGGAGCACCTCATCTTTCATCCCCATACAGACCTCTGCATACATGTGTCATTGACGCAGCACATATCAGCTAGCCCACTTGAAATCAATGGCTTTATTTCCTTTGTGTTTTTCCTTTGCTATGAAATACATGACTTCATGAAGTCATGGGCAGTAGCATATCTGATAAATCTGCAGTATCTCTCATCAAGCAACAAGATGAACAATGCTTGCTCTCACTTGATTGCTATGTTCTCTGCAGCAAAAGTTAACTGCATCAAAACTGATTACTTTGGATCTGTTGAAATTATCTGAATGCTGAAAAATATAAGGGTTTTGGTGTAAATGCACTCAAAAGTGATTAGTATATAGATAATCAATATAGGCTGCTGCCTGAAGATATATGCATGTGAATATATGTTACTTGCTAAGCTGAAAATAATATGGAAGTATAGATTATTTAACAAGATTGTAAGTTACATGCATCTATAACAGGAAGTCTAACTTGAGCAGGGATGTCTGTTTGGTTAACATTATTAAATGGAAGGTTTTAATACCTCTAGATCACAGACAACATTCATCCATTCACTTAATGTCGAAATAGCTGGAGCTTTCAATTTTTGTATAAATAATCCTTAGCAATCAGCAAGGCTTTTATATGTCAGCAAAGGAGAAAATCACAAATCTGTTCCATGTACTGCAATATAATAATCGTGGTGATGATAATAATAATAACAATAGAACTAAGCAGCAAAGAAAAACAAGGCTGTATTGCCATCTTGGGGTTACAGATGACAAAACAAGTCTTAGTTTTGTTATCAAAATTTAGCCATGCAGTTAAATACATCACATTGTCTCATATAAAAAAAAAAAAAAAAATCTAAATTTAGTGTTGTAGAAGCAGGCAGTACTGTCTAAGTAGGTGAAAAGAACTTTCAGTCTACACTAGTTCACATGGATGTACCTGTATCTTAGTATTTAAATTTATGCATACTATCACTTGGGTATATTTTTTGCATGAAAGTCTGATTTACTGTGTACAGCTGTGGGCACTTGCCATTAAGACTCCGTGGTGCTTGTGGATTTAAACTACAATTCAGGCAGAGATTTAGCTCCTTTTAAACATCAAAGCTAGCAATTATGTTTACATTTTAGCCAACTTTGCCTCTTACCACCTAGAAAATGCACAGATAAGTGAACACAGAGAAAGCTCCAGGAATGAGTGTAATACTGAGATTTTGTTCATTCATGTTTAGGGTGTTTTTTCCAGCATCTGCATGCCTATTGGAGGAAAAATCACATATTTTGGATCTCAGGTACACCTCTCTTATCACCCAAACAATATTCATTTGGAGAAAAGGAACCGCGTTTGGCAATATCTGAGAGATTTCATCGTGGTATCTGGACAATTGGGCAAACACAGCAACACCAAGAAACCTTCTTCTGGACAAAGTATCATATATCTAGCTGTAAGAACACACTAATAAAACAGAAAGTGCTACACCAGGATGAAGGTCCATGACTATGTGTGCTTGTGTAGTCTCTGCTTTTTGCCCTCTATACAGTAGGACAGTGGACCCATCGTCCCACTCTTGTACTCCCACAGGGACAAGGTTTATGTCCTTCCCTGCAGACCCTGCTTCTGTTTTTCTGTATCAGGCCATTAAGATCTGCCTGCTTTTTTTAGGGCCAGGTTGTGCACATGAGATCTGTGCTCTCTGTATCCTTCTCAGAAAATAGTCTGAATAGCAGAGGAACTTGGCATTTCTTGCTCTCAGTGAGTGGTGTTGTTTGGAGCCATCAGCATTCTGGTCCTGTAACCTCACAAAAATCACCTTGGTTTGATGTTTGTTAAGAAATACATGCATACTTCTAATAAAATTTTCATATTCCTCACATCCCTAGTAAGAAAGCCAGAACCAGAACTGTATTAAGGATAAAAGGAGTCAAGCAAGAGAGAAAGTAAAATGATGTTAGACTCCCTCAAACAGCTCATTTATAAATGGACTTGAAGTGACAAAGGAATTTGGTATGTGTGGTAGTTATTGTCCTCCTATTTTTAGGTACCAATAGATTACTATGCTCAAAAGCAACTGTTATGCACACAAATGGCTATACTACATGTGTGCAATTTGTAGGGTGTAAAATTAGGCTTAGTCCTGAAAACAATTGTAAACATTTGGGGATATATGCCTATAAGCAGTCCCACAAAAATAAATGAAAATATCAAAATGTATAAAATTAAGGATGCTCAGAGGTTTTACAAGAGAGGGGGTTTAGAGACAAAGGTTTTTACTTATTATATATTTTTTCTTCCTTCAAACATTAACCATAAGTATCTCTTATGAGATTAGATGCTTCTGACACATAAATCAAAATACTGAAAGTATGACTCAATACAGCCAACAGTTGCTCAGTGTTTTCCACAAATTATTCTTCAATTTCAGTGAAATGCTCATTTATTTTAAGCTTCAGGCTTATTACCAGTTTCTGTTTTAACTATCACCATTACACAATTACTTAGAATAATAATCTGTGCCAGTATACCATTTGTCAGACACTTCTATTTCATCACCATATTTATTTTCTCTTGTATATTTGGCGAATTTTATTTATTTTGTTCATCATTCTATAATACACATACTGATTCAATTATCCCTGTTATTTCCTTTTAAGTAGTTTTCCCTTGGAAACAATATACAATATATTATTTATATTTCTGGCATAAGTCTTGTTTTATTTCATGTGAAAACCAAAGCTAAAAGCAAGGAATTTGTCTATCCTATAATTTCAGTATCTTTTGCCTTAAAGACACACTGTTCTCTTGAGCATTCTGAAACCAGTGATTTTCTTATTGTTGCTAATGCCTATGCCATTTATTACATTCTCTAATTTCTGTTATAGCTTCACACTTTCTTAGCTTCTCATCATATATTGATTTTGCAGTGTATTTTCTTCTTTATACTCCTAAAAATTACTTCCACTCTGACTGTAACTGTTCCCAAAGAGCAAGTTTTCGATAATTTCATTTTCTCACACTGCCTTCCCCTTAACTAACTTTAAAAAGTTCTTCTCATTCTTTCAGAATTTGTTCTTATGAAATAACTCCTGTTACTCTTCCCTTTTGTTCCTGAATTAGTTTTGATTACAAACTAGATTACCCCATGGTTTCTACTGGGTTATTAGACACAACACTGGCTGTTATGCTTAAAATTAAGGTTTCCAAACACTTTGTATTTTAAGACCCAGATTTCTGTTGCTCTCAGAGCTTGGGATTATATTTTCTTTCTGGATCCCACGCTTCAGTATGTTTAAGTAAAAATACATATTATTTGCAAAATCAAGAACAGGGAAGTGATAAGGGGCCATAATCAATTCTGTTTGGACAACCTAATCTGACACCATTATGTATCTGCTCTTTAACATTTTTAATCGCAGGTTGCATGTTGTTTTTCCTAAGGAAAACTCCCTGACTCAGTACTGAAAATGGACCATACTTGAGGAATGAATCCATCTTGTGCAGGGGTTGAAGCTGTTGGCTGCAAAATAACTGATGATTTGAAATGAGGGAAAAACAGGAGGAGAAGAAATAGGTTGAGGAACAAATTATGGGAATAGGTGTAATGGACAGAGACAAACTCAAGAACAGAAATGCATGGAAGTATCACTCTGAAATTAGAAGACAATGAAAGGTGTGTACAAGAAAGGGGGGGAAAGGTGTTACATGAGGAAGGACCTGAAGAAATAATCCAAAAATAAAGGGAAATATCAGGATAAAACACAGAAGGGGACTGTCAGTGTCAGCCACTTAGAGTCACCTATGTCTAAACCATTCCACCTGGAGCTGGGGAACTGAGTGAATCAACCAGATAGGTTATATGAAAATCACATTTCACAACTCTAAGTCTGTTAACAAGAATACCACAGATATTATAGTGGCACAAAATCACAGAATCACACAGAATCACAGACTGTTAGGGATTGGAAGGGACCTTGAAGGATCACCTAGTCCAATCCTCCTGCCGGAGCAGGAACACCCAGATGAGGTTACACAGGAGTGTGTCCAGGCAGACTTAGAATGTCTCCAGAGAAGGAGACTCTACAGCCTCTCTGGGCAGCCTGTTCCAGTGCTCTGTCACCCTCACTGTGAGGAAGTTTCTTCTCATATTTAAGTTGAACCTCCTATGTTCCACTTTGTAACCATTGCTGCTTGTCCTATCATTGGTTGTCACCAAGCCTGGCTCCATCCTTGTGACACTCACTCTTTACATATGTATAAACATTAATTAGGTCACACCTCAGTCTCCTCCAAGCTAAAGAGACCCAGCTCCCTCAGCTTTTTCTCATAAGGGAGATGTTTCACTCCCTTAATCATCTTTGTGGCTTTGCACTGGACTCACCTTGTCTTGAAAATGTTGTCTTGAAAATAATACCAAGGACTTACACAACATAAAAATTGGCTGGGATCTGAAAAAAAACAAAGAATGGAATGTATAATGCTGTTGTTCATGTACAATTCCATCTTTTAACACGGATAGATAATATAAGACCTAAACACTCTATTTTCTTGGCATGAACGTTTCTGTTATTTAGAAATAGAGAAATCCCATCTTTCTAAAAGCATGTTTTCATCACAGCTGCTGTGCTTCAAAATACATGCAATCCAGCATCTTTGAAATGCTGAAGTAGCAGTGCAGTGAAACAATCAGATTGTGTCACATCACAGAAACTGATGTAAATAGAGGTTACATAAAGCAATAAAGAATTACATCAGCATTTAAGCAAAGGAATAGTGTACAGCATATGAGCAAAAGCAAAATAAAAATATGATAATTCCATGTCATCACTGTACTTAGAACATTTATTTTGCCAGCTTGAAATGATCGTAAGGTGAAGGTTTAACTTACAATATCATGCAATATTTTCTTAAATGTTATGAAGCGAGGCTTGTATTTACAGCAATGCTACCCAGAGATACCTCAATTGCACACCACAGCAAGCACATGTACCCCAGTAGCTCTGTAACAGCAGAAGCAAGATTATCAAATACCACTGAGCATACTCAGGTGATTGGGCATGACCCAAGGCAACAGATTCCAAAGAAATGTCACCATAAGCAACTCTTTATTTTAAACTTACAAATCTGTGCAGGTCAGTAGGCCTTATTAAGAACTGCTGAATCTGCTGCCCTGGCAATGCTTTGCTGCTTTCTTATCATTCAGTGATGAAGTAAATAAATTGGCAGTACTCATCCTTTTTAAACTGTGTGTTGCTTAAAATAATGAGATTCCTTTCATCATTAGCCCTGAAAAAACTTTTTGCAAATAATGCACAACTTCTTTTAAATTTAATGTCTTGATAAAATAAATTGTTAAACGCTAGATGCTATGGAATTACATTTGGTGTTCTTTAGAATGAATACTAATTAACATGTAAATTAGCAATTTAACCCTCTTTAAATTGGAAAAAAACCCACAGGACACCTAATTTCATAGTTGTTAATTATGGTCCAATGACTGTAAGATATTTCTTAAGTATTTCATTATATAAGGAATTTCAGAAGTGCATTATCAGATTTTGACATTTAAGACATAGCAATAAGAAGAATGTCAGTTAGAGGAAGTGCTCTTCATTAATGCCTGTGTTGTTGTCCTTTCCATTCTTCTCTGAGGATAAACTTTTTAATTACCAAAGTTTTGCAACTAATTTTTCAAGCAGGAAGAATGGTTGATGCTGTGTAATAGATTGCTTATTCAAATAAGCAAGAAATCTGAAGGATTAGATTTGTAAGAAAAGATGGTGCCAAACCACAGACAAATGAAATTCTGCCCTGAAATATGAGTTTAGGTTTTAATTTTTTACAATAATTGCCCACCCGGAACACAAAGGAACATTCTTCTTTAATTATATTCAGACTAAATGTGTGTTAAATCTGGTTGAAACTCAGAATCTCTGGTTCAAATAATTTTCCATTGTTTCAAAATTTGCTTCCCTTTCAAATATGGATAAGGAAAAAATGCTCAAAAACAAATTAAAATCTTCTGATATAATTCAATAAATTTTGAAACAAAAAGCTTTCTGAAACATTCTGTTCAAATAAAAAGTGTTTTTGAGCCAGTTAAGCTTATTTTTTATACTGTGTGAAAAGGATTGATTAAAATCAACACATTCCTCTTTGATTCTTGGTTCTGAAATGCTAATACATGCAGCAAATAGGATATTACTTGAGAAAACAGGATAGATATGGATAACCTAAAAATTTATGTTCAAATTATTATTCCCATTTTCAGTTAACCTTTTGGGCAGTCAGCCTGGAGTTGTGCCTGTATTGTTTAATGAACAAGATAAATTGTATTGAGCATTGCTGTTCTCTTTTTAAATGTCTGTATTCAGATGTCTTCTCCACTGTTTGAAGGACCGGAATAGGGACAGCAGAAGTAGAATATACAGAATGTTTTCTACCTACTTCTGTCTAACATGTTATCGTTTGTGCAAAAAGGTCTGTTCGCCATGAGCTAATAAGAACTGGACAAGATTGAACACAGATGTACATTTCATTTCATGTGCCAGCATCCAAAGACTGGCAAACACTAGGTGATATTGCTTGTAAGCCACATATTTTGCACTTTTTTGTTTTTGTTGTTAGACCAGTAGATCTGGAATAACTGGTGTCATCTTAAGGTCAGGCTTCAGGTAGGGAGGTAATAGGGACAAAGCACATGCTATGATTGTCTTTGATTACTGTCTGTTCACATATACGTTAATTCATATTTGTGGAGTGACTTGCAGAGTAAGGTACTATTCAGCCAGACTAAAGAACCTGTTGTGCAGGTCACAACGCATCTGTACGTATCTTACCTGGGGCAATTCTGTGCCATGGTCAGCTTTTCAGAAATATTAGGTAACTAGCTTTGCTAGCAAAATGTTACACCCTGAAACCTTCCCAGAAAAAATGTTTCTGTTGGCTTCTGCATAACTTTTGAACAGTGGTCTCTTGCTCGTATCTTTCCCTTTTCTGGAAAAACAATAATACTTCCAATCCCACTAGCATCCACAAAGTATATGTGGCCCTGTGAACTTCTGTCTAGAATCTGCATCTATTATAGTTCTGTTCATTTTTGACTGTCTGTACCTTCAATACAGTAATTAATGTGCAAGAATGTAGCTGAGCAATTGATTCCTGTGGAGATTTAAAGTCATGTTAATCAGCTATGTTTGTGTTTGAGGAAAGGTACAATGTACCTTGTATGTCTTTAAGGGACTTTCATAGCAGAAACAAATATTTTAAAACAAAAGAGAAACATATCTGTGCATCACCAAGACAGTAATAAAAATGGTGAGAATAGTAATTTATTATCCTTACTTAGTTAAAAGCATTAATTAACTTCTTTTAATGTGTCTCTAAGGGAAAAATAAAAGAGGTAACCCAGACTAATTATCATTTCACAGCTTTTGCAATTTCATAGTAATTAGGCTCCACCAGGAGCCATTAAAAAGATGAGGGCTCTTTAAGCATCTTCTCTGATTGCATTGCAAGGGAATATCTAGAGAAATGTGGATGATATTCCTGTGAGTACCAAACAAATATATTATCACAGGTGATGGAACAATAAAAATCAAATGTTTCCTGAACAAAAAAAAAATTGGCAATTTAACTTTTTTTTTTTTTAAATCAGGAAATACTATTTTTAAAGTCGAGTGGTTTTGCAAGAATGTAAAAAGATCAAAACCATTTTTCATTTGAAAGGTTTACATAATTTAGTTTCACTCAGGTTGAAATGTTTCCTAAACACCAAAATACTTTGTTTCAAGAGTATTACTTTAAAAAAATACTTCTAAAAATGTATTGTAAAGTATTTAAAAATACTTTTAAAATATTAATTTTAACTTAAGCAGACATTATATTTACTCTCCTTGAGATAAAGAAATTAGGAAAATTATAACTTTAAGCCTATTATGTTTTGTTACTATTTAGATGCATTGACACCAAGTCACTTGTAAGCACTTGAAATTTTTCTTTTTTTTAAGTAAGTTTTCAAAATTTTACTTCTTCCATTAAGACTAAGAGGTAAAGAAATCCCAAATGTCAAACTTTCCTGTGGAGCAGAAATTCTGGTTCTTTAAACGAGTGTGTAACTATAGAGGAGTTGACAGAAGCCCCCTGGAACCCTCTAGGATACTTTATGCTCGTAGTTAGCTTTTCTCTGCTTGTTCTCAGCCCTGAACATGTTGATGGATTCTTAGTGTTGCTTCTTTCAAAACAGACACTTAAATATTGATGCTTAAAAGTGCAAGTGCAGTCATATTACATTGATCTGTATTTAAATTTTCCATTTAGGATCTGTGGGATTCAGCAGTTTACTAAATCGTATCCAGCAGAAGCCATATAACCTATTGCTTATATTCTGAACCTGTCCTGCACCTCCAGTCTTAGATAAGGATCTTATTGTGTGAATGTCAAATCATAATTACTTGAGGAATTATTGGTAAAGTAATATGTATAGAAGTAAAACAATACAATTAATTAAATTACATTGGTATCAATATTTGTAAACAGAAACATTGCCTAAAAGGTACAATATAATTTTTACCTTTTAAAAGGAACCCAAAATATTCAGATTAACCTCATCTTGTTCTTCAAAGCAGAATTCGGTCTTTTCTTCAGCTGCTAATGACTGTTTTTTCTAAGTTTGGCATTACTTTCATATCATTTGAGCCTGGATTACACCCAATGTTCTATTCATTGATGTAATTATGGCCCTCAACAGCTCATGTCAGATTCTGTTTCCTTCTCATTTTGCAATTTAGCACAGTGTAATGTCCCTTAGCTTGGTTAAAAAGAAAATGAAGATTCTGGTCTGCAATTCAAAAATAATTATAAATTGGACCTGTACACATGCAAAACAGTAAGTCATATCCTAATAAATATGAACACTGAGTATGTGAGAATTGTACAATAATCATTATAGCAATTTTCTGTTATTTCTAGGAAATTAACACAATTTTTACATAATTCCTTACTCATTTTTGTACAAGGCCTTTCTAAAAGCTAAATCAATAATACCTGGAAAAACAATGCAATATTTTTCAGAAGTTAAAATGATGCAGTTGCCCTACTTCTTCTTGTCTCCAGAATAATTTACAGTATCTTTTCAACCCACCTACTCCAAATAATATAAAGTCACTATCACAATAGCATTGCTGCATATTTTGAGAAGATTGTTTTTCTATTTGAGTACATAAACTCCCAAATTTTTTTTTAAGAAATAATTAAAATTCGGGAGTGTAGAAAAATATGGATTACTAGAATAAGAAGCCACAGCATAAACAAAAGGTCAACTTCAAATTTTACAGGAATAAAAGTTTCCTGGGAGGGAAGTTTGGTTGTGTCATGTAACAGGCAAAGAATTTGAGAAGAGACAAAAAGTATTTCAGCAGCAGTGAGTGATAGATCAGCTTTATAATATTAAAAATGTCCATGCCTACATGAAAAAGTAAATGCATGCTTATAGCATCATTTGATGTAAGAGTGAATACAAACAGAAATTGTCTGGAGCATGGGTAAGAGTGGGACATCAAATGTTGCCTCCCGTAGCTCCACAACATACAAGGGGATAGGAGAAGTCATTTGTGATTGCTCTTATAGAAGCACATCATGCTCATCTCCACCCCCTTTCCAGGGAACCGTTTCTACAACAGTATTAAAAGTTTTGAATTATGGAATTGCAATTGAAGGTCTTCAAGTTGCAGCTCAGTGATACGTTATGCACCAGTGGGCTGAACTGCATATCTCAACCACGTACTTGCTTTTACCCCCCTCTCTTATAAAAGCTGTAGGCACTGCAGGTTGCAACAGTAGGACATTCAAGAGCACAAAATACAAATACCAAATTGCAAATAAATAATATTTTAAGTATGTGACAATAAAAAAAGGCGCTAGATAGGTCAAAATATCTTTGCCTTTTAAACTGGAAAATTAGGACATCATTCAGTCTGCACAGTTTGGTCATCTTTTTCCATGACACACTGCTTTTGTTTAGAAAGCACCTTGTAGCTTTTGTTATTTCAGAGGGAAATGTTGTTGTTGATCTGGGAAGAGAGATGGCTAGGTCAAACAGAGGGAAGAAATGACAGTAAAGTAAAAAGAGATAACACATACTAATGTGAGAAAAATTTGGAAAACAATTACAAAACAAACAAACAAGCAAAAACAAAAGTATAATAAAAATAAGCTTTTTAAAAATCAGTATAATTTACTGAGATGCATTCTCAGAAGATTGTCTCAGATAATCAAAGGCTAAACCAGGCTATTGCAGGAGCGAATTACCCTGGCAAAAAAAAGAAAAAAAAAAATAGGACATCTGTTCATCTTCTCCTGTAAATAAGCCACAGACTGGAACATAAACTGCTACTCCAATCCCATGCATGAAGAAATTAAAATTAACAGATTATCCATCTGACTTTGTGCCTGACTTTGCTGCCTCTGTGAGCCTCCCTTCTGTCAAGAATAGCACAAAAATACTTCGTCCACATCATGGGTGTCTAAAATCTTTAATCTATACCTTATTAGCATTATGATGATCAACACAGGCATACAGGAACTTAAAAAAGCCAAGTGATTGTGTTTATTAAACACAAATAAAATATTTTTATATAAATAACAAACTGTAACAGACACTTTCTAAAGCATACTAGTTTCATAAAGGTGAGTGAACTTGCCAAATGGACTGGGAGGAGGAATTCAAATGGAAGATATGAGAGAGACCTAGGAAATTTTAAAGGGCACTTGGCAGATTGTTTAAGAACCCAAATCCCGCAACTGAAAACGACTGAATAGTTTATAAATACATAATCTCATTTAGAGGGAAAGTCAGTTTTCTGTGTCTTAAATGTAAAATTAAGGAGAGAAAGGAAAAGTGGATGGTAAAGATCACAAATCAGAAATGAAGAATTTGGAAAAAGTGATGGAGGAAGTAAAAAGGGCAAAAGGAAAATCTGCAGTCATCAGAGGTGAGAGCAAGAAGGTTTCTGAAAGTATATTGAGGACATAAAGAATCTTCTTCATCAAATATAAATAACTTACTTGTTATCAGTGATGTAAAAAGGACTATTCAACAGAGTTTTCTATTCTATACTTGGGGCAAAGTCAGAGGATTTAGTCACATCTATGATGTTTATGATGATTGTGAAGTACCACTCTACAAATAGCTAAGAAGGATATTAAACTACATAATCTAGAGCTAAATATTTTTGTATCAGCAGATTTCAGGTGACCAGCATTTAAGTATTAGGAAAGACATGGCCATAAAATCTTCTAATCATTAATGTTGATTTTTAATAAGTTTCAGAGCACTAGAGGAAGATGCATCAAGCTAGAAGGTAGATAATGTCATGCTAGGATTTAAAAAGAATAAACAAGAAAATCTGTCATCCTGACATTAGTGACAGGGAAAATACTGGCATGCCTGATACATAAAGTATTAAAGAATGAAAATGTAATTAATATTATTTAATGTAGTTTATGTAAAATATATCTTGTCAAAATAATTTGATTTTATCAGTTTCTCTGTTAAAACACAGCAAATCAGGTTGTCCTCTGTCTCATGTTATTGAAAAGTTTTGATCAGGTCATTACAAAAGTCCTTTGTGGCCTTTTCTTATTGACAAAAACTGCAAGGAAATGTCATTTATTAAACTTCCTTCACTTTGAACAGGCATTTAGTTACAGTATTGCTGCTGGATTCCTGGGTACCTTTAACTCTCCTATTCCAGAAGAGATCAGCCTAATTTAAGTAAATACAAGATAAAGAATATTTTGGTTTTGACTGAATTAAAAAAAATAAAATAAACAACCTAAAATAATTTTTATGGATAGCTATTACATTCTATTAGAAAAAAATCAATATTTTACTTCCTTGATGTATTTGATTTCTCCTTATAGCTGCCTTTAATATCCTTCATGCACATATTATTTCTCACTATTTGCCCTGACCATACCTTTTCATCTGAAATGCAGTGAGTGGTATATGTAAACAACACTATTTTTATCTCAAGTGCATGTTAGTGTTTTTAGTGAAAAACTTGTTTTCTGTTTCAGCACTTCAAAGTCACTGTGTAGTGGTCTGCTGATTCAACTTTCCTTTATGTAAACGTATGGATCTAGCACAGTAGTTTGTAATAGATTTATCCTTTATGATTTATTGTTGTTCTACCAGCACCGTCATAGTTATCAAGAATTAACCGATTATACAGTTAAATCAAATTTGGGCATAATTCAGATGTCTGGCATCTTTCCTCTTGTTTTAACAGGCTTACACAGAGCTAGATGTAGTAACTAAACATATATCTGCAAATGCTTCTTCAGTCTCCTCCCTGTTCTTTTCAGAAGTCACACCATCTCTCTTTGCCTTCTTTTCTTTATTTATAAAGTGACATGGTGAAGGTACCTGTTTCACAAGGAACCTGAGATCTGCCTATGGAAAGTGCTATGTAAAATATATGTAGGGTCACTTCCACTCTCATTTTTGTTACTCTGAAAGTCTGATGACCACAATGAAGAAAGTTTGAGGCTGGGTTTTGGACTCGTTGAATTCTTGGACAATTTGGATTCTTGCTCTTTTACTTAAAATATAGGTGATTTTGTATCCCACCTACTACAGTTAAAACAAAGGAAAAGAAAGTGGTGAAACAGGCTTCAAAAACATGTGGAAAAGGCTTAATTATTTTTAATAAGATTGCAGGAAGTACTAAAAGTTTTGAAATGCACTGGTCATGCACACGGTCTGTAATGACAGGTTTTTCTCTCTAAACTGCTTAAATTAGAAGGAAAAATAAATAAAATATATGAGATTATGGGTTTTTTTCTCTGGCTAAGAGAGCCCAACACCCCAAAAAGTGATGTATAATAGTACATGGACATGCAGTGAAGATACAGTCCCTGCTCCAAGTTTCATAACATTCAAATGTGTTGCTTTTACTGGGTAAATTGCTCTGTATTCTGAAGTGGCACCAAATATGTCTAATCAAATAATACAATATGCAGTCAGCTTGTTGGAGCATATGACAATAAGTTTACTGGAACTGATATAAATATGTGTGGTCAAGTGGAGCATCTGCTGGATGCACAAATAGCTCAGGCCTTCAGATGAGACAGTTGATGCCACAAAGTACCTGATCTGTCCTGTCCCCTATGGAAATGGCCTCCATGAAACCTGTCTGTTTTAACTTTACTTGGGGGATTCTCATGAGCTGTACAAATGGATGTACTTTCATCCAGCAATTAATCAAATCAGTTTAATTAGCAGGAATATTTGCAGATCTGGTTAAACAGTAAGAAGCTCCCACAGAAAAGACACAGGTTAGCACTAGTAGGTCTTGATGCTTTCTGGCATGAAGATCCCTTGCATTAGACCAGACCACCTTTCTATACAGACTTAACAGGAGTTTCTGTGAAGATGTACAAAAACATGGCCTCCAAAGAGCCATCTCTAATTTATCCTTCTGGTTGGATCTGTGATCAACATTTCATTCACTGATAGACAGATGCTCCAGGGCACGTCTGAGGACTGAGTTGCTCCCCCTCCTGCTATCATCGCATTCCCCAACCAATCATGGCTGTTTATTTTTTTCTATCTTCCCAATCATTCCCACTAAAAATACTGAATCTGTTGAGATAGACTTCAGATATAAGCCACTCCAAAAAATTATGCTATCACACACTTCAAAGTGTTCTGTAGCTATTCACGGGTAAAACAAATGAAAATTTATCAGCTAGTTTTAGAGCTTCATATCTCCTGGTTAATTCTTCTATGTAATAGCCCTTCCAATCTATTTTTAGGATTTTATTTACCATAGTAAAAGCAAATACCTTTGTTACTATTTTATCCCTTTCACTTAGAGAGCTAATATAAGCTTCAGACACAAAGTCTATTTATGTTCTTTAATAACTATCGTTCTCATTTGATGGTTTGCACTGTGAATTAATTTTACAAATAATGTATTTGGTTCCAATATTAGGGTTACAAGCAAGACAATAATTACTGAAGTTCACATTCTGTTTTTTTCCTCATTTAACTCTTCAATGGTGAATTTGTTTAGAACTTAATTAAAAAGCTTTTCAGCAAAGTGGAAATCAATTTTTAAAGCAAATCAGGCACTCAAACTCTCATGTCAGTTCATGGACTTAGATTCAGAGAAAACTCTCTAAACATGACAGGAGACATATACCTAATGCTGACTAAAGAAACTAGTGGTATACATTAGATTTTTACCTGGGGCTGCAAAGCATTACAGAATGATGAATATTTTGGAGGATGCATTGTAAATTATATTTGGGTGAAAAAAGTCTAAATGTAAGTGGAAAAAAAATTATCTAATTCATACTAATCTGCCATTTTCTAACTTAATGCATGGAATTTTTTTTTTTTCCAAAGCTGCCTTCTCTTTACATCAATGCAGTTATGCTGCTGTGAATAAGAAGAGGATTTGCTTCTCAGTATACTTGTAGCAACTGTTATTTGCCCCAGTATCTGAAGTAGTTATAACGAGAACCTTGTTAAATCTATATAATGGGATGATTGTGGTCCCTGGTAGAATGCTCAAAAGAAGTAATGCTGTCCCCCAGTACTGTGGTCCTATGGTCCTCAAATTGAGAGAGAGTGTATGAGGCAGCAATTTAGAAGAAATTATTCCTGAAGCCAGAGACCCCCTGGAGAACAAGAGGTGGAAAATATGGCAAGGAAATGCAGATTATGAAAGCCTTCTCTGCATTCTTGGCAATGATTTATAAAGAAAGCCCAGATGTCTTCCTCAACTTTATATTGCATGTTCCAAAAGCACACTAATTTAAAGTACTCTTTTATGCAACCTGGAAATATGAATATTATCCGCAGCAATGAAAATGTACCAATACCACCTTTGTCTATCAAAAGTCTAACTCTGAGGTAGAATTGTAGAATAGTTTGGGTTAGAAGGGACTTTTAGAGATCATCTAGTCTAATCCCCCTGCAATGAGCAGGAATATCTTCAACTAGATCAGGTTGCTCAGAGGCCCATTCAGCCCGGCCTTGAATATCTCCAGGGATGGGGCACCCACCACCTCTCCGGGCAATCTGCTCCAGTGTTTTACTACCCTCACTGTAAAAAATTACTTCCCTATATCTAGTCTAAACCTACTATTTTTAAGTTTAAAACCATTACCCCTTGTCCTATTGTACAAGCCCTGCTAAAAAAGTTTGTCCCTATCTTTTTTAAAAGCCTCCTTTAAATGCTGAAAAACTGAATAAAGTCTTCCTGGACCCTTCTCTGCTCCAGGCTGAACAACCCCAACTCTATCAGCCTGTCCTCATAGAAGAGGTGTTCCAACCCTCTGATCATTTTCATGGCCTTCTTCTGGACCCTCGCCAACAGGTCCATGTCCTTCTTATACTGGAGACTCCAGAGCTGGACACAGGACTCCAGGTAGGGTCTCACCAAAGCAGAGTAGAGGGGCAAAATCACCTCCCTTGACTTGCTGGCCATGCTCCTTTTGATGCAGCCCAGCAGACAATTGGCTTTCTGGGCTGCAAGCACACATTGCTGGCTCACATCCAGCTTTTCATTCACTAGTATCCTCAAATCCTTCTCTGCCAGACTGCTCCCAATCCCTTCATCCCCCAGTCTGTATTGGTGCCGAGGGTTACCCTGACCCAGGTGCAGAACCTTGCACTTGACCTTATTGAACCTCATGAGGTTCACATGGGCCCACTTCCTGAGCTTGTCCAGGTCCCTCTGAATGGGAATCCTGTCCCTCAGGCATGTCAACTGTATCACTCAGCTTGGTGTCATCTTCAAACTTGCTGAGGGTACACTCAATCCCACTATATCATTGATGAGGATAATAAAATGTACTGGTCCTAGTATGGACCCCTGAGGGACAGCACTTGTCACTGATCTCCATCTGGATATCAAGCCATTGACTTTGATGTGACCATCCATCCAGTTTGTCATCCAACCAGCAGTCCACCAAACAAATCTATCTCTCTCCAATCTAGAGAGGAATGTTGTGGGGGACTGTGCCAAAGGCTTTACAGAAGTCTAGACAGTCAACATCCCTAGCTCTTCCCTTGACCACCGATTTAGTCACTCCATCATAGAAGGCTACTAGGTTGGTCAGGCACAACTCACCCTTGGTGAAGGCATGGTGGCTGTGTCAAATCACCTCCTTGTCCTTCATGTGCCTTAGCATAGCTTCTAGGAGGATTTGTTCCATGATCTTCCCAGGAGCAGATGTGAGGCTCAGAGGTCAGTAGTTCCCAGGATCCTCCTTTCTACCCTTTTAAAAAATGTGTGCAATGCTTCTCTTTTTCCAGCCATCAGGGACTTCACCTGACTGCCATGACTTTTCAAACATCATGGAGAGTGGCTTGGCAACTACATCAGCCAATTTCCTCGGGACTCTGGGATGCATCTTGTCAGGTCTCATAGGCTTATGTATGTCCAGGTTCCTCATGGGGTCATGAACCTGATCTTCTCTTACAGTTGCTTCCCCAGTCCCTGTCTTCCAGTCCATCCACTGGAGAGGTGTGGAAGAGATATTGCCAGTGAAGACTGAGGCAAAAATTTGTTGAGTACCTCAGCCTTCAGCTCATCCACTATTACTAGTCTGCCAGTCTCGCTCATTGGGGGCGTACTCTTTCTTTGACTTTCCTTTTCTGGCTGACATACCTATAGAAGCCCTTGTTATTCTTTGCATCCCTTGCTAAGTTCAGCTCCAGCTGTGCCTTGACCTTCCTGACCCCATCCATACACAACCAGGCAGTGTACCTTGACTCTTCCCTGTATACCTGTTCCTGCTTCCACCACCTGTACGTTTCCTTCTTTCCTTTTATTTTGACCAGCAATTTTGACTCAGCTGTGTCAATTTCTTGCCTTCCTTACTCAATCTCTTATACCTGGAGACTGAGAGCTCGTGTGCTCTATGGAAAATGTCCTTAAAGATCTGCCAGCTCTGTTCTGATCCCTTGTACCTGAAGGCAGTTTCCCAGGGATGCTAATGACTAACTCCTTGAACAGCTGGAATTTTGCTTTCCTAAAATTCAGGATCCTGACTTTACTCTTCACTTGTTCCACATCCCTTCGGACCTTGAACTCCACGACCACTGCAGCCCAGGCTGCCTCCAATCTTGACATCACAAATTAGCTCACTTGCATTTGTGCCCATGAGGTCCAGTACTGTAATACCCCCTTGGTAGGGCTGTCTATTACCTGGCTGAGGAAGCTATCCTCAGTGCACTCCAGGAGTCTCTTGCCTACAGCTCACCATGCTACTTTTCCAGCAGATATTGGGGTGATTGAAGTCCCCCAGCAGGACAAGAACCTGTGAGCGTGATGCCTCCTGTAGGTGGAGTAAGAAAGCTTCATCAGTAGTTTCACCATGATTGGGCAGCCTGTAGTAGACACCAACCACAAGGTCTCCTCTGTTGACTCTGTCTCTGATTCTTACCCATAAGCTTTCAGCCTGCTTATGCCTATTCTTCAGAGACAAATCTTCATATTCTATCCAGCTCTTGATGTAGAGGGCAATGCCTCCACCCCTCCTTCCTCACCTGTACCTTCTGAACAGCCTGTAGCCATTGATAGTCACACTCCAGTCATGGGATCTGTCCCACCAAGTTTCATTAATGGCAACCAGGTTGTGGCTTTCTAGCAGCATGGTGACTTCCAGCTCCTCCTGTTTGTTGCCCATGCTGAATGCATTGGTGTAGGGGCACTTCAGCTGGGCTGTCAGCCATGTCACTTTCTTAGAGGAACACCCCTTAAAAATTAAGATAGCCACCCATAATACCCTCTGTATGCAATGAAGAGAAAGAGTTGATTTTATCCCTCTACGTTAGACAGCTGCTTTAAAAAGAGGCAATTTGGTCTGTAAAAGTGCTTTCTTTCCAGCGGTCATAAGGGAAAATCTAAGCAACTACTGTAGGCATCTGAATTGGATCAGACGAATAGCAATCCAGAGAAATGTTCACCTGCACAGGGAGGAATAGAAATCAGGGTCATAACTCTGGAAAGAAAGTAATCTCAGTAACGCAAATGTAGCCAGTGGTGAGTACACTGGAGGTGCTCATACATCAATGAAAAGCAAGTACTGGCCACAATGAAGCAACAATTTCTAAAAAACGAGCAAACATTAAGAATGGGCAGAAATTTCTAAAGTACAGATATTGATCCATTGACATGTCACGTCTAGAAAAAGTAGGTAGTGAAGATGCAGCTCCATTAACTCATTTGGATCTCCTGGTGATTCATGCCAGAGTTCAGGAGGAAAAGAGCCGATTCAGTAGTTTTTGAGTGGGTCTTAGAGGAACTAACATGACTCAGGCCTGATTATATAAGCAAACCTTTCCATAACAGTGAATGTTATTTTGTAATCTGTTAATATTCAGGGGGGGGAATGGGGTATAAAAAAAGGGAAGGGCTACTTTTAGATATGGCAATGTTCACACACACATGCACATGAAAACCAGAGAAAGAATAGAACCCAAGTCTGAAAATGAAATATAACTCCATGGCAATGATATTGGTAGCAGGTGAAGGACAGAACACAAGATTTCTATTAAATAAATCATAATCTATTACACATGCCTCTATTTGGATGCCCAGTTAAGTACCTAATTACATGAAAAATGCAATTACCATGTAAAGCTATGTTAATTTTCAAGCACACCTGCTGAGCTTAGGGTTGTCATTCAGGTACCTGCTCGATTGCTTGCTGTTGTGCACCACCTGCAGAAAATATTTGTGTGCCTGTCAGGAGTCTGGCACAGGTTATTAGTGAGGAATACCACAGCTTTGCAGGTTCAGTGAGCAGTTCTATTGTCTATCCAACACAGCCGACAAATTTAATTATGACTCCTAACTAAAGCTCTGGCAGTGCAGCTTTTTTTATTTTGATGAGGGGATGTGCAGGGACAGTCCTTTCTCCATTCAGACTGTAGATGCTTTTGATTTCTTGGATTTCATCTTGAGTTAATGCGTCCTCTGCTATGTTTACCATATTTTTTTTATTCTTTTCTCTACTTCCTTGACACATGCTGTATGCCATTAGAGAGCAAAAAATACTGCTAGAACTTCTATTCTTAGTGTTCATCCATTTGCTTTGTTGATTATCATCCTAACTGTCAAAGAAGTGAAATGGTATTGCTTTGCAGTACCTGAACTCCATAGTACTAGTTTTCACATTGTTCTGTGCTGCCTTGACAGGTAGAAAATGTTTCTGTTTTTCCTCATGAATGCTTTATGTGTGATACCAACCAGCTCATGGTGACAGCTAAAACACAGCAAGAAGCACTAAAGGACATTTCTCGAGTGTGTTTCTTTGCCCTTTCTTCATACTGAAGATGTTAATAAGACTCAAGACTACCTATGTATATGGAGGAGAGCATCTTTACTGTTTAAATATCTTTACGCTCTTGTGAATATTACTTAGGTGACAGAAAGTGTGTTTTCTTTCTGGGAAGATTGTCTCACTTCTTTTACAGATTTGGCTTTAACATATTATTTTAAAAGCTTTTGTGGACCAAAAGTAATGTTGTCTTACATATTCATCCATTTTACTGTACATTGAATGATGTTGAAGGAATAGTAAGGGAGGTCATCTGAGGGGACAGGAAAAAGATAAAAATGTGGTGGAACAACCATTTATTTCCAAGGCACTGGAGCCTTAGACCTTATAAGAGGACATTGCAGCTGTCCTGTTTTAGAGTCTAGTTAGGTGAAGTACTAGATGTGGGAGCTGATAGAAACTTTCCAGAGAGACATAATAGAGGTTTGATAGTGTCATTATTTCTGATGAATATGTTTAAACTTTCAACAGGCACCAGGTGGCAGGACAGTTCTTGCTGGTTGGAGCTGCGCTAGTTCCCTGAGCAACTGTCTTTCTGGCTTTCTCCTCATCCAATGGAGTCCACCTGTGCAGAGACATCAGGGTGGTTGAGAGCCAGCTCTTAAGCTCCCTGAGCAGGTGATTCATGGGCAGCCTAGCTCTCCCTACCTCCAGATCAGTGCTCAGAGGCACTTGCCTTGGTGTCCAGAAGGCTGAAAGCAAACAAGAAACTTCTACTCTTAGTCTCCCAGCATTTATTTGTTCACAGAGGATGTCTGTTTCACTGTTTGTTTGTTTGTTTAAATCCCATACTTGAAGGACAGCTGATGTGACAGTGGTGGGAGATACTCACTACAGCTTTCCAGCACTCTTCATGGAATGTAGTCATGAACCCTGTATGGCCTGTTTCCATCAAGGGTTCCTCCATGCCGCTCTGTCATATTAGGTCATTGCCACTAAATGGATGACTTATTTTAGCTGGAGAAAAAATATGCCCTCTCTTTAGATTGTACAAAGCAACTCTACAGTGGTTTTCATCTATTTGCTTTGACTTCACCTACTGACAAAATCTAGACCTCTCCCGATAAAGCAGTTCTCTCTCATGCATTGATCACTCTCTTGACCCCTAAAAGCTGAGGACTCTGCTATCAGCCCTGTTTCTCAAACACAGATACCTGTTGACCTGTGCAGAGCTCTGTGCCATGGCTCAACTGCTCCACATACCTGAGCTGCAGAAAGCAGAATTTGCTGCTATAGTGCTGGTTCAGCCTTCCAGTTTATCCTTCTGACTCATGTTGCAACTTTGGCCATGCTGTAGGCAAAAAACAGTATGAGATTATGGCAGTGATTAGGATGTCTGTCATAGAATCAGAGAATCAGAGAATAGTTTGGGTTGGAAGGAATCTTAGACAGGCAAATAGGCATAGGTGTTGGCAGTTCAGCAGCAGTCTTTAAAAGACTGTTATACCAAAGCATTTCTTCAAGGCAAGCTTGCAAAAACAGCTCTCTGGACTCCATGGCAAATGTAACATTTTTAGGTGGTGATACTATAGTACTGGATTTCACAGAAGAGCACTGGACCACCTCCTGACCAACAGGCAAGTAGATGCAGCAGTTTAGTTCTCAGTCCTGGTCCTCAAGGTTTGCAGTTTGCACATCTGGCTGATGCACAGAGGTCCCTTCTGGCTTGTAAATCTGCCTTCCCCGAACACCACAGAGCACTGGGCAGGTGGTAAAAGAAGGAAGGCTGGCATTTCTGCCATGAAACATGGAAGCATGGACTTGAACTGGGGAGTTGTAAGGCTGGACATGACATGCTGAGTCCTACAAAACACAGTGAACTCAAAGGCAACACAGTACCACTTTTTTTTTTTTTTTTGCAGAGGATGTTTTTTGGCACTTTTTGGTTTGCATCTTCTTCTCTACCACTTTTCCTTATACTATCACCAGTGCAAAACCATGTAATAGAAAATGTAATAAAGGCAAAGAATTTTGCTCTCTCCAACGGGCGATTACAAGAATTACCTGATATACAGATGTTGGAGGAGCTAAAAAAAAAAAAATATGTAAAAATAACCATTAAAGAGTTTCCTGATCAAATATTTCTGACAGTAGTTCTTCCCTCTGAAAAACAAACACAGTTTAAAAAGCTACAAAAACAACATAGAAGCACACATGCATCCATGCATTTATGTTCAAGTATAGAGATGTATAAAATATACTACACACATGACCTCAGCCTTATTCTAGTGTATGTCTCTGAATTAAATTCCAACTGACTGAATTAAATAGGAAAATTTCTACTACATTAAATGGAGTCTAGTTTTGGGTATGTATTTGTACACAGAAGATCTGTGTATTCATAAGAAACTGAAAAGCTATCATTCATATGTAGGTATAGATCAGTTAAATAGCAACAGCCCAATCATGCTGTTTTGTTAGGCAAAAATAGCATTTTCAATTTCTTCTTAGGACAATAGCATTTTAAGTATATTTTCACTCTCCATTTACATACTAACTTCACCAAAAGCAAATAAATTATGTAAGAGGAAATGCATCTGCTGTGTACATATTTAATCCCTTCTCTTTTTGTTGTCTTCACACAGAGATTGAAAGATTTAAAACAAAGGGAATTTGCTCGAAATGTGGCCTCAAAGTCATGGAAAGATGAGAAGAAGCAGGAAAAAGCACTCAAGCGGCTTCATGAGCTTGCAGAGTTACGGAAGCAGTCAGAATGGCAAGTATTTAAAATTTGTGTTACATATTTATGCCCTCTTTCCTCGATCCCAGAAGTAGTCTTCCTATTTTCACTCCTACACTCTGTTGTGTACAGAGATTGTATACATTGTAACCTGTTTTCAGCTGTCCCCAATTCCAAATATTCCTGTTCTGCAAACCATAAAATTGAAAATCCCTGAATTAATCACTTGCTATTTGAAGGTTTGTGTTTTTCTTTCCTGTATCCAGTTAATCTCATCTCTTCTGAACAGAGTGGTTTGAAGATGTTTTTATAATATTACCATTTTATCTTATGAATAGATTAGTATCACTGCCTTATGATTTGATAGTAAGTGAACAGGAGAGGAAAACACCTTTTGGAGCGTCTATACTTAGTTTGTGAATGATTTTCACTGCTTTTAGTATAATGAGATTATTCTCACAGTTTCTCTGTAGAGTAATGGAAATATCATTATGCGGATGGAAAACAAGTAACTAACTGAGTTAACTTTATCCAATACTGTTAGCTCATATCAAGATACAGTACAAAGTTTGCACTAATAGACATTTATGTTTGAGAAATCTCCTTTGTTTATTGACACTGAATGCTTCAGTAGAATAGATTGCCACCAGACCAATTGTTTATGTTAATCTATGACTGTAATGAGTTAAGTAGATAATTAAACAGGCATGTCTTTAAATTCATATCCAGCTTACTGTACTCTGGAAATAATAACATTCAGACTTTATTATACACTCATTTTGGCCTATGTAATTGCTTTTGAGTAATCTGCTGAAATATAGCAGTTTAGTGCTAATGTATCACTTTTATGGTTACAACTCCATTTTCATACAAATCTACTGAAAGCAATGTAACTTGGTGTGGGAAGATACCTTTATGCCCATGCACTTGAAGATGTAGTCTCGGATAGACTGGTAAGGTCAGTGATAACAGGAAAGACAGAGAGAGACTGGGAGGTAAAAAAGCGGGTTTGCTTTTAGAAACAGTCAGGAGTCTATAATCATTTACAAAGAGCCTGGAAAGACAGCTTGCCATTCCTGTTTGTAATGACTAACAGATTCAGGGGTGGCCACAAGCTGTCATCCCAGTGGAGCAGTAGCATTCCCAGTTGCTCAAACAGGACAGAAAGTCAGCCCTTCTAAGCCAAAGCCTACACACACACACACATGCAAAAAATTGTTTTTGTCCCCAGGTACTGTGTCTCAGGTTCCAACAGAGTTCCTTACAACAAGCTAGTTGACAACAAAATTATTGTTAATCTCATGCACAAAAAAGCTGAAAAATGCAGCTTTATTTTACTGTTCCAAGTAGACTTTGAAAATGATCTCTTTACATGCCTTCTCCAAGAGATAATTCCTTCTTCATGTATATATAGGGGTGAATTTGTATCTCCTGATGCCAAATTTGTGGTAAATGCAAATATATTCTCAGAAATGCATACATATTCTCAATCTCTGAGTTGACCATACTCCAGGGAGTCTTTATGTCATTTCCACTGCTGGAGATCAATGCATTTTTATAGCATTTATAAAGCATCCTGACTATTTATAGATAGCTGTTATGCAGATCTGGCAGTCCTAATTCACTTACATTTAATTACAATATTTTAGAATTTTTAATCAAACTCTTTACTGAAGCTGGTTCCAAAATTGTTTCATGTAAGTGTACTGTAGTACTGCATTGATAGCAAATGTAGATAATTGGTCCAATGAAATGTATGTTTAAAATATTACTTGCAATAACATTTGGTGGTTATATATATATCTCATCTCTAAAGAAAAATGGCAGCAATCATTCCAACCTCAGTTATTTATCCATTGCAAGAAATCAATGATTTGCCTTAGAATAGGTTGATTTTTTTTCTTAAGTGCAAGAAAACTAAACTGCAGATTTTGGGAAAAGATAAAATGTAATTAATGGAAGTAGAACACAGAAGGAGAAAATATGACAAAGAAAGTCAAATGGTGGTTGATAATGAGAAAACTTGAGTTACCATTAATACCAATGGAAATGGACCTTGTGTCTTTTTCCCCATTAACGTTTGGTGATAGTTTTAGTATTACTATATCTTTGCATGCATCACAAAATCATTTATTGCAGAAAAATGTAAAGATCTATGCTTAAAAAAATCATCTACCCTAAGCCAGAAGAAATCTGCCTTTTCTCTTGTGGAGCCTGATTGTGCAGATGCTTCAGGTTGAAGTGCCGCATTTTGAACAAGGCACAATTTCCTTTTCAGTGGCCTCTCAGAATACCAAGACTTAGCACATACTTGTAATTTATGTAAATTTAGAGTAAAGACAATATTGGTTGTTCTGCATGTACATGGGTATAATTCTGAAAAAGAGCATTAATGTGCTGACTTCAAATCTTATAACTTCCTGTGTGTAAAGACTGTCTTGCCCATATGGGGGTGCGAGCTCAGGACTATACTGCACATTTACCCTTTAGAAACTAGAAACTTAGTTTTCCCCTGTAACAGCATGAGTGACACACAGACAGACATTGTCAAATCTGAGTTCTGCCTTGATTGTTTAATACAGCTTTTTTTTTTTTTTTTTTTTTTTTTTTTTTTTTAATTGCCTTACAGCATCACTGGAACTGGACCATTGCTTAAAGCCCCAAGATTAGTTGTGGAAAAGCAGCAATCACCAGATGGCGTTTTCCTGTACAAGGGCAGCAAGTTCACAGCCGGTTCTCAAAGAACCACCATAAGTAAAGGACAAGGTTTCTCCAGCAACATACTAGAGAAACAGCAGCCTATAGTAAGTAGGCACCAGTCCTCTACTGAAAGACCTCATGCACTTGGAAATCAAGTCTCACAAGTGTTCCCAGATAGGACTAATGCTTCTCACAGGGCAGGAGTGTCTTTCTCATTCTCTAAAAAGGTCCATTTGAAGCTCGAGTCCTCAGCATCAGTCTTCAGTGAGAACTCTGAAGAAGGAAATGATTGTAGTGAATCCCCCAGCCATAAAGCAAAGCAAGCTGTTGAGGGCTGTCATTCTGGCACAGTTTTGGAGGAAGATGTGAAAACAAGATTGGATAAAGGGTCACCTATTAGACAAAACCAAATGGATTTGGATAATTGCTTATCAAGTCATGTAGCTACAAAACCTAAAATGGTAAAGGAAAATGATAAAAGCAGTGACAGAGAACTAGAAGAAAAGGTCAGTGCTCATCCTTCATTTTCCAAAGTCAGAATGCATCTTTCTAATTTGGATTTTTCTGGTTCACTTGGAGAAACAGAGCAAGAAAGCCGTTTGAATGAGTCTTATCAATTTTTGGAAGCTCTTATTTCACCTTCATACCAGGCTAGTGATTTTTGTACACAGCTGAACACCTGCAAGCACAGCAATGGCCACCTGCCTGACCAGTTACCTGAGCTCCCTCAACAGCCAGCACCTCAGCTGCCATGTGCAAGCAACACTAATGACAGTCCTGGGATGGTAAAAAAAGAAAGATCTTTAGAGAGTTCAGAAACCACAAATGGGAATATGGAAACACTTCCAAGGGAGACCATGGTTAAAGAGGTTAAGCCCCAGGCATTACCTTTCCTCCATGTAGTGAGCAAAGATGGCACCACTGCTCTACAGTGGCCCACAGAATTACTTTTGTTTACAAAAACTGAGCCCTGTATTTCATATGGCTGTAATCCATTGTATTTTGACTTCAGACTCTCTTTAAATCACAGAGATGGTAAACAGCATGAAACAAACCAAGAAAGCTGTAAAGAGCACTCTATAAATAAGACTGCAGATGAAAATGAAGCCTCAGGTTTAATAAAACACAAGCAAATGTCAAATGAACAAGATAATCACTTGTTGAAACCAAAGAAGATGAAAGGTTCCCTAAATCCAAGAAAGGCCAAGCAAAAAGCTGAGTCAGACATAGGGAAAGAAATGAATAAAAATGGTCAAAAATACATTGCAGATTATCTGAATGAAAATATACCCAAAGTGCCTGCTTACCTCGATCTCTCACAAAAGGATTATGTGACAGAAAAAAGCCTTCAAACAAAACCACTGAGAAGATCTTTAAAGCATCATTTTCATAGCTGTGAAAGAAAAAAACAGAACATTAGAAATGAAAGCATTTCCTTTTCTGCTTTTATGTCTAGGATTAAAAACTCTAAAGCTGCAAAATGTCATTTAATTTATTCTGAGGAAAAGTGTAAAAGCCAAAATGACTGCAGATCCGTTCAAGATGTGGTCAGCTGCAACAGTGACATAAGTGATAGTGGAAAAGACTCTAGTGGAAGTTCCCTTAATTGCAAATCCAGTTCAAACTGCAACTATTTGGAAAATGAAGGAGATGCAAGTTGCATGAGATGCTGGAAATTCCCATCTCCTCAAAGGTCCTCTTCTGACAGACATTCCAGCTATTCTGACGCTTCAGATAGCGATACAAGTAGCTACCTGAGCTATATGAGTCCCACACTGAATAATCACAGCAGAAATAATTTGCTTTTTTGTTGTAAAAGTAAAAGCAAGACAGCTGAAAGGCACAAATGTGAACACAGAAAGCACAAGTGTATTTTTGCTTCTGAAGGTACAGATGAGGATTATCATTGTCATGGTAGAAGTCACAGAACTAGGAACTGTACACAGAGGGGCACCATTAAATATCGAAGATGGTCAAGACATAAAGTTTTACAACACAGAGACAGATCTAAGCACAGCAGATGTAGACACCGGCATTTTTGCAAAGTGCACAGTCAAAGTAGAAGCTACCATAGCTCCAAAATTTGTTCCACCAGAGATTCAAGTAGCAATGAAAGGTCATCTAGTAGCAGAATGTCAAGAGGTAGCAGTTCAGAATCTTTCTCAAAAGAGACTGACAACTATGAAAAAAAAACAAAAGAGGATGCAGAAAGAGATTCTAACTCTGAACCAGGAAAAGCTGAAACTGTGCATTATGACTCTCTGAATGTGAATGGTCAGTCAAAAAATGTTGCCTCCTGCTCTTCTGGAAACCTGGCAAAAGATATATGTGGAAAAAGAAAGTCACTGACAGCCAGCTTACTTTTAGAAAGAGTGCAATCCAAGAAAGCCCAGGGACAAACACAAAATTCAGAGAGGTTTTCAAACACTTGTGGAGTGGAATTAAAGGATCACTCACAAAGTCACTTTGCTTTTCAATTTTCGTCACCAGTAGATGACACTACGATGTTACCTTCACCAGAGAAACTCCTAAGCATAGGTAAAAATGACATGGGGTATAACGAAATCAGTTCATTGGATACCAGTGTGAAGAAAAACAGCTTTGAAGCATCAGAGATAACTAATGTTGCTCTTTCAACAGGCACTGATTATAATCATTGTCTTTTTAAAGACATCATTCAAATAGGAACAGGCTATCAGAGCCCAAGCATAAAAACGAACACAGCAATAAAGGAACAATCAAATCTCTTCATTAGTGAAGCGCAACCCTTTATACAAAGCTGTGACCCAGTACCAAATTATTTCCCTGGTGCTTTTCCCTCTAATAGATATTCTGTTGTTGCTAATTCAACAGAGACCAAAGAAGAACTACATGATGTAAACATGGACTCAAACCATGCAGAAGGCAGTTCGGACTCTCTTTGTGAAAATGCTATGCAGAAGTATGATGACACAGTAAATGACCTAGAAGTGTACAGTAAATCCACCTCCCCTCCTTTAACGCAGCAGCCTATCACGTTTTCACCAGAGGAAGTAGACAAATATAGGTTGCTGCAGCTGCAAGCTCAGCAGCATATGCAGAAACAACTTCTGGCAAAACACCTGAAAGTTTTGCCTGCCCCAGGACCAGCTGCCTTCTCTGCAACACCAGCAGTTCCTGCCCTTCCTGTCCAGCAGCACGCTACTGTCACCACCATCCACCACACCTTGTTGCAACGCTTTGCTGTCTCGGCATCTGTCCATCCCTACGGCAGCCATCTCTCCCCGGCACACCTCCACCCCCTCTCTCAGGCACATTTCACACCTATATCACTTTCCCCATTAGTGCCAGCCCTCATTCCCACCCACCCTGCTCTGCTGACGGGACACCCATTGCACTTTGTCTCCACCCCTACTCTCCACGCTTCCCCACTGACCCTCCCTGCACTGCCACACACTGCATATATCCCAGCCTTATTTACACCACACCTGAATGCAGCCACACATTCCGCTATACATCCAAATCCCTTAGTTCATCCGTTATTCCAAGGGCAAGAGCCCCATCACCATTCTTGCTCTAGCCAGACCCAGCAATTACCAACAATAAAAGAAGTTTTCAGTGTTTCTAGCTATTTAAACTAGCCCAAATGATTACACCATGGCTCTGAAACCAAATTTGAATAAAATAAATTATTCACTGTTCAATCACATGTCTGAGGGGAAAACTGTTTTGCTGAGAGCACAACAGCAAATATTTTAAAGTCCACAGTCTGGCTGACGGCACATGAATGTTGATTTAGTTCTTTTTTAAAGCCTTTTATGATAGTATCACAAGGGGGATGGGGTCTGGCTAGTGTCATTCAACAGAAGGTTTGAAAAGAACAGCCTGAAGTAAAGTCTATGGCTGTCAGTAAGAACAGCACCCAGACACAATAGGACCAAGAATATCAACACTGTTGAGTGATTTAAAGCAGCACAATTTAAAGCAGCTCAAAGGTTTGCTTTTCTGACTGTGTATATGCAATGGTATAGTGCTTGGTCTGTTTAAGATATTCCACACTGAGCAAAAAATAAAGCATTTGGGACAACAAGTCCCCGGTTCTGTCTCCTGGCCAAAAAACTGAGGAGCCTCAGTGTCATATATGGTGAGTTAAGACTGGGAGATGAGGGTCAGAACAACACCTCAAACATACTTTCGTGATTTTACCACTGAGATATGTTGCTTGTACAGTGTAAAGGGACTGCAGTCTAGCCACAAGTACATAACAAAATATTCCCTTAGAGGGGGATCTGTGCTGGCACAGCAGGCTGTGGCTTTTCTCCCTGAGATAACTATCCAAAGCGGTGAGGGAAAGAAGTGAATGAAGCCAAGTCCTTTGGCATTGCCTGCCTGTGGCTGTAGCACAGAGTATGTCAGGAGTGGGACACAGCAGCCCAGAGTTGCCAAGCAGCTAGTGCTGGCCTTGAACCCCAGAGGTCCTTGGCCAAGACTGCAACACTTCTTTCCTATGAAACAGAACTCTGACATGTGGGAGAGTCTTGCCCAAAGAATGTGTACAAATGTTTCATCCCTTTCACAAACAATGTAAACAATTGGCTGGTCCTATAAAATCATGCCGATGTTCATAAAAATCCACAAGTAAAATTCTGAGAGGAAACTGGTTCTCCAGGTGAAATCTCATAGACAACCCGGCCAGTTTTCAGCACTTCAAAGTATATTGAATGTAATCAAGTAAGTCTAGATTTTCACTAGGCTTCCCAAACTCTCAACATATAAATCGAAGTTCTGAATCTGCAATGTTTGAACACTCATATCCAACTTCAGGGTAACATGGGATTGAAATTGCTATTAATAACTGTTTATCTGGAAATAGGTGAGGGCTTCAGCATCTATTTGAATGGCACATTTTGACTATTCTTATAATGTTTCCTACTCAACATGGGATATTTAGCATGAAACGAGGTTCTTAATTTTGGTTAGACTGCAGGCATGCTTCCCAATGTAATTGGACAGTGAAGAGTCTGACAGCCATTACCTGTATGCTTGGATTAGAAACTTTTGAAATTATTTCAATTCATTTACAATAATGTAGTACACGATTAATAATGTATCTTTCAGAATTTATATAAAACCCATGGAGAAAATTTTGTAGGACTTTATTCCATTATATTTGGCTATCTAAAGACATTGAAAAATCTAATTGCAATTAAGTTGGTTGTTTAAAATACAACTTAGAAACAATTTTCTAACTTATTTTTAATCAAACTAAATTGATCCATTGCAATAAAATAGAATTATTTTAATTTCTAAAAGAAGCTGCTTCAGCATAAACGGCTATCATGCCAAGCTGTTCAAATGTCTTTACAAGTTGTGACTGCTTGTTTTTCAATTGATTTTCAAAGCTAAAATTTTTTTGGATACTTAACATTTTAGCCATCAAATAAAAGCTGTCAGGAAAAAAATCTGGAGATTTAGCAAAAGCAAAACATTTTGTATTGAAATAGATTGGTGAATCTAGCACCCTTGCATATCTTCTGTTTGGACTTCCAGCTTTACTGAATTCATTAACAAAATGGATTTGTGCCATTTTGGAGTTACTTATCTTTATGGTTTAATTTTCTCATTTTAGTTGTAGGGATTTTTTTAAATTGACATTATTGCTTCAGAATTAAGGAAGTCAGAAATTTTCTTTGGGAAAGATGTTAGAAATAAATATTTCCACATTTTAAAAATTCCTTCTTTCATTTTTTTGTCCGAAAATCTTCCCCAAATTAGGTCTCAATTAACATAATTTCTAGACTTCAGAAACTCTGTTTTCTGAGAATCAAACATATTTCACTGAATGTGACTTAACACCTCTGAAAATTAGTACTTGCTTGCTCAGATGGAGATTCCTCACTCACTTGGACACTTGGAAACATCAGTTATAGTTCTGTGGAAACATTCTGAATTGGATGTTGAAAGGAGCAGATCAATCTGTGCCCTGGAAGAGGATGACTGAGCTGCACATCCACTACCACCAGTTCAGAGATAATACCAGCCTAAAAGATTAATTTCCAGTCCTAAAAAAATTTATATTTATGGGCACAGTTTCATTGCTAGTCAAAAAAAACCCTCAATTGTTGTCACTGTAAATAAGAGTTCATTTGAATCCTAAGTAGATAACGCCAAGAGAAAAAACTGTAACAGAAGAAATGCTAATCTCATCTTCAGTGTGTACACACACATTTTGTATCTCTGTTTCTTACAGAATATGTTAATATTGTAAAAATTTCTATGGCAAGAAACCTGACCAACTGAAACTTAACAACATTCAACTATGTAACTCATTTATGGGAAATAGTTATATATGTTCCCTTAATGTATACACAATACAATGGGATTCTAGGAAGGAACTAAATCATAGGGTGCCCATGCATCATTGTATATATCAACAGAGATGATCTGGTAAGGCAAATTAATAGACAATAAAGATTAAATTTAATTATTGGAACAGTGGGAAATAGGACTTTGAGAGGTATATATGGAAAAAAAAGAGAGTTTAAGAAGGAACACAAACAGCACAATAGTAAAAATCCAATATTATTCTTAGTACACAGAAGGGATTTTCTTGCAGAAATGTAATAAAATCAGGAGAGCTGAGATGATATATTTGCTCTACTTGCTGCCATATTTATTTTTCAACAGTAATGTACTTTAAATATGTATCATTATTCTTATTATTAAAGCATAATTGAGCCTGATGTATAGAGCCGTGTTACAATTTAGTTTTTATCCAGACTGATTTTTAAAAGATTTACAGTATCCTGGTGGCAGAGACATATACCCTCCAAGTTAATAATGATCTCTTTTAGCTTGATTGTATATTGTTGATACATAATCTAAGGAAACAGGCCACCCACACTGTAAAATTACAATAACAGAAGTTTCCTGAGTTATACAATAATAAATTTGGTTTTGTTTTTTCTTGTTTTGTTTGGTTGGGTGGTTGGTTGGTTTGGTTTGGGGGTTTTGTGGGGCTTTTGTGGGGGTTTTATTATTTTTTTTTTTGTAATTGAGGTACTTCTGAAATACATTTAACATGTATATTTGTTGTGCAGATTTACATAAAAATGCCATTTGACCAGGTTAATTTTAAAAGTGTTAAGTTTATATTTGAAACCGGATAATACTCTGGCTAGTATAATATGTAAACTAGTAATTTTGTTTTGTATTCTCTGTATAAAGTGTTTTATATTATACAGTAGCGAAGTGAATTGCACTATTGTACATGCAATGCGGCTTTTTTTTAGGTTATTCAAGAAATTCCTGGGAATGTAGTTTAATGCAATAATATTTTTTTTTCAATAAAAAGGCTTACTGGTATAAAGAGTGTCAGTCATGTATTTTTAATGTAAAGCATACCAAAAGGCAGCATCTTAATAAAATGCAGAATGATGCAAACATATTCTGTATTTTAATCTGCAGAACTGAAATGCATTTAATTCATCCCTGTGGCTCTAATCCTGACATTTCTTAGAATGTTTCCTAAAGATTTTAGTATGTGTTACAAAAGTGGGTTGTTTAAATGGAACTGAAAATAAATATTCCTTAAAAAAATATATTCTATCTATGTGTTTTTTGCAAGTACTTGTAATGGATCAACATCCTCCTGGATATCTTTATGCACTAATCAGTTTATTTAGAACTACACTTATAACTCAGCTGTCAGATTCCCCAAATAATGTCTCTGAGCTATGATTCCTAATGCTTGTGTAGAAGGTCCTTTGGTAAAGAAGCTAACAGTAAGATCCCCTCTCCTCTCCTCTCCTCTCCTCTCCTCTCCTCTCCTCTCCTCTCCTCTCCTCTCCTCTCCTCTCCTCTCCTCTCCTCTCCTCTCCTCTCCTCTCCTCTCCTCTCCTCTCCTCTCCTCTCCTCTCCTCTCCTCTCCTCTCCTCTCCTCTCCTCTCCTCTCCTCTCCTCTCCTCTCCTCTCCTCTCCTCTCCTCTCCTCTCCTCTCCTCTCCTCTCCTCTCCTCTCCTCTCCTCTCCTCTCTCTCCTCCCCTCCCCTCCCCTCCCCTCCCCTCCCCTCCCCTCCCCTCCCCTCCCCTCCCCTCCCCTCCCGTCCCTTCTCCTTCTCCTTCTCCTTCTCCTTCTCCTTCTCCTTCTCCTTCTCCTTCTCCTTCTCCTTCTCCTTCTCCTTCTCCTTCTCCTTCTCCTTCTCCTTCTCCTTCTCCTTCTCCTTCTCCTTCCTTCTTTTTTTTTTTTTTTCTCTCCCTACTGTGTTCTGCTTCACTGTTTAGTCCTACAATCAATCACAACAGCAGAGCCAAAGAGGCAAATAAAATTGAGACAGGACAGTAAAAGAGAGATCAGCAGAGGAAGGGAGGCTGGAAACATATTTGGACAATTTTCTTCAGAGATGACAATGGGTACTTGTGTCCCAATGTAATGTCAGCAAAATCTTTCCTACACTCTGGTGGGAAGTCTTCCACTTCAGTGCATAACCTTATTATGCAAAATAAGCATCTTAATATAAACTTTATACAGAAATACAAAGAATCGTTGGGAATGCAGCTCATTACTTTGCTCTTTCTAGACACTAGGCACAATGATAATAATGTGTGTGGGGATAACAGGAATCTGCATGTCAGTTAACCGCACTGCTGCCTTGCTGAGATTGGAACACACTGTTGTGATGTGCTTGACTGTTTCTCTGCCCCAGGGCTAAGGGGAATTAACTCATGAACGTTTCAGGTCATGGAAATACTCCCACTGTCTTCAGGACAACCACGGTGAGACTTAAGTCAGCACCTTACTTGTCCATAGAGCATGCAGCAGTTTTAAAATGCTTTTTATTATTCTTCAATAAACACATTATTTTCCTTAATAGAAAACACAGAAGCCAAATAGGGAATTGTAGAAATTACAGACAGAAATAAATCTGCAGTTACAGTAATGGGTATGTATTCTAAACGTGTACAGCTTAACGGTGACCAATCTGTTTTGTGAATCTGCATAACATTGCTCTTCACTGAGATGTCAAGCAGTAGATACATCACTGTCTTAAAAGAAGACTCAGCCCAAGTTCATTTTTTATGTCCTAGTTATAAACCCCTCAATACAGAGATAAGGTTGAAAAGCTTGAGAGACTTCCACCAAGCCGTGTAAGCAGTTCTGCTGCCTCTAGTTAAGTGCACATCTAAAACTTATATTACACACAAAAATCAATATTTCATTCTTATGAACCAATAAACTTTTTAGACCAAATAAATTTGTCATTTGCAAATCAATAAATTAAATGTATTTATCAATTTTATATATAAAACTGTTCTGTGTACTCCAAGCTGTGTATGTGTGCAAATCAGCAACATTAATAAATGAATCATTGTGAATGGAATGAACCAATTAGTCTCAGACAGTTATAAACTGGCTATTTCTATATAAAGCAATAAGTTCTACACAAAAATGGTTGAATTACAATTTGCTTTCTTCTTTTCTGTAGGTAATTTATGGGCTGCTTTCTACGAGCCCAGTAGGAAACCCTAAAGAATTTAATAGAAATAGCTATGTGTGTGTGTGTTGGGGAGGAAATGTGTGTCTTCTTAAGGATGTACAAACTTATACCCTGACATAGAATTTTGCATGTAAATCAAAGGAAAGATGTGCAGGTAGGAAGTATCTTTAATCAATTGTTGCATGTCTTCATGGTTGAAATACTGCAGGTTTCCCAAAACTGGGAGTCTTTTTTCCCCTGTCCCTCATGCTTAGAAAGTGGAAAGCTGCCCAGGAAATGTTTATGTCAACTGTCCACATTATTGTGAAGTGGAAATCCCTGCCTTCATCAGAGAAGGTGAAAACACTAGAAATGTTTGCTCCTTGTTTATATAAGCCAGGACTTCTCTCAAAAAATTCCAGTCTTCTCAGGAGTGCACTTTGTTTCCAAGTGAATTGTATCCTCCAGAGGGCTGCAGCACCATGAGTTTGAAGGTGGAGATGCAGGTAGTCTCTTCTGTTTAAATGATGATCCTGTTAATTTAAGTTCCAAACAAAGACAGTCAGATACAGGGATAGAAATCCATGTCTGAAAAACTTGAATATTTTAAGAGAAAAGTTACTACATGTTGTTTAAGGTGCTAGTTGTCAACTGGGACAAGTTTCCTGCTCACACAGTATTGAATTTTTTTCTGTCTTATCTATAGCATGGAAGCAATACCTGAAGTACACAGGACAGTTGTCAGGACTATATTACATTTCTCTCTCTCTCACACAGACAATTGAGAAACTGTCTGGGGAAAAAAAAAAAAAAAAAAAAAATAAATAATTGAAATTATTATTTATCTACTTTTTAGTTTACCACTAATTTCTTGAAAGGTCTCTATGACTTAATGGTTTTATTACTATCATCTGTAATTACAGCACTGGTATCTACTGCTGACATATTATAGGTTTAATCCTTAGCAATGAGCTTTCCCCCATGAGTTTTCCTCTCTTAGTTCTGTTCTGTGACTGTATTTTTTCAAACACTAAATTCCCTGGTTTTATTTTTCTCAAATACACTGTTCTTAGATGATTTTTATTGGAAATTATATGGGTCAGGGTGAGGTATAATAATAATGAATCTTATTATGGGTTATGATCAGAGCTTATGAGTTGAAAATAATTTTGTCTTTCATCTCAATGTTGCCAGACCCCACTAGCTTTTCACAAGAGAGATTCTCAAATGCTGAGGGCCAGTAACAGTGCTGAAATAGAGCAGAAGGAAGCAAATGAGCACAAAGGCTGCCTGTGAACAATAAAAGCAAAAAAAAAGGGGATGTGCAAAATCTGAAGAGCAATGTCAGATTTGTGACACCTGGAGAAAATGTATGTTAATTCCAGAGGGTGCAGAGAACACCAAGGAAAGGTTTGACTCATGATGAATAAAGCTAGAGAGATTTGCAAGCTCAAATAAGACCTCACATAAGCAGCTGTAACTATTGATGTGAATAAAATTAAGACAAAAATTCTAGGTGATTTTTTACTTGTGGTACGTTGTAACTTTCATAAAACTATTTTTTTTCCATATCTGCTCCCTGTGAAGTCCCAAGGCAAACAGGGTCAGGTAATGATGAAAAATAAAGAATAACTGTACAAGTGTGTCATAGAAGCACCACAAAATGCAATTCAGGCAGATGATATGCTCAAAACAGACTTTATTATAACCAGAGTAGAGAACCAACTAGAAATGGGGTTTAACCAGAATCATTCAGCACTCCAACATTATAAAACACAGAGTTGGATACCAGTTGGGAGTTCAAATACTACATAGCTAATTCAGACTCAGGGGATCCCCAAAACTTTAGAATGATGATTAAAAATGTCCATCTACCCACTCACAAAGTGAGGACTCTCAAAGGTCCCCAGATGATACAATCACTCACCAATAAGGCAACTCAAGAGATTCCTCAATCCCTGAGGAACTTTCTGGAGATGGCATCTTAGTCTAAGAAGGAGACTCTTCATCTGCAGACCTGCTGCTCCAAGGAAAACCAACTCAAATTGGGTTCTCCAGTGGGCTCCATTTATACCTCAGTTGAATCTGAGCTTGTGGTCATTTCTGGTAGTGGTCTAGAAATACCTCTTGGTTGAGGTATTTCATTGGTTAAGGGCCCTGTCTGCACATGTGCATAACCATAGTGGTCCATCAGTCTAGAAGTTTCTGGTGCTTTTGAGGGGTGAGGGGGAAATGTGCCTGCCACAAAGTGTTTCAAAAAGTACTCAAATGTGTGTTCAGCTACCAACTAAATGTCTGGTCAGTTCTTCTTTATGTGATCTGCTCATTCCTACATTGGGCACAACTGAAACAGGAGATTATGGGCTAATTTTTGAGCAAGTATAAGCAAACAGCACAAAACACTTCAGCCTGGTGAAGTAGGTTCATTTGGATTTACAAATAATGTAAATGAGTCACAGCTCCATTTGAATCTCAAGAAACTTGTATACTTGGTGAAATATAGTCTATATGATGAATTCAAAATCTGTTAAGTGGAAAAAATTTTAGTGCTTAACATCAGCATTTTTTTCTAGAGAGTTAACAGCAACATTTTTTCTAGGAAATAGCCAGTGAGTATAAAACTGCAAATGATAATTTAGGAAAATAGTGTTCCTCATATTTGATAATATGTTAGACATGTCAGTGTCCAAAGAACCTGTGATGTCTTTTAAAAGGGACCTTTACCTGGTTCTTCCTAACAAAGTTAACCTGAGGCAGAAGAATGTCTCTGCTGAAGCACTAACATGTGAATATAGTTATGAGGAGTGAATTATCAGATTGCCTGTAGAAGCATATTTCAGACACCAGAGGCAGCAACTCTTCACAGGAAAAGCAGCAGTTCATCTACTTTGGAGGACCAGATGACCACAGAATGTGATACAGAGAATACACTGCAGAGCATCACTAAACGATATCCTATAGATATGTTCTTCATATAATTACTGGAAAGACCACTATTGGCACAGAGATATGCCTGGTGCTATGGCATTTCAAGACACTATAGACATCGTTGTCTTCTTCCATGAATCATCAATGCACAAGAAATCTATGGTCCAAACAAGACTGCAAAGGACAAAATTAATCAACTTTGTACTCTTCCTGATGTATTTCAGACCCCAGGGAATAAAGGGAAATGAAGACCTACTATGATGTCTCATAACCTTCACTGTGGAATGAATGTTTTTGTAAAACAGGCAGCTCCCAGTGGGGCAGAATCCCTGGGAGCAAACGTGCCCTGTGGCAGGGGTAGCTGGGGAAAGTTCCCAGGCTGCAGCCAAAAAGAGGAATGTGCTGAGAGAGGCAGCCACACTGCTCCACTTGCATGGAAAAAGGCTTTAAAGGCTGAGCCTGGCCCAGCTGAGAAAAACCCAGCATGGAGATAACCAAGCAGTGTACGAAAGCAAATTGTCCTTCAAAAGAAAGTTGGTTCATTTTAACCCTCTTGAGTGAATGGGAGCTGCTGTGCTTAAATGAGTGTGAATAGACAATATAACAGAAGGGCAGCTCTCACACCCACCTAAATTCCCATGGTGACAGATGCATCCAATCAGGCCTGTTTGCCATAAAATCTGTGTTTTACGGGAGATATTTTTCTTTCTATACAGACCTTCCACTGCATGGTCCCATTCAACCCCATTTTCTGACCAGAAAATGTTACTTTCATAGCCAAGTAACTAGAGGTTTTACCGTTAAATTGTGACATTTGAGCTGCTTATAAACTGAGTACAGCTGTAGTAGGTGACACTGTTGCCAAGGTGGAGATGGTCTTCATATATTGTATAGGGGACTCATTATGCCTGTCTTGGAAGAACAGAAACAGCAGTTGGATATGGCAGTTAGCTATAGATATCTCCAAAGCATAAGCTGCCAAGCCATTACAGTCAGTGCCTAAAGATTAAAATTTCTCAGGTAGCTCCCATTAGGACCCAACAATTTATTGCAATGTGCTCAGAGCATATATTACACCACATGAGCTCACTATATCTCTCCAAATAAGGACATAAACTACTGGAGATGTGACAGAGGAAATGCAGGGCACTCATTGTATGCAAAATTGTTCTTTCCCATTGTGGTCCTTAAAACAATTGTTTGACAGTCCTCTGGTATTTGTTTTACCTTGTAGCTGCACAATTCCATGCAATAATCCTAGGCATTGTATTACCTGTCTTGGTCTTCTAAAGGTCTCAGAGTAGTGATATTCTGAAGAAAATAACCTGAAATCCTATGTTTTGAAATAGATAAACAGGATCATTTCCAGTCTGTTAATGCAAAGACATGTAACCACGATGATGATTTCTAAATAAAGTTTGAGTGAAAGATGTGCAACAGAGTCCATGTAATTTCCACAAAATTATACTTTTGACTCCAGAGAACGCAAGCACTCACAAATTTCACTGTTCACAGTATATGTTCACATGTATATATGTATATGTATATGCATATGTATATATATATACACACACATATGTTTGCAGATATATCTATGCAGCAGCTGAAGCAGATTTTTGTCCTCACCATGTTCTCTTATTTGGAATGACTGGATCACCAAAGTGCATCCCCAGTTATCTGACTAAATCTACACTTGTCACACATTGTGTAGGTTTAACATTTTAGCCTTATTAAGAATGCCTTTGTTCAAACACGAATGGGAGGACTTACATACTCCAGTATATAGGGTGTCTGTAGCTCTCAGAAAGGTCCAGGCTCACTGGAGTCACTTGCATGGTGGCATCTGGGTCTGCTTTTGCTGCCACTATAGTTGTTCAGAATAGACTTGCTCAGAATCTAGCAATGCTTGAAATCTAAAAACAGATCCAAATTTTGCAGCTGTAGTTCAGTTCTATTCTTACTGTCTTGATTAATCTTAACCAGTTGAGACCTCAATCCTCCTTGCTGAGTCCCTCAAGAGATCATGCCTTCCACCTGAACAAACTCTCAACACAGGCATCTTCTCGTGCCATCTCTCACTTCCCAGTGTAAGTTGGCATAACACAGAACTATATAGTGTTTTAGACCCATGCTTCACATCTAAAGTACCATCTTCTCTCACTTTGAGGCCTCAAGCCTTTTCTTAAGATTGAGCTACTGCTTCCAGAAATAGGCTGCTGCAATTGAATCTGCGATTCTGTGGATCATTTAGTTTTATGTTTTCATATTCTGCACTGTACCAGACTTCTCAGTCAGATGTGTGTATGTTAGACAACATCTAATGCAGGCATACAGCTAATATAAAATTTGCATGATGGTAACTGATCAGATGCAGGCTCTGATGAGCTGCTTTCCTTCTGCTAAGCTCCACATATCTTAGTGAACTTCTGCGTTGGTTCACATCCTGGGTCAGAGTGATGCATACATCATATATATCTGTGGGCAGGTACAAATATACCCTTTTCTATGACATCCACAATAAATCAGCTAATGTGTGATTGCTGAAACAGCACTCGTTTATATAAGTTGTCAGATGAAAAGAATGTTTTCCATTGCTTTATATTAAATTTTCAATCTCAATTAAATATAGATTGATCAAGGCCATCCATATTATGTTATGGATAAGAAGTTTCTTAGCAATCATGTTGTTTCACACTTTGCGTTTGAGGGTATTTGTACTAAAGAGAACAGTGCAGATTGGCAGGAAAAACTCACTGACCTAGTACTAATGCATTATAAGGAAACTTTTCTATTCATTGACTTTAAACAATATGCACAAGAAACCATAGAATTAAGAATTCGTATTTAAAAGGAGGAAAACAATCTTAACTTTTTCTCAGAGGTGTCTTATTGATATTCCTCCTACCTCTAAGTAATCATTTGAGAGGTTTGCCTATGTACAGGTGCTTCAAGTTAACTCTCAACGTACTGCTTAAAGCAGAGCATAGGATCTTCCTTAGATTCTGAAAAAGAGTGAAGAATTAAGTGACACATTTCTGGTATGATAATCAAAAGTGTAATGAATTTAAGGGAAAATTTTATAATTTTATGCAAAGTCTGCTGATGAGTGTCTGGGTTTCACTAGCATACTGATTACTGATGGTCCAAACATATTAAGCTTTTAATTCACTTTGTTCACGGTATTAAAGCAGCAGAGAAGAAGGAACAAAAAGAGCATTAAATAATTTTGTGTTGTTTTACTGAAATTCTTAATGAATTCTTACATCTTATGGGCAGATGGAATAATTCAAAGGTCTTATTTTGTAAAGATATCTCATTATTTCATTGCTTATGTAAGCTCCCTGTATTTCACCACGAGTTAGCAAAGAAAGATTTTGTTATGCGCTGTGAATTAGTGAGGATGAAGCAGCAAAGGAAGATAAGAAATGTAAACACTTCACAAAGGCAATGTTTTGATGGTACTTATGACTTTCATAATTTCAGATGTCACGTGAACTGAAGTTTCACTCAAGACACTCAACATTTTTCTTTTTAGACCTGACACATACAAATGCGTTGAAAGTTCAAATTAACAATCCATGGAGTTTTTTTTAAGTAAAAAACTCAGTTCAAGGAAATGCCAACAAGTTATTTCAAGAGCTACCTAAAAGATCCCACTCATCTTCTTTGAGTATTTTCTCAAATATATCACATTATTTTCTAATTTCTCGATTAAAAAAAAAAATGACAGCCCATGATCATCTCAAAATCTTCATTCATGTCTCTTGAGGTCATGGCTAAACTGCGAGTTTTTTCTAATTTCCAGCAGATATCCTGCTTCAGCAGGAACTTTCCTGCTTAAGTGACCACAGCATGATAAACAATATACCTGAATGCAGCTGACTGAAGGATGGGTTCCTGAAACATGAAAATTAATGTCCCAAAGACAAGAAGCAGCCTAGGAAAATACACTGCAGGTCAGAAACCACACTGAGACGCCATAGCAGTGAAAAATTTATCTTATAGAAAGGGCTCTTCCCTTCCATTATTTCAGCACTAAAACCTGATTTTATTCCATTTTCCTGATGTCAGTGTCCCTCTCTTCTGTGCTAAACTCTGAGCCTTCTTTACCTTGTTATGTCTGATTCTATTACTGTATTACATTTTGCTATATCTTTTCATTCTCTTTACTTTTCCATCAAAATAGTATGACACCAAACACGAGGCCTCTCAAGGATTAAACTATCCTCTCCAGAGAGGTTTTCATGACTGTAGCAACTGAGCAAGTATTACAAAAACACTGCTGTATATAAGCAAGAAGATCTCTGGCATGGTAGTATAAAGATCATAGGAACCCATCTCAACCACTAGTGTTTGGATACTCAGGAGTCCCATTTCCTTTCTTGCATCAGCAACCAACACAGCCACACTGCCCTAGTTTGGGGCTTCTGCTTTGTCAACCTGGACTCTTGACTTGATGGATGGGAGGATAGCCTTTCTGCATTCAGTTTATTCTGATCCATCCTAGCATCTCCTAGGGGAAAAAATAAAATAAAATCGCTGGATGGGGTATGTCCCTTAAAACAAAAGGATGAAAAGAGGAACAGAATGTAAGAACTTATTTCTTGAAAAAGAAGATAATAACAAAAATATTTTTCAGCTGTAATTTCTTTCCCACCAGTGGTACATTGTATGAAATCATAGGTTTTTTCTGTTTCCTTATTTTGGTAGTGCAGGAATGCATTGAGCTGTTCTGTGTCACAGTGGAGTGTGCTGTACCTGTAGGATGACACCACATAGTACGATTCAAGGTGGCATTTTTATCCAGGTTCACTGTTAGTGTTTCAGACAAGCATGTAGTAATCACAGAACATTTAAGTTTTACACATATGTAGTGCAGCCTTGAAAGTAGTGAGGAAAAGGGTAGAGACATAAGCAGTTAGAAAAGATCTCTTTAAGACACTACAAACATCTGTCTTCTTTGAATTTGGATGGCCAGTTTGACAGCTTTCTATATGTTGGTGTTCATACAGTTTTCCAGTTTCCTAGAAAATAGCTTATTACATAACAAGATGCCACACATTGAATACAGAGAAATCTGGCCAAAGCTGCAATATTTTCTGGGATATTTTCCTGATACAAAGGCCAGAGTTGTGGCTCTCCTACTTGAGTGGACAGTGACAACACAGTTCCTACAATTCCTCTGGTCATACTGAAAGAAAATCAAAATGTTATCTCTAGATTTTCAGATCAGTTATTTTTCCAGCTTGGACATGGTCTAAGAATTGACTTTAAAACTGCTCTAGAACTGGACATTTACAGTGGATGCTCTTGCATAATGTTTCTATGCAAACACAACAGCAGTACCAAGTCATTGGATAAGAACTTAAACCTGCTAATTTCTCAGTTTATCCCTCAATGCTTGTAGTTTGCCCAGAAAAGTAGGCTTTGGGCATAGAAATCCTCGATAACAATTCTATAACTCCCTGGTTCTACCTTCCATACCACTCTGTGATCCTTCTACCCATAACTGGAGAGAAACTAGAAGACCCATAGCAGTCTGCTTACCAACTTCCAGAAGGCACTCATGATTCTGATGGTTTCTGCCCAAGAAGTATATAGAGAGCAGGAGTGGAGGAACTATCAAGCTTCTGGACACTTCTGCAGTGGCTTTTCAGAGCCTGAAACATAGACTGAGGCTGTTGAGAGTGTAACAAAACAAAACAAACCAAAACAAACAAACAAACAAACAAACAAACAAAAAGAGTAAAAATCACAGAACAGGCCTGAAACCAGGATGGATCTACTAACACCACGTCAAAAAGTGTACATTATTGCCACATAAGCTAACAAAGATTGCCTAAGCTGGTGCTAGCTCACATTGTTTTCTGAAGATAAATCAAGTTTTCTTGGCGTAGATTTTTTTTCCTTAGCATTCATTATTTTTTCCAACTTCTTATCTTATAACAGATCAAATGTGTTATATATACACATATATACATATATATATACAGAGAGAGCAAAATAAAAGCTATCATATTACATGTCAGGTAAGAAAAAGTTGTTTCATTTTGTTTCGTTTTTTCATCATATAGATACCCTTATATTAAAAGCAACCACATAAATTCTTGTTCATTCTGTGTAACACAATTCATTTCCCTCGGTTAAATAACCTATATAATTATTAGCGCTTTTGCCAATGTGTAAGTATAATAGAGGTAAAACTACAAAATGTTCTTTTATACCAATAAAATTTTCTATGTCACATAGAACTACTAGGAATCATTGGAAGGATCATTAATAACTTGCCATTCAGATATGGAAATATGTAGTCTCCTTCCCAATTAAGCAAATATTTGTTATTACTAAACATTTATAATTTTCCAATACTAAAGTCTATAAGCAGATATTTAAACATAGCCAGAAGGATGCAGGATGTACTTTTAGGACAACTGTTTTTTGCAGAAGAATCTGTAGGGGTTATGGGGGTACGCAGGAAAGACTTTAATCACAACCTGAAATCCCAAATTACTTTTTAACTTATTAAGTCAAATGGAGGGGAAAAAAATCACTTTGGAGCAAGACTTCTAGAAATAAAGCAGTAATTATGCTCTTGAGACAAAGCACACAGCCAAGATGGAGACCAAGACTGGGATCAACAAAATTAACTGCAACTGACAATTATCAATAATATCTATCTTTTATTGTGTTATGTATCTATTTCTCACAGGTGGAACATGTAGAATGCCTCTTGATTTTCACTATTATTGTGTACTTTTAATTGAGTTCTTCATTACTTTTTATGGCTGTGAGTAGGACAAGAGGCATGTGCTCGTCAAGGCACTGTGGCTACTAACACCTCCAGTTCATTTTGTTCAGGTGCAAGTGTGAACGGTTGCACAAAGAGAAAATGTCCAGTGAGTCTTTCAGCACTGGACAGTGCAGAATGCTGAAAGTGTATTAGAAGAGTTAATAGCTTAGAAAACAAATAATGATCTGTGGATTTTCTTGGTTTTATCAAGACAGTTCTACTTGCTACTACTCACTGCTTGGCATACAAGTGATTGTCAAACACATTCTGACTTTTTTCTCTCTCATTCGCCATGCAGGCAGGGGATAGGAGCTGTTTACTTCATCTATCATTTATGAACCTCCTACAACGATCACACCAAATGCAGAGACTTTGGAAAGTTAATGAGAAAGTCCTAGGGAAGATACATGAGAGAGCTGAGTGCATCAGGTGGAGTCACAAATTTTGTTTTCTAGCCCTTCCTGACAAAAAGTCGTGTTTCTTTAAATTAGTAAAAAGAGAAGTGTAAGCAGGGCAGAAAGCATCAGATAATCAAACCACTGCCATCTGAACACTGCTCAAGATTCGGATATGTTTTGGGGTGGGATGTATTTCAGTACAGCACAATAAACCCACTGTTGCTCAGCAGCCCGAAGCCACCTGTTGAAAGATCTGCATTTCCACTATGTACATTGCAGGAAATATTTCCTTATTTTCAAATCTAAATTCTCCATCTAAAACCACAAGATTTTTTATATTTAAATGTTAAACATTATAAACTGAGGTAATAGATTTTCCCTTAAAAATCCCTTGTGTCAGCCCTTGAACTTTCTGCCTAGGAAGCCAGAGTTAAGAGTCTCCCATCTGGCCTTCCTGGGGTGAATTATCCAGCATGTTCTGCAGCTTTCTGGAGAGTGCTAATACATCTAGTTACATTCTTGTTCTGAAAGCAAACATTTTTCTCATATGACAAATGCATAAAACCTTTAGGTTGCAAACATATAAGAATAAGCAAGCTGTGAGAATATGAGGTCTGTTTGCAACCTAAAGGAATCATCCTGGGCAAGTCCTTAACACACCTTGCAGAGATCCTGAAGGATCCATGCAGGACAGCTTGGTGCTGCCACATATCACAGGACAGAGACGTCAGCTTGGATTCCAAAGAGAACAGATTTCATTGTTCATTGCAGTCACACTACATGTACTACATCTAACAAGAGAGGTATGGCAGGAGGGAAATAAGGCTTGCTTTTTAACAAGCATTTTTAAATAAAGCAGTGGAAGACAAAGTGTTTGGTTAAAGCCCTGACTTTTCAGTGCCTTAGGTTAGGTAGTTCACCTAGCTTCTCTGTGCCAGTGCATGAGGCTATTCATAGTAAGGAGTTTATAAATGAGTGTTTCAACTTGAAGAGACCAGATAACAGCCTGTCTTTAATGACAAAGGTTAATTTAACAGAATATGTGAGGGCTGTGGGTAGGCGATATCATAGTTACTCAAATTACTACACTTACGTTCAACCCTAGGTCAGCTTGTCTGTTCAGTCTTGGATGATCAAATCAGAGTTCCTTTCATTAGATACAGTGTTTTTTGTTTGTTTGTTTTTCTTTGTTTGTGGGTTTTTGGTTGGTTGGTTTTGTGTGTGTGTGTGTTTTTTTGGGGGGTTGTTTCTTTGGGTTTTGGTTTTGGTTTTTGTTGTTGTTTGTTTTTAAATTATCACTCATTACAGAGTCGATGCAGACACTGAACCTGTTTTACCAATCAATTTGTATGTCAATAAATTATGATTGGCTTACTTTTGTTAAATACATGATCAGCTGTTTCCCTTGACAATCAAATTGGAGAAATGGACAACTGAAGCAAAAAAAGAAAAAAAAAATTGTACTTCTAACACAAAAACCCAAAATCTGTACTACTTCTGAATTAATGTCTGTGTAATTGTTGTGTAAACTTATACAACACCAGAAATTTGGTGGCAAACAAGATGGAATCAGAATTTGGCTTAGAAAAAAAAAAAAAGTGAGAGAAATTTCAAAATGCAAAAGAAGAAAATAATACACATCCTTGTTAGTTCCCCACCTGACACCAAGTAGTACCATTATTTCAGGGTCTGTACACCAGAAGAGGCATTTACCCCTGACACACACCTGGAGGGCAGGCAGCCAGATGACACAGGTGAGTCAAATCAGCACATGCTGCTGTCATAAAGAAGTCATTTGCTTCTGAGACCATTTCTGTGTCTTGTCAAACCTCACGGAGACTGGGAGCTCCGGTATGTTCCCACAGAGTCCCCTGCTACAATCGCTTTTATTGACCTCCTCTGGACTCTGGGGGCTTCTCCTGGAGAACTCATTCCTATTGCATTTTGGGGAGAAAGTATTTTTGCATGCAGCCTGGTTCAATGTGTGGTTTTATGGCTATGAAAAATACTAGAGCCTTCAAGGGACAGTGGCTGCTCTCACTTCCAATTAATTTCACTCAGAGCTGCAAGAGTGGGTGGGACTACAAAGAGTGTCCTGTGAGCCTTTCTGCAGTAAATAGCTAGAGGTTTGCTGTCTGCAAGCTGGAAACTAAATAAGTTATATAGGTAGTTCTCTACCTGAAAATGAACATAAGTGGCATATTTGCTTCATGCTGTTGCCTTCTAGATTTCGAAGCTGCTGTTTCAGAAGTTGCCAGGTGGAACATATTTCATGTATGACTAATCCTCATTCATTCAGTTTTAGATCAGTTTGGTTTCTGTGAAAACATCCTTTTTCCTACTGCACTGATTCTCCGTCCTCTGGGCTATGACAGATCAGGCACTGTCATTTCAATGCTCACTTCCACCAGGGTGACAGAGCAGGTTCTCTCTCTTCTTCACTAAAACAGTCTGCTCAAAGGCCAGGTGCCTTGTCTAGTGCTCTCAAGAGCTGAAGCACTCAAAGCACACAGCATCTGAAGCTGGAATTAACTGAGCAGCGTGGAAGACACCTGACAGCAAGTGGAAGCAAAAAAGGAAAATCTAATCACCACAGAGCCAGTAATTCAGTAATATAACGGTATTCTCCAAGTGCCCAGCTTGTTACAGGTGGGTAATTACTATTATAACGACATGGATAACACTTTTTTTCTACAGCAAGAAATAATTACTTTGATTCAAAACACTGGCTGTCTGACAACAGAATACCTACTGCAACACCTGCAGACAGGAGTGGACAGCTGTGTCTCTCTCATAGCACTGCTAATCAGGTTCCTGCAACTGCCAGGTCTCAGACTGAGGTTGAGGGGACAGGTTGCCATCATGTTTTTAAAGCATTCTTTCCTCTTTACCTACTGCTTTAATCTCAGTTCCTCCCTTACCTTTTCCTACTCCAAAACACATTCTTGGCAGCGACAGCGAATGCAGAGAAGAGAAAATGCCAGATAGTTAACTGATATAAATGAACGTATTATTGTAGTCAGTAGAGCTCTATTGATGTATGTGAGATGAAAATTAACCCCAAATCTGCTCAAATGCTAATTAGTATTTGATATTACCTGCAATGATTATGCGAGACATTAAACTCACAAAGGAAATTGCAGAGTAGGCGAACCTATTATCCTCAGGTTGGCAGTTGTCAGTTTCCCAGTCTCCCTTGTCAGCTAAGACAGGCATTTAAACATGCACTTGTTTCTGATTTTGTTCACTTTATTTTCAAGCATAACAAAAATACACACCTTTACCTTTGATAAACTGGATGGAAAAAAATCACTTTCTTCTACAGACACTATCTGCTGTACTGAAGGATTTTATAATATAAAAAACTAGACCAACATCAAGGGCAAAAATAATCTCACCTTAATCAGTACAGTGACAAGCTAAATTCAATGGCAATAGCCTTCACAGAGGCTGTCTTCCAAATAAACAGCAAGTTTTCTCTACAGGCCTTGTGGAAGTATAGGGTTATTCAGTGTAAAAATTTTTTTACTAGAATAGAAAACTCCAGAGATGGTTAGTTTTATCTACTGTACACACAGCTATATTGGCATATTTCACTTCATTCTATAGATTGATGGATTGCTGTTTAAATTCTTGTAGTCGGCTCCTATAGGATGATGCTGAATCATGCTTCTAAACAAGCATGATAGTTAGTAAGGACAGGCAATATGTATTTTGAGTTAATCCTAGTTATAGAAATGTTTCCCTTATAAATGACTTGCCAACTTGAATGTTTTTTATTGTTTTAAAATTCAGTATGGATCAAGATTAGAAGACAGCCAGCCAAATAATCGTTTGTAGGGAAGTGAAGAGGAACCTCAAACAGTCAGTTAAGATTTGCTGCAGAGTACAATAAAATTATGAATATATTAAAGTTAAATGGCATTTCTCAACATCCTAGACATAGCAAAAAGACAGATACAACACTAGAAATTAGGTTTAACTAGGTAGCAATTACATTACTTTGACACAACCAGGAAAGCACATATTTTTTTACTTACCCTATGCTCTACTATTCTGTCTTCTTTCTAACCCAGCTGCCTCCTAAAGTTTGAGGCTGTGAATCTCCATCATGGAACACTGAGGGTGAAGAACAGTTGGTTCTTCATTGTGGATCTAACGGGGTTGTCATCCACGTTAGAGAACTTCCTTGCCTACTTCTCTTTTGAGGTCTAATCCAGTATCGAGCAAAATACTCTGTTGCAAGGCACTGTGAACCGGGCATGTTTTAATGTAAACTAGCCCCTGGGATTCTATTGCAGAGAAACAAAGGGACACAAGTTTAATTATCCCTCCTCCTCATTTCAAGTCACTTTAAAACCAATTCATTGAGCACATTACTGTTGTGTGACCCTTGGGATACTTTCCTTGTTTCTCGTTTTCTTATCATTATATTATCTTATAATTACATCAGGAAGTTCAACTTCAGCTCTCCATGAGAAATGTGAAATGTGGCCCAGCCAGAAGGAGAATGACAAAGATTCAGACAGGTGTGCATGTACATATACTTTTTAAGGGCATATTTTGGTCAGCAAGCACATGGCTCACCTAGACAGAGTCACTGGGCTTTCCAGCTGAAATGTTTCAGTCATGATTCAAGGAGGAAAAGCCAAAACTGCAGGGAGCTCACAGAAATGAAAGCCTGTAATATTACCATTAGGAAACACCAAAATACAGTGAGTGAATGTGTGGAATGACTTTCAAATCCTGGGCTGCTAAAGAGACTAGATCAGCTAAGTTTAGGACTCTTAAAGCAGGTGTTCTCTGTGAGTTATGTGTCTAATCTCCCACTATGGCTGAGGGAGAGCATGATTCAGCTGATGGGCTGCTGGGGACTCAGCTGAGGTGCTGGAACATAGCTGCCTGGGGTGATGTAAATACTGTCACTGGATGACCAGGTCTCTGCAACAGAGATGAGCCATCACTGTCCACCTTGAGGTGAATTGCTCCCCAGGCCATGCAGTCAGCCATCACCAGAGGTACAATTCAGGTGTCTGCTGCCATTTCAGGACTCAAGGTAAATCCTCCTGATCTCCAGCTACAGCTCAAATGATACACAGCTGCTGTAAGTACCACGCTGTATCTGGCAAAGCTCTGCAGATGTCTTGTGTACCACGATGATCTTGGCCAGAACAAGGCACCTAAGTTTTGGTAACTGGATCCTCCCCTAGCACTCCACAGGCCATAATGTGAATGCATTTGCCTGGAACACAAGCCTACTCAAACTTCCTAAAATCTAAGTAAGCAAAACATGATACTTATCTCCGTTCTTGTTTTACACTAGTGGCAGTAAGGAATGACACTAGGAAAACCTATTAATTTGAGTCTGCTTTTCTGTGCTAGGAAAAGACATGCTGGCAGTATGAACATGTGAAATGCTCCAGAAGTGGAGACTTCAGGGCTTTGAGACTGATTTGGTTCCTCGGTCTTAGGGACAAGACAGATGGAGATGGTCCTGGCTGTAAGGAAAGGAGCCGGAAAACCATGCGATCCTGGTTCAGTGTCACTTTGTTGCCACAGATCCAGAAGCTCAACCCTGAAAACCTGACCTCAAACTCAAACTTTTGGGGCTGATTATTTGAGCACCATGTCTCTGGCTGTAGTAGCCAAACAGATTGGCAAATCACATAGTCTGGGTCTCCTCACCTAGGGCTGTTGTGCAGAGTAGTTGTCCCAGACCTCAGAAACAAAGTGATTCAGATGTTGTCCTCGTAGTGGGGTAACTGCAGAGGCAAATACGTACATTGCACAGCCTAGTCAGAACTGAAAACCTGCCTAGTTCACAAGTTGTGAAGTACAATTGTTCCCATTAGATTTGTCGAAATATTTTCATGGAAATGCTTTGCCTTTTTAGATCTCAGCCTCCCATTAAAAAATCCCATTTCTCTGTAAAAGGTCTAATGAGGCCCAGTATAATACCGTGATCAGAGATCAGGAGAGAAAATAAAATCTCATTTCCACTTGCAAACAGTGGGATGAATGTCACAGCTATCTAAGTTGCAGCTCAAAAGATGTGGGTCAAAGTTACCCATGAGAAACATTTATTTTAATTAACAAGATGTGTTACATGTAATGTTGGAACCCAAAACCAGTTTTACAAGTTGTTAACAAATATTTCAGTATACTTCTAAATTAACAACAAATATTGCTTATAATCTCTTACCACAATATTTGTTTTATTTACCTAGGATGTACAAACAGTGATTTCTTTGCCACATCAGTTATATAAGGATATTCCTTTTGGTTTAGAACTAGTGAGAAAACCACTATTTAAAAAATAAAATATATAAAAAAAAATACAATACAATACAATACAATACAATACAATACAATACAATACAATACAATACAATACAATACAATACAATAAAATAAAATAAAATAAAATAAAATAAAATAAAATAAAATAAAATAAAATAAAATAAATAGGATGATTAGGGATATACAAAAACATCAGAAGACTGAAACTACAAAAGCAAATATTTTCATCCAAAATAGAGCTGTGACTGTCTCGCCTGTCTCTTCTCCTCCACGGGCCAAGTTCTTCATTTCATATTGATGATGATCAGAGATATTTGTTCTTCCTCTGGCTAGAAAGTTGGGGAAAGGATTTGTACTTTTCAAGTGAGCATCCCTTCGGTTCTCCATACATCACTTCTTTATGAAATACAGATTCCACCAAGCTGTGACAGGATTGAGGAAAATCATCAGATAATTTGTGAGGCAGTCTTTGAAATTCATCAGATAAAATATTTGAAAAATAGGCTCTTCTAAGATAAGGCTAATGTTAGCCAAATAATGTTTCTTCCAAAGACAACTGGATAACAAAAGATATCAAATGTTTTTCTGGGTTGGTATAAATACGCAATCTCACTTTAGTTTACAGTTATTATCATTGGAATAGGTACAAGTTTTAGTATGGGGATTTGAATAGCCTGCCTTTTGAATCACCAGCTATTTGAAATTCACAAATTGAGTCAACATCAAGCAGTTTCATTCTCCAGCCAGCAGACAAGGAGATCTACAGGAGACCATAAAGTCTAGAAAGACTGAGAAAGACAAAGGTTTTGCTCAAGTTGTCCACATAAAATCCCAATACGGAATATGCTTAAAATAAGGATTTTTAACTACAGCACATCCAATTGATTGGTGTCAAAAAAACTTCCTACTCCTGTCTATCTATACCACCCTCTTTTTATGAAAAAAGTTATCTGGCCCATGTCTTATCAGTTTTCACTGTCTATTTAAACAGAGATTGTCTGAAAGGGTGTGTTTTAAGGCTCTTCAGTGCCACATCGAGGTGTGCAGAGAAATTTTGCGCCACTGAGAAGCCAGTGCAGACACATCCCTGAGAGCAGCAGGTACAGAGTGAAATAAAAATCACGTACCACAGCTGAGCCTGACCAGGGTAAGGCCACTAGATGATGTCAGTAGAAACACAGACAAATAATAACTTTTCTGAAATAGCTAATGTATGCTGGGAGATAATAGAATGTAGTTACCAAGAATCACAAAGCCCCTCCAATTGTTTTTTCTACGTATTGAAGAAGGCAAAGTTCAGGCGCAGATGGTGCTGTCACTGGGTCTGAAAATAATAATTTTCTGGTCAATGATGCTCACGATTAGATGGAATGTTACAAAGGGAAGTTTTGAAATCTGGAGTAATATTGAAAAATATGCAGAAAAATGCTAAGTATTCGAAAGCATTTTCTTCTGCTTTCAGTGCTTTCTTTATCTTTGATTTCTGAGAATGCAGTCCAATATGGTCAGTTGGAGTATCCAATGATGAAGGCAGTCAAATACAAAATAAAAATGTTAATAAATCCCAAAGAACATTGTCAAGCATAGTCTTATAGATCAAACTGCATTTTAAGGATCTTTATAATCTGTCCAAATACCAACCTACCATATGTCAGAAAAGTTATTTAAAAAGGACTGTCTGCCTTTGATGTGCTAACAAAGGAAGAAATTACAGTAGCTATTGAAAAAAAATGGTGGGTCACTTCTGTGGAAGTGGTATAAAAGATCGGCTGAAAACTTTAGCTGGGAACTACAAATAACATTTTAATTGTACAATAACATGAAAAGTAACAAGAGAAAAATAAAAATCCCACAGCTGCTAATATCAGCTGAGCCACTGAAAATGACTAATTACTTGTGCTATGTAGGAAAGGAAAATCACAGACTTGAAGCCTTCTCTACTGACTAGGAAAAACAAATGTCTTTCAGCTGAAACAGACTGAGAGAATCAGTTATGAGAAAATAATCAGGCAAGACAGAAAAGTGTGTTTGGGAGGAGTCATGACCACCCTTATAAGGTTCTTAGGGTGAGAGAGTACAGAAGAGTTTTAAAAGTGTACATTTCCAAATCCAGTTTTACATCAAAAGAGAAACCTCTAGGGTAGATCTGGAGCTCGCTGGCAGGAAGGTATCCAAATGAACAGAGGGGATTCCTACTACCATGGGAAAATATTTAACCTGGGTAATATTAGCTCAAGTGGATTTTTCATCTATTCTCTCTACAAAGAGTGACAGGGAGTGAGGGAAATCATGCTCTGCCAAAACATGAATGGCCAGAGAAGTGCGTCTGGATGGGAGCGCACCACAAGGCAGCCTCGAGCCTTCTCCTCTCCAGACTGACCAAGAAATCAGCCCTTCCAGTGAAGTGTACTCTGTGCCCAAAGCTTTACAGACAAAAATAGAACTATAAAGGAGGCTGTACTAAAAGCACAAGATCAGATAGTTCTGATCGCCAATACGAAATGAAAAGCATGCATTCACCATTTAAAAATTATGAGGCCAAGATTCCAAAATGGGGAAAGGTTGATAGTCAAGTTTTAAACCTTGAAAAATATGATTCTCCTAACAAAACAGCAATAAAAGGTATCCAGCTATTGAAACACAAACATTTCTGCTATAATTACAGATCTCAGGAACTATAAGAATCTGCATCAACTGAAGAACTAGGAGAACATGTATTACAATCCCTGCTGTTTCTACAAACATTTTTATTAGCTAGAGAAGCAGTGGAATTAGACCAAAGGGACTGAGTTTCTGGAAGCTATTTAGAACTGTAAACTAGCAAAGGAACAGGGAATGCTAGTTATAGCGCAAGCTATTAAAGTTGTTTCTTCTCATTCCTTTTTTCCCCCAAGCGGCTGTTCAATATTAAAAATTACTCTCTGTCAACAGAGACTTTTCATAACCCACCCTGATTAGCAACCTTCGTTGCTTTATTGAGATAAACTGGAAGTTTGCAACAAAAATGTTTTACCTAAATAGAGTTAAAAACTCAGAAACAAGTCTTTGTCATGTAAAAACTAAAAGCTAAAGAACAAATCTGAATCCACACCGTCAAACAAATTAACGATGAGATGCCAGTTCTGAACTACCCCTTGATTCAATTCCTCTCAGGTGAAGTTATGCTAAATTATTTTCTCACTAAAAAATTTCTGAATTTCTTTGGCCTGTATTCATTGTTATTGTGAGCACTACCTATTCCTACAGTTCTCTAGTGTAAACACTATTTCTCAATTACATATGATAAACAGAGAATGGTGATCAGCTTTTTTATGTTTCGTTTTCCTCTCATGAAGACAGGGATATAAAAGCTTATTCTCTTCATTTAAGCCTTATTAAATAAACATTCTGAGAACATTTTTGATAGATTAAGTTTTTTTAATTGGAAAATAAAATTTTCTCAAAATTGAAGCATTTTACAATACAGGATCAAATATTACAAAATATATAAATCAAAATAATGTGAAATGTGGTTTATTCCATTTTTTTCTGACTTGCCTTGGTATTTCCTTGATATTTCCTTGATATTTTCTAATTTAAACACAAACAAGTCATACATTGCCCACAATATTTTGTTTCCTTAAAGCAAAGACTTCAATAACTCATATCCTATCCAATTCCTGAATTAAAATTTGTTAGAATACCTTTCCATGACATTTTAATAGTTTAATCTTTCAGGGATAGCCAATAACTGTGTCCATAGTAAGCCCCTAAGTCACTCCGAGCTCTGGGCTTAAAGAGGTCTCAACAGAATCCCAAACCCTCACTGCCTAAGATGGGGCCATACTGCCTCTGAGTTTCCACTTTTTCTTTATCCTGATTTAACTAGTTACTTTAAAAGTTCCTTTTGCTTAAGGCTTGCTTTGAGCCATGCAGAGTAACTAACTCCATGTTCCCAGCTTCCAGCCCAATGCTGTGATCTGCCCGTACATGCTGAGCAGAGCCCTTCTCCATGGAGCTGCTGGCAGCTGATGTGGATTCAGCTTTGCTCTGAGGCCAGTGAGTCGTGGGTCTCCTACTTCTGCACACTCTGGTTTCATCACTGAGCCACTAAATAAATATGCACCCTTCTACCCTTCTAACCACTTTTTGCCTCAGATCTTCTTGACCACCATTAGCAGGCACTGTAAGGTATAAGGTTTTCCTTTTTTTTTGTCACCAGTCTTCCTACCTTTTGAATTTTGTTATTCCTTTTGTCTATTTTTGAATGCTCTTTTCTTCCCTCCCCATAATCAGTTAAACATATCATGTCAGATCAAATACTTGGTAGGAGGGGTTGTTTTAGAAAAAGGAAAATCAGAAAGTTTTATAGTCTCTTTGAGTCTATTTTTTCCTCTCAAATGAACAGAAAAATCAATTATTAGCTAGCATTATACAGGAATTCATGCTTCTGTAATGATCCAGGCTCTCCATAGACAAAGAAAAAATAACCTGCTAAGCTACACACAGTATAGCTAACCTGTAATCATTAGCTCCAGAAGGACTGAATATTCCCAACTGGGCTAAATTGAGAACCTCCAGTAGTTGTCACTGGGGAGATATATATTGTCTTTGCAGGACAACAAACTCAAATGAAATAACCACAAAAACATGAGCAGGACTGAAGCTGCATGCAGAGAAAGGTGACTGAGTCTGCTTTCCAGCCTCCTTATTTCCCATCTTCCCTTTAGGGACTTTTGTTAAAAATATGTGTTCTGGATTGAAAAAAGTCATTTTCACCCTGTGGGAAGTTTTCTGTTGAAAGACAGGCAGCAGAAATGTTTCACGTCAGCTTGCTGTCAAAGCCTTCTTACCAGAGCCCTTCTTCCACTTACTGGTTTCCCCACAGACCAAAGATTCCCAGTCCCCTATAAATGACAGGAGAGAATGGCCACCAATGCTCGTTCCTGCATGTAAATGCATTGTTTTTAATGTCAGGCAGACAGAAATACATAAAAATACACATCTTGCATAGGAACAGCATATTTTTATCCCTTCTAAAAACAGTGCTGCGCTGGATTAAAGGTTTTTTCTCATTAAGACCTTTTACTTAAGGAGACTTGTTATGTCATAACAAGAAAAATATAACCAGTGTTGGTATGCCATAGACAACCAAATATTATTCCTGTCCAGGTGAATCAGCATGCAGGTGAGAACAGCTACCCCTCAGAGAGAGAGAAACATTAGGACACCAAATGCGTTATGCTGAGTCTCTAATGGTACGTTCACATCCTGCGCAGTTGGGCACAGCCCATTGCACATCTCCCCACCAAGTCTCGCCCCTGCCACACTGCCCCTTCCTCTCTGGTTCCTGACTCCAATCGCTGCCCTGGCCCCTGCTGAGCCACCCCTGCCCTGGTGCTTCTCTTTGTCCCCTCCTCGTGCCATCACTCACCATCCAGCCTCTCCTTCCCTGCTGTGAGCTTCCTCCCTTCCTGTATTTCTGTTCCCCAAAGTCTCAGGTTTCTTCTCTGAGTCCTCCTCCATTCTCTTTCTCACACACAAACATGGGGTTTATATTATTAGCACACCAATGGCAAAATGCCATTTTTTTCACCAGAAATCAGTTCAGCATAGATTATAAGTATAGAATCAGAGCACATTATTCAACAAAGCATAGAAGTTCTGGCTGCTTCGCAGCACAGAAAAATACAAATTTCCAGTGAATTATATACTCTTGTATGTAAGTTACAACACCCTGTTGGGAATCCAACATGGATTCTCTATATATATTTTTTTTTCCTGCCCATGACATATTACATTATGTGAAAAAATATAGACCTCACAGGTATTTTGATGTATATCTATCTGAAGAAAGTGAATATACATCTGACAACATATATACAGCTTCATACAGCTACAGAACTATTTCCATTTTGGGGTAAAAAGAGTGAAGTGATTAAAACTGAGTGGTTACTTGCTAGTTAGGAATAAGAATGAGAAATTAAAATTACATCAGTAAAGAAACAGGCCAAAACCTTAATTATATGCTCCCAGATTCATTTGTGCTTGCTTATTTTGTAAGTAATATTTTCTGCAAGAAATGTAGTATTTTGACAGATGCAAATGTTTGTGGGAAGGTCTGCAGAAGTGAGATTTGTGAAGGCTTTTGCTGGTTTTAGTGTACAGTTTCATCCTTCATGTTTTGCTGACCTTTATTTTTATCACCTACTGGTGCTAATGATAAGCAAACTTGCATTACCTTGATGTCAATTCTAACAACCATATTCAATAACAGCCACAAACTTCAGAAATGTTAACCTTCCAGAACAATTTCAGGTATGGGATTTAGCTAACCTGAGTACTCCGCTAATAGAAATCACTGCTTCTGTCTAGCCATAGTTTACATGTTTTCTGTTTTATGTTTGATGGGGAAGAAAGATATGAAATTTGCTAGCAACAGCACCTGTTATTAACAGTAACATCTCTCTGGAAGATGCTGGCACATTCACTGTCAGCATCTTTTCACACAGGTATCCCTGTGAAGGAGTCTGTAGTACACTCTGCTGTTATGTGTGCTATAAATTGCTACAGTTTTATTCTTGGAATCATTCTCAAATGTCAGGATTTTCCATAGCTTTATTGCAGACTTTACAGTGATAATTTCGCCTGTTTCACTGAACTTCACCATCTTTAAAATCCTCTCAGATAAGGAATTAGACACAGCAGTCCTTCACCATTTTCAGGTCAGTCTTTCCTCTTCTCCATGCTAATACAAACCTACTCCACATTATCAAAGGCACAATCATGCCTACTTAAGCCACAGCAGATAACTATGGAAGCTGATTAAATCTCTTTGGGCAAAAGGTCAGAGAAATGAGATCTCACAGCTACAGGATGACAACCTGAAAGTGAAGGAGACAAATCCAGCATTTTTCCCACTTCCTGCCTCCTCCAACCTGACAAGATGTGGTATAAGGTCCACGGGGATGTTTTCCACTCTTGTTCATGGGAGCCATTGAAATTCCTTTCATTTCATTGAGAAAAATTGTCCTCAGCCAATACGTGATTCCCTGCGGTTAAGTAGTTTTGTTCAGCCCCACTCTCTCTCTTCCTTCAACTAATATCTTAGAAAATGTTCTCAGCCAGAGTCACACAGGAGCTCTTTATACACAGTGTGCATGAAGCATTCCATCTTGCCCATGTGTACATGAGTAACTCTGACAATTAGACCCTCATAATGGGACTATACTGGTTTCAGTAGCAGCTTCTGCGCAGTACTGCATTTTGCCATATACCCTCAGTGCTGGGGAATGATTAACATGTGATTAAAAGGAGCACATCCCTATGGGAATTATTGTATTAAAAGCATGAAATCATTTAACAATGCTTTGAGAAGTCTCCATTGTAAACACTTCACATCCCTCTTTTAATAATGTCAGTGAAGAAAGCAAGCTACAAATGTTCTGACAAAGTTTCTCAGCTTAGAAATGCCAGTTCTAGCCTGAGTGCTCCTCCTGCGTGCACTGGTCTGCTGTAGGTGAAGATGTAGATGCTGGTCTCACAGTGCCTGTGGGGTCATGCCCTGCTTCACCAATGGGCTTCCCACCACTTGCCCTGCTTGCCAGGTGTCCTCTGAGGCAGGCAGGTACTGAGCCCATCCCAGAAACCACGTTGAGAAGCTCAGAGCTGCCAGGTGCTCTTCAGTTGTGAGTGGTCTCAAGCCCACTGCTCCAAGGCAGCCCACCTAACATGAGGACAGCCAGGCACTCCTGAACACAGGGCTTTCCCTGCCCAGACAGTGGAGAACGTGGGGCTTCCCACCACTCATTCAGCCAGATTGAGAGGAAGTCAGAATATGCAGAATCTATAGTGAGGCATTATCTTCAAAGAAACCAATCTTTTTCCAGGGTAAGCGTGTTACTGTCACGGGGCACTGAGAGAAAGCTAACAAGGAACTGCACTAAACCCTTCAGAATCCACTCACAACAAAAATATTTTAAAAGACCTTTTCTTAGGGGGCACCCTGTCACTGATAGCTCAGAGAAATATCATTAAAATCCAGCTGAAAAAGTTGTTGTTACAGTAAACATGAATTAAGTTTAATAGCCTTCTACCCTCCACTTCAGGCCTCAAGCGCTCTCAAGAGGTCAATAAAACATTCCCTTTATTATAGTCTGTCAAATAATGCAGACAATGCAGGTGAAAGGTTTTCAGATAAGTAAAAAGAAATGTGCTAAGCAAATAAACGAGAAGAAACTAAAGGCACATGACCATAGTACTCCTCAGAGTCTTTCCAGGTGCTGCATGGAGCTGCCATGGTTCCTCCTAACCCTATGATGGAGTTGTCCCCTCAGTCTGCTCCCCATCACTACAAACTGCACAGCTGCTCTCCCCATCCCATTCAGGGGTCAGTGAGAGCACTGCCAAGGCAATGTTTGTGGCTATCATGTTGGTAGTGAAAGATAGCCTTGAGCTACCTGTGGTTGGGGCAGACACAGCACAACCTTTCTGGGCACCCTGTTCCTTGACCTGACTATCGTCATGGGGAACAAGTTTGTCCATATATCCAGTTTGAACGTCTCTTATTACAGTCTACACCCACAGTAACCATGTAACCCCATAATACAGTAACAAGCCACTGCCAATAGCAAGCCATAAACTTTGTACTGAGTTTGTAAGGGCTCAGGACTGAGGCTGTCATGTTTGCTCTCTCTGAACTTTTCTTGACCTTCCTGCAGACTTCTTTTACTTGGTTTAGCTGTTACAGCACTTTTTCCTATTGATTGTGAATCTGTGCCTCATTTGTTTTGTTTGGCTTTTTACAGTACCACTGTGGTTTTATGACTTTAACAGAATGGTTTAGTATAGAGAAATGCAGGCCTGGAGTGATAGCAGAGGCCTGAAAATATGGAGAGACTGGATGCAGCATAGAGGAGCACAGGCATGGTGTTTTAAGAAGTGGGGCATGGGCTCGCACTGGAGACCCTGTGGCTGCACACAACACATCCATGGTCAGTTAAAGAAATGCAGACTGGAAGCAGGGCTTTAGGAAAAAAAGGAAAAAAAAAAAAAAAAGAGTATAAAAAAATAGTATCTAGCATACATAAAAGCATACTATATACTGAATTTGAATGTAATATGGAGCAACAGACCACTCCAGAATGAGTAAAGGTTTTAAGGCATGTTGGCAAGCACATAGGAAAGACCCCAGGTTGATCCTAGAGTGAGAAAGAAGAAATCATCAACATGTATGTCATATTCCTCCCAGGGAAGGACTCCATATGCTGATGATTCACAGTAACATGACCCCACGACCACCACCAAAGTGAAACTACCGAATTCAAGACCCTGAGGAGCAGGGGAAAGATAACCACAGCATGAAGAAAATGGGTAGAAACTAGGAAGTGTTTGTACAACAATTTTAACTGAATTATTATGATTACTGAAACTTGCTTAGGCTATTATTATTTATTTTTGTGTAATAAGAGAAGACTAATACTTAGCCTATTAAGATTTCAGTTATACTAACAATCAATTCTTGGCTTTATATGTGTAAGGTATGCTTTCTCTTTGCCTGCAAATAAGATTTTGAGTATAACAGCATTGTCTGTCATCTTCCTACTGTGCAACACTGTGGAGAGCCTTTCTCCATCTTCAGAGTAACATCTTTGTAGGTTCTGGGTAGCTGCTACCAAGTTCTTCTGAAGATGTCCTTTCGCCAGTCCAGGCAAAGCTCAGACTCTCAGCCCCTTCTCACAGGACAAGTTCTCTAGCCCCTAGCCATCTTCTGTGCCCTCAGCTCAACTGCCACATTTGTCAGTGCCTGTCTGGTACTGAAGGTCCCAAAACTGACCTCAGTAATTGAGATGTGGTCTGAGAAGTGCTGAGCAGATGAAGGTGATCACTTGCTTGGATGTAGTACCTATGCTTCTGCTTGTGCAGCCCAGGGTGCTGCTGATTCTCACTGCTGAGAGGATTAAAAGGACTTTTATATGGATGCTCTCTGCCATGATCTCCAGGGCTGTGTTTGCAGAGCTGCCCCAGGGCAGTCATCCCCAGTGTGTAACACTGTGGTGGGGGTGGTGGGCTTCCTTCCTGGCTGCTGGACTTTGTGTTTGTCCATGCTGAATTGCATGAAGTTTCCATCAGGCCATTCCTTCAAGTGCCCCTCATCCCCCTCCTCCAGGTTGTTGATAAATATTTTGAACAGGACAGGTCCCACAATACACTTCTGCAGCACTTCACTCACCCTTAACCACTTAGCCCAATTACCCAAACATGAACAGAGGAGCCATAAGAAATGCAGAGGAGCCATAAGAAATGCAAAGGGGGCAAGAAAGGATGGAAACCCCTGCAGAGGTCCCTGACCTCCTTCTAAGATGACTCTGTGGAGAACATATTGGTGGTGTACTTGAACGGTCAGAGGGTCATACCTGATTTACAGGCATATGATTGCTAAGCAGACATGGTTTGCTTGCATAGAACAAATTTCACAAGTGCTTGTTGAGTGGTGGTTATGGCTTTATCACACATGAATGTTACGTCCTTAGGCTTTGGCTAAGGGATGACAAGAGGGGAAGGGAGAAAAGTGACAGTGTTGCTGAGACAATGAGCTCTCAGCTTGTTTCTGGGCTGAGGTTTTGTCCCAGCAACCCTTGGGAAATTGGTATCTCCAAGCTGTTCCAGATACAGTCTCTCCAGATCAGTCGAGCTTTCGTCCTGTGATTAAATACTTCCACTTATGCCTCACTGATACTGCTTTGGGGGTTATTTTTTTTAAAACTTCGTTGCATAAGCTTCTGTTTGATATTCTTATTTCACAGACACTTGTACTTTTGTTTCTATTTGACAAACCAGAAAACCGCTTCTTGGAAAACTATATCCAAGAAGTTTTTAATCAAACTGATTCTAGCTGGATTGTATCAGGAAACAGTAGAAAAAATAGGTCTTATGAGGTAGAGCATATTGTAAAATCATGAATTTCAATGATTTTGAAGGAGTTAATAGACTTTGTCAACCCAAGCAGTGGTAGAATGATAAATGAGGAAAAAATCAAATAGTCGGCAGCTTTCAGGAGAAAATATGAAACAATATTATGCTTTAAACTGTACATAGGGTAATAAATGTGCACTTGAAGCCCTTGTGGAAAATCAGCCTCTGCTTTATGACAGTATAGTATTTCCAAACATTCCCTTGCTTGTGAAAAGGCATTTTTCTGAGTTACTGTATGGGTGACTCCTGGGGTATGTGTAAAACCCCTATGATTCAGCAGAAGTGTGCAGGCAATGTAAGACAAAATGTAACAGAAAGCTGAACTTCATGCAGCCAGTCTTCTGCTTTGATTTTTCATAAACAGGAACTCTGTTGAAGTAGAAACTCCCTCCTTCTGGCTGTTCCTCTGATATTGTCTGAGAGGGCAGGTTATCTGAGGACTTAGTCTCAACGAATGATACTTCTAAAGCTTTTGTATTATCTGAGTTGTGGGTTTTATGCATGGAAACATAATCATTACTTCAAGGGAAATTAGCTCCTCCATATAGTGCTAGAGTAGTTATACTACATTGTCAGCTGGAGTGCGATCTATGCTGATTTACACCTGCTGAGTCTTTCATTTGCCAAAATACTCATCTCATCATGACCAGAAACCCTACAGAGTTTTAAAAATCTGATGTAAACCAATCCCAGAATAGTTACTCTTCCTGTCACCGCCCTCTCTGGGTATCAGCGACAGAGCGCCCTCTACAACAGAAAGGTTTCACCTGCAGGGCAATTTTTTCCCAGGACCCCAAGTGGTTTTTTTCCTGCTTAACTGAGTAGTGCCATACATATGCTGCAGATGCTTTTCACTGTTTTCTCTTTCCATAACATAGTGTACTTTGGCAAATAAAATCTATTGAAAGAGTAATGAAAGATCACATGAAGGATGAAACGTGGAATCAAATAAGAACAGAGGCAGAACTTATTTAATTGCATTAGCAGGCAGTAGGACAGAAAATACATTAGTTTTTAATTACCCAGGATAAGAAAAGCTCCTAGACTTGTAACTGTGAAATTTTCCATTTTTATTGAAAGATTCCACCTGTATGTTGGAAAAACAGGTGAAATTTGGTAGCCAAAGCTATGAGTGTCTTTCAAGCCATTTTGTCAACAATTATCAAAGTGGACCTGTACAGATTTCTTTCTTGACTGGGCCTCTCTCCCTGTACAACTGACATTTCAAGCCACATGCCCATAAACAACTTGGCAAGACAGTACATATGTTAGGATGATCATGAATTGAAACACATGCATATGCCAGATCCTCTTCTTAATATTTTTCTACAGAAGAGAACAAAGACACTTTGAATAATTTAAATGACTTGAAGCCAGGGTGACGCTGGTGATCTGTCAGACTCCAAAGAGGCGTAAATTGAATTGGATGATACCTATAACTCAAGGGTCACCATAATGTAGTTCCAAGAAATCACCCACATAAAGATTTCTTCAATGCAGTTAACACCAGAAGAAGCTGTCAGGCAAAACTTCAAGGGAAAACACTTCATTTTATCCTAACCCATTGACGCAATGGACCTGAGTAATTATACTAGAGGCTCACAAAACACTAAACCATTTAATTTGCTAGACTGGAAAACACTGAAAATAGACTCATTCACTTTCCTGAAAAAAAAAAAAAAAAAAAAAAAAGAGTGTATTTGTACCAAAATACTAATTTCAAATATAGTTTTCTCAGGAGATTTTGAAAAAACAGTCCATACAATCTAAAGTTAACAGGGATGGAGACAATCAAATTGGAAATGCTACTAGGCAGAATACTTCTTTTTTCTCCCCACAGAACACAACTCACCTGTGCAAACAGTTGGCCTGTCTGACTTCTTGTCATATGTAGCATTAAGACTTCAGGGTTACTAAGATCTCACAAAGACAGAAATGTGTTCACAGATGGAAAGAAAATCCAGTTACACTGACCAATAAAATAAAACAAAAGAACTGAATGGATTTATAAATTCCCCACTGTGAGACAAAGCCAATAAAAATTGTATAAGGTTAAGGAGAAATCTACTCAGCAAAAATAATTCTCTTCTTTGATCGTCCAAATGTTCATTCATCTGCTCTGAAGCATCTGGTGTTGGTCATTACTGGAGAGAGAACACCAGCCTAGATAGTCTGCTTTCTCATCTGTACTTCAATTCTCGTGTACATTCGAACATTTTGTGACTTTTTTTTTCCTATTGGAACATTGAAACTTTACAGCAATTTTCATTAACAAAGCTTTTTGACAAGCTACTTGGTAATATAAAATGAAAAGTGAGAAATATTTCCTACTAATGTAAAGATAACTTCATGTGATGCATCAAATAAATCAACACATTATACATATTTCTATCTTGTATTGCAAAAAAACCTTATTAATAAAAATTAGTTTGTCATCTCAGTAACAACCTAGGATAACTCAATTAACTGGCTACTGCGTTCCTCTAAATTAGTTCTGCAAATTGAAATACATCAAAATGCTTGTAACTGGAAAATCCTCTTGTTACTGCTCACTGGGTGAATGCAACCACAGAAGTAACACATGTCACTACATCTCAATCTGAAATCTCAGCAGACCATCCATTCCCCATACCACTGGGAATAAAACAGTACAGCTGGAATAATGTCATCAGGTACTGCAGCTGTCTCTAGTATGTAAAGTCTCCTAAGTGACTGGAGCATAAATTCTCATATGGAAAGAGAAGCAAAATATGTCTTTCACAAGAGAAGGTTCATAAGATTTTGACCTCAGTGCTGACAGAAGGTATTTCAGTAATGAAGAGAGATGTTTTCCTCTGTGTGCTACAATCATCCATATGGTCTACTCCTTAGTACTTGATTCTCAAAGTGACATGATCGACTCAAAGGTGCCTGTACTCTGCATCCACACTCAATTAATTAAGTCCTCTACTTTCACAGGACCTATTTCAGGTGAGTTGTCTCAAAAAGATGGCAAGTTTATTCTTAAAAAGCAGTTTTAGCTCCTCCTGCACCCTTAGGTACCTGAGATATCTAGATATCTAAAACCTGAGTGTAATAATAGGTAAAATTATACTATTAATTCCCGGACAGATTCTCCCAGGACCATTTGATAGCATCCTAGGAAGGAACTGACAGGTACCCTGGAGGTGGTGATGGCAACATGAGCACACCCAGCTCTGTGTCAGTGTGACCGCAAGTAGCACTAAGGCTAGCAGAACAAGCTGGGGTAAAGAAGACAGCTTGAAGAAGAACTCTGTCTTCTAGATTTTCCCCACATATAATCATGAGCATGGTTTTCATGAAAATTAATAACAGAGTAAAAGCTGGAAAGCTAATGAGATTGTATCAAATGGATGTTTCTAGTGACACCTGATTTCTACTATACTACCATGTTTTTTAAAAAATGTGGTGGTGTTTGTTTTTTTTTTTTTTAAGGAAGCCTAAGGCCAGTAAGAATGAGTCACTTAAGGACAAAAATGTGAGTATTATTCAAATAAACACTCAGGGGAAGGAAAATAAAAGTTCCAAATAGCAGATAGAGAGAAGATACTCAGTTCAAGAGGTGAAGGTAGCAAGTCAAAGAAGAAAGGAGGAAGAAGAAAGAGGAACCTTTTACCCTGCCAGATAAAACTTCCGTCTCCAGTCAACATTTTTTTCATTGTTGCTTTTCATGGAATGACTGTTTAACATAGAAATGCAAATGCTAATTTGTATCTCACAGAACTGTGGTCTCTTGAATCAGCATCTTGGACTCATGCTCACTGGTTCTTGCTCAGGCATTGCCTTTGGACCTGAAAAAACCTTGAGCAACTTAATTCAAAATGAGACTGATTTAAGAGGATAGATTAGGAGCAGTCTCGTACTTTGATGTACTTTCTCTTAGGAATGGGAAATCTGGGTTTGACCTTCCTCTAGCAAACAGGAAAGTGATCATTTGTTACAATCTGAATCCTTCAGGAAAGTGTAAAGAAACTAGACTTCCATGGACAAACTAGTAAGGTTCTTTCATACATTATTTTTAACAGGAGAAAATAAGTGTAAATTAAGAGAAATTCAAACACAGATCTAGTCTGAAACCTGGGCTGTATAAATTGATCACCAAACACGGTCTATAAAGAGTTGTCTGAGTTTATCAACAGACTTAATAACTGGTATCACCAGTGTAAAATAGCCCTATTTGCACAAGGCTGGACTCTAAATTAGTTACTACTAGGCAGGAAAGAGATACCAGAATTATTGTTTTCTGAAATCTACCTCCATTAACTACATGCTCAGTGGCTGAAAAGTAGGAATGATTAAGAAATGTGTAGACAATGAAACAGAAAGCATCAATGTGTTGCTGCATAAATCCACAATGTGCCCACATCCTAAATGTTGCATGAAGTTCTTGTCAGACCTTTTCTAAAAACTTTATAGTGGAGTTAGAAAAGGACAGAGAAAGGCAACAAATACTAACAAATATGTGGAATACATTCCAGAGTAGATGAGACTGTAAAGAAGAGGCCTTTATGGCTTAAAAAAGTCAGTGAAGAGGATATGATGTTGCTTAATAAAATTAGGAATTCTAGGGAGAAGGACACTTATTGTTTCTCAGAGTACATGGAAGAAATGGAAATGAGCCCCTGCAAGATCATTGGGTAGCACATTTACAATAAGAATTACATTTTTCATATGGATCTATTTAAATTGGAAACTCGTTGCCACAGAATTGCCATAGAATTTCACAAAGGCTAGTAGGATAAATGGTTTCAAAATACATAAAACAAATTCACAGAAGTTAAGGTCATTAGTAGCTTTTGAAAACAATGTTCTAAATGCTAATTCAAGCTCAAGCAGGCCTTTAGCTGCTGATTGCCATAAATACATTTTAAAAACATGTAAAGGTCACCTCATTATTATTAGAGTGGTCTGATGTGATACGTGTGCTCTAACAGTGCTTGTTCTATTGATCTTAGCATTTCCAAGATATGTATTAATCACTGAGTCATGACAAGACTGATTACTTCTGAGCATATATAGGTACCTGAAGAACTTTAATGTGAAAAATGGAGACAGTTCCTCAATTAAACAGTATTTTATTTACTAAGCCTCCTCATACACTAATTTTAAGTGCCTTAGTTGTATATTAGGTATTACAGGTGCGTTTAATAATGAGGTTGAGTGAACAGATTTTAATTTAAAATAAATCTGTAGCTTACTACAAAAAGCACACAGAAAAAAGTTACAATCTTAGATATTTCTGTGGAATAAGGCAACCATACACACAGTTTTACGATTTTTTTTTGTGCAGAGATCATAGTTTATTTACCAGAATGTTAAGTATGACAACAGCCATTAATGCCAGTTTTATAAGGGTTTTCTTTTTTCTGCTTTTTACTGACCCCACCTCTGAAATGAACTTCTAACAAAAATTTATTCTTTATGAAAAATTGTAAGCTTCCTCATTGCTGGATGTTTTCCCTCTTTATTGGAATGAAATCCAGTCTTTAAAATCTTCCCACAGAAAAACAATAAAGCATCTCTACCAATCAAGATCAGATGAAGCTGCTATTTATTTTTACACAATGGAAGGACCCCTTCTCCAGACACATGATACAGCATCTTGAAATACAATTTAAATGCATGCTCGTCCAGAAAACCTGGTTGAGGTTTTTGTTTTGGTTTGGTTTTGCTTTGTTTTTTGTTTTTTTTTTTTTTTTTGTGTGGTTTGTTGTTGTTGTTGTTGTTGTTGTTGTTGTTGTTGTTGTTGTTTTTAAGAATGTCTGTATATTCTATAGAGAGAAAAAACTGACACAGAATCACAGAATGGTTGAGGTTGGAAGGCATCTCTGAAGGCTGACGAGTATAACCCTCTGCTTAAGTAGGTTCAACTAGAGCTGGTTGCCCAGGACCATGTCAAGACAGGTTTTGAATATCTCCAAGGATGGAAACTCTACTGCGCCTCTGGGTAACGTGCCAGTTCTTGATCATTCTCAAAGTAAAAAATGGGTTTTTTTCTGTTTAATCATCCTCTTTTGTTTCAGTTTGTTTCCGTTGTCTCTTGTCCTGTCACTGGTTACCACTGAGAAGAGTCTGTCTTTGTTTTCTTTACTCTCCTTCATCAGGTATTTATACAGATGGTTAAGAACCCCATGAGCCTTCTTTTCTCCACGCTGAACAGCCCCTGCTCTGTCATCACCTCCTTGTACATCAGATGCTTTGGTCCCTTCATCATCTTTGTGACACTTTGCCGAACTTGTTCCACTGTGTCCATGTCTTTCTGGTACTGAGGAACTCAGAACTGGGGCCAGCACTTCAGATGTGTTACACCAGTGCTGAGTAGACAGGAAGGATCACCTTCCTTGACTGCTAATGATGCCTTTCCTAATGCAGCCTAGGAGGCTGTTAGCCTTCTTTGCTGCTCATGTTCAACTTGCTGCCTACCAGGACCCCCAGGGTCAATTCTACAAAGCTGTTTTTCAGTTGGCTGGCCCCAACCTGTCCTGGTGTGTGGCGTTATTCCTCCCCATGTGGAGGGCTTGGCATTTCCCTTTGCTGAATTTCATGGGACTCATGAAGTTCGCATGGAGCAGAGGCATTTTAGCAAAATGACTATTTATCATGCACAGAAAATATATTTCTGTTTCTCTTCTGTTGCATACTCCTGTGGTTAACAAGTTGATATCAAATTTAAGAGCAATTTTCTGATTATTTTTATTTGAGATCATCAAGATTGGTAATGTGGGGGGGAACAAAAAAGAAAAATTTGAAGCATCATAAATTGAAAATTAGTTTCTTGATGGGCCCTGAATTATCATTTCTTGATTATGGCAGTTGTAAAGCTTGAAAGATGTCTATGAATATGCAATGAACAAATACCTTGTTAGTTAAACTTTTCAACTTCCCTGTTCTAAAGGAAAGCACAACAGAAACACAACAGAATATTAAGCATTTCCAAAATCTTTTTTTTTTTTTTTGAAGCCTAAACAGGTGGTGTTCAAAGTGCCTGAGGACACAAATTATCTGCTTCAAAAATACCAATGTGAAAAGACATATCCCACTCTTCAGTCTCAAAGGGAGAGAGAAATGCAGGAAAGGTTTTCCTGTTAAGGTCCCTTGATGAGATGTAATTGCTATTCTTTCACCAATGAAGAGCTCATTTTGTATTTTAGAGCATTTCCATATTTGTCCCTAATCGGTGGGAAGAATGAATCAAATTATTGTTGACAGTTCTCATATTGATACAGCTTTTTACCTTAAATCTGTTTGATGTATAAAGTTATAACTTTCAGTTGAAACTTCTTCTGTAGGACTGAGATGTTCAGTTGTCTTCAAAAGTCAGTAGCTCACTCACCACTAAATTTCTCCCTCTTCCAGCCTGAGATTATGTGATGTAGGGACTGTATTTTCGTTGAATCACATCATAAGGTTGGCCAGAAAATGAAATTTCAAGAGAAAGTGGAAAGAGGCAAGGAGAAATGGCAGAAGAGGGAGGAGGGGAGGGAATAAGGAAGGATAATGCCAACATAGTCTTGTTCTATTTCCCTTCTGGAATACAAAACACAGAAATTATTCTTCCTGGGTGTTCTCCCTTTTCGATCTAACTGTGCATCTCACATGAATAATTTCTTACCAAGTTCTGCTTTATTTAACTGTTTCTGCATATTTTATTTTCTATTCTCAAATTGTGTCTGCCTGTTATTCATTTCTTGATCACTGTTTCTTCTTCCACTGCATTACCTGCTGGCTCTATTTTCATCTCTGAGCTGCATCACCTCTAATAGTTTTCCCCCCTCTGCTTTTACACCCTCAGTGATTCTAACTTATAGTACCACTTGTCTGTGCTTCCTTGTCCCTCTGTGTGATGCCTTGGGAATGGACATTATATGTCCATTCCCAAGGCTGGCTTTGGCTAGGAAGAAGTTATTAATGTTCTATTGTTCTATTTCTATTTATTTCTTTCTGTCTGTCTGACTGTAGGTAGCAACAAATATAAATTTCCCCAAAGTATTTGTTCCTCCAGTTGTACATTTCCTTGTGTTCCTTTAGCTCCTCTAATCATTTAATCAGTGTGTTATTCCCAGGACTGCGCTTTTCACCATCCAGTTCTGTGGGGTGAAGAAAGGGAAGAAAAGTCTATGATAGGTCTTTTTCTTTGCTTCAGACCTGACCCCTGTGTCCACATGAGCTCTGTCTCTCCAAACCATCATCCAAACCAGCTGTGTGCTGACAAGCAATCTAAATGTTTAACTTTCTCTCCTCGGCCTTCTGACCTTTCTTCTTTCTTGATCACTTTTGACAGTTCTTTCATCTTGCTATTGAAAGATAACCTGGTCATTTTCTTCTCTTGACCCTCTCCTTACAACTTTACACCAAAACTTATTCTAAATCTTAGTGGCTCAGTCTTTTAAAATACCTGTATCTGAAATACAGTTATAAAATAAAATAATGTAGAAAATGAGCTCATTTTAGCCTATTATTTTAGTTACAGTCCCCATCTTGCAGCCATCCTCTAATGACCACTCTTCTGCTTGTTCTGCACTAAAAATAACTCACCTTTACTTAGCTTTATCTTACTCCTACTTCTTAGCTCCATCCCCCAACTACTACAACGTCAACCTCCATTGCCAGTCAGGCAGCTCCATCCTACACTTACAAAGTTTTCAGGTAAACACCTTTGAGCTCCTCACAAATATCCACAAAATGACCTTGTTGTTCTCTTAAATCACTCCCTGAAACTGTCCTTTGCAATGATGCTTACAAGAAATAGACTTGGCAGCAGTTGGATATCTGGTAAACAGAGAGTGCTGACATCCTTCCTATATTCTCCGCTCCATGCACCTCCCAGCTCTTTTTTACATCCACCCAGTGGCTTAAACAAGAATGGAATGGCTTTGGGAAAGAATCTTGTATTTTGGCTAGTGTAGCATCTAACAGATAGTGACCTTTGCTTAACAGAAACTTCTAGATACTATCAGAGGACATGCCATGTGCAAGATATCACTGCATATAGAAATGATAGACATAGTCTGCCAACAACCTTGTGACAGAACCTGGGCACAGCGTGTCTTGCAGTTAAACTGTAAATCATAACATTTGCTGGTGAAAAGAATAAATTACAAAAATTGTCAACAAGTTTTACCACAAGACATCTAAGTTTTGTTTCCATTTTTTTTTCCTTTATGTAATGCAGGCATTATGAAAAATGTAATATTTCCAATATTATGAAAAAAAAATGTTAATTAATGAAGTTATTGCTTGATCGACACATCCCTCTGACTGAAAAAACGCCCCATGAAGGTGACCAGCTATAAGACAGTCAGGGAGCCAGCACTCTGAGACACAGAGGGCAGGAAATCATCCAAGGGCACACAATAATTTTGTCAGAAGATGAAGATATCCAGACACTAGCCTCTTAGAAGTTCTTTCTTGATGTGAAAAATAACAAAATAAGTTAAGGTGTTATGAAATTCTTCAGTCATACAGACTTTTCTGCAATCTGAGTCTCATCCATATGAATTTTTTGAATTGATATGCGTCTTATATCAGCAAATGTTTGAACAAATACAGAAAGCTAACACACTGGTTCTGATCACAGCTGGGATGTAAACTTGGATTTTAATAGGGTGGCATATATCAGCTGGAGATCCAGATATGTCAGAGAATAGTCCTGCATATGCTACTGTATTCAAAATATTACATCTCATCACATTTGAAAAATATTCTGTGGAGAGCCTCTTAATCATGCAGAACTATATATATTTATTTTTTTCTAATCTGGCTTCTTCATTTTTTTGAATGAATTCAGGCATACTTACTGAAAATTAGGGAGACAGAAGTAAAAGGTTAGATAAAATTCAGAATACAATGGATGAAATGTTTGAAATATCTCACTTAAGATTGTAAATGGCTTATAGAGAAACTGAAAAAAAAAATGAGATAACGCTTGATGGACATGATGCTATCTGTGTGAGGGTTCTTAGATCACTATCTAAGAAACCAAGGTGATAACCTGGAAATAAGTTCAAATTAGAAAATATAATATTGTTTCTGTTTCCTGAAGGCAAAATGATCAGAAAGGTTGAAATATAGTCTTCAGTAAAAGATTGTAGATGTGCCAGGCATAGATAAATTTGAACTGTATTTACAATATTTATTGGCTTGTCAGACTTTTTCTTATAAATATCAATTATACAACATCTCAAACAATAGTGGTAAGTCTCAGTCTGAAAAGAAGTTTCAAAAAACATAAGAAGTCAAAATCCAGTCTGCAAGGGTCATGAGTCACATTTTGCTTTGATGATTTTGGTAATAAATACAGATTAGGTAAAAATTAGGCTTTGAGAAATAAGTATAGGGAGAATAATAGTTACATCTAATATTCTTTTAATCCTGACCTTTGTGTAAAACTGAGTAATTATATAAAATACTAAGCTTCTGGTGGGAGTTCCTATTCCTATTGTTACTGCGCATTGTTATCACTACTTCTCTAAATTCTTCCAGTATTATTTGTACTTAGACACTTCTCTCAGCTTTTGAACAGTCCAAGGGAAATGATTTAATGCACACAGGCTCACACATGCACATTTTTAAAAAACCACAGAGAACTCTGAGAAAACACCAGGAAATCCTGAACTGGAGTGAGGTGGGACCTGTTCCTTGGATGGAGTCCAGCAGAGTTTTCTTGGAGTCTGAGCTGCTCTCCTATGGATACAGCAATCTGCACCTGTCGTTCAGTTTAGAAACAACCATATATAACCCTGGTTATCCCCTGCCTCTCTTCTATATGCCCCACTCAGTGTGCCATGCCCTGCACGTGGCACTCTGCAGATCAAAATTGATAATCTCTTCCTGGTCAACTGTTTTACTTCATACAAATGTCATCAGCACTATGGGGTGCCAACTCCAGTCAGAGCTGTTTGGGTCTCAAATATATTTACAGGTTTTTGTCAAAAAAACAAAGAATTTTAGAAAATTATTTTATTTACTAAGGTCTTACTGGCCTCCTAGAACCCTGAAGATAAAATAATTTATGACATTGACATTTCACCATCCATAATTCTGTAGCAAATTTCCATTTGCCCTTTGCATTGTACTTACAAATAGTTGTTGGATTCAGTTTGGTTCTTGCCTACTCCACTAACTGCATGAGCAAAACTGTGTTGAGCTGTAATTTGACTCACTGTTAATTGCTGACATACGGCATATTGAATAAGGAGAGGAGGGAAAAGTACTCCTGGGGGGCAGCTGATTAGCAGTCTGAACATGAGAATTACTGACATTCCGTGATCTTACATTCTCTGACTGTTCATTCTAAATTTCTGGATCTCAGAATGTGCTTCTCTGTTTATTTGGATAGGGAGGTACAGGAGATGGTATGGTGAATTATTTTACAAGAGAGAAGTCAAAAAACTCATAAATCCTGCAAGTAAAGCAATCTGCCAGAGATGATCATGCATATTTAAAACTATTTACAAATTGGGCAAAGCATGAGCAGCTGCATCCAGTACTTAAATCTCTCAGATGGAGAACAGATCATTTACAAATACCAATGAACATCGCCTGGGAAACTTGCTGTACATACACAGCGGACACCCGAAGGAGAAACTCCTCATTTACCACTCACACTTTCTCTAATGGAGAGATTATTTGAAAATGAGAAAATAATATATCACCTACACTCTCATAATCAAAAGGATTCTCTATGAAATATCCACCCACTAATAGTGAAATGAAGAGTGCAATAATGTGAAAAGCAGAAGAGCAATTCTTCACTTAATCAAGAGAGTCAGTAGCTAGAATATTTTAAGAAATAACTATTTGTTCATACATTCCTTATATTTTTGGTGATACAATTCAAATGTTAAAAAAATAGCAGAAACCTTTCAAACTACTGATAAACCTTGAGCAAGACAGTCTTTAAAAGATGGGCTATATCAGTTCAGGAAATATCAGATTTACCTGTATTTAGGTAAGGATGGGTTTTGTACTACTATATTCATCACCTGTTACTGTCTGAGTAGAAAACAAAAGAGATTATCTTCTGACATAATAAAACTGTCCCAGAAAATAACAGTACTAAAACAATTTTACACTTTTTATTTTAAATAAATTTACTGCCAGTGCTAAGAAAAGGGAATTTTCTCACCTCTGTGACAGCTTCTAATCTAAATTCTATGGTCCTCAATTTTGATTCCTGCTACATGAAGCTGTCCCTGCTCTGGGATATCATAACTCCTCAACCTTTCATTTCCATAGTCTGAGGAAAACAATGATCAAAACATGTAGGAGAGGAAAAAAAATGCAATTGCAGATGTGAAGAATAGACTTTCACATCTACAGGTAGGCTCAACTAAATTTCATTAGCTTTAGTTCAAAAGAGGTGACAAGAAGAAGCTAACTGTTTATCTAAAATGACGAGACCAAACCAAGAAGCTAGTCCTGCAGGTATGCGGTAACAGACAAAGTTTCTTGTCAGAGAGAGACTTCAGAAAATTCAGGATATGAAGACTGGTTTTGATATTATATTCACCTGGACACATCAAGGAAATTAAAAACAAAGAAAAGAAGCAAAACATACAAAGCGAGAAACACAAGAAATTGATATAAGGTTGTCATGAAAGGCTCCGTACACTGACATATTGCCAAGTTTTTGTATTAGTTTAACTAAATCAGTATGACATGAACATAGGCAGCTTTCAGGGAACTGCACAGATTCTCCCAGAATAGGATTTCTAAAAACTGTCCTCCCAAAAAAGTACTGCCAGACTTGTCCCTGTCCAGCTGCTCTGTCAAAAAAATGAATTGACAAAAGAACCTGTCCCCATTACAATATATTGCTTGGTGAGCTGCAGTCCCACAGTCTGAAGACAGAGACAGAGACCACTGTGATCTAAATGTAGGGGACCTGCAGTCACTTTGCCAAAATCAGACCAATAAGAAAGAGCACATTGTAGGCCAGTTACTGGAAAATTAACTCACCCTTAGCCCAAATGATAAATCTGTGCCTATGAATGACTACAGTGCAGAACAGGGCTTGTGGAGGAAATGCAAACATATACATATATACATAGGTGTGTGCGATTCCTCAAAATTTCAAAGAAAAATCCACTTTCCCCTGGAAGATTGAAGATGGTTTGGGAATTAATCTTATTTCGTGGACTAAAATTTACTTCTGACCAAATCATTCCTCAAATTTGCTAGTTTTCTTATGGAAAATTAGAGCTGTTCCAAAGATTTCAAACACAATTTATAATACCTTGGTCCCAGAAATACTGTTGTTTAATCTCAAAAACACAACACAACTTAAAAATCTCATTGGTTTGAAAGAATCTGCATAGGATTGCAAATGTTTAGGTTTTGTTGCATCCTGTCCCAAGCTACAACATAGCATGCTGGTCGTCTTGTCAACAAACCACCAACCACTTGCAGGACCTGTAGGCAAAGGCTGTGCCCTGCTGGAGCTCAAGCAAGGTATCACTAGTGAAGGCACAAAAGAGTAGAGAAGGTGCTATAGCCCCCATTTCATGTAAGCTATCTGAGTGCATTTCTGGGTAGACATCTGGCAAGCCATGTGTTGCAAAAACCTATACACTGGGTTTCGTAAGTCATTTTGCCTCCTGGAGACAGCCTGTTTTCTTCACCCAGTGCCAACTATTTCTACTTATTATCCTTTTAGCTGTAATTTGGGAATATGGAGGTAAACTGCTATGTTTTGCAAGGTGTGGATCCCCTTAGTCATGATAAAAATATGTTATTCAATTATTATGATTCAACATCAGCAAAGCAGACTATAGCCCTATTCTGGCTGAAATTCAACTGGAAAAAAACGAACATACTTCTATCTGTTTAACACAGCCTGAAGTAGATTTATTTGTCATTTCAGCTAAAAAGCTACATCCAACATACAGAATCATCTGACTCTGTCTTGAGCCTTCAGTTACAAATCATGAGTTTCTGCCCAGTGGCTTACTTACATACACACGCAGAAAAAAAGTAGAAGGTCTGCATCTAACCCACTGTAGAGTAGAGCCTGCCTCTTTCAGCCAACAACATTTAGAATAAACCAGAAAGCAATACTGAGGAGGGGGTATAAAGTAAAACAGTCAAATAAATGTCCCAGATCTACTTAAATAAGCAACTGACAGGAAACAAGCTATCTGAAAGAAGATAAAGGCAACAGTAACTCTGACAGATCTGTCTAAGCCTGTGCCAGCTACAGTCAAACTGAAACATCATTCCCATTCTTCTTGGCTTGCAATAGAGAACCCAGATGCTGTGCTTTCAAAGATATTTCTTTAGCAGCTGGTTCTGACTCACTGGCAGACTTGTCAAGCAGTTTAGCTGGCAACCTTGAAGCTGACTCTGTGCAGGAACAGGCAGCTCAGGGCAGACTTTTTTCCCTGCATGCCAGTTGCTTGGACAATGGCTGTTCTTTCTCATGAAGATAAAGCAAAAAACTCATTTACAGATTTGGCTCTTTTCAACACAGGAAGAGCTATTTCTTTGTTGAAGTATCTTTGCAGAAATAGACATGATTTTATTCCACTTTCCTCACAACTCTTCATAGGTGCCATGTTGAATTGTACACGTAGTCAGTGTCATTCCATGTACAGCAGCCTTGAACACAAAGTAAACACTACAAAGTGTTGTTCTTTAACGTTATTCTGGTAGCAATCAATAAATGATGCAAGTGAACTCTATGTCAGCTGCAAATTGCATATAGAGCAACTTCAAGCAAATCCATTACATTTTTACTTACATGGAAATGAGCACAAATGTGTATTATATCATGACAGGTGTTCCCAAATAGCACTGTAGGTCTAATTGACTTAGTCAGTTTTCTAACATCACAGCAAATATTTAGTCTTATGAAGACAAAGAGTGCTGCTGATTTGCTTTTGCTGAAGGTGTAAGTTTGCAAGGAGAACAAGCAATCAACAAAAAACAAATGCAGTCTTGTCTGCTCTTTGACTATGATCACAGTTGAAGTTACTCCTTAGAAAAAATAATATTTAGCAATTCTTTTACACTTCTGTCTACATAATGCAGAACACAGATGTAAAGAAAGTAAATTCCATTTTTAATATATCAGTGCTCTGTCTCATGTCTCCTGTACTACAAAGCTGCACTGGCAGGTTCTAAACATTCTGTACAGGATTAATTGCACAGCATTATAACTGGCTGAAAGGCTAATTTTCTAGTCTAAACTGGACAGTCAGTTTAGTTATCTCTGCTCCCCATAGAGCTATCAGAGAAAGACAGCTACACATTTGAGTGCGGTTCACCTGTCTTTCAAATGTTTACCCTGCCATGGAGTGCCTGTTTGGTGTCTGCAGATGAAGTCTACATATCTTAGGATAGACACCTATGCTTTAGGCAATCCAAATCAGATAAGGCCACCAGTTTCCCTCCCGTGTGGTGGGCTCACTGGGATGCTGTTATCAGGGATACCAGTTTCAAGAGACTTTCACAGTTACCAGGCCATGTATGAGGAAAGGAAGTGCTTCTCTCCACGTCATCGGACATTGCCCATTGCAAAAGTGTATCTCAGTTACCCGCCATTTTATGAAGTACTAAGTATTTAAGTGACCAATACTAGGTTGTCTCAAGCCAGCTGGTTAGTTGGTTTTGAAAACAAAAGACAACTGTACTGCCTGTTTCCAAAAACAGGGAAAAATCTGCAGGCATGCAAGTCTGTTGGGACTGAAAGGCACTCATCCATGGGTTTGGGCAGGGATCAATCCCTTCTTTCATCTGATTTAAAAACCTTTAATTCAATCAGTACTGGTTAGAATACTCTTCCAAACACTTCCAAATGGCTCAGCCAGTCTCAGCCCACAAGGCAGCCACTATAAACAGCCCGGTGAGCCAGGCTGCTGCAGAAATCCTTCCATAGGGCTGTTTGCCTAAGCACAGGCTTCATAATCCTTAGTGTTGGTTGCTAACAGCCAGGTGGGAGCAGGCTACAGACATTATTATGTGGCCTAAGTTTCTACTGGTTTAATTTCCTTTGCAGTTTGGTCTCAGGTCTGTGATCAGCCTGTGAATTCCTTGCAAAATAACATTTTAGAGGGAAACTTATACATAGCTGAAATTTACTTTTACATTGAGCCCTGGCTTTGTTCCCAAAGCAATGCAATCACCACCTGAAACAGGAGGGCATTCAGCAACAGTAGATTTCATGACGACTTTTTTTTTATAAATTGGATTTATAAAAAGAAATCAAGAAAGGATTCTGAAACAAAGCCAAAGGTGAAGCAGCATCCTCCAGCAAAAATATGAAACAAGATGATCTCAAGACCATTGCCAAAAGAAAGACTGGGGAGAAAAAAAAATTAAAACAGTCAAGCAAACACAGAGATTAAGGGTGAGAAAAACAATCTCCACCCAAATTTTTATTTTGTTCTGCAAGAATTTTCTGCTGGACTGACATACCTGGCTTGAATCTGTGCATTAAAGTAGCAGCTCCTCCACCAGATAAAAAGCAGCAGGAGAATTAATAGTTACCCCTGGTCTTGAACAAGAATCAACAAGGATTGTGGGACATACCTCCAAGTACTGAAGTACTTCTTCCAGCTTCACAAAATTCTCAATAAAAAAGCAAGCATGAAGTCTAAACTGTAGTACAATGCCAGGTGATTAACCTGAATAACCCAAATCAGTTCCATAACAGGAAGAAATTTCTGCAATAAAAAGGGGTAGAATTAAAATGGATCAGCTGGATAAAGAATTACAGATTTTGAAAATGCCTGTCTGCTTCAGAGAAAGTAGCTTATCCTGTAGTAGATTTCCTGGACAAATGATATATCTATATTCAGTGACTTCAAGAACCTTCACTGGAAAAAGACCATAAAATCTTGCTACTTTGACAGGAAAACCTGCACAGTGGTTGGAAACTGTCCAGACTTTCACAGCACAGGGGATTTGCAACATATTATGCAGCATCTATGGAAGACTTTAATTAGAATTAGGTCACCCCCAAATATAAGAAGGAAAGCAGAGCCTACACAACCAAATTTTTACTGAACACAGTACATGAACATTGTACACTTCTGGACCTATTGCTACTCTTTAATTTGCTGAAACAGTAATTGTAAATTATGTTATTTTAAAAAATGTAGGGTTTTTTTGTGTTTCTTTTTTTCTCAATGCTCATGAACAGATTTGACCTTTAAAAGCCATTCCAAACTAAATGCAGCCATGTTTATATTTCAAAGGGAACAGTGATTTTAACCATGCTGTGCAGCTGCTCTTTCCATAAATGTGTTTCTTCCCTGGGCAAAGTGCCCATAACAGTGTTCACCTGAAACACACTCTGCACCTCACCTGGAACTGTCAAAAGGAAGTATTTGTTGCTAGGAACTAAACAAAACTGCAAGTCAGCTTCGAAGGAATTAAGAGATGTTCTTAAAAACACCAACAATTAAAACAGCTACTGGGAGATCTTACCAACAGTCCTTCAGGATTTCCAATTTCAAACTCTTTTTCCAGTTAGAAGGAACAAAAACACAGTGATGCTGAAAATGAAATCCGAGACTAGCATGTTATCACTTGGCTCCAGAAGCTTTCAGAAGAGTGCTGAATATGAGAAAACTCTTGATAAAATCTTGAGAGTGTGCAATATTGACAGTGAACCTGGGGCCCCTTGAATGTTGGGCTGCTCTTTAATAAGAAGGTGAGATGTCTCAAGCCTCTCTCTGCAGAAAATAAGTTATCAGCTTTGTCCTTTGCAGAGCAGAGATGCATTAGCTGCTGAGGAGCCTTACAGTGATTCCAGTGTGTTTTGATTTGAACAGGACTACAGTAGTAATTTCCCTAACTGCCTTATAAGGTTCCATCTTCTGTCTTCCCTCATCACCTTGCTGCCTTCATACTCCAACTTTGCAGGGACAACATAGAGAAATTCTTCTTGTTTCCAGGTTCAAATATTTGGTCACCTTATAACCATTTGCATCAAGGCAAAATATATGTGTTAACAATGTGAAATGAGTGTAAAGAACAGAAAACAGTTTGAAGGGTATTGTCCCTGTTTTAAAGCTGTGTCTTCCCCAGGCTTTTAAAATGAAGTGAGCTTTGGAGATGTGAGGCACATGCCCTCGCAGTGGTGCAGAATTAACTCCTTTGGTCTGCTGACATTTCCTGCCTGCTCAGCCCTTCTGCAGTGCAGAATTAACCTGCAGCCTGGCTGGTTTGTACCTAGAGGGTGAAATAGCTTAAGATTTCTTTATTCACACAGCAAATAGGTGTCAAGCAATTCTAATAGTTGGTGCAGAGGTTTGCTGCCAAGCCAGAGAAATTCAGCTATTTTGTTAGTGAAGTCAAGACCTTTGCTTTTCTAGCTGGCAGGAACAGAACAAATTGGTAGGTGATACACTTTCTATCCAGACAGGGACGATTGTGGTCATCAATCATTGTTCTGTCAGACTAGCTCCTACTGAATCTTCTGCTGTGCCAGCCACAGAGAAAAATTAGCTGACTGCTTTGTTGCAAGCAATGGATGCTGTGAAATAAAGATGCCAGGTGGCAATGTGGTTTAATGCACAATGGCTACTAATGGAGTCAAGCTGACATTATGGCATCAGTAATAGGAATGGCATCATGCAAACTAAGCAAAAGTGAAAGAAAAAAACAGACTCCCCACTGACACTGCAATATGAGGAAGTGCTTAAAAATGAAAAAGAACAAAATCTCTCAGACCTCAAAGAACTGAGAGAAAACTCTGATCTGCCATTTATTCCAAAATGAATCTGCTTCCTTATTGATAAAAGAACTGTGTTTTTTCTAGTTAGAGGTACCACTTTATCTTCTGTTTGATTCAAAGCAGCAGAATGTTTCCCCAGTCTCCAACAGAAAACTTTATACCAAAAATCCCTCATCCTTATTGCAGCAAGAATCATCAGGCACAGCACTTATCCTCACTTTGGAAAAGAGGACTGTTTTCTGCTGCACCTGCCAATTACATATGCTCCACATTACCCCAAATACTAGCAATTAAATAGAAATATCACCAGCTTTGTCTGCAGATGTATATACCTCCACACATCTAGTTATTTATTGAATCACAAATAAAACTTTTGTGCTCTTGGCCTCTTCAACCAGTGAGTCTTGAGCTGAAAAACTGCTGAGCGTATTAAGAAATTTTCTTTCTAAATCACAGCCTATCAAGGCATATGTACTTCTGCAGAAGTAGGCCAGAGCAGATCGAACTAATTGCACTGATTGTTTTAAATGAGTTGCACTGGGATTCTGCTCATTTACACTTACATACCTGCAGGTTGAGGTTCTAGTTTAAGTGTCATCACAACAGTTGTATTGGGCCAGGATTAAGGCTTGTAAACTCTTTTTTTTTTTTTTTTTAATTAAACCAACTTTTTCCCTTCTACTTTACTTTCTTTTTATTTATCCTAATATCCAAACCTTGCCTAGTACAAGTTGATCACCTTGACTCTTTTCATGATTGGAGATAGACTCACCTTAACCCATCATACTGGTCTTAGACACCTGACAGAGGGTGGGATAAACTGTTCTCCTAAACCATAGGATGACAGGATCATAGAATTGTTTAGGTTAGAAAACACCTTTAATATCATCAAGTCCAAACATTAGCCTAGCACTACTGAGTCCGCTATCTTGCTCTTGACCTAAACTCTTCTACCCTTGACCAGCAAAAATGCATAGAGCTAGCTTAGATTGTTATCCAAATTCTATTTTTTTAAAGGAAGCTCAATGTACCCTACCTGCTGTTTGCAACCTGCTTTAATCTGAGTAGCAACTTTAAAACTGAGAGGCTGGTTGAGGAAGGCGGCAGGAATAGGACTAGAAAGGAAGCAAAAAGCATCACTGTTGAAGACTGGCTCTTGATTCTGCTGACGGGCTGCCTTGAAGAAAACAAAACAAAAAATCCAACCTTTTCTGCTTCCCCTCCCACCCCACCAGTCTTAAATTATTCATGAAAAGTCTTGAGTTAAGTTATTAAAAACATGTCTATTGAGGAGGGCAGCATATGGTAACATAATTAAATATGCCTGGAGTTCACCAGAGGTGGTACATGCAGAAAGAAGAATCACTTAGTGCAGAAGAGGCTCTGTTATATTATTTTTCATCTCAGAGTTACTCTGAACAGACAAAATATTTATAGTTACAGACTCCTCTCTGTTTCAGTGAATCTGCACCATGATGTCAGTTGAGGATCTGACCCATGCTGAGTTATTTTCCTTAGGCAGTCAGGCAGACAAACTTACCATAATCACTTAATGTGCAGTGCTTTGTTATTTTGTATCAGACCCATTTAGTCTGCTCTTTGTCTTGTATTTCATCTCAAGAACCACATAAAGAAAAGGAGTGTGTTTGATGTTCTACAGTGCGCATCCTTGTACAATCAGAAACTCTGAGGAAACCACATTAAAAAAACAAGAAATCACATGCAGTTACTTTAAAAAAGATGCATTCTTGCATGTAGGTATGTCATTTCTTCCATACTGCTTAACATGAGATGGCTACAGTACCAGTCAGTATTAGAAAAACATGAATATAATTGTCATAGTCTGCAAGCAATAATTTCCTATTTGGATCTAATGCTCAGTTGCCAGCAGAGCCAACCTCACCACAAATACACTCACGTGGGCTACTTGAAGTCTGAGATGTCAAGCATCTAATCTAAGTCTAGACTTCATTGACAGCGAAGGGTGACTGACACCTCCAGTACTGTCTAAAATGGGTGGAAATTAATTTGCACCAGTGCCTGTGTCTGCCTTTCAAGTGCAGAGGGAACGCATTAACAGACAGCAGCACTTAAGGCACCTAATGGGAGGGTGATGGACTCCATGCATGGAGACTTATTAACAGACAGGTATTTGTCAGGAATATGGCATGTGAGTATTGGTAATTTATTTCTGACATCTCTTTCTGCTGCTGCATGTAAATCCCACAGCTTTTCCATGCAGTCTCCTGCTGCATTGCCAGCTGATAAGATGGAACATTTCCCAGGACTGCTGCCTCTGCAGTAAAAAATTGCTTTGAAACTCATCTTCATTTATCCAGTATTTGAGTAAGAGTTAGCTATCATTTTACAACCATTTTCTCTTAGCCTGACGCAAATTGAGCTATCCTTTTTCAGCTCTCCTCCCACATTTCTTTTTTGTTTTCCTTGTGATCTTTTCATGATGTTCTTACAGAGCTGCGACTGTATATCATATCAGTGCAATTTAGCAGACTGAATATTCTACATAAAACACAATTGGTTAGTCTGCTTAAGTAATAAAGATAACTCATTTATTTAAGATATTATTATCAGTTATGTAGAAATAAAAAATAACACTGTAATGTGTAAAATCAGTGTGTAACTGTCATTTGCAGGAGTATTTCACACACAAGTCAAAGTATTGAAATAAAAACTGTCTCAGACCCTGCCCTTTTTTAGAAGGTGAGACAAAGTCCTTTATTCCAAGCAGCCTCTGTTTCAGTAGAGGACAAATAATGTTCTTAAAAAATGAATATAAGGAACAACAGCTTTTCTGTTCCTTATGAACCTAAAAACTAGATGGCAGCAAGAAAGAGAAAGAGACTTTTGAAAAATAAGCTGGGTCATTTTGGTATCATCTTTCAAATTGCTGTTCTCACAACAAAGACTTAAACCATAACTTGGGAATGTCACAGTATGGAATGAGAAAGAAGTATTACCCACTCAATAAAGCCCAGACAAGTCTCTTGAGTTCACTACTGACTCTGCTAAAACATTAATTTTAGTCATCTACGACTCTCTGTTTAAAAGATTGCCGTTTAAAAGGCTGGTGCATCTTGAGAGGTTTTGATGCAATTATAAATTTGGCTGGTAGAATGAACAGTAATGATATCTAAGGATTCTCTAGGGCATATGGTTTGGTACCATGCAAATGTTTTAAGAAATTTGTGGAACACAAAAGCAACAGGCCAAACTTAAACAAATCAAAAACTGATGAATTGGTCTCAAAGTATGATTGTGAATTATTGTCCAGCATGAAGGCTGTAGGAGACTATCTTGTAATTTGTTCTTTTCTTCTCTTTACTAGGAAGAAAATCACAGCACCATAGGATCATACAGGTTGAAAAGGACCACCGTAGTTCATCTACTCCAATCTTCTTCTCAGAGCACTGTCAGCTATGAAGTCAGAAATACCACTACTGTCAAAGTTTGGACAATCAAGCACAAATAGAAGAGATGTAAATAATGAGGGGAACAGTTGACTTAGATATATTTAAATATTTCTGTCTAGATGGAAGAAAAATCAAGTAGTTTTATATCATTAAGTACGAAGTGAGACTGGAGGAACAGTCATTGAATGGGAGATTTTGTGCTCATAAATATAATTATGTGCTGGTATATATAGTAAAAATATTTTACTATATAAAAAATCCAGCAGAGGTTTGTAGCCAGTTCTTTCATATTTATAATCCATTACTTCAGTGTTTAAGAAACAAAGCTCTCACTAATGTTTAAATAAACTAGCTAAGCAGCTATTAAAAACTACTTTTTCAGATAATTTAGAATCAGTTCTTTTGTTCCACAATGAATTGTGAAATTTCATATTGCACCAAAAAAAAAAAATCCGCAAAGAATTTGATTAATTAATAGAAGTCGATAATCTAGACAGGATCCGAAGCTGATGTAGACACAGCGTCTGAACCTGAGATGTGAGTGCTCTCAGTGCAAGGCTCGCCAGACAGGCTGATCTTCAACTCACAAGGAAGACAGAAGTATAATGATTATTACAAACTCTTTTTTTTTGTATCAAGATAGCAAGTACTCTCTTGAATTCTGGTGTCTGTAATTCAAAAAACGTTCCATGAAATAGAAAAAATACCAATAACATCTTTTAGGAGAAACCTGAAATTAATCATAACAAAAGAGGCAAGAATCTCAGTATATTGAGTTTAACAAAGGGAAAGTTATACGATGACGTAATACCAGTCTATAAGACTGACATGAAGAATAGATTTTTTTTTTTTTAATCTAACAGACAAAACCAGAATAAAACACAGTGGCTGGAGACAGAGGGAAACTAGATTTGGATTGGCAACGAAGCACAAATTTGCAACATTGAAAGTAATTAACCTTTGGGCTAACATAGCATAATTTATAGTAGTTTTGCCATTTTAAAACACATTCTAAGCACTAGGTTTTGCTAAAACAGGAATTTCATGAATGACAGTTTATGATACAAAGGATTCAGCTAAAGGATTTTAGCAAGCTCTTTCCGATTTATAGTCTATTACTCCGGTGTTTAAGAAAATGAGCTCTTATTAATTTTTAAATCATCTAGCTAAGCGGGTATTAAAAGCTGTTTCTGCATGTTATTTGGAATCAGTTTTTTAATTCCACAAGGAATTCTGAAATTTCCTATTGTTCAGCAAAAAACTGAGGCAAATAAACACCTCAGAAGAATTCAGTTAATAAACCCTTTCATTTCAATATTATCTAAGCATTCCAAACTTCGGCATTCTGGTTCATTTTGCTTAAACTCTTGTACTAAAATGTTAAAGAGAATATATTATCTTTACTAAGTCAAATCAGATTGATATAAATGTTTCAACACTGTCAAAACCAAGCATTAGACATTCCTATTCTCCCACCACAACAGTCCCATGAAACCTTAGATTTCAGCAGAACTCTATTGTTCTGAAGAAAGTAGTTCTTCAGTCCTGTCTGATGCAGTTTGTTGACAGCAGCTTTTATTCTTGCCCAGATAATACTTTCCAAACCTAATAATTGTTACTGCAGCGAGAGACACTGAGTCCAAGAAGGAATTGCAACATCAACAGGACAACAGGAAAACAATACACTGGACCATGAATAAAGTGAACTGAGTAATTCTAGTCTCACTTTGTCATTTCCCTTGTTTTGCCATTTTCTTTTTCCAATACTTTTCTTTAATCTGTAACTTTTCCTATGCATCATTTCTCTGTTCTTTAATTACATACTCAGTCCTAAGACAACCTATATTTTTGTCCTGCATCCCTCTCTTCTCCAAACACCATCCTCATTCCACCTTTTTCCAACTCTTGCTAGTCTCCTGACTTCCCCGAACCTTCCCCATTGTCATTCCAGCATTTTACGTATTTACTTTTATCTCCTACTGTCATCCTACAGGCTAAGATGGCATTCGATGGATTTCCATGTCAGCTGGCTTCTCTTTTGCTTGTCAGTTTCTAGAAGAACAAGCTTGACCCTCATGCTGGGCAGCAGCACATTAGAAAAAGAAGATGCATATAACACAGCTGGTCAGTGACTAGGATAAATAAAGTGCTCCTGGAGCACAACCACCCACGCTTATCTGGTCCACTTTTATAAGCTATTGACCAGCACAGCAGAATGAGACAAATGGCCTGTCTTCAGTAGCATTAGAAAACACTTTTTCTTTTTTTTTTTTTTAATGTGAAGTTGAATGTGAACACTGTCTTTGCTGTGTAATTGTCATTTGTATCCCCATCCACGAGAACTTGCAGAGCAGCATGGGAAGGACAGCATCAGCTGAGCACATACCAGGGTGTTTGTAAGGAGGACAATAAAGGAGACTGAGAGCTAGAAGCTGAAATTATTATGGAAGGCACATCATATATGTACCAGGAGGAAGGAATCTCTGCCATTCTCTCAGAGGTACCTAAGGAATGAGAGGTTGCGATGCAGAATTACTTTTTCTGGATGGTGCATTACTTCAGCTAAGCTTGAGATTGTAAGGTGCAGAGAGCTCTTGGAGTGTGCAGAAAAGGCTTGGCACTCTTCTTTTTTGAGGAGGATGTTAAAACATCAGTCAAGACTGCATTGCAGTGTTTTGGTGAAGGCCGACCCAAAGCATAGGAGACAAGAATAAATGCAGGGAGCTGGAGAACAAGTTGTGGTATCAAGTGGGAGGAACACTAGAGTCCTGTAATCCAGGTGTTTCTGGGTTTGTCTGTAGCTACTAAGTGATAACCAGCAAGCTCTTAAGGTTTGGTCATAGCTTGCTCTGGACAGAAGGTTTGAAAGAGACTGATACAAATAACTTCTGGTTTTGCACCAGCCTTCAAAAGAGCACAACCACAGTCTGAATGATGGTTTAGCACAGGTCTGACATTTAAGTAGTAGAGATTCATGAGTAGGTGTATCACCAAGACCAGCAAGGAACAGCAGGAAGTAAACCACCATCCTTGCCATCCCTCCCTGAAAGTCAGGGGGAGCAGGGCCAGAGCAGGAGCAATTGTAATTGCATCAGTACAAAGGCAAGATCAAGCAGCTGGTCGAGTCAGAGCACAGTGCTATGGTACCTTAGACTGTTCTTTGGTAAAAAAAAAAAAAAAAAAAAAAAAAAAGTATTATGTCCAGGCAGTATGAATTTTGATCCAAAGCCCTGGATAAAGTTTCTTATCAATAAAGCAGAGGAATAAGGTGAGACTAGTCATAAATACCTCCTGGGGGTTTCCTCTCCTCAATCAATTCCCTGACCTTGCTCCTGGGAATTGGCACTCCCAGGAGCCCTTGGCCTAGGCCTAGCCCAAAGACATTATTGGATAAAAAAGAGAATAGACAAATGCTAAAAGCAGAAGTCAAGACGATGGTTTCAAAATAGGAGCTCAAGACATTAAATGTAGACCTCAAATTCATTCACAGATGTTCATACCATCCCCTCACAGCTAGAAAATAGAAGTTGTTTTAAGAAATTTCTTCATTAATGGATTTCAATAGTCATGTAAAGTTGCTGAGTAGTTTCAGTTCTGAAAGCAAGACTCAAAACACGTGTTTTTTAATGGAAGAGTTTCTTCCACCTCCCACTCACCCCACATTACAGGCAACTACTGTTACTCACAAAAACTTTCACTACAAAGAAATTTAAAAGAAAAAAAAAATAAAAGAACCAAACAGTGTCACAGAGGATTGCATTGAATTCTAAATGTCAAGCCAGCATACCATTAATTATCAAATATAAGCTCTTTTAGGCTTTTGCAATTTGTAATATCATATGTAATGCAGTATACTCATATTTCAGGCAGAAATGAAGACTGAAGAAAGCTGATAAATGATGTTCTGCAAAAAGATATTAATTTATAAGATCCTAGAAATACTTCATTAGTGAAGGCAATAGATGTAAATATGATTCCATTATCTGTAGTTCCTGGCTGATATTTAGTGCTTTCCCAGAGTTTGGGTAGCATCTTTTATTCAACTTAGTTTATTTTCTGTAAATAGGTAGATTTCTCATAGGCTGGGTACAAAAAAAAATCTGTATTAATCTTATTCTATGAGATTAGGTTGCTCTATTGCACTAATGTTTCAGAAGGTCAATTAAAACAAAATGGGAGATGAATTGGCCTGCTGGAAAAAAATCCCAATATAGATAACCACAGCTTTAGGCATCTTTAGAAGATGAGGTCAGGCAAATGGAGGGCTATTCACCTGCTTCCCTTTTTGCAGTCTTGATCCAGATGGCCTTTGTTAATCAAGAAATTAAATTTAGCAGTAGAAAATCTATTAGTCATATTTCTAAAACAAACCACATACTAATTGATCTTAATAATCTGGAATAGTGCTCCAAGCTGTATTCATGGGTCCAGCTGAGGCTGAAGGAAAGCACCATGTTCTATGTGTACAGGCTGTAGAACAAATTAAAATTAAAACAAATTCTTTAGAAAGCAGTGAAAGAAAACAAAGCCAAACCAACAAAGCAAAAGCCCTCTTCACTTCTTTTAATGTTTAAACTCACCCACTGTTTTGGCAAAAATACTCCAACATTTAATTTTTAATGGCTAATCACATTGTATTTCAAAATGGATTAATGACATTTAATTTTTCAGCCACTGAAATCAGTCATGGTCTCCTTTGGAGGGTTGAAAAGTCCTTTTTTCACTTCACGTTTATTTTCTCTATGTAACAACTATATGTAATCACCAGTCATATGCAGTCAGCTTCCAGTATTTTCTCAGCAAACTGAAGAGGCTGAACTCTGTAGACTTCAGAAGTCATTGCAAGGCTTGTTTTCCTGGTCCTGGATCCTTTTTTTTGCCTCACCATCTACTGAGTGTTTTCCAGTATTGTTTAACCTTTCTAAAGTGCTGGTAAAACTTGGTCTTATTATGGTTGGGTACAAGAGGCATGAATCACTTCAGAATTAAATGCCGTATTTTATCATGGGAGTTTACAGGGCTCATGCTGCAAGCCAATCTTTCTGCTTGGATACTGTGTTAAATGATGCAATATTTTTCTCTCCTTTGATCAAAGAGTGTGACATAGCCCAGCATTCACATTATTGTTGACCTACATTACTTGATTAGAGAAAGAAAAAGCATCCAGAAATCCAGTTTCAAATGTCAGGAGGTCACATTCAGGCACAGTGGTGTTCAAGTTTGATTTTCAGCTGGCTGAAAACTGGGCTATTTGATGATCTTCAGCCGAACATAAAATTTCTGTTCTGGAATTTTTTAAATTTTTTAATGGCAACATTGTTAAAACAATGTACCATCACAAAGATTTTTTGGTCCAATTCTAAAATTTTAATAATTTTTTTCTCTCAACAAAACAGGTTAAATACTAGATATTTCCTTCTGAATGAAGGTATTGATTTCTGTTTATGGCTGGTTCCATCCAAAAATAAAGTGACAGCCACGCTAAATGGCATGCCCTACCCTTAACACAGTATATTCATTTCAGGTGGGATGAAGCAGCACTCCTTTGGACAACTGGTGCAGGAAAGCCACAGCATCAATGGACATGGAGACTGAATTACAATTCTGTCTCCATAGGGCCCACAAAAACTCAAGGCTGAAGCATATGGTAGATACTGTGCATAGAAATTAATGTTCTCTGTTTGCTCTACACCTATTCCAGCAGAAAAACAGAAGTCCTCAGATTTCAAAACTCTCAATGTATTTCAAGGTTATTAAATTCAGTCTTTAAAAGTGACTAAAAAAGTCTAAAGAGGGTCCAGTCTCTATGACAGCAATACCATACTAATGTCATGCACTTTTTTACACACGATCACATCTGTTAAGACCTACACACCAAAGAGGGTGCTTGAGGAGTATGGTAGAAAAGGACCTAAGAGGAGTGGGTACTGAAGAACAGTTAATGTTGTTTGCCTAGGATTTTGTAAGAACACAAGTAATGAAAGCTGTACCCGGGTGTGTCAATAATACAGCAATGTGTGTGCAAGCAAGCATGCAATGCATGCAATATCCCCTATATAGAATCGACACTATGCACTTGATGACAAGCATTAAGCTGTTGAGTGATTTGCATGCAGACAATATTTCAGTTCTCCTTATGCCATCAAAGGTCATTCTGAGCACATGGTTGGATGCATCAGATGAGGATGCTGCAGTTAAGACAATTGATGGGATTATCAGTCTGTTCCCAGATATCCTTGAGATAGAGCTGTCTGATCAGAACTAGAACTCCTTCATCACCAGACTTAACAATCTAAACTGATAAACCCAGTAATTAATTTATTTTTGCTAACATCACATCATAATTCTTGTGTAAAAAACATGTCTAATAAACCAAATAATAGTATTGATATCATATCAGTAAGACCACAGCCCTCTGGCACCTCCTTGTTTTAAAAGAGATACAAATTCTCCTGTGTCCTTTTGGAGAAGTATGGTGTAACCTCTATTTTATTTTTTAGGATTCTTATTTCAGAAGAATCTATTAAAATTTGAAAGACACTTTCAATTCTTAATGTAAGTTTTCAACAAATCCAAAACAGAAGAATTGCTCAGGGCTTTTAAAGTCAGAAGGTTTTTCTTTCAGCAGATAGATCAGAGGCCTTCATCAAGCTAAAATCAGAAGCACTGATTCCTTCTCTGCACAGATTTCTTCTTGCCAGTAGCTTACCGTGTATAGCACAGAAGTTATTCCACTAATGTCAAGGGGGTCTGTAACTGATATTCTCCCACTCTGTTAACAGCCCATTTCAGTGCAAAAATCAGACCTTTAGCTTCTTGCTGATTCAAAAGCAACACTAATATAACACAAAGTGAAGTTGCTTCTCTGATTTCAGCTTAGGCAGCAGTAGTGTCATTACCACTGATAAAAATTTTTGTTAGCTCTTACTAAAAGTTTCAATGTTTGCATGATTTTCGTGGGATTTATAATTTTCTCACACCTTCTCATTCTTCAGTTGTAAGCTTTGCCTAGTTGTGTTTTGCTTGGCTTATTTTCTAGCACAACCTGAGTCACAAATATCCAGGCTAAAATCTTTGAGGAATAAGGCCAGGGAGAGAAAGCTGGCAGAGGAAAAGGAGCCCCACAGCCTTCTGAGAAACAGTATTTCCAAAGTCTTTTTGTTTATTTTCAACAGAAAGCATCATGTCCCTTAGTTATAAAACCCACAGGGAAGGGAAGAAGATAAATTAAGGCCAGTCACCAAAGAGCATATTGGCTTATCCATGTTCCTTGGCTCTGGCTCTGGAATTGAACTGTGTGTTGTGCCAACCTACCCAGTTATCCTAATTTTACATCTGATAAATCCAGCCAGTGTTGGTTGTCTTCAGGTGAGAAATGTTTCCACAGCAAAGACCTGGTCCTACCTCTTTTGTTCCTATCTTACCTCCAGTCTGGAGAAAAAGTTCGCCCAGAAAATCCTTCCCCACATCCCACTGGTTGTCTCAGTTTAAAGCAACCTTCAAGTACTTGCCCTGTGCAAGAGAAGCAATGAGATCAGAAGACTAAGACAGTGATCATCTTCATACCTCTCCTCTCCAATGTGATGAGCTTTGTCAAGTTCTCTGCTAAGCCCATTCCCCTTGGCTGAATGACTGGAAGTATGATGCCCATAAGTTCTCAAAGATCAGATCAGAACCATGCACAGATCTCGAAGTGAGTGAGAAAATTAAGCCATACAGCAATGCAAATCATTTGATGAATGCAATCTGCATACTATCCTCACAGTTTAGAGGAAAAATGTATTCTGGATTTGACTTCTGCTGCTCTCTGGATCTCCTTTGAAGTTAAAGAGATTTTCAAAAGGCTGTTACTTGAAAGTTAACCTCAAATACTGTGTTATGTGAAAATAAATTTTATTCATACAGGGGCATTTCATTTGATTTGTCCAACTAAAATTCTATTCACAATATTAGAAATGCAGTTTTACCAATATTTACAAACCAGATAAATTTTTATAGCAGTGTGGTTTCAGTGATTTAAAAAGAGGGAATTCATACAAGAATTCATGTATATATCATAGTATTTAATTCTACTGCATTTCATGACCTGACAAGCTTTCCACAGTACTAATTGGAAAGATAGGGGAAAGGAAGGTAAACGGAGTTTTAAAAATACCGTTAACCAGCCAGTTTACACTCCAGAGTTCAAATGGTCATGCAGCTGTGCCATGTTTCCCCTGAGGAGTGAGGGAGAGTGAGGAGCTGGGGTGACTTTGCTGCAGTCCTGTCCAGGTGTGCGGCACAAGGTCAGGACACATCCCTGGGATCAGTTTGCTATTCCATGGCAGGCAGACCCAGCACGGGGAATAACTGTTCCCAGTGGGCCACGCTGTGAGTCTTAAACAAGCAAACAAACAAAAAAATAACCAAATACCAGCCCCTGGCACATCACTTCACACAGCTCAGAATCAGACACTGGTTCATCTGGCAGTGGCTGTGGACCCAGACGTGCATCATGTGGTTGCAGCCACCGCATCTGCAGGGATGGGCTGCTGGGCTCGAAGCAGCACAGTAGGTTTTAGCTGCTGAGGATGGGCTGCACACAGTATTGCAGCTTTTATCTGATGAGAAAATAAAATATGGAGAGCTCTCCACAGCACATTTAAAAAATGGCAAGTCAAGGCAGCACTTCAATTTAGGACAGTATATACCTGGCTATTTAATAATCTGCTTTTCAGTCCACTGAGACACAAAGAATCTTTTCCTTTGTAAATAAGCAGTATTAAAAAAAAAAAAAAAAAAAAAAAAAAAAATTAACTCAAACTTTCATTTCAAAAAGAACTAAAAAACTTCATTTCAAATGCAGACAGTATATGTAAAGGAAGGTCTCATCTATTTATGGTTTTGACCTTTAAGCTCAGCTACTATTTTGTTTTAAAAAATACTATAATAATGATGATAAAATAGCTAGCAATTTCAAAGAAATTATTCAGACATTGGCAATGCAAAACAATTTTTTCATACAGAATTTTCAGAACACCAGCTTTTCTCAATAAGCTTTATCTTATATGTTATTATGCCATCCATCATGTTTGTTTTTCATTAGTTACCTTAGTCACTTATACTTAAGAGCTAGCCTTGAATTGCTTGCAGTTTTATCTCTAGTATTTTTACCAAAAGAGAAAATCATAGTTACTCTGACTACTTATACACATGTAAGAAGACTCACAGAATCATAGGATAATATAATGATGATTATAAACATTTTAATGGCTGTTAAGATTTGGTTTTTGTGTACTAATTGACGAAAAATTGATAACAGTCGACAGTGACTTGTTTATAAACTAAGGAAAATGGTATCTCCAGAAGTCCACTATTGTTTCTCTACATTGCATTGGCGATGTATATAAACAATGCAGTCTCCTTCCTCATTGCAAAGAAAGTTGAAAAATAAAAATTTTGTATGCATTCACTCATTATTCCACCAAACGCTCAGTTGCAAACCAAATGCCTCTCTGGTTTACTGCAAGATTAAGGGCTCACTAGGGCAAGTTCCCCCGCTCAGAACACTCATTGGTTTCAATGGCGGCTCCACACACAAAACATTTCCAGGGTTAGCTCTTAATTATTTATCAAAACCATGCCCTGAAGCTCTGAGTGAATTGCAGAGATAAATGGAAGGATTCAAGGAGTAGATAATAGGGTGCATTTTTCTGCCTTCACAAAATACGTGGATTCATCTTTGTAAGAAACTCACCAACAGCCTGGTGAATAAGTAGTTTATTGCTGAATGAATTGACTGGACAGGGTGGAAAAGCAGGCTGGCAAGAGCAGTATGAAGTTAACAAAGACACGTGCAAAGTCCTGCATCTGGTATGAAACAAACAAAGCGCCCAGTAGAGGCCAGGATGTGTGTGGCTGGGAGCAGCCTTGATGAAAGGGACCTGGGGGTCCCGGTGGACAACAAGCTGAACATGAGTCAGCAGGGCCAGGCTCCAGCAACAAAGGCAAATTGGATCCTGGGATGCATCCACAGGGGCATCCCTAGCAGGGACAGAGATGTGATCAACTCACTCTACCCAGTGCTTGTCACACTGCACTTGAAGTATTCTGCCCAATTCGAGAAAGCTGCAGACACACTGGAGAGGGTCTAAAGGAGGAGCCATGAAGAAGATCAAAGGGATGGAGAACCTGCCCGCTGAGGAAGCACTGAAGGCAATAGGTCTTTTCTGCCTGCAGAAGAAAAGGCTCAGAGGGGAACACAGCACAGTATTCCAGTACTTAAAGGGTGGCTACAAAAAGGATGGAGGCTCTCTCTTCACAAGGGGCCACATGGAGAAGAAAAAGGTCCAAGCTGCACCAGGAGACATTTCATCTCAATATAAGGAAGAGGTTGTTTTGCATTAAGAACAATCATTCACTGGAACAACCTCCCCAGGGATGTGGTAGAGTCCGCATCACTGGAGGTATTTCAGATGCACTTGGACAAGGTGTTAGATAATGTCATCTAGGCTCCCCTTCTCACAAATGGTAGGTCCCTTCTGATCTGGCCTGTTCCATGATTTTGTGAAGTTTGTTGCTAAATATGCAAAACACATGCCATACACTTGAAGATGTCAGTCAAGGTTCATATCTCCCTCCAAAGCGTTTACAGTAATAAAGCAGGTACTATTAATACATTTAAATTGAAAACTGCTTTTTTATTCCTCATTAAATGCTCTGCTGGAACATCATTTAAAGTAACAGGACAGGCAGTCTCAATGCTATCATGCTATTAAAAAAATTCATAGCTATTCCTAAACCTCTCAAAGCTTCCCAACTAGACTTAACCGAATCTTAGGCTAGGATGCATTTGCTAAATATCTATACTCATTTTTGATACTTGCCTCCAACTGCTGCTGCAGAAAAAAGCAGGTTTCTTGCAGACCCTGTATTGTATCTGTCAGTTCCACACAGGCATTTGGGATACTGTAGTGAATCTCAGACTGAATCACATGCCCATAGACCATGTTCTACATACTCTTCTTCAGATTTCCTGTATCATCTTCAGCAAGTCTCAGCTACATGTAAATTGGTAAACATGGGATTACTGCAGAGTTCTCAGGCACTCATGCTGGCCAGATCCCAGGCCTATACCAAGGTAAGAATTAAAGTACACCAGCTCCTCCCGTTTTGCAGGAAGAAAATCCCATTTCTCCCCCTGGACCAAAAGTGTACTGCACTCCAGCCAGGCTGCCGGGGACACAGGGGCATGCTGTGGAGCAATGTCCCCCCTCAGCAAAGATGCTGCATGCCTCTTCCTCATCCCCCCACCTCTAAAATGGCAGTACAGCACTTCACTCTTGTATAGGGGTGTTGTAAAGATCAACACTTTGAAGGCTGTAAAGTGCTCATAAGCTCAGGTGATATGACAACCAGATAATTACCCAAGACAGACATTTCGCTGTGCAATTTTCCACACCTTTTAATAACTTCTGATGAGAAAATCTCAAAGTCAAGCAGTAAAAAGCCCACCGTAGAAGGAGCTTCAAGCCTGACCACCTAAGGAAACTGTGATCCTATATAAGGTTTGCATGTAAAATGTGTGGTTTTCCACGTAACTGGATATCAAGTTATATGCTGTTGCAAGATGAAAAAACATGTTTTCACCAAAGCCTTTGATGTGACTATAAAGTTTTGGTAGAAGTGGTTAGACAAAAATTTTAAAAAATCACTTATAAGAGGGGGGGAAAAAGTTATCTACCGGCAACTACTATTTGAAAAGCAAAGCATACATTCTATGGACAAGGTGATCATCTCTGTGGGCAAGCTAGAGCTAAGGAACAAGATTCAATTTTACAGATTTCTATAAGCACAACAATGCCAGAAATTGAAGACACTGAAAGAAAAGCTGAAAGGAATAATTCTTCATTCTCTTTCTCTCCTGTGAATTTTTATGGCTGGTGTTGGTAATATTTTAGGCTTTGCTAAAATGGATTAAACTGATTCTCTTGCTAGTAACTCAGAAAATTATACTACTACTAGTATATAAAGAGGAATTGTAATCCTGAATCAACTATAACACTATTCTTTCTCTATTCAGCAGCAGGAAGAATATCTTTGGTGATAATTGACAGCTGCAGCTGTGGTGCAGTGAGCAATGCTTGACTTTTATTAATGAAGGTGTCAGGATAGGCACAGGTCTTGGTGGGCAAGAAGGGACATTCCCTCCCGCCTGTGGGGCTGACTTCTCTTCCACAGCGTGATTTCTTAGGAGAGCAAGAAGCTGGCACCTCTGATTCATGGATCCTGTATTTCTTTCAGCTTTTGCGTCCAAAAGCTGTCTATCCATGTCCTTTTGCAAGTGTTAAATTCACTTTTGAGACAGGAATATATCTAAAGGAACATGTTAATTTATGCTAATTCCTCTAGAGGCATTGCTGAGGGAGAAGTTTCCTGAGGACACGGATAATAAACTGTGCTGACCACGGAAAATTCAGGTTATACAGGGTAGCACTTGGAGGCCCATTCGTCCCTCCACCTCCCAACCATTTGTTACTATCTCTACAGTGCCAACAGCATTTTCCAACCCTAAGGTCTGCTAGTATAATTTTCCATATGATTACTCTCTATATTTTTGCCAAACTCATTTCAGGTTGGATGGGTTTTGAGTGTTTTTAAGGAAAAAAAAAAAAAAACAAAAAAAACACTAAGAAAGTCTAGTTGTGAAGTTATTCAGGGCATTTTACAGGAGGTTAGAAAGCAGTAATCTGAGCAGTTAAACCAGATGATAAAGGGAAATATTATGTATGGTGAGAGGCAAGGACAGTGGTATGTGGACAGAGAAAAAATTTCTCTACTAAAATCAGCTGCTGTTCAAACAGGTCTTTGGCTACCTCAGAGGTGGCAAAAGAAGCTGCAAATGCAACTTAGGCAAACTTTGTCATTCTGGAGTGTTTAAACAAGACATACAATGTCACTGTGAGTTTTGCTTTCAGGATTTGCATGAGGATGTAATATTGATGCCAATAATACAAAATAAAAACTTCTTGCACTGAACAAGTGCTTTCAATTTAGTTACAATAATGTCTTTCCTTAATGAATACATGGAAATTTTAATTATATAGTCCTTACTACCTTGATTCTCTTCAGTTTCCGTGGAAATTAAGAGCATTTAGAAGAGCATGTAAGTCACCAGCAGCAGACACGACTGTATCACCAGCACTCAGTCATCAAAGGCCATGACTGTCACTGAATCTGCTCTGGAGCAATAGTAAAGGTATCTGCATCTTTTGGTAGTTAAAGATGTCAGAAAAAGTAATTTAAAACCTTTTGCACCAGATTACAGGCCCTCCACTTTTTAGATTCTTTTGTAGGATTCATGCACAGTTAGAGGTCTATATGACAAAGCATTGGCTTGGTGCATTGTAGAGGCAACAGAGAAGCCCCGCGGACTCTCACCACAAAACAGCAAGTAGAAGCAATAGACAGAACTGTATACCCAAGGTGTGGAAACCAAAGCAGCACTTCTAGCTGTCTGTCATGCCAGACATGGGCTCTTCAATTTTTATGAAAAGTACAGCATGCTTGGTTCACCTGTCTCATGAGAACAATTCTTTGTCAATGCACAGTGGCCAGATCAGCTGTGTCTCACTTTACTGAATAACACATCTTAAACAGAGAACAGCGACTTCCATTCACACCTTATCCTTACTTTACTGAATGAGTATATAGAGTGGGTAATACTAACCTGTGGATACTGGTATACTATGCATCAGCATAGGAACACATCCTTCTTTATTTAGTCATTTGAGAAGAAATCAACCTTAACAAGGGAGGGATTTATGGATCTGTATGTTCAGAATTGCGAAGACCTTCCTTTATAGACAGGAGAATTTCAACTTCAGTTTGGTAACTAAGGCCAAACTCTTTTCATGCGTATTTTGTTGAATCTCAGTGCACATCCATAGAGGACATTCTGGTTTATCCTCTATGTGTGCTTTCTCAAAGGTGCTTCCCTCTCTGACATTAGACATGGTAGATTTTTTTTATAGTCAGAATTTTGGAGTCAAGCTAATAGCTCTAGGCTGTCATGCACTTCATAAAGTCAGGCCGACAAAGTCCTGCATTCCCATTTATATCTCTAGATGTGGCCTCAGTCAAAACACACATGAAGTAAAAGGAAAGCTCTAATTTGCCCTCAGTGGTACTGGATCAGGCCCCACCTACAGTATTTCAATTTTCCAGCAAAGGTCACTGAGCTAAAAGAGGCTGCACGAGCTATAAAATGTCAAGTCAGATTACTTGTGCAGAACCATTTAGAATTCTTCTGCTGCTATTTTTTATCTATCTATCTATCTATCTATCTATCTATCTATCTATCAAAGTCAGCATCTATAGCTTTCTTAGCCAAAGGAAAAAAAGAATCCACATGCTCCATTCCCCAGAGACATCTTGAAAACTCTACACTTTATTCATTAACAGCAGCAAGGGCCATTAACATTTACTTGACACATGCAAGTGAGAAAGCAGTGGCATAGAGAAACTAGTCTTTGGATGTTTTACTGCTAAAGTTAGAGAGGGATTTGCATGGGTGAGAACACACATGTCAGGAGTTGCAATATAATAAAATGTTTTTGAAAAACCTTGTATTCTTCACTCACCTCAATGGATCAGTAGCAAAGTGATCAGCTGTAGGACTACAAAACTGCCTTTACTGCCAGAGGAACTAGCAGCATGTTCATTTAGCAATTAATTCTAACATAGATCTCATATGAACATAAACCTGAGCCTTGGAAATTACTCATCCAGCTTCTAAGTAACAGATAGCCGTCTCCAGAGTTTGATTCTGTTCCTCTATCAGTTGTCTGATTTCATGCACAGAATGACCACAGAAATGCAAATATTTAGACAAGGGTCTGTAGCTATGTTTTGCAGCCATCTCCCGTGTTATTCTAATGCCACCACAAACCAAATACCTAATGCAAGGCAATAATCTATGCCTTTTCTATGGTTAATCAAATATTTTTGCAAGACATTAAATCATGTGGAAACAATTTTCAGGTCCCTTGTGATATAATCTGTTTGTTTTCCCATGGCCAGATCCGGCAAGATGTTAACGAAACCACCAGCCTTTTGAAAAAAAATGTTACTTGCTGAACTGGGATTATTCTTCCCAGAAATCCATCCCTTCTATAGAAAACTCTGAGGTTGGGCTAGTCTCAGAAGGGACAGCTCCCTCTGGGAATACCTGTCCTTCATGCATTGAAGATTTTTGGTCCAAGATCTGCAGTTGAGTGCATCTTTTTTTATATTCCTCAAAAATGGCAGTATGGCCTGAAGATAATTTACTTTGCATCTTGTCCTCTTTACATTTTTTTTCCCTGGGAACCACAGAAGAGGATGAAGCCTGAGAAAATTCCTGTCCGCAGGGTTCCCCTTAGGTTTCAGTGCAGTAGCAGGGTTCCTCAGATACTGTCTGCCAGCAGCAAATCCTCAGCCTGTGTTAAAAAAAAAGATACCATTTTGTTGTTTTCTCAGGGGAGGAGGGTAGGAGAAGATACGTATAGACATGTTACATTTAGTTGCAAAGTACAAGGAGGGGAAAACATAGAAAAACATAAGAGTATGATGGTATACTAATTATTCTAACACCCAGTTGCCAAACCAAAACCACCGCATGCTAAATATTAATTTTTAAATGAGGTGGATGTGGACTTGTTCTCTCTGCCACTTACACTAAATGAGGCAGATATTTTGATACTGGACTGTCTCTATTGGAAGCAGGCATCACTGAAGAGATTCTTTTAAGCCCTGTGGAATCATAACACTGGTGGCCCAAATACAGCACTGGAAGTTTTAAAGAAAAAATTGAAAGAATGGATAAAAAAATATTACTTTCCAGTTCTCAGAAGAATTTGAATGAATTCCAGGGAGAATGAGGCATGTTTTCTGAGTGGCATGTTATCCTGAAGATCGTTTGCTTAAATAGCTGATGGGTAAGTCACTACTCAGTCCAAGTAAGAATGATTCTGCTATGAATTAGGTGATTTTAATGACAAATACATGTTTCTACATGCCATATGCTGGTGAAACAATGCAAATGAGACAAGGTAAAACCTATGTAAACTTTAAAAAAAGACTGTGGGTTCAAGGCAACCTACCTTGGAGGTATACAGCCATCCTCTTGCAAAATAGGCTGCTGTGGCTTCAGGTTCTTCTGTCTTTAGGCACTTGCCTCACCTCTGTCAGAAGCTGGTTCCAGACCCCAGGGCAGGTGGTGGATGAGATCTACACCTACCTGTGTCTGTATATTCACTTAAACAGTAGGGCTTTTTTGCCCATATGGAGAATGATGAACTAAAGAGGCGACAAAGCATGCCAAGCTGGACTAGGGAAGCTGCAAAGACAGAGACCCTTTGTTCGTGCTGTTTGCTGGAGTAGCACTATTTTGGGCAGAGGGATCAGGCGGGCAGCTCTGCAGGGAATAAAGTGTTAAACAGTTTCACACACACTCCTTCCATCACTGCTCATCCTCCCCTGCTCATTTACCTGCATGATGAGCAATGGTGCTCCCCGTGAGTAATGAGAAGTGTTATTACTACTAATGTCAAAAATTCTATCACCTCGTGATGAAAGTGTACTTGGATTTTCAACAATTAGCAAATTTTAGCAGCAGTTCACTGATGGCTAATACCAGTAAAAATACAGTAACCAGTCTCCTCGTGGTGCAGCGTTTTGTGATTGTTTTCCTAACTTCATAATGAAGCATCCCTTTAAATCCCTGCTGTGAGAATGGTCTATTTCCTGTTCCCAGAAGGAATAGGAGAGAAATACCATAGGGCTTAGTAATCAACTGAAATAAATAAAAAAAAAAAAAAGCAGCCAGGAACATTCAAATGAAATTGATGTCATTTGGGGTCGCGGGGGGGTGGGAAGTGAAGGGGAAGTGAAAGCATGGACAGCGTCAGAGCTGTCATTCTCCTTGTCTTGAAAGTAAAGTTTAATGACCAGAAAAGCAAAATAGGGAAAAAAACCTCTAAGAGAGGTAATAGACCTTGGTCAGAACTGTAACAATTCTGCCTCTCTTAATTAAAATCAATTGAGAACTACCTCGAGAAAATTGAATTAACCATACAAATGTATTTTCAACTACCAAAATATAAATTCTTCTTTAGATTACAAAAACAAGTAATGTAAAATATAACCATCACCATCACCACACTCTTTACAAATTAGGATTATCTGTACAATTAATTTAACTAAGGCATGTTAACTGATCTCTCAGATTTAGGGTCAGGAAGAGATTTTCTCCCAGTGCAGACTAGTATATTTCTTGAGGATTGTTCATCCCTCCTTGCAGCACAGGTTGTGAAGAAACTGCTACAAATCCTGTCATTTCAAGGCTTTGAACCCATGTGATGCACTACCCATTACATCTGTTTAGCCTTCTATCACTGCTTAATCTAACCTGGTATAAACAGATGAATTGATAAAGGCCATGGGATATATACAGGGCCTGACTATAGAGCTGTGCTATTTCCTGTCTTGGATATTTCACTGGGTGTATCTGAAAGTGACTATTCAAAAATGAGAGGGAATCTGTGGCAATAAGCAAAAGCTCCCCAAAAGCACTAAAACATTATTTCAAAATAAAAGCATTTTCTGTTTTAGCAGTAGACATTGGTTTATTGGGATTGGCCTTTGTCTCTTCCTCCCACAATTTTCTATCAGAAAAAATTTTGGTAGCAGACATTTGACCAACCAGTCTCTAGACTCACATTTTCATCAGGGAGAACACTTTTTCCCCAAGGCTTTCACATTTCATTTTTGTTTCCTGATATCTACTATTGAGCTATGAAAAAAACAGATCTTACTTCACAGTCACAGAGCAGTTTCCTACCATAGTCAATGACCCTGCTTGTGAAAGGCTTGAAGTTTTAAGAGCTAAGGGAAGCTATGTCACTTAGGCATATACTTGCTGGTAGGACTGAGAGCATCATCGTGTCCTGCTTCCTCAGAAGGCAGAAATCATTCAGAAAAGCTCCTAGAGAGCCTGAAGACACTGGGTGGATGGAAAATGTGTTGATGTCACTGAACTGCTACCTTTCATGGATGTGTTTTCCAAGACATTTTGCATATTTATTCTCTTGGCAAATTATGAAACAGAGTTTTCCCTCCCAGAACAGATGATTATCTAGAAGCAAGGACACTCATATAAGATGCAGAAGCCTCATGCCCATCTAGAGTAGACCAAACAAAGGCTCAACCTTGGCTCACTTACATCTCAGTAACCTCTTTAAGCATCAAACCATTAATCATTCCTTGGAAGGCTGCATTATCAACAAGCAAGCAGATATTGTCCACTCATCATACCATCCAGCAAGCTTATATTACCCACATGTTAAAGAAGTGTTTGTGGGTTTGTGCCATGTTGGAAGAGAAACTGATGATAATATCTCAACATATTGTGGGTAACAGTAGGTTGGAATGGTTCATAACATTGCAGCTCCCAACTGCCCATCCAACCCCACCCTGAGCAGCTGAATCCACTGTTCAGCAGAGTTTATGCTGCCTCTCAAGCTAGAACAAAGCCATGTGCAACTTTTTATAGAAGTCCCTACTGCAGTGAGCCAACACAGCAGGTACAGACCTCCGAAAAACAGGCACAGCTGCTCTATACCACTGCTGCTACAACTGGCTTGGGCTTTGAGCTGACTACTGGGAAATTTAACTCCGGTTCGGTCCTTTTTATTAATAGATCTGATTTCTAAAAACAGCATTAGAGTTACTTCCTTTTAGCAGATCAATCAGATTCAATGCATGGGACTCCAATTTTCTGTCTACTTACTCCAAAATACTGAATGCTGCAGAAGAAGTCAAATTATTTGTCCCGCACTTCTGAGCATGTTCTTCAAGACTGTAACATTTTAATTATAACACTGGATAAATCATCCATAAGAGGAAGCTGTTTTGCCAGCATCATGAGGCAACAGAAGAACAATTTCTTTAAATGCCTTTCTCAATTCAAGTTAGGAAATTTAAATTACTAATATCAATTTTGTCCACAACATGCCAACATAATTATGCATGCATACACATGTGCACATAACACACATAGTTATGTGTACCTATGTTTCTATGTATATGCATGTCATTATGTATGTATAGTTATAAATATGTGTTTTATATGTATGTGTATACACATATAATTATATGCGTGCTTATAGATGCACCTGTTAAAGATGGTGTCTATTTCTGCCTGGCTGTATCCTTCAGAAAAAGTTATAGAGCTGTGGGCTTCATTCCCTGAGAAGCGCATATATTTTGTACTGTGCGACAGGACAGGACAGTCTCCCACATCCCACGTGGCTTTTAGGGGGGTATTCCACATCCAGTAACCTGTCAAGAGCTGTTAGAGAGGGCACGAAATCCATGCTGCATCTGACAGCACAGCAGTCTCCAGATAGCTGGAATTGCAATCGATAGCTAACAAATGGCCATTCCACTTACAGTATAATGAGCCCTGTCTGAGCATGCTTTTCCCACAGAGATGCAGGCACTAATTCTAACACCATTAGCTCCTTTAGCTAGTCGTAATGACAGTTAAAACATGTAATAACATTTAAAACACAGACTGTAATTTCTTTTTCTCTGTTCAGAATTTGTACTTGGCCAGCAAATGGCTTAATGAACCAGTTTTGGAGATTTTTCTAATTACCAGCTGTCCCTGGAGGATTTTTTTTGTTGTTTGATTTTATTATGCAAAAAGTCACTAGACTAGCATCTATTTTGGCTGCTCTCAGAAACATTCTTCCTTCTAGTTGAAAGATACTGTATCTTGTGCTGGATACTAAGGCAGCATCTAAACAGATTCAAAGTCACTTTCACTAGCTGTTTCCTAAGTCTCTGCAGCTATGTCAGAGTGGTGTTGGGTCAGTTCATTAGCCTGAACTAATTGTTTTTCTTCAGTGGTATTTTATTTCTTGGTCAGATAATGCACTGACAACCTCCAGTTTCTCCAGTTTCAACTTCAGACCTTTACATTAATCGAGATAGGAAACAGGACATACGATACATTAGATCTATTTTAAACCTATCTCCATTCCCAAGGTCAGGCTCAATCCTGGCTTTTAATTTAAGTGGTTTTTTGTCAAGTTTGGTTGCTGGTTTTCTATCACATATAAAATGTAAAAATTAAAATCTGAATCCTCCTGTGACTACTTTCTAATAACTCTAATACGAGAGAGGCAGCAATGTTTCTTTTATTTTTCCGCTTCCAGCTTGATGCTGACAATCTGCTGGTTCTTGGGCTGCAGGTTTTGCCCCTCTTGGGCTACAGAGGGCTGGAGCACAGGTTTCCCTCTTTATCTGCCCTCTCATGGCTGTAGATCCTAGTCATGGTTTCTACAAGCCAGGAGATGCAACGGCTCATGCAGGATGCCACACAGAAAGGGGCTAGAAGCTGAGGACGGTGTACACATGCTCAGCAAAGGTTCCCCAACATCCACAGTAGCAGCTACCCCAATGCAGCAGAGGCCTGAATGCAGAGGGAGCATGCAGCTCTGGATCTGTGCCTGCTGGGGCACCTGGCACCCTCGCTGGGCCTGGGGCCAGGGAGACAAAGTCCTTGTCTGCAGGAGGGGTGTGCTGGGGAGGGTCTGTGTTGCCAGACATAGGAGGTGCAGGAGGTCAGAAGGCTGCACAGCATTAGGAGACTGGATCTTCTCTGAGATGCTGCAGATTCAACAGCCCAAACCCCAAGGTGTACCAAAGGAGAGGCAGGCAGAGCCTGTACTTGGCAGGTTGGGAAATGGAGACTTCCCTGATGGTGAAGGCTGGGAGCTTGTGATTTCTGGCACCAGAGGGTGCATAAGGAATGAACGGCAGGATTTAGAGGTCTGCGTGCAGTTACAGGGCTGCGATTTAGTTGGGATTGCAGACATGTGGTGGGACAGCTCACATGACTGGATCACTACCATGGATGGATGTGGGCTCTTTAGGAAGGACAGGCCAGTATGGTGAATAGGGTGAGTTGCCCTTTACATGAGAGAGCAGAGGGGATGCATGGAGCTCTGCCTTTGGACTGGCGATGAGACAGATGAGGGTGACCCCATTGCTATAGTCATCTGCTACCAGTGTCCTGATCAGGAATAAGCAGATAAGGCCTTCTTCAGACAGATGGAGGAAGCTTCTTGCTCACAAGCCCTGGTTCTCATGGGGAACTTTAACCATTCCATTCTCAGCTGGAAAAGTAGCACTGCAGGGCATGAGCAGTGCAGGAGGTATCTGGAGTGTATTGATGATAACTTCCTATATCAATAGGTCATTAAGAAGCTGATGAGAGGAGATGCTCTGCTATACCTCAAAATTACAAACAAGGAAGAACTGGTCAGAGACATGGAGGCTGTGCATGGCCTTGGCTGTAGTGACCAGGAGATGGTGGAGTTCAGGATCCTAAGAGCAGAGAACAAGGCAAGAAGCAGAATCACAGCTCTGTACTTCAGGAGAACAGACTTCACGGATCTTAGAAGAACACCATGACGTACAGCCTCAGAAAGAAGAGAGGTTCAGGAGAACTAGCTGATTTTTAAAGATGCATCCTCCAGGCTCATGAACAGTCTGTCCCAATGGGCTGAAAATCAAGCAACAAAGGCAGGAGCCTGTGTGGAGGAAAAAGGAGATCCTGACTGAAGTGAAACATTAAAAGCAAGTGTAGAAGATGAGGAAGCAGGGTCAGATCACCCAGGAGGAATACAAAGATATTGTCTGAGTGGGCAGGAAACTGTAATTGCTGCCAGCTAAGTCTCAGTAAGGAGTCCGCTCCTTCTGCCTGGACTGAACAGTGTATCATGATTAAAATTAACTATAGGTCTGTGTCCTTGCTTTTGTTCTGCAGTCTACTTTAGCCTTGAAACAGGATCCTGAAACTACTGCCTCGTCTGACAAACTGAGCTATGTTTTCTCAGGTAGCTAATTATGCTCAAACACTATGGCTGGAATACCCTGATCATATCCACAGACTGTGGTTTCAACTGTTCCTCTGCAAAGCTACAGTGGCGTTTTAATTTCATATTTCATCTTAGGTGGAATATCACTGCATTTTCATCTTGAGTTCAAATGCCTCACCAACTATAGTCACAAACAGTTTTTAAATAAATTGTTTGGGAGATTAGAAGTGAAACTTAAGTGGTAAGTATCATTAAGACTAATTTCAAGGGGTGTGACAGATTGGAGAAATGTCCTCGTCAAACTGTGAACTTGTTTTGGTTATACCCTTCATTGTATTGTAATTCCTTTGTTGGACTAGGATGTATAGCTTCTGTTAGACTAAGTGACATAGTTGGAAAAATGACAATGTCATCTTTTGCTCCAGTAAATTCTGACACTATTTGGTATATCTTACTATGCAGAAAAAGCAAACAGGTTCTTCTTCTTCACTCCTCTTTTCCTCTCCTTACCCTCATGTATCAATTCTTGCTTGAATCTACTCCTTGGAGAGTGAAGCTGTAAAAAGAGCTTTGCCACAATGACTGCTCTTGGAAAGCAGGATCTCCATGAGGCAAGAAACCTTGGCTTTCTCTTTGCCAAATGCTCTTCATAACTTCTGAACCTCCTGAACAATTTTGGTCAACATGAAATTAAGGTGGGGATTGCAAATGTACTGAACTTTGCACATTTGTGAAAGCTGGCAGGAGAACTGAAGACCTGTGTGAGTGTCACACTGAGGGGCAGGTAGGCAGTTTTGAATCTCTTTTTTAAGAAGCAGCAGCTATCTGGCATGGGTTCCCCTTTGCAGGAAAAAGCATGCAGAGTGCATGGAAGGATTTAAGGAGAACTGGAAGAAAGCCAACGGAAATGAGTCAAAAGATTTGCAGCGAAATCCCAGGAGAATTTGCTGGCCATGTGGGGAGAAGCTGCAGATTTTCATCACAGGACTTTTTCTCCTGACTGCCAGTGGCTGCTCTGTGCAGCCACACTGGCAAGTGTGTGTCCTGAGTGGTACAGATAGCCCAGAAATGCTTCTTTGGCACTGCCTGTGGCAAGAAACATCGTGAAGCCAGTATTTTACAGCCTGATAAATCATTTATAACCTGACATACGTTTTGTAGTTGTTTCTGGCTTTCAGCTTTCATTTTGACTGACAGACAACCATGTGAGCTTGGAGAATGGCTTGTATTAGCCAGTGTTACTAATTATACAAGAAGAAGAAGAGTAGACAAGTACGATCTTGTCTTCAGGCCATTGCCTTGTGATAATAAAGAAGAAAAATGTCAGGAAGGTTGAGAGAGATTTCCCAAACTCTGCTGCCTCTAGATTATTTTCAAGAGGGCAATTTATTTACATCTTTTGGCCTTTGTTTAGAGGGCAAATTTTTTTTTTTAAAGGTTTGGAATGTCCTTTTTATTCATTGTATCTGCACTTCGGTGAAGCAGGAGCTGGGTACCTACAATCTAACAGGCATAAATTTAAAGACAATATTTAGAAGCCTATAAAAGGTGGCCCTGAGACTCTCTCATGACCCATGAATAACAAGTTAGTGTTTGCACCATATTTAATATGAAGATTGTGACCAAGTCATTAACCTTTAGTAGCGGCCACTGAGTAAATGTGTCACATAGTATAGAAGGCACAGTAAATCTGCACAAACTGCACAGTATGTGGATTGGATTCTTAGCTGCCAGCTAAGATAAATTAAATCTTATTTATCAGTGCTATCTCTATTACTTCTAACTCTGAGACTTTATAAAGCACTTTTTTTTAATCCTATCTCACATCTTTCCCCTGATGATAGCTTTTCTATATTTTTGATTGATGACTTTTTATATCAAATGATGCACTGCTGTAGTTTTTTATTGTTAAATTTTACCTTCAGTTAATTTCTGCTCATTCCATATAATCATAATGGCTATCACTCAAACACTGACTGCTGTTGAAAAGCACACTACCATAGAGATGAAAACTGAGAACTTAACATGCAAATATCCATTCTCACACCTCGGCCTAGGAAATCTGGTGTTACATGGTTTGATGTCCAACTCCCACAGTTTCTTCTCTTTCAGACGGTTATTCACACTTCTGTTTCTAAACTGAGGTCTACAGGCAGATCAGATTAAGTACTGCACACTTCCATGTGACCATTCATTGACAAAAATTTAGGAAACAGCTTCACAAACATAACACTGAAATGTAATTGCATTATTCTGAGACTTAAATTTGCATCACAGAAAATGCAGAAAAGTGTCCTTCTGTAGTCCATAGATAGGTCTCAAACATTTCCTTTTTTAGTGTCCAGTCAAGTTCCTTCCATGTCAACGCTTCAAATACTTTTCTTCTTCAAAAGAGATTAATTAATGTATTTCATAAATGTAATGATTCATTTAAGTGAGTTACAATGCTGAATTGCAGGCTTGATAAATTCCTGTGTTGCTGCAACCTTTTTTTTTAATCTCTTACTTACGTTCCTCAAAGACCTTCTCTCACCACTCAGCAACCTGGCATTTGTTAAACACGAAAGTCAGTTTCAAACATGACTTTTACTCATAAAAGGATGGAAAACCTTTTACAACTGTACTTAGTTATAGTAAGCCTTGAATACATCATCACTGGAAAGTATGAAGTCAACATATTTGGAGATAAATAAGTTGTGTTCCTATGTGGAAGGACACTCCTTTGTTTACCCGTGTTAAACAAAAGAATAACAATGGTCTGGCTCATCACATGTGTTCACTGCCTGCAACACTTTTCTAAAGGTGTCAGTCTGACTTAAGAGACTTTGATTTACAGACCAGGCTTTTCTCTGGTGTTTTTCATCTTCTCAGCAGACACATCTCTGAGAAGAAACAGGCAGCTTCTCTGTTAGATAAGATGCTATATACAAGACCTTCTGCATACATACTTTCTTTTGTTACCTCCATTAGGTCACTTTGATCAAAACCTAGGTCTATAGAAAAACTTGCTTATTTCAGATCTCAGCTTATGCTGTCTCTATATTTCAAAATTCAAAGCTCTGAGCTAGGCCACTAAGCTTCTGTAGGACTCGAAACAAGATGCATAAAAACACATATATGAACTAAGAGATATATAAATTAACCATTAGTAAGTAAGCTGTGGCTATGGAGCCAAACAATCTTTGTGATTCTTTCCTTGGTCTGCACTGCAGGGAAATACCTTTGCAAAACTTGGATTCACAGATCTGGGCAATTCATCTTACAAAGATCTTTCCTTGCTCCCACCTGGGAAGCAACAGCTTTTCTCTAGCCCTTGCTCAAGTCAGTCTAATGTTTTTCAAAGTTTACAAATCTAAATTTTTCTGCTAGAAATACTATGGTATGAAGTTCAAATGATGAAATTCAGAACACTTGTGATGAGTGATCAGAGGATGATTTAGCATCAGGTAATGGTATGGTTCATCCCTTCTCTCAGGGGCTTCCAGCCTCAATGGAGAGGGTGTTCATGTAGTAGCGGTTGTGCTGCCATAGTTTAAAGCTTGTTCCATTAAGAGAAAACCTCATCTGTGCACTGGTTTATTTGAATATGGTAGGCTACATATTATCAAAATTTAAAAACTTCCCTGCAAATGTGTGACGTGTATTTGCAAAAGTGGCACAAAGCCTAGTGATAGGGCTAGTAGCAAGACATGAAAGTTGCCGGCACGTCCAAGACTAACCCATTCCTTTCTGTAAGTCACAGTTCTCACATTTTAGGCATTAATTTCTCATATGTCCATTATTTCCTGAAGGAACCCAAATTTCCCAAATTCACACATATGCTTGCTGCAAGGGTTTGCTGCTGTATTTCCTTACAGGTTTGTTAGCTTTTATATTTACCAAGACTGAATAGCTGCTTAATTCTTTTTTCCAGTCTCATTACGGTGACAGAAATATTACAGATACAGCCACCTCCCATCATCCATAATAGTAATTGTATCATCTTCTTCATATCTTCACAGGCAGACTTTCTTGCACATCTTCTCTGTTTTAATTTACTTTTATTTATAACTTACAAACTTCTCATGCTCAGGATTAATGGGTAAAAAAATCACCCTGAATGTGACTGGAATCAATAATGTTTTTAGACAGAATACACTAACCTATGTATTAGAGTTGAGCAACCTATCCATAGGGAATAGCTAAACTGCCACATGTGAGGGATTTACCTGTTTTCTAAGCTATCTGTTAACAGATTCTTATTCTTCTTAAAATACATTCATTACCACGAATTGTTAAAATGCATGTTGTAATATTTCAAGATACTTTTTAATTATTTTATTCTGTATTTAGCTATTTGTTATTTTGTGATTTTTATTATTTTCCATTCAAGCTAGTGTCAAATGATCCTGTTGCCGAAATTCTGCATACCAGGAATTTTAGCAGCGTATGGGAAAGGGACCTGGGGGTCCTGGTGGACAGCAGGATGACCATGAGCTGGCACTGGGCCCTTGTGGCCAAGAAGGCCAATGGCATCCTGGGGTGTATTAGAAGGGGGGTGGTTAGTAGGTTGAGAGAGGTTCTCCTTTCCCTCTACTCTGCCCTGGTGAGACCACACCTGCAATATTGTGCCCAGTTCTGGGCCCCTCAGTTCAAGAAGGACAGGGAACTGCTGGAGAGAGTCCAGCGCAGGGCAACAAAGATGATTAAGGGAGTGGAACATCTCCCTTATGAAGAAAGGCTGAGGGAGCTGCGTCTCTTTAGCTTGGAGAAGAGGAGACTGAGGGGTGACCTTATTAATGTTACAAATATATAAAGGGTGAGTGTCATGAGGATGGAGCCAGGCTCTTCTCGGTGACAACCAACGGTAGGACAAGGGGTAATGGGTTCAAACTGGAACACAAGAGGTTCCACTTAAATTTGAGAAGAAACTTCTTCTCAGTAAGGGTAACAGACCACTGGAACAGGCTGCCCAGGGAGGTTGTGGAGTCTCCTACTCTGGAGACATTCAAAACCCGCCTGGACACATTCCTGTGTAACCTCATCTAGGTGTTCCTGCTCCAGCAGGAGAATTGGACTAGATGATCTTTTGAGGTCGTTTCCAATCTCTAACATTCTGTGACTCTGTGATTCTGTGAAATTTAGATTCCATTTCCTACAAACTACACAGGAAGCTGAGGCACATAAATCTACCTCATACAACAGGCTTATGCAAAAACTGGAGTTTGAATGAAATATTTTGTACCTAAAGTAGATCTACAGCTAAGAATACTGCAAAGTCAACATGACCCATTTTGAATCTCTCCTAAATTAATGTAAGATTATACAATTTGAAAATGCAAAAATAAAAATTCTATACCTTTCACATAGTGTGACTGCTCAGCTGAGAATGCTTGTAAAAGAGAAAGCAGCATTAGAAGGTCAATTGCAATAAAGAAAGTCTTAAAAAAAAAAATAAAAAAAATATATATACAACAGGCATCTAGACTTTCTAAAGTGGTTCATTAAAACAATAGAATGTAAAAGAAATGCCATGAAATATACTTGCCTAGATTTCACACTCCACTAGCATTTGATATAATATAAGTACCACAAATTCATTTTGTGAGATCAAATTGAGATGGCAGTGACCAGGAGAAAAAGATGACATTGATGAAAAGTCCCCACATTTAATGTAAATAATTAAGGAAGACCTTGACCTGAGGACAGAACTTCAGATAGAACTTCACATTAAAAATTTTACAAACCGGGTCATAACTTAAAAGGCAACTTTAATAGATATTCATCAAGGGTAATTGTTATAGATAGGAATATCACAATTATTCATATGTCGTTAAAGTGATTTCTTAAAACATATTCCATCTTTTATCAAGACAAAATGCATTACCATGTACAACCTGACGAGGTAAAATTATCCCCTGGGAAATAGTAGGCTAAAAGTATAAAAATAGCTATATGTGGCCAGATATAATATTCACTGACCAGAGACACAGGTTTACCAAAAAGCAGAAGTACTAGACAACCACACATTGGACATTCCCTGTTGTGTCATCCCACCATCCAGCAGTGTGTGGTTTCAGATATCTCTGATCCAAAGATTCAATCCAGATGCAATCTTGACAGCTACTTTTAAAAAGCCATTGTGTATTTCTTTCATTCTTTTCTGAGCTCTTGTAAATTTTCAGTAACCAAAACTTTTATTTCATCTATTTCATGATGTTTTATGTGGAAAAACCCTCCTTTTCTGCTTGTTTCCGATAAGCCTACTATCTGATAATTTCATACACTGCCATCTTCTGAATACCTTCACCTTCTCCCTGCTGTTAATCTCATTTCAAAGCCAAAACATTTCAGTCTGTTTAGTCTTTCCTTGTTCCATGCTTCTGATCACATTTTCCAACCTTTATTTCTTTTAATCTTTTCTGGGCTAGCAGTACCCATGTTCAGGTGCTATGATAATAAGAAACACAGAGATCACAACGTGGGTATATCACACAGTATGTTAAAAGTTGTTTCATACATTTTTCTGGGTTCCTGCCTCCCATTCCTTTCCCACTTCACTATTAAATACAGCAAACAGTGAAGGCTCCAACAATGGATTTTGAGAGCCCTTGCAATCTCCCTGAACTGTAAATGTCACCACTGACATTATTTTCCCTTGTTCATTGCCCAATTTTTAGCCCAGAAGGGGACAGCCTCTCTTGTCTCCCTACAGCTTAATTTCCTTAAGTCTTTGCTGCGTTAAAAGGTTAGCTTAAATCCAGATCTTCTGATTTCCTCCCCTTTAACTAAGTTCCTATGTCTAGTAATGCTACGATTCATGAATAAGTGACTTCTTTTTAGAAAAAAAAATAAATAAATAAAATAAAAAAAAAATAAACACATCCAAACTTGTTCTCAATGTTATTATTTCTCTGTGTGTTTTCTGTTTTCTCTGCTTTCTGCTATAATTTGTTTCATAAATTCAAAAATTTTCCAGTGTGGAAACAGATCTTATACAGAGTTAGAAGTATCTTATTTAAAAAAAAAAAAAAATCTTACATTTGCCAGTTCTATTCCTCAAATCAATTTATACCATAATGACAACTTTGGAAAATTCTTATTTCAGTATGCTTAGAACTCTTTGGGAAAAACTATCTGGCCCTGCAGTTTATCAACCATTTTGTCAATTTGCACTTAAGACTCTTCTACTGAAACTTCAATTTGGAAGAATTCCTTAAATTCAGCTCCTGTGAAGAGTTTCAGTGTGGAAACCTCCCTTGAGTTTTTTTGTAGCAAATGCTTGCAGAAGGAATTCATTTAGGTTTTTTTGCTATAGTCTTATTTTTGTGTTTCTTTATACCTCAGCTAGAAAACAGCACTAAAAGCTAGGAAAAAATCCTGATTTTGTGTGTGTGTTGATAACACAGGAATGTTTTAGTTATTGCTGAGCAGGGCTTGCACAGAGTCAAGGCCATTTCTGCTTCTCCCACCACCCCAGCAGTGAATAGGCTGGGGGTGGGCAATAAGTCAGGGGGGGACAGGGGTGGGACAGCTGACCCCAACTGACCAAAGGGAAATTCCGTACCAAATGATGTCATGTTCAGTATATAAATCTGGGGAAGAAGAAGCAATGGGGGGACATTTGGAGTGATGATGTTTGTCTTCCCAAGTAACTGTTAACGTAATGGAGCCCTGCTGTCCTGGAGATGGCTGAACACCTGCCTGCTGATTGGAAGTGGTGAATTAATTCCTTGTTTTGTTTTGCTTGTGTGTGCAGCTTTTTCTTTACCTATTAAATTGGTAACAACCTACAAGTTTTCTCACTTTTAGCCTTCCGATTCTCTCCCCCATCCCACTGGTGGGGGAGGGGGAGTGGTGCTGAGTGAGCTGCTACTTGGTGCTTACTTGCTGGCTGGACTTGAACCACATCATAGACTTAACAACTCACCACTGTAAGGGAAGGTGGTGGCAATATTTACTTGGGCAAAATTCAGTTCTGTTCTATTGCTTATGTATGACTCATATAGATGTTAATAATATCCATCCCTTCATTTTTGCAGGTGATTGTTTCACAAAATATTTCAGTACCTCAATGTGCGTTAAAAAAAATGTTTCTGTAATTTATTCCTCCCAGGAAAAGCACAATCCAGCTTAGTCATGGTCCTAAACTTTCTCTAGACATTTTGAATAACTGCAAAATAAGTGTAAAATGTTCCTAAGACAGAATTAACTCTACCTTGTATTCATTTTGTACTAAGGGCACCATCAACTTCTTTTCTTGACTAGGAACTCAGAGAAGCCAATGGAATTTGAATCTAGGAGCGTTTTGTGAGTCAGTGTTGCTGAGCCGTACAATGACCCCATGGGTAGAACCAGGAAAGGTCAAGATTGTCTGGAGACTGAAACCAGATTTTTGAAAGGAGAGATGGTGGTTGTGAATCACGTGCTCCAATCACTGATTCTGCTGTGATTATCATCAAAGTGATTTGGGAGTCTGATGCTATTTAAAATATTTAACACAGGCACAGAAGAGAATCAAGATTGTTTTTTAAACATTTCTTTAAAATTATTTGCAACATGGTTGTTTTTTTGCAAGCCCTACTTAAAATCTTTTTCATTGTAATAAGTAAATAAATAAAGAAAAACAAAACAAGCAACAAACAAAAATCCACAACACATTTCTATGGTAGCATGAGGATAATTTCAGCTAATAATATTACATTAATATGGCACGATTCTTTTTTTACATGAAATCTAAAGTGGCAAATTGTGTGTGGTTCTGTATACATGCACATTCAGGAAAATTCTTGAGCATATGTTTAGCCATAAATATGCAGTACAATCCCCCATATCAGTAGGAAGTGAATTTATGCCATATGCATTCCTGAAAAAGGTTGACTTTCCAGATTTGACCCTATATAAGCATCTGGTTCATAAATGGCCGTTTTAAAAATGTCAGCATTGACAAGTAAAAATTACAGAAGTGAAGGTCACATGTAAGTATAATATTTATTTTTTAAATGCATTGTTAGGGGAAAAAAACTTCTGTTATTATCTGCCTTCCATGAAGTGTTTAAAATCCTGTGATATTTAATTTCCTCTTGAGGTCCATTAATCCAAATACAGGAACTATGGAAAATAATTTAACTTTTGCTCTTCCTAAACTAAGAAATTATAGAGCAAATCTTTCTCTCATATAGCTTTAATCATCAGTACCCGTCTATACAGGAGGGTTTTTTGCTGAAGACACCTAGGGATGAGTTTAGAGTAATTTTTAATCTCCTCTGTGTGTATTACTGGCCCTCCTGGCCAGCCCCTGGTGAGTTTCTGTGTGGGAAGGTGCTGAAGGCTGCCTTCAACCTTGGCTCTCATCTGCAGAAAATCACAGATCTTGTTAAAGCTTTGGAAAATGTTCAGCACCTTTCATTCAACCTAAATTGATGAAGCAATTAGGCTCCTTTGTAAGTAATCAAAACCAAGAAAAATTCCCAGCCTGTATTATCACTTTCTCTCCCCAAGAAGAACAAGTTGACAAGATCCCAGCTACTGACTAGATACTCAGGTCAGAGGCATCAGTACACCAATATTACATCTTCTGAAAATGCTTACTGAGCTCTGCTTCTTCAGTTTCCAAATTACAATTCAACAAATTAAAGTGAGATTTTGATGACTCATGTTTCTGTGCTAAGGTGCAGTAATGCAACAAGAAAAGCTGGCTCCTTGGAGAAAGAAATCAAAGTTGATAATAAGAAGCATATTCTTCATCCAATATTTAACAGTTATGATAGAAATGTGATACATTGAGGAGAGGGGAATGAGTACTTGAGAAGCTATAGTGTTGCAAGGTTAAGTTTTTTTAGTAACAACACTGTCTTAACGTGTTCCTGCAATCAGTATCTCCTTTCCGGCTGGAAAAACCCAGACACCTATACAACACTAAACTACTAGATGCACTCAGAATGGCTAAGCTTGATCATCTCTCACGTCTCTTCAAACACAAGCAAACCCAAATGGTTTCCTTTGAGCAAGGATCCCTTAACCTGTATGTTATTTTGATCAATGAAGAAACTAATGCATAAAATACCTCAATGTATTGTATTACTAAGTGGTTAAGAAATATGCTGACTGCAAGGCTCAATGTTACTTTATATCTGCCTGATATCCCATGAGACTAAAACGTCATGAGAGCAAGAATTTGCATCACCTATTAGGAATGACTTTTTGGTAGTACAAGAAGCCTGTGTTAAAGTTGTATTCTCCTATATTTTAATGCTTTATATTTTCAACATACATTTCATCATAAATGCTTTGTAACACGGAAACCCTGAGAAAAATAAGCTATGGCAATGCCACTGCTGTCATAATATACAGGATTTCAAGGCAGAAATGCTAAATTCCTCTATCTAAACAGACATCGAGGTACTGCGGTGGTTCTTTTTTATTTCAGATTGAAACAATAAAGCTATTATTTATTATTTCAGGGAATACAGTAGCAAACAAAGTCATGTGAAACACACACCTGAATTCTGAGAATACTGAATGTGAAAAATCCATCAGTGTCTCTTCTGTCCAAATGCTGACTTGATTTTTTGGTTTGGATTTAGGACAGATCCCACTGTAAAGAGAGAACAGCTCTGGCAACAAATAGGCAGAAGAGCAATTAAAGCTTAAAACCCTTAAGTTGAAAAAAAAAAAAAAAAAAAAAAAAAAAGAAGTTTTAAAAGACACCTTGAAAATGTGATCCCAGTTGACTATTTAATGTGCATTCTGCTGAGTGGCTAGAAAAGAGGAGAGGAGGAGACCAAAGCAGTGATCTAGAAGATGCCATTTATGATCTGATACTCCTCTGTGGTTCTTGTAAATTTAAATAAAGTTTCAAGTTTAGAAGGTCCAGTTGCACTGGGAAATGTTACCCATTTTTTGCAATTTTACACTGCAAGCTGGCAAGCAATCTTACTATTGAAATGTGGTAGGAAAATGACAGTCTGTAAGGAGAACACCACCCAGCTCCTATCTCTGCTCCAAGGAAACAAAAATCTTCTGCACTCAAAAATTGAATTCAGCTGTGCTGGTGGCCTGAAAAATGTTTTGGAACAGTTTCTGGCTTAAAATGGACATCAAGGGACTATCCTGCATCTTACAACCTAATATGAGTTCATATGTAGCGCTAGAATACAGGGTTTAGATTTTAAGAAATGGAGGATGGCATGTCTTTGGAAAGCAGGAATCATCTGTAAAAAAATGGGCTTTTTGCCACTATCTGACTTTTAATGGATATCTTTGATAATAAATTGCACTGTTTAGAGAGCAAAAAATTACTTTTTGCAGAAGTTTTTTTACTAACTCAATTTTCGTACACTATTTTTTTATACAAACTCTGATCCAAAACAATATATACATAAGGTTTTTCAGTGTTTGCAAGAACATAAAAAACTGGCTGATGAACAAGTCAGTCATGTGATGCCAAAAATTGGAGTAAATGTAAGACAGGAAATATCATGATTTATGACTTGGAAATAATACATTTTCACTTATTATTTTCTCTCTCAATGTGCAATACCCCTGAAATCAGAAATATTGATCGCATTTTGCAAGTGAGACTGAAAGATGTGTTTCTTTCTTGGTAGTTACTGGCTGGTTTAGATCCAGACTACAGGATTAAAATCCATACTGTGCATCCTAGAAGGATATGACCTCTCTGACCAGGGCATTGTATCTGAGCAAAGTGAGCAGAGTAGGTCAGGTGATGGTGACAAACTTCACCAGGAACCATCAGAGAAATGTGACATGGCAGGTGAAGGATCATCAGTCCCAGGCAATAAGCCAGATCTACCTACCATTGCTATAAGCAGGGGTCTGAGGCCACATCTCTAGAACTGGATGTTCCTCAACCCTATCCCACCACTTCAGTCCCATGCAGTCAGCATTCCTTCCTAGGCAGCTAGGAGAACACAGCAGAGCCTGTGGTGGTGAGTGGAGATGGTTTGGAGACAATACCTGGACTTGCTTTAAAACAGAAGAATGGATGGCACACATCATCTGAAGGTTCTTGCTGTAGGTCAAAGCAGAGCCCAAACTACATCCACAAGACAATACAGATGTTCTGTGTTAGCAGGACTTTGAGACTTAACTCATGCGAGTGTCAGTTGGTGCCACCAATTCTTTATTAATCAATCACAAAGCTGTTACTGTCAAAACAGGGGAAGCAATGTAAGAGTGGCCGTGAAATCCGGTCCTGGGAGATATCAGGAACTGTTCACTGCCCTTAACTCCTGCTGGAAACTAAAAGACCTTTATCACTTTTGAAGAAGATACTGCAGGAACTCTTGTCTTTCACAGCACAAAGAACTCTATGAAGGCAAAAATATATTTTTTGTCCAAACCTGAAGGAGGTAGGAGAGAAGCTTTTGCTCATAGCAAGTTTTTAAGTTGGACTTTGATTTTCTGACTCTCTGAAGCACTGAAGAGTGAATTAACCAGGATAATGCTACTACAAGGGCACTCAGCTTCTCTCTTAGCATGCTCTCTGCTGAACTGCCAGGGGTTTGATAGGTGGTTGGAGAAGCAGGTTTTGTGTCTGGGCTGAATATAAGAGTAACCAGCTGCCAACAGTCCATAAACAAGCCCCGCTGGTTACTGCAGTGTGACTGAAGAATGTGCACTATGCAGTAGCCTATTAGTGCCACAAACCAAGAGGGAAGGGTGGTGGAGGAGCATTTTAAAAGACCTGTGTTCTTCCTGCTCCTGGGCCTGGCAATACTTGAATTTATCTTTGGTGCCAATCCAAATATTCTTGCAGTTTCTTTGACCTTTGTGAGGTTGCTCACAAGCCTCAGGATAACAGTTCAAATCATGATTTTTTTCCTTTTTTTCTATCTACCTTCTTTAGATGAATCTTCTTCACAAAGCTTAAACTGGCCCCAAACTATATGTGACTGGAGCCCTAGGTACTGTCTGCTTTGGTTTTCTTGGCAAATATGACATAGATCCAGAGCAAACAAACAAACAAAAGCAACTAAAAACAAACAAACAAACAAACAAACCACCACTTATTAAAAATGAAAGTACTCCTTTGTACTGCCTAGATTGGAAAAAAAGGAAGATGAGTCAGAGGTAGGTACAAAAGAATTAACAGAGCCAAACCTGTTGCTTTGCAGCTGTTGCATGCAGTCCACAGGTAGAGATGCAAACAATGCTGTGTGACCCAGCTCTTTAGTCCCAGCTACTGCTCATACCAGATTATACTGTTTGCAAACAGAACACAGAAATTATGTGGGAAATGAGGTTGCTACTTACACCCAGAAGAAATCACAAGCTTTTCACTGATAGCTCAAGAGCAGAAATAGAAGCAAAATTTCCTATGAATTTGTCATTCAGTTCTAGTTAGCAACATGACAGCATGTTAGTAATGGCTGCTTTGCTCATTTCTGCCAAGGGAATTCCGCAATCTGTTCTACACGGGCCTCAGATTCCTCCAGGTTAATCTAATGCATGATCTCCAGCCTGAAAAGCTTAAATACTAACAGCTCTTCTCACCAAGAAACAAACATAATCAAATCTCATGCTTCAGGGAATAAACTGATGGCTGCAGGCTTGGTAAGGAATACTTCCCCTATTTTATGGCCTTGCACAAATCGTGGGGTTTGCCTTTCCTCTGAAGCATGAGGCATTAGCTACTGCTGGATACAGAATACCAGGCTTAATAATGCAACGTTCAGAGTTAGCAGAGGCTGTGTTTTTATGTTTTTGTCAGCAGCACTCTGTTTTTTCCTCTAAATTCTGAGTCAAGGGAGAAATATTAATTGGTAGCATGGTTTGCAGTGGTATGTTTGATGGCATCACCTGTAAAGCAAACATGACTTATTATCTAGGGATCATATTTAAGCTTGGGATCCCCTTCAGGATCAGAGGGTCTGTTGCATGTGAGTAGAAACAAAGATTTTATGAATGCTTCTCAAATGAGCAGATCTCTCTGATGATTTGGTTTAGCTCTCCCAGTTATTATTTTATGGGCCAGTGGCCAGGCTGCTCTTATAGCACAGAAAGTAATGCAGCTGCTGTTTGGTTTGCAGACATCTGACACACTACCACAGGCGAATGCAAAAGACTTTTCCATGGGAACAAGAATGCAGTTGGAAAAATACCTGTGGCACAGGTGTGCTATCCTTGGTGTAACAGCCAGTCCTCTTTGTCTCACAGCTACTGCTCAGAAGATGGAGATTCTGACTCATTTTCAGAAAATTAGGTTTCATTCCACCATTACCCTTTCCTTATAAATTCTATACAGTGTCAGCATGAAGTGTAGAGGCCAGGAAAGGCACTGCAGCTAAATTATCTCAAGCAAGGAAAAAGCCTTGAATATTTTACAGGACTGAGTGGCCCTGTGTATTGTGTTAGTCATAAACAAGCACAAGGCGAACTCACATCTGGGTTCTCAGCTTCTAAATATACTGAAACTGCCAAGGCAACAGATGAGATTTTCCCATCAATGACCATTGAGCAGACACTTATTCTGTGATCAGTTTAGACCAAGAAGAAGTAATATGGCCTTGTCACAGGTAAAGTCTGTGATTAGAAATAAACAGTCTCCATTTTATGCCAATCTTCTTAAAGAAGCAAGGCCATTTATACTGACAGCAACAACAAAAGAGCAGATAAACAATTTGACCTGCAGGTTCATTTCATAGTTGAGTAAATGTGTGTGGGATTCTTTGCTGGAAAACCAGGTTTGTTAAAAGAACACTGCAGCCGAGTGAATTCAAACTATCTCTTCTGCTGCCCTTAAACTGTTTCTAGTTTTAAATTTTAAATGTTTGGTGTAGTTAATTAATCTTCTAGTTCCCTTTTGGACGGTATCTTTGGAGGTGGAGCTATGAACAAAATGCCTCCTGGAAACTACAGCGAGCCTCTCAGGAGATTATCTAATAAACTCCACTCCCTCTAGGTGATTACTGGAGAACCTCCAAAACAGTGACATTTCAAAGGAGAGATACGGCATAAGGGCATGTCTCTGCAACAGCCAGAACAGATGTCCAGGGCCGTTAGCTCAGGGAGTGATTACCTTCCCTTTCCCTTGTCTAGTTCTTATATGCATCTGATGCCTCTCACCCCACCCTGGAAGCTGTACAAGACAGGGGAGGTTCCCATCATAGATGTGAGCGGTGCCAGTCACAGAGCAGCTCTAAACCCTGGATAGAGGTCTGCAGGACATAGGCGAGAGATATGAACCATAGCAAAGAGAAACAATGGAGTAAATTTTCAAAAGACAAAGCTGAATGCAAAAGGTAGTGGCCAACCCAAAGTGCCTCATAAGTGCAGCGTAAGAAAATGCCTAAGAATAAGAAAGTATGCTTTTTAATCTCCCAGTTAATAGCTCAGTGTAATTAAGACAGCATGGCACAAAGTGTGAAATGCAAGTACAACAGTAGGAACCAGGATGTGAAAAACAAAACCGAATGACTTATGACTCTCATTCCCAAGTGATAAGAATGAACATAATAAAAGTAGGATAGTAAAACTAGTTAGACAGGAGAACAAATCACCTTGATACAAATTTGTAAAATAAATAACTTTTCAATAAAAATTGGAACTGGGAAAAAAAGTGCATTTTCACACATAGCTCAGAGATCACATAAATGCCAAGTGACATGACAGTTGCTGAAATAAATGCTTTTTTTATGAACAGCAGAGTAGTAAAGCAAGCAAAATAGATGCATAAAATGGGTAAATTTCCAGTGTATTAGTTATTGCTCCCTCTGAGCTGCAGTAAATTACAAACTCATTTTTACCTTTTTTGTGTTCATGAATACATTTTTGGGACTGTTTTTCCACCCCCTTTCTTTCACAACTCCATTTTTTAGAGATTTATATTCTTCTTTAAAGTCTATAAATAAGAAGTATCCAGGTCTTTTCTATATGAGGGAAGATGGCTGAAAACTCAGAAGAAACTATTTATTATGCATTTCTGAACTCCTTTGTATAAGTTCTGTTATCTGTTAACAGACCGCTTCCATAAAACTTGTTTTTGTCTGGATATTTTTCCCCTTACAAATGAAATCCACAGAAAGTTTTCCTCCAAAAATCATGGACTTACCCACTTTGAGATTTTCTTCTTTTTTTTTTTTTGTTTGTTTGTTTATAGTAGAAAATCACAGGATGGTCTCTTTATTTACTGCTCACTATATCTATAAATAAAGGATGCAAGATTATAAAGACAGAGCAGACTGGAGTAACAAAGATGAAAGATTTATTTGAGAAACAAGTTGACCACTCCCAGTTGAAAGGATGAAACTAGCTACTGACTCTGAAAGTGAATAGAGTAAGTACAGGCCACCGAGAAAATTTTTATCTCTGACATCTGCACACACAAAAAAACCTGCATCACATACAACACACCCTGAATGAAGTAGGATTGAAATTAATGGCCTTTAAGTTCAGATATGTCTTTGTTTTCATCACTGGTGTAGTCATTTATATTGCTGTGAAAGACTATCCTGCTTTGAATCCAATTAGTACTGATTTTTGCACTGAGAGAAATGAGCATGCGGAGAGGAGGGCAAACAGAAACCATAGCCAGAGTTTTTCAGTACATTTATGAATTCACATGTATAATACAAATAAGAGAGGGTTTAATTACTTACTGTGCTTGTATATAAGACATTATTTCAAATAGCAATATGGAAACAGAAAGATGGCAGCTAATATCTGAAACCACTTAGGTGTAACCTCAAAACACAGGCCAATATCTAGTCTTATTTTCTAGTTGAGGTGAGAGACCTGAATCCTGTGACACTCCATTTAATGCAGAAGAGCAGAAGTTCATTTAATCACTCATCTGTACCTCTTTTCCAGAGTAGATTCCTGGTACAGATTCTTTCAATTCTCATGAGTTCTGTGGTTTCACAGAGATCAAGACATTACCCAAACTGGACAAATATTTTTTAATTGAATTTCTCAGTCACACTATTCAAGATTTATCCAGAACAGATTAATGCACTATAACTCAAGCCCTATTTAATCTAGCTGTCTGATTAATGTGTAGTTCTATGACTTTTGCATTAAATTCAAAACAGGCGTTCCAAATTATTCAGTGAGAGAAAATAAGCTCAACAAAGAGAAAAACATCCTGCTAACTTCCGTTAAAAATCTCATTCACATTGGTAGAGAATTAATCAAGTAAAATAAATGTGTCAAACCTTAAGGACCAGTTTTTCTCCCTCCCCGACCAACACTCAGCTCCATTGTTCCCACCTCTCCTCTCTGTCTTTCTTTACCTTTACTGATCATTAAAGTTGTTAAATGTACTGACAGTCCTCTATCCATGGAGCCAGTAGCTTTGAAAAGGAGAACAGCAATATATAATGACGTTTCTAATCAAAGAGTCGCTAGGAACTCTTTGATGAGTTCAGCAGTGAACACAGGCATCCAAAGGCACCCCAGTCCTGAGGGTCAAGGAAGGACATCTGCTTATTGGCTTTTTATTTTCCCAAGCTGTAGAGTAGAAACATAGCTGAGAGTTACATGTGGTAGCAGTTTTTAGTCACTGTTGATTCAGGCTGACACACATATCTGTACCCTACTAAGTACAAACACTGGGCTCTGTTACACACATCAATTTATTGCTTAGCAGCTTGAGTTTTTTCTTGCTTGCTTGCTCCTCCAGTCTTCATTCTAGTTTGTTATCTTATATTGCAAATAAGAAAGGCCATCCAGGAAATCAGGGGCTTTGCCTGGGTGTTGTTTGGACTGGGCTTTCAGACTTCTCAAGTATGTTTCAGTCTTTCTAAATGGGAAATAAACAGAATCACTGACTGAAATTAATGGCAATGAGCCAAACCCAATTGGGCTTTTTGTTGTGTGACTCCAAAAAAGTTATGCTTTATTTTCTCCTGACAGCTGGCTATCAATCATGCATGAGTCATGAAGTCTTTTCATCAATATGACTGTCAATCACCAGATAAGCTAGATGCAGGAATCTACAGATCCAGTAAAGCTGATTCCCAGTAGCCTTCAATTCATCAAAGGCTTCAAGCACCATTACAATCTATTTTTTTTTAATTTTCTTTTTCTTTTTTTTTCCCCAGACAAAATGATTGTTGCCTCCTATATTGTGTAAAGAAAATTTATGAGAAATTAAAACTTCCTTCAACATCCTTGCTTATAGTTTTGGGGTTTTTTTTTTACATTTTGGAGAGTTTTATGATATCTTAATTAGCAGTCTTTAATCACAACATGCAGTTCATTCCTTTTCTCTCAAATCCTGAAGCTATGTAACAAAGCAGCTACTTGATGGGTAGCTTTGTAAAATTCATGACCTGGGATCTACTAATAATGTCTCTGAGGTCATCATTATCAAGATTTACAAGCATCATAAGGTATTAGATGTAACTTCACTTGCAAATAACCAGTAATTTTAGGGTATGTTTGTATGTAAGCTGGCACCTGTACTCTCACTGAGATTTCTGGGCACTAGACAATGTAACATACTGGCATATGTGTGAAATCCACAGGCTCTGCCTCTGTTATCTATTCTCACCCCATTTAAAACAATTAAATGTATTAGTTATTTCATTGGGAAGGGCAGGGAGGGGCAGGGCAGGGCAGGGCAGGGCAGGGCAGGGCAGGGCAGGGCAGGGCAGGGCAGGGAAGGGAAGGGAAGGGAAGGGAAGGGAAGGGAAGGGAAGGGAAGGGAAGGGAAGGGAAGGGAAGGGAAGGGAAGGGAAGGGAAGCTTTCCAAGTAATAGATGCTACTTCTAGGATGCATAATAAAACTCCCAATTATCTAAGATTCACGGATCTATCATTTCAGGAAAATATTAAAAAAAAAATGAAGTTTCAGACATTATTAATTCAGTATTGAGTGGTAGTGGATGAACAGAACATAGGAGGCAATTATGGCAATTGCAAGTGATCAGTTGTGAGTAGCATATATTGTTCAGCAGTTGGGCATTCTTTAGGAGAGAAGGCATCTTCAGACATAATTCTATCTTGTACTAAAGGTCTTTTAAACCAAAAGTGTGAAATTTAATAAAAATGGCGAGATAGAGCTATTTCAGTACTTCTAGAATAATCTTTTCAAAATCATGTTCTACTTAGTATGATGCTGCCTATTTAAAAAAAAAAAAAAAAAAGAGGAAAAAGGAGTGAGAAAAGAATGTGAGTGAAGAAAAATCATTTTGTTCAATTTCTAGAATCTGATTCGATGAAAACAGCAAATTAGATCATCCCATCTCAGTGTGGTTCCTTATTAGGTGGAACTGCAGTGTCACTGTGAACACTGTAAAGGAAAGAAGAGAAAGACTATCAGTAAGTAACAGTAAAGAAAGAGTGATAGTCATTGGACAGCCATTGCAAAATACTTCATTCCTATGCATTGCACATAGTTGGACATCACTCCCTTTTCAGTTTCCTCCATTAGAGACTAGAAACCTGTGCCTAACTCCAATTAGATCTAGTTTTACGCTTTAAAGATCATCTGCTCCTGTGACCTTCAAAATATACTAGAAAAATATTTTACTTCAGAATTTGTTTTGGAAGCTGAACCCAGATCCAACCAGAACGTTGTTTACACTGGTTTGTTGCTGTGTACTCTATGCTGGGATGAAGATTGTCCAGGAAGTTTGTGAGGGATTGGAAATATTTTGTTTCCTACTCATTCCTTTTGTACCCATGCAAGTATCAATCACAAAATCAGGTATAAAGGATGACCAACTTCTGGCCATTGCTCAGAAGGCACTAAATGGAGTTCTGTAATTCACAGACAACATTAATCAAGCATACAGCCTGATCCTTCACCAATTCTTAAATAAATCATCGGACAAAAGAGGTACTCAGCTGGGTCAAACTCTGCACCTGGCTAGATTAGCCAGAATAAGAACAAAAAATCCTTGCAGTTTGTGAATATATCCATATTTTATCTTAAAGTTTTAATCTCTTTCAAAAAGAGATGGAAATCACTTGAATCTCTCAAAATTTCATTTGCAATGCAATAAGGTTTGCACTGTTTTTTTTCATTAATTACACTGTGGGAAAAAACCTGCTATGAATACCAGTGTTGGAACATGAATATTTCCAGAGGAAGCTGGTTGCTGCTGAGTAGGCTGTATGAACAAACAGGATTTTTTCCAAGGCTTTTTTTTCTTTTCTACATGTTCTTTTCTGATGGAAGTTTTTCTTTAAGAACCAAAAGGTCACTGGCTATTTAGGCTTCATGGAGGAGGTCATGTTATAGTTCACTTTAAAGCTGCATAATATGTGTGGCATACTATTAACTCCTTTTCTACCATTTTCATCCTCATCCTTGAAACTATAAACATGCAAAAATAAGACATTTCAAGGACACCTAGTTTTTAAAAATGTCCAGGATTGTTCAGCCATTATAGTGGGTTGTCAAGTCCCTTAATTCACAAATAGCAAATGATGAAAATTACAGAAGAAATTGCTTGTTTCTTCAATTAAAAGAGGTTGAATCAAAATTACTTTCTGGAAATTGAATGTTATTAATGCATTTGGGTGAAAACAAATGACAAGAAGTTCTGCTTTCCTTGGCATTTTAAAGGTCTTGAGAACAAAGATCAAGGTTTTGAATGCAAATAATTTTTGTTTAAAGTATTTGAAACCACTTAGAAACAATCATTGTCAAATCTGCATTCTATTCAGAATTGGAGAAAGCTGCAGAAAAAATGAGGTTTTGTAGAGATGAAGAAATAATGTAAGTTTGATACTAAATGCACAGACTTTTTAAAGTATTTCAAATCTGTTTTTGAATTTTTGCCTAACATTTTTGCATGAAGAAACATGGATTTTTGTGTGAAATATGTGCAGATAGCCTGGTGTCCTATTTGCACACACAGTACCAAGTCATAAGTATATAAATATCAACCCAGGAAGAACTATTTCATTTAGATGGCACAAAGTTAATGAACATTTAAAGATCAATTTTTACAGTATTTGTAATAATAACTAACAGGTGCAGAAGTTCTCAGAAGTTTTGCTGGGTTCATCAATGAATGTGTATTTCAAAACTGCTCAATACCTGCTTTTCTCTGAGAACAAATTAATGAATTAATCCCAAGTAGAGATTTTAAGACATTTCTAAGAGCATGTGTTGTTTTATGTTGTCCAAGTAATATCCTATTTCTAGAACATATTAGAAAAGTCTGCCTAGGCCATTGGACATTACTGCCTTTCAATACCTGGTCAAGAATTAGAATGCATAGAGTAATTAAAAAGAAATAACATTCTTTGCGCTACTTCCTCACATTGTGTTTTTTGCAGCAGCAGAAATGCAACACTTCATGAATATTTTTGGCACTTGTCACTGGAACACTTACTGAATGTTTTCTCTTGCAGAAAAATACTAAGGAACAAGAATGAGTCAAGAGGGAGCAGTACTAGGGAGGGACAGAGGAGAAATTGAAAGAGTTTATGTCCAGGTCTAATTGTTTTTGAGAAATATCCTCCTCATCCATCCATCTCAAAAAGACTCTTACTCTCATGTCTCTGCCTTCCTAACTCCCAGTTTTTCTCTCTACATTTAATAAATGCATAAATGCTTCTTAAGGTCATAAAGATTGAGAGTGAAAACATGGATTCTTTCAAAGTCATGACAGAACTCCCACAGTTGTAACACAACCAGAATTTCATCTACAGGATATTTTACTAAGGCTGCATGCATAACAGAGAACAACATATAAGTGAAGTTGTGAGTGTCATGAGTATTTCCTATCTGCACCCTACCAGTCCTCCCCATCTTTTCTCCTTCACAAAGAAAAGAGAGGTCCTGCTTGGCATCAGCCTCAAAGAATGCATGTTTTACAGTTTTGTTTCATTTGCTTTTAAAAATTCGATTTCATCAAAGATAAAATCATTCTCATATTGAAACAGTTTCAAAATGAAAAATTAAATTGTTTAACACAGAAAACATGCAAACAAAACAGTTTTCGCTTTTTCTTTTTTTCTTTTTTTCTTTTTTCTTTTTTCTTTTTTCTTTTTTTCTTTTTTCTTTTTTTCTTTTTTTCTTTTTTTCTTTTTTTCTTTTTCTCTTTTTTTCTTTTTTTTTATCTTCCTGTCTATTTCATTCATTCTAGGGTGATCTATTCACCAACCTTACCCAAATGCAAAGGTAGTTTTGTTCCATCACTAAGCTGCATTTTTAATAAATTTACTATCTGCAAAAGCAATTCATCCACTCCAACCAATTTTTCTCTTTTCTCAGACTATTACCTCACAAAGAAAAACATTGTCTTCTTTGTCTTCAAGTCTATAAATATGTCTAGAGGTATATTATGCAGTAGTGAAATTTGTTGATCAATATTTTCTATTCTAAATTGAAGTTGAAAAAGTTTTGATGCAGGTCTCAAGGGCAACTAACAATTTAAACCTTAAGGCACAACCTCTCCCCTGTCACATCTTCCTTTTTTTTTTTTTGTATTGTTTTTATTCTTATGATCAAGTTCATAGAAACATTCTACATTTCAACACTCATATCATCAGCTCTTCTAAAAACACATTTATTGCATATGTTCACAAGTGACATATGTAGAACAGAACTTATACTATTTTGAGATATATCCAGTCAGCAACAGTTTTCCTCAAAGTACACAAATTAGTAATAGCTGGGAAAGTTCAAATTTCCCAAGCCAGGTAATTTTTTGTGTGAAATCAATGATTTGCTAGAATGACTCATGAAGCTTTATGAAAAATTATACTATATACTATAAACATCCAATATGCCATAAAAATACAGCAGAAAGTTCTTATTAAAATTCTAAATTTCTTTCTGTGATACCTTGCTGTATAAAGTGATGCATTTGTCCATTGATAAAATGGAATATTTATGTAAAGTAGAGCTAATAGCTGCATAAGACCATAACTCTCCTGCACACATTGCTTACACAGCTATATAAACAAGTAAATTTATCTAGATTAAACATCAAGGTTTCTCAAACTGGAAAGCTTTAGGTTGTTAAGTCATTAGTGTCCTTCTGTGACAGGATGATTTTTTAAAACAGCGCACAAATGTCAGGATATAATATAACACACTTAGCAAATGTTGTTTTAACAATCCTTATTACTGATCGGCGAAACACTGTAGGAAGTATTCTGAAAGATTCTGAAAATGTGTATAAAACTGGCTGTAATTAATTAAAGTTGCTTAATTCACTGAAATGTATGGTAGCTATTCAAATAGCACAATTTGTATAAGGAGGTTTATTTTTGCCAGCAAAAATTATCTCCTTCCTCTGTTTTCTTTCTCATGCAGTAAAATCAGATTGTTCTCTGCCTCCTCCCTTCCTTGCCTTCTATTTTCCCCAAAATAAAGTAATATTCATTTATTACAGAAGAGTGAGTCATCAGGAATCACCAAGCTCTTTTTACCATTCAGCTGTCTGCAGGGTGAGATTGATTAAAGGTCCATTGGGGCCAGAGTCCATCTATTCACTTCATGAGGCACTGAATTGAGTCCATTCCTTGTATCTCACAGATACAGTGGCCTAGCACAATTAATTTATGCAATTCAGCTATGATATGAGGAAGAAACTTAGCTTTTTTATAATTTCATTTTGGTTTAACCATTGCATACCCTGTGTAGTTTTATAACCAAAGCCAAGCAATTTGTCGTGCATAAGGTAGTTTAGAGAGAGAAAACAAAGGGAAGCTAGGTTAGTTGTGTATATTTTGGAGATACTCAAAATTATTCCAAGACACTGAGTGTTACCAACTGAAGAAGAAAGGCCTCTTTCAAACATGACCCTCTGGTAAGATGCAAAAATGGCCAGTGAGGCACTTACAATACACAAAATGAGCCAGACTGTGCAATACTGGAAGATTATGGTGCTCAGCTCTCAGCCCAGCCCATCTGGGTGATGCCATTCAGCATCAGTTGAACTGGATATTCATTGAAGTTTGACAAGGAGCTATGGACTGATAAAACAAGAGAGACACTGCTCACAGTAACCAGGTTCCTGGCTGTAAAATGTTCATCAGGATGCTCTTAATCTGTTGCCTATGTCCAAAATTAGTTTACCTGGGTAACTGTTTAAAATGGCCAGTCTTCCTACTGAGATAAATGTCATCTGTATTCTCTTGTGGACTGTATAGGTTAGTAGCACTATAGCTACAGTACTATAGCCTAGTACAATCCAGTCTTCAGCATGATACTTCTGTTTGGAGATAAATTTAACCCATATACTGTCCTCTTATTCTATGACAGAGATACAGTGGTCTTGTATACTCAGCTTGTCCAACCTACGTAATGTTCAGCTGGCACAGTCTCCTGCCTATGTAAGGTGAGACAATGGGATTTCAAAATATCACATCACCAAATAACTGCCTGGCCCTCCACATTCCAAAAAAACAAACATATTCTGCTGAAAAGATTGGGAGTGAGGCGACATAAGTCTGCAGCTGTCATGCAAAATATAACAGAAAGCCCTGATGACCATGTGTGGGTGTGCAAGAAGAAAACAGCAAGGACTGGGAAGACAGCGGTGGATTGTGTTGAGAAAAGGGTTAGCAGGAACACATCCAATCTTTCTGACACAGAATTACTTTAATTGTAGATTCACAAACAATGACCCATTTTAACAAGCCAGGCTTTGTCAGCAGCAGTCTCAGAAATGATAGCTGTTAAATAAAACTTTATTTTCAGCTTTAGCCTATGTTTTATAGGCTAACATGGGCCTCAGAATTAGTTTAAGGGATCACAACCTGCTGTTGCATTCACATGACTCCTGTGAAAAGCTGAAGCCTTATGCACCAAAAAAACTTATTTCTAATATCTCTCTCTCATACACACACAGAGTGTTCATCTTTCTTCCCTTTAGCTGGAACAGAATACCTCTAAATAATTATAGCAGTAAGCTAGACTTGCATAGTAGATTTGTATAACTTAATATTTGTAAATAGTAGGAAGACAGGCATTAACAAGCAGATAAGAAATTGCCTCATCAAAATGATGTACCTTTTACTTTCCTTCTGAAACAATGCTGCTTATTTCTGGAAGGTCTTCTCAGCACCAAATTATGAGCGAATTTTACACAATAGGTACAAATCAGAGAATGGATGTAGCTCTTTAAATCCACTTCATTGTAACTTGAATCCAATCAATGCTCAAGGAAATTGCACACTTTGTTTGAATTCAGAACCCTTTTAAAAACAACCTTAGCTCTTACTTGTATGAGGTCTCCTTTTCATCCTTCCAGGTGCCTTTTTGGCTCTGTTGTGGAATAAGATAGCTACCAGAGATCAATAACTCCTTTCAAACCCACACAAGCTTCTGACTAACCCCTATGTCTGAAATTCTGAGATCAGGCACACAAATGTAAATGCAGTAAGCCACTGTGAAACATCAAAATGCAAGATCATAAAAACTTCTCATCTGCCCAGTTATGCAGATTGATTTTTTGTCAGTTCTTTGCCTACTTTGGGCAGAGTACAGACACATACAGATCACGAAAGAAACATGGATTTGGTCCCAGAAGACCAAGTTTTAAGTTAGTGTTATGTGTTCGAAATTAAACCCAGAAGTGCTCATGTGACGTCATTTCAAACACAAGAACAGCCGTAATTCCCATGCCAGATAACATCCTTCCAAATAGAAAATTCACACCCCATGGATAAGGAAGAAATAACACAAAGTATATAGGACTCTTGAGTTTGTCCCTGGACATGTCCTGGAAAAGTCAGTTTCACTCCAGACCTTCTGTAGCAGACGGCATAAGGCAACAGAATGTTGGAAAATGTCTAGTATGTCCAGTGCAGACTGTCAAATCATGACAGGTACAAGCTTTGAATTCAGGGCCACTGATAACAAATATGGTATCTAAAAAAATAACAGGAGCAGAATTTTGGCCATAAATAAAGATATATATGATAACAAGGGGATATGGCACAAGAGAAACTTTCACAGGGAGCACTTTGAGTAAAATAAATAAGTTCAACTCAGGTACTCTTAAACTGTGTGCTGCTAAACACTATAAGGATATGTCTTATTTCCAATAGTGCTTTCTAGATTTTTTAATTTATGCCTTGCCAGCAGGCTGATTTTTATCAATTTTACACTTTCCTGAGTAATTTTACTATTACTGTAGTACTTCCGTTTGTAGAGATGGCTGTCAACATTTAGAATTCCATATAGATGATGGACAAAATTGTGCTGGATGAACTTTTCTGAAAGACACTAGTGACTATCAGAAAGTGAGCCAATGATATTGAACAAGGTTTTCTTCAACTTAATAGGTGTCTATGTACGAACCCTAGATGCCTTGGGAGGCCAGTCCCTTTATATAGCAATAAGTAAAAGCAGTGGGAAGAAGCCACTGCAGTCACCAAATTCCTTCCAAGTCTAAGCCACACTAACGGAAGTGAGCCAGGAATTTGTCTTAACAATTTGGTAATGTCTGAGTGAAAGAAGGCAACACACCAGTTCCTGAGCTGTTTGTAATCTCTGTGACAGGTGATTCAGCAGTCCACTCATTTGATATCAACAACCCCGACCTGAAAGGGGCTACCAGCGCTGGGATTAGGGGATTGCTTGGTTACAACTGTGTGCTTGGCAGGAAAAATAAAAAGAAGCAGTAGAAAGAACATTCATGATGATTACCCTGACAAGGTAAGGGCAGATCCAGCCATACTTGGAATGTGGGAACAGGGCAACCACTACAGCATCACAGGATGGGAACACCCCCACTGCAGCAGTTTGGAAAATGGGGGGGCTATCACCTGCTTAGCTCCCTGATAACTGCAATCTTGCAAGGAGCAGAGCCAGCATATACAAAAGACAGCCTTGGAAAATGAGAACAAGAAAAGAAGAAACAGCTTTCACTGTATTTAGAAACCCATGCATATTCTTAAGAAAAATAATACCTGTAGTCCCATATAGTGGCCAAAAGGCAAAGATTTAATGGCAATTATAGGCACAGAAAAAAAAAAATAAAAATAAAAATAAATTGCTGCTGGAAGTGTTCTGGTTTGGATAGTATAGAAAAGAGCAGAACCAGAAAAAAAAAAAAAAAAAAAAAAAAAAAAAGACATCCAGCCTTATGGTTTTGTTAATCAAGAAAGTAAGCAGAAAGTGAATGCTTTATGAAAGGCAATATTGAAAACCATGAAATATCTTCGAAGGTTCTTGAAAGTAAAATTATCCCAAAACCAAGAAAGGGGTAAAATGTGACAGAATTGTATTTAGCAGGAAAATAAAACAAAACAAAACAAAAAAATCCTACAAAGGTAGGTTTAATAGCCACAGGAAAAGACATAAAATACTGGAAAAGGAATATAATATGCTCTTTTAAAGGTACTCTACTGTAACTGGCAAATGCTAGTCTAGAGGGGTTTAGTTTAGCCCTGAAGTCACTCAAAATGGGAGCAGTGTTTGAGTGGCATGAAGTGTTTGCCCTGAGCAGAGGCAGGTGGGATCTGCCTCTTGGGAAATAACAAGCTTGTCAGAGTCTAAATTCACATGGGCAAGTGTCTTATTGAAACTGCTATTCAGGATTACTTCTGTGATAAATAAGAGCAAGAAGGAAAGTTTCCAGATTAACCTGCTGGTTTAGACCTTTAACTGAGACTGAGATTTAGTACCAAATCCCTTAACTGGGCACAACAGGAGCTGCTATCTGATCCTCCACATACTTACTGTTCACGCCATCCACATCTGGGGCAAATGCTGTAGGTTATGAAGCAAGAACAGTGCTAGGATAGGATAAAAAGAACTGTAAGGGACATTAATAGATAAAAACATCCCATCCTGGACAGCCTTATACTTCACTGTACATAGATGCAGATTTGTTGAAGGGCAAGGAGAAATTTGTACAGATAATTCCAAATGAGAAACACCTGGCACTGCAGTCACCTGGTCACATTTGGCTGCAATGTCCCCCGCACACGCATCCTGGATTTTGTTCCTCAAGGAATGGAAGGCAAAGCCTGGAAGGTGACGACTAGAGTGTTCTGAGAAGCACAAACACAGTTCTTAGTTCCCTGTGATTTTGAAATAATAATATTTTCCAAAGGCCTGTATAACTCAATTCCCATTAGCATTTGTGGACCACTTTACTGTCTAGCATACCGTAATGGCTGCATTAGCAAGTAGTTTGGACAAACTCCTACATTTGCACTGCAACCAGTTCAGAAATTTTACTTCAAACTACATTTAGTTTGATCCCCTGTGCTACACTTTGTGGAGTTCATAGACATCCAAGGGACATATGTACCCATATATATTCAGGAAAGGCTGGAAGACATTTGGGACCCTCGCCTGTGGTGGCACTCTAGATATCTCCAGAAAAGAGTCTAAAACATTAATATGCATGCAGTCAGTGCCATTTCCATTATCTGAGGTCAACAGATGGTATTCTTCCTGAGGTTCCTGACACAGACCTGTTGACTGTCAAGTGTTTTGCACATCTGGTATTCAAAGCTGCTGCTTCTCACCTTGACATTGATGGGTTTAAGGCCAAAGCCAGCCTGGCACAAATAAAATAGTGATGGAAAAAACACTTTTTCAAGACACAAGCCCACACTGTGAATTGGGAATCATCAAAAGTGGTTCAGATGATAGCTCAACTAACTGACCAGCAAATGAATGCTGTATCAGCCAAGCCAGGAAGGCTCTGACCCACAGGAAGATTACATACTCTTCAACGTAGTCCGCGTATGTTTGGCTGAAAACAGTCCTGCTGTGAGAAACTTATACAAAAGCCCACATGGAGAGAGTACTTTTATGAGCTCCAGTAAAAACAAGTCGGAACCCAATTCAGTAGCCAAACTCCCTCACAAATTGCTTTAAAAATTGTTGCATGTCCTTGTTTTAGCATTTCGTTCATGCATCACCGTTCAGCTTCCGTCATCTCCTTCTTTTATCCAGGTAGGAAAATGTCAGTCTAAACTATTTGGACTCAAAGTAACTGTCAATATTTCTGGTTTCAATAAGTACAAAAATTTCCATTATGTCTAAGTGGAAATTCTTCCTTGGAAAGAAATGGATCATCTCATGACAGGTAAAGGGCGCATTTAAATTGTCGCACCTGCACTTACTAGGGTTATATCTCACAGGGAGATAGAAGTATATTTCTCAGGAGAGGAGGGGACACATTTTCAGTACCATTGCCTTTAGGGCTCTGTGAAGCATTTGCTGCCATGGTCAGGCTGCTTGCTTTCGATGTTTCCTCGCTAGGCCAGGGTTTCCCAGCTGGGGAAGTCAACCTGCACTACTGGAGGTACCTCTCTGTCCTGCTCAAATGCTGTAGAAGAAGCAGAAACTTCAAATTATCACCCTCATTTGTCAAATAAATATTCCAAAGCTTAAATATGTTCATTCACCTAAAAGTTGTCCCTTTGATTACTTTCTACCTAAAACAACTTCTGTGAATCCAAAGTCATGATTCAATGGCTTTTTCATCAGCAGCCTTCTTTTAGGAACCTGCTTTTCCAGAACAGTCACCATTCAAGAAGTCTTCAGTGAATCCCAGTAACTGAGCACCCAAAGACATTCTTTATGGCACCAATCCTTCATCATCTCAGATCTTACCTAGAAACTGTGACTGTTCTGAGGAACACACATCTATCTCTTTTTTTAATAAAATAATTCTCTTGCCTTTCCTGTTCTGACATATCACCCTGAACCCATTCCAGCAAAAAATATGGCAATGTGGCACATGGATCCCTCACTCCAGATCCATTTCAACCCCAGCTGCTGTGGTTGTGACTCTGACAGACAGCACACCACTCTGTTAACTGGGGCTGGTCTGATGACAGACTTGTCAGCTTTTCGTAACAAGGAGTCCCCAGTCACACAGATCTGCCTCTTTCTGATAGTGGTGTGCATCTTCAGTCCTTTCCCTTCTGCTCTGCCTTCTGTCTGCAGATCTTTCTCCCTTCTGTTCCCATCCTCTCACACGGTCTTCTGCACACTGGCCTCATTTCTCCTCAGTCCTCAGTCTCCTCTCTCGACACTGTTTTTGTTCTTTTTTTCGTTGTTTTGTTGTTGCTGTCGTTGGTTTTGTTTTGGTTGGGGGAGGGATTTTTTCTTTTTTTTTTTTTTTTTTTTTTTTTTTACATAAGTGTTCTTCCCTTCATTCTTTCCACTATATTTTTTTCTCCTAATTTTTCAGCAAACATTTCCATCTTTTTTCCTCTCTTATCATAGGATTTTCCCCACCTGCCCAGGTCTCTCGGCCCACCCAGGAACCTGCCTCCCACAGAAAAGTTCCAACTTTCAGTAGCACTCTCAGAGTTATTCGGACACTGCTATTTATTTTATAGTAAATTTCAACAAATTCTGTTTACTAGCTGTTGGGTTAGTGCTAATCATAAGTCACTTGCACACACCTGTTATGTTTACAGCAATATAGGGCAGAACTTCTGGTGTCCCAGGACAGTGCTAGTTCATAGATAGAAACATTCCTGCACAGCACTGCAAGATTATACCATCAGTCTGGTTTGGAGCTCAGTATTTTCATGGCTCAGTACTGAGCTTCATTTCATAATGAGCCAAATCTTGCTTGCTTTATTCTCTTGGTATATGCATTTCAATGTTTGTGGGAAGAACAGTATAAATTTAATCAAAACAGTTAAGCATTTGACTCTGTGATATGCATCAATAAACTCTGAAAGTTACATGGACTTCCCTGCTTGTCCTTTCCATCTTGTAACAGTATACTTATATCTTCTGTTTCTAAAGGAAAATCACAGCAGAAAATTTGTCCAAAATAGCCAGCTGTCAGACGGGATGTGATGCTGCATTGTGCCTAAAATCAGTGAAAAGAGGATTATGCCAAGTCTGAGTGAAAAACACAAAATTAGAAATGTTTACCTATTTCATTTTGAATGTAAGATAACTGTTTTTACTTGCAAACCACCGAAATTATACTAACTTTTAGATTAAAACATTTATATATGTGTGTGTAAAGAAAACAGATCAATGCTCACTCATAAACTGTTCTAATTTTGAACAAAATCCCCAAGATAATTCTACACTGTAACAGGAGGAAAAGGGCAAAATCGTCTGCAGCAAGAAAGACGGTATTTTTGACTGCTGTTTCCATTCAGAAGCCCAGGAAGATCTGAGCATGCCCAAGACTCTCCTTTTGCAGGCATCTTTGCAAAATCAGAGACATAGGCCTCCAGATACAGGAGCAAACAACACCTGCTTTGCCTTCTCCAGCTTTTCAGCCAGACAGTGCACCTCCACCTGCCTGCATTAAACTACCAACAGTCTGGTTTTACCCTTGCTTCAGGGTGGCCACACTGTCCAGGTCCTCTAAGAAGCTGATTCATTTCTATTAACTTCATCAATTATTAGGTGAGATTTTTTCAGACATCTAAGATCCCTGTGTTGCCTAAGTGACTTTCTCATAGATACACAGCATGGCTATCTCTGATAACTGAGGCATCTAATGCATGAACAACTCTGTCTGGCCTTGGTGCAGTTTCCTAATTCCTGAAGTTTCTGTTTTGCCTCATCAGCGATTACAAGAACTTTAACCATTGAAAGTGTCTGCTGCTATACACTCATTTTGGCTCTTCAGTGCAAACAAACAGAAAGAGAGAGGGAAGGGATTTCAGACAAGAAACAGCATTAGGATAAATTAGGTAGGGCCAAGAAACGGACATAAGGCTTAATGGGGCCAGCCCTGAGAGCTGTGTGGATGGGCAAAGCATGGGAAGAGATTGACTTGAGCCTGGATGAAGGATAGGGAAATATGGAGAGAGACCTGCTAACAAATGGAAATAACATACAAACAGAAAATAAAATACAGAATTCAGTAAAAAATATGCCTTAACTTCATTTCCTGGAACTTAATATATTAAACAATGTGACAGATTCTATCAGCTTCATAAATCTCTCTTGTGGAGTTCACTCTTGTGCTTATAATGAAATTGTTATTGCAGATTCCTCTTGCATTTCCTCACTAACCAAAGCAATTCTAGGTAACAAACTAGCCATTTTAAAATAATAAAATATCACGTCTTTTCTAAAGAACAAACCACACCATTGTACCTATTCTGCATAATAGACCAGCTTCTCTATAGCAACACATAAACAACGCAATTGACTTCAGGCTTCTTTTGCATTCCTTTGCCCCTTTTGCAAGAGTGAAACATCTAGTAGTGTAAACAGAGTATGTATAAAATACTTGTACGGTTCTTCATTTAGAAGGAAGAATGATGCTCAGGCCTCATAGTTCAGATACCCCAAAACAGAGCACATGGATTTCAATTTTAGAGTCAGTAACATCTTTACAATTAATGTAATAGCATCCCACACCAGAATACCAAATGTTCTAATGACATGAGAACTTCCAAGAAAAGGTAAACTTTTGAGCAGACTTTACCTCTACGTGGCTTTACCCTGCTCCAGTTCTGATACAGATCTGCTGATGAAAAATTAACATAACTTTGTCTTGCTTTCCATGTAGAAACAATTTATAACAAAAATTTCAGCACGCTTCCTGAGCAATGACAGTTTCATGACACTGCATGCTCTCTAGGAAAAAAAAAATCACAGGAAAGAGGAATCTGTTACTGCATGGAAGTAGAAGAAATGACTTTTCCTGAACCAAAGCAATGACAAAAGATTTAGAAACTGCTCTCCACAGTCAAATCCACGGAATAAATTTGGCTAAGATAGCTAACCTAGTTAATTTAATTTTCTGTGGTTATCTGATGATGGAGAGAACAAACTCTTCAAAGAGGACTTCAGAGGGCAAATGATCTGAATTAATACGTAAAGGAAAGAGGGGAATTTTCTTTATGTAAAACACTTTTGCAAGAATGCCATGAACAACCCTAACTTCAGTTGGTATCAGATGTGTATCATGTCAGCAATTTGAAAGACAGAATGATGCTGTTACTGAGTCTTTTTTAGTTACCCTTGAAGATTCAAGCAGCAGTGATGTAGCTTTTATAGTTTCATTTACTTTCGTTTCTAATAACAGTAAACTCATGATTTATCTGAACATCAAAAACTTGCAAAAAAAGTAACAAGAAAATAGAATAATTACTTTCAGAAGACATGTTAGAGTTCAGAATGTATCCAGTGAGAATAGAAAGATTTTTTAAAATGCAGATTGTGGTAATTATGTCTTACTACCTGGTGTGTACTGCACATAGTGAATTATCTATTCTTGAAAATGTGGATTGCCTGGAGCAGCCCTCGTTACAAGACTAAAACTAATCATAAATGTACCAGTATAAATCACAGAAGAGATGTATATATAGTCTCAGGAGCCTAAAAAATTGTGAGATGCCCTTCTCTATTATTCTTTCAAATGAAACAGACATTTTCTATAATGATAGCTTTCTAAATGGGATATTGTGATGTTCACTTCCAGTCATGCAGTTCAATGAGATCAGCACTGCTTCACAAGCTGGATGGACTCCCCTGGATCTCAAAGGAGGAACGGTTAGGCCTGGAGACTATTCCCTCCCCTGTTAACCCTCCCCTGAACAGACAGACCAGTGCATATTTCAGGCAACCATAGATGCCCAGCTACACTCTCATCTGGTGAGACACAGCCATATGTTGACCCAAAACCCATGTGAGCATGTTATCAGATCAGCATGTCGGAGCAGAATTTATCTCAGCCTGAATAGAAAGTCAGGTCTGCAAATTTTGCTTTTCTGGGAGTGCAGCAAAGCAAGATTTTGTCTGTGTCTCTGTCCATGTACACTTAGGTTGAACAATAATGCATTTCACATTGCGCATCTGTAGGTGTGGCACCATCTAGCCACAAAGGTGTGAGCCCAAGGTCACTAAGAGTAAAAGGTTACAATTTCTTTTTCCCTAAGCTACCTGTTGTCTCCTTTTGTTTTCTGTAATTCCACTATTGCAGTTTCCTGAAATTGCTGTTTGCCTATAATTTTCACCTTTTTTCCAAAAGGAAATCTACCATAGAAGTCTCCGTTTTTACTTCAATAGATTGCCCTCTTACTTTTTGCACATGTTTATTTCTAACATTTAAAATTAAATCCCACACGCAATATAATTGCAGAATGTGTTCTCCGGCCTTTTGAGTTACTTTCTTGGCCAGCTCAGAAACATTTCCCCCAAACCAAGAAAAGATCTTTCAGTCTTTTCCATTCCATCAGGTTCTTTAGACTTATTTGACCAGTCTGTTAGGATGTTAATCACTGTCATGCAGAGTACTGAATATCAGAGAGATGCCTTCTACCATCACCTATTCTGTGGATATTCTGATCTCACTACAAGCTAGTTTTAGTTTTCTACAAAAGATGTCATCGTGCTGATTTGTTTTAGGAATTTCCCTTGGGATTCTCTAAGTAGCATGTATTCACAAAGGAAAACAATATTTTTCATAACTTTGCATTGATTGATGTACATTTATCATCTGCTGCAACCAGCAATGAAATAAACAGAATGTTTTTGAAATCTCTGTGCTATTTCAGTTTCTTGTACCAACAGTGATGGTGTTAAATGCTCTGTGTGACTTCTGATCCTGATTCATCTCATCTCCAGGGGTGGAAAAGGGCAGAGGAACTTGTTACAGCTTTGTAGACTTTCAGCTCTTCAGCTGTGAAACTGCTCTATTTGGCCAATTGGCCACCTGCCAGTGGAGAATAGCCAGAGCACTTCCAGAAGCAAGGCATGTCCATCAGCTTAGTCTGCCCTACAGTGGAAAGATGCCTAGCTAGTAGTCACGCATAACAACATAAAATAACAGAAAAGAGAATGTGCCCTTTATTTTTAATTGATTGATGCAAATCGTGCAACTACGTAGAGTATATAATTATCTAAAGATATATATTATTTTGCATATGCATGCACGTCAGAAAATAAAAATATGCTGAGATATTTACACATTCTGAAAGTAAGGTAGGGAAAAACTAACTGCTAATTAGCAATGAAAGTCTTCCTCAGAATTCTCCCTCTCCTCTCCTCTCCTCTCCTCTCCTCTCCTCTCCTCTCCTCTCCTCTCCTCTCCTCTCCTCTCCTCTCCTCTCCTCTCCTCTCCTCTCCTCTCCTCTCCTCTCCTCTCCTCTCCTCTCCTCTCCTCTCCTCTCCTCTCCTCTCCTCTCCTCTCCTCGCTTGTATAGTACCAACTCACTACACTGTTCTGAAAGATCTTAAGGCATCAGCAATGTGTTAAGAGGAACTTTGAAAAAATGCATTTTGAGGTTTTAAACAGAGCAGTTGTGAAATTTTGTTCCCGTGAGGCTTTTCTCTGTGTGAGTCTCCAGTTCCAAGGGAGTCGGTCCTCAGGGATTCCTCATCTGTTTTTCTTCCACAAAAGTTCTCTCTGGCTGCTCTAAGCACTGATGTTTGGTAATGTATGAAACAACTTTTCTGACAATATGAAACTTGTTCTCAGGAATGTTTTCTAAACATCTGCTCTCTTACTGTTCTACAGTATCCCTCCCTCCATAGTGTGTTTTGTTCCCTGTGGATTTGGTCCTGAAATCCTGTAAATAATACCAGGTTTACAAGTAATTTCCATGTACCTACATAAGCAGCAAAACATAGATGTAAATTAGTGAAGTTCTTGCTATTTACTAGAACCCATAATTCTGCAGTAGACTAATAAAATTGGGGGGAGGGGGGGGGGGAAGTGTAAGATCATAAGTCAAATTAATGCTCTTATTTTTACATGCAAAGGGAAAAGAAATCTACAAAGTCACCCATAGTGACCAAAATCATCCATGTGGAGTTGGACAAAATCACAAAAACCAATAGAAAGATTTTAATTTTCTGTTTTGTAGAAACATTTTAATGATAAAAATTCTATTAATCTAATAGATATGAATGTGAAGGTTCTTTACAAAAAGAAAACCTTTCATAAGATTTTTTTCTTTCTTTGCTACTATCATGAATACCCTAAAATATAGTCCATCTGTAGTTATAGAAAGTCACAAATAAACAGGCATTTAAATGGAATGCTAATTTCCACAAGAAAATCACATTTGTAATTTAAATATAAGCTTTTCACATGAGGCTTATTAGCTGTGTTTTAATCTGCATTAGTCTGGTTAAAATATCCAATTTCCTTTTTTCCCTTGTGAGCCTACCAGACTTTCTTTAGCCATTAGCAACAGTAAAAGTAATTAGCAACACCACTTCCAGCACACAGTCATTTCAGGCTTAGCTGTGTAGGATTCATGTTTAATGAATTCAAACATAGCTAGGAAGGCCTGAAATATAATAATAACAGAGGAATGGCAGCCTCCATATAATAGTCCACAGTAAATCTTACATGTCCAGTTCCTGGACTGTTCCAACTGTACTTGGCCCATAACTATAAGTGTGAGAAAAACTAGATTTAGTTTTCTGTGCTTTTGTGTGACACTGGGAGAAGCAGGGAACTTCCCTGTGATCACTGACATCACTTGCCAACATCCACTGCTCCCAGTCAGTCCCTAACAATATCTCTCAAAGAGGTTACTGTCACTGGTGCTTGCTGTTTTAATTAAGTTTATCCTTTTATATGTGTGCACATGTGTATTGGGTGAAGGTGTTGTTCTAGTATTTAAAGGGTGGGTACAAGGAAGATGGAGACTCCCTTTTTACAAGAAGTCACATGGAAAAGATAAGGGGTAATGGGTACAAGTTATTCCTGGGAAGATTCTGATTGGACATAAGAGGGAAATTTTTCACTATAAGAACAATCAGCCAGTGGAATAAGTTCCCCAGGGAAGTGGTGGATTCCCCAGCACTGGACACTTTTAAAGTTCAGCTGGAAACGGTGCTGAGCCGTCTTGTTTAGACTGTGCATTTTTCCAAGGAAGGAAGGAAGAAAGGAAGAATCCTTGCGGTCCCTTCCAACCTGGTGTTCTGCGATGCTTTGGTTCATGAAGGTGGTCAGGTATTGGTAGCAGGGGAGCTGCAGTTGTGGCATCCACAATAAGAGGCCAGGGGCTTCCCCATGCTGAACAGAGCTGGTGCCAGACAGCTCCAGCAGACTTACCACAGGACACAGCTGAAACCATTAGACAAGCTGGTGATGCCTCTTTGCAAACATATTTAAGACAGGGCAGAAAATGCCAGACAGACAAAAAGAACCAAAAGAGTGAGAAGCTGCAGAGGGAACACCAAGGTGAGAGGAGAAGTAGAAGGAGGTGTACCATGGTGAAACAGATATTCCCAGAGGGACCACAGACCATGGAAGACCCACAATGAAACAGAGGAAAAGAGAAGGAAAGGGTGCCACGGATGAACCACTAATTCATGACCACAGCCCATCCTGCACCACTTGTTGCCTTATACAAGTGACTCAATGTAACCTGCAGCCTGTACATGACCACCTTGATTTTATTTTGAGCCATGAGTCTTCTTGCTTGCTCATTCTTCTTTTTTTCTCCCCTAGTCCTGCTGGGGGGTGGAAGGGAGCAGCTGGGTGGGAGGCTGGCAACCAGAGAAGTCCAACCCACCACAACATGTCATTGCTTATGCCATGGTGAAAAACCACAAGTGCTACTTCTGATTCGTAAAATGTTCTGCTTTGAATTTTTCTTAAGGTACTTCCCATGTCACATTCTCTAACCCCCAGCAGCAATTTCTTATGTGTTCTGCCATTATCCTAATAAAAAGTATTGCTTACTTTTTTGCTTAAAATTTTGAGTTAACAAAAAGTAGCCTAAAAAAATACTCATATCATGCATGGCCAGAAGCCAGAGAGAACATATCATAGTTCCTTTGGATAACTTTTCTTGTGTCAGCCTAGAATTCTGTCAGCACGTGGAGACGTGTAAAATCAGCGTGTAAATACTTGGAATCTGGCCTTTACTCCTTGAGCTTTTCTCGTTCCCCATGGAGAAACAGGACTAGATTGTTTTGATCCCCTCTTTTGAGCAATGGAAAGAAAAAGAAGAAACAGAAGATAAAACTAAGGTTACAGGCTGTCTAACAATGTATCAGTTTACAGAAACAACAAAAGAGAAGCAGAGGGAATAAAAGAAATATAAGACTATAGCTCTATACTTAGCTATCACCATTCAACTTAAGTAAAATTGTCCAACTTTTGCTTGGACAATGTTCAGCAATCTCCAAGGATGAAATACCTTAAGATGTCTAGTGGAATTAAGGCATGAAATTTACAGGAATAAAAACTCAACAAATGATCACATAATACTGAAATAATGAGAACACAAATCCTAACAGTGTAATGGCGTGGGTGAATCTATTGATAATGGACATCGTGAGATCTGCAATACATGTGTGGGAAAGGGAAGTGATGAAAATATGAATTTGTCATGCTGCTAAATGAAGAAAATGAGTGCAAAAAAAAATGTTGACAGTGTTGATAACTCAGAAGAAGCCCTCCAGACACTATGGAACAGGAGCTACCATTTCTTGCCTGCTTGATTCTCCCTAGAGTAGACTGTGTAGTAATACAGAGAAGCTAGTTGCTTGCATGGTTTGTTGCTTTTATGTATCTATCACCTCTCTCTGACCAGAAGTGTGCTGTGGTGCTCAGACTGGGAGAAGTTTTTAACTACCTTATTCGTTAAAAGGGGTGTCTCTATGAGTTGAACCCTCAATTTCACATTAGCTTCACAGTGACACTTCTTCAGAAGGATAAATCTCAATAAATCACAACCTATTAAATGATAGGAGCCTGTTTCATTAATATGTTGAACATAGACAAAGGAGTATATTAAAGGAAACAGAGTATGAGTAATAAGTGGACTGTATAGTGTCCTCAGGTTACCAAAAAAACCAAACTTTTACATTGTCGGATGAATCAGTCACATACATGGTACACCTAGAGTTATAACTGACTGATAGAAAAGTCTCTTGAGCAACAGCCAGCAGGTATAACATTATTACAAGATGACGTGGAGGGACATGTGTAAGTGCATGTAATAGAAAAAAAAAAAAAATAAATAAAAAAAATAAATCTATTCACAAAAAAACCTCATATTCTAAGTAAAATCCTAACTACTTCTTCTGAGGAGCTTTTCCATGTACCATTCTCGAAGAACCACTCTGTGTAACCTTGTTATAGATATCTTTGCAGACATCAAAAAAGTCCTAGATAATATTCCAAATAGTTTCATTCAGAAAAGGTATTATCAAATGTAAAGACTCTTCAAATTCTTTGGTCCAATTTATTACAGTATTTTAGATCTATGAGAATACTGGTACACACAAGTGACCCTTTGCTTGGCTAAACTACAGTATATTATCAGTCTGTGGCCACCAGTGCTACAACAGCAGGGAGCATTACTGGAGATACCATACATGTCATTATAGTAAAGCTTTTTGTTACAATAGTTACAATCTGTCCTTTAAGAAAAGGTTTTTTCCATTTTATTAGTAAAATCAGTTATTTACAAGATATGGTTTTCTTCTCCAAATTCCTAGAACTTCATAGTGTAGACTCAGTCACTATGGCAGTTCGCAGCTGTACAAATGGGCTGAGCTCCGCAGATTGAGATATCTAAGTCTGTGCTCCTAAATCCATCATTGGATACAAGGTGCAAAAACTGGCTCCCTACTACGACGATGTTATTAAGCTCTTCACTCTAGCCAGGATGAATAAAATGCGCTTCTAAATATCAAATTGGTTAAACCAAGTATTTAGGTAAAGATTACATAAACCTCTGGAATATAATTTAGCAAACAGATGTGATGTTAAATTTTTACTTACTTTCTCAAAGCAATGCTCGAAGCATGGTACTATGCAACAGTTCCCCTACCTCATCACTGTTTACAGCAGCCAGCACTTGGTGGTATCTTGGGCAAAAGAAATGAAGCCAGAATGACAGGAGCAGCTGTTGTGCTGGGGACAGATAAGGTAGAGGCGATCAGTGAAGTTATTCCCACTGAAATCTTGCAGAAGCTACGGAACAAGCTGGGTCCTGCCTTCTCACAAGCAAAGCTACTTCCCAGAGCAATGAGAAAACTTACTTTACAGCAGCTGCAAGTTTGGTTTGGGTTTTGTTCAGATAATAATGGCAGCACTCCCTTCAAGGGAATTGGGGCACCATCGGCTAACAATTGTTGAAAGCACCAGCTGCACTGAAACAGCAAAAACTCCTATTAAACATCCATCAGACAACAGGGATCTGCGTTATTAAAGTGGAAGCTACCTAGGATGTTCAGTAGCAATCATTAATTTTTCATATAACAAAACATATATTAATAAACTGAGATTTTCAGGATACACAGATTCACTAAAAAAATGATCCATCCTTTGCTCTTTCGTCTAACACATTTAGTGATGGGAAAGATATTCAAATACCAAAGCTAATCTTAGATCACTAAAAAGGCTCCAAGTGTGATCTTTCAATGGACATCCTCAAAACCACCACCAACAACAAACAAACAAAAAATCACCTTTTTCTCACTGCTGGCAATGTGATACGTAGTCTCAGCACAGAATTCAAGGGTTGACCCACTCCCAGGACTCAAACTGGTCCTCATTTGTCTTGTCCCATAGTCCTGTTACTCAAGGATGTCAGTGATGGGGCCATATAATGCAACTTTGACAGTCATTTCCCATGTTTCTGTAAATAAGAATCATGCTCCAGCACTGCTGACATCCTGCTTTGAAAATGTTCCTCTAGATGAGACAATTTTTTGAAAATTTGAACTTTATGCAATTCTCTCTTTACTAGACATATTCTCACGTAGGATTTCAGTAAGTATATCAGAGAAATCAACAGAAAAAAACACATTATAAGAGTCTTCTCACAAAATTTTGCATTAACCTCTACACTCAGAACAGTAGCTCTTCTGAAAGCAAAGGAAACAATTCCATGGTTCATTCCTCAAGTGAGTATGGGTTCAAGTCCACCCTCTGGAGAACTTTCTGCATCCCATTGAAATTAAAAGAATGGTTCAAGTTTGCATACAGAAAATGACCCTGCTGCTTTTTAAAGTACACAATAGGGAAGCAGAGAATGGAAAAGGAATTCTTTTACCAAGCTAACTATTTAACACAAAGCCTCCTTGGGGAAAATAAGCAAGGCACTGCCAAACCTACATTACTGAAATTTTACCAGGTTTAATGCCATATAGCTATTTTTCTTTTCTTTTTTTTCTTTTTTTTTCCATTTGGTTTGTTTGTTTGTTAAATCTGGAAAAAAAAAAAAAAAAAAAAAAACAAACCAAAAAACAAAAAACAGCTCTCACAATGCTGGCTTAATGCTGGGGAAAAAAAAAGTATTCTCAGACTCCAAATGACTATTCAAATTCAGTATTTTTGACCCCCTGATATTCATGAGTTTCCATCAATGTCTATAAACTCTTACATACTGCCATCTCTCACATACACTTTTCACATAATGCCTCTACTGATAAATGAGAAAGGGGACATGAGGTCCCTGAGAGGAAACTGGGGAAAGGAGGAGATGTATGAGAACAAGGTATTTCACTATTTCTCATATGATCATTTATTCTCTCTTTGAAGCTCTCACTCTTCCAAACAAGAAGCAAGGCCAAAGCAAGATATACATATGCAGTCCTACAACACATAAAATGAGCATCCTTCATAAAGTTTTTATTTATGAAATAGTTTCAGATTTCTTCAAAGCAATAAATATTCACAGAAGTAGAGGTGGTTTTGTCTGACAATTAAGGCATAAGTAATAATGAGTCCTAATTACGGTAAAATTTCTAATTGCTACAAATACTGAGCAGGTGGCCATGGACATCACACAGTGACTCCCAGTTTGAAAATATTTAAAATATTTTCTAATAAAAATCCTCCTCAACTCTCTCCTCAGATCCTTGTTGAAAGGCAAATCTTTCAAAAATAATTATTTGAATTTTTGGCACAAATAATACATAAAAAATAGCAGATTTTTTGCCAAATTAAAGGCTTATGCTGATGCTGGATCATGTTATCAGATATAAGCATTTGTTCTCTCCAAAAAGCTTAAGAAACAATAAATTCCATACCTGACGATAGATCTGCTTTATGCCTGTGGCAGGGTAATAAGCTAACTTTTTTTCCAGTAATGCACATGTGTACACACATATGTGAACATACACACACAAAGTAAGAAGCAGACTCTGCCTTGCCAAGTTGTATCCTTCTGCCACAATAGAGTAGACTGACACCAAAGCAAAAAGCAGCACCAGTAGAAAAACAGAATTTTCTGGCGAAGCAGGATTGAAATAATGATCAGCTGAGGGATCTGGCTGAGGAAAGACGGACTGTCAGGCGCTGTGTGACCGTTGTCTTATGAAGTATCCAAGAGAACACTTCTTCCATTGAAACATAATTTAGACAAATACTGCTTTTGTCCTCCATCACAGTCTGGGCTGGTCTATGTGTCATTGAAGATGGAGCCTTTGAGGATCAGCTCTTTGGAGGGAAGCTGGTGTGTGCCACATTGGAAGTGTCAGCAAATGCTCAGACAATTTGGTGGTGGGCTCGCTCAGCACTGGGTAACCGCAGGATGTTTGCAGCCTCCTGAGCCATTCACACCTTAGATCTGTTCCTGAAGCAAGTGTGTGCATCAAAGCACAAGAATTACAGCTGACTTTCTCGCAAGCCAGAAGAAATCATGTTTTCCATTAAAAAATGAAGTCTACAAATCCTTTTTCTTCTATGTCTGAAAATACTTACTTACTTCCTAAGGTTAAGACTGATTGGTGGTAATGAATGGGAAGCTGGGGGTCACTTTCACCACTCCTGTGTGCAACATAAGAAGTCATAGTTACAGTAAGTCATAGTAAGTAATAATCATTCACAACAGAGCTTTTTTTCTTTTTTTTACCTCCTCAAAACTCTGAAGAAACTGTCAACCATTAACTAAAAAGTTACAGAAAATGTTATTTCCAGGATATCAATGGAAAGGCTGGTGTCACCTGCACAAAACAAACCATGGTTTCTCATCTGTTTCACAGAGCAAATAGTAAATCACTCTGAGAACGGCAGGCAAGTCATCTGTGCTGACCAGTAACACAGGCCGTGTTAGAGTCTGAACAAAACAGTCGTGTGGCAGCAGCCATAGAACTGATGTTGCAAGTGAGGTAGAAGGACAGAACTCAAGTTTATCTCTTGCTTATAATTGTGATGTAACTGGACATCAGGACTGTCCCCTTGTGCACACTCAGTGCACTGAAGTCAGTGACTTCATGGGTGCAGTGGTCCAGGAACTCCTTGCTGCACAGACAGGCAGAAACCCTACTTCTGACAAGTCAAAAAATAAGTGCTGACACTTGAGCAATAAATAAAAAACTATCAGCTCTTTCACGGTTTGGTTTGGTTTGGTTTGGTTTGGTTTGGTTTGGTTTGGTTTGGTTTGGTTTTTTTCACTCAGTTGATTTGTTCAAAGCATATTTGGATCCATTAGGAGATAAATTTAACTTTTAGAGGATGGCATTTAAAGGTCTTGGATGAACCTTAAGGCTTGAGAATGACTTGCCCCCACAATCCAGATATCTATCACTGTTCCCATCTAACAGTCTTTCCTTGACACTAGCAACTGGGATTTTTTCTTTCTATTCCTGCCTTTTGTTTTTCCTCCCCAAACCTCCATAGGAACCCAGTTTCAATAGTAGCATTAATTCTTGTTTAACAAGATCATTTGTAATTTTTCATTATAATTGCTAGTTATTTTTTTGTGTTACACATTAACTTCAGTGAAAACAAGGCACATAATTCATTAAGGCCTCTTTTGGGAGATGGAAAAAATAACTGACTGACACGGTCAGTTCTTGAGAACGTTGCAAAAAGCAAAAGGATAAGGATCAAGTAAATCCTGCCCTTTCAGTTTTAAATTATTTTCTATAATTTTTGGTGGTTGTTGGCCTTCTTGTCTTAACTACCAGTTAATAAAGGCTTTCATGCTGTTATGCAAGAGATCCAACTCCTGATCTCTTCATCTACATGTCTTCATAGATGAGCTTTCAAACACTGGGGGAATACTGTACTTTGTACTATGGTAAGGGACAAAATCCTCACTGTTGTTTGGTTGGTTGGTTGTTTTTTTCTAAATTGGTTAGGAATTGATGTTGTACACAATATAAACTAGCTCATCTGTCCCTAAATTTTTTGTCATATAAAGCTGCAGCTGCAAATCTGCAAAGAAAGATGTTTCTTCCAATTTTCAGATCAGTGAGTAGTCTCTGGACCATGGAAACAAGCTCACACTAGTATTACAAATGTTGTTTACCTTTTTGCCTGTGTAAAATCTCAAGCATCAATGTATGGAGGCTTCTCAGACACAAAAGCTGTGATAAGATATTGTTGAAATGAGTACCATTGGCCTTGAGGTGCATTGAAATGTTCAGATTCGATTGTTGTTAAATCCTAAAGCAATTTACCCTACATGGAGAGAAGACGCGGAACTTCTGGCACTCTTTGTTACCTTTTCTGTTCTCACATAACAGTGTAACCAGAAATGATTTCCTGTAATAAATAATTCTTTGCCTAATGGAGAGAACTGTTGTTTACTAACACAATGAAAAATTGTCTAAATATATTGGGCAACAAATGCAAACACAGATCACAGGCATTTTGCTGCAAGTATTTCATACCTGCATCTAGTTATATAGTATGTACGCATATATGTAAACACATACGATAGATCTATACACTTTCTGAACATAGGCAACATACTTGTTCATCCCTAATTGTAAGTTATCTTCTCAGGGACTAAACAGATTTGCATACTACTATTTTTATATGCTTTGAAGTTTCACCACAGGCTAGAAAGAAATTATTGTAAGAAACTGATCCACTTTAACAATTATGCATGATTCAACATAATTGCATCACTGGATTTTATTATGTAAGCTATTCAATGGGAATAAAATAAATCTTTCACTTAAGTAGCATTATAAGGCCAGTTTATTCGTCCTACAACAGTGCTGTGCTATCATAATAGACAGAATTAAGAAGGCAAGGAGGTTCTGACAAATATCTGAAAAAGAACAAGCTAATTTTGACAAAACTTGGATATAGAAAGAGCACATTTATAGTCTTCAAAGAGCTAGAAGTTTGCAATACCATAGAGCAATACAAAATTTTACAGTATCATCTCTCTGTTGCAGGATCCTATGATATCATAACCAGAAAACATTTCAGGACGTACTTTCAACATACAGTCACTTTCCCTTTGAGTTATTACTGAAAGAAGTAATTGTTGAATCTGGGTGCAGAAAATTCAATTTGGCCTCTTGGTAACATTTTATCAGAGTGGTGACCTCTTTCACAGTTCTACCAAAAAAGATAAAAAATCTAGAAGTATTCTGGCACCACTCACAGGCACACACACAGGCCATACTATCACTTTCATACAATTTTAGTGCAGTGGCTGGGCTGTAATAGCTTTTGGACACCTGTACGTTGCAGTGCGAGATGTAGCACATTATTGTTTGTGACACCCTCAAACACCAATTTACTAGGCTAGAGATTGCTCTGAGCCAAATAAATCTTTACAAACTCATCTAGAGTAGCTGAGGAACACTTTCCTGCCCCGCTTTCTCCCTTCCCTTTGGTAAACTTGGGGGTTTTTTGTGCAGCCATTCTCCCTGAGATTCTGTGCCTGGGGTGTTGTATTTTTCTGTTGTGTAATGTTGAAGAAAGGCCTAGAAAGCTGTTCCATTTTTGTAACACAACAATTCATATTTAGAAGCATCAGTTATTTATGTAGTTAAAGGGAAGAAAGAGAAAACAGTTATCTCATCAACTAGGTATATTATTACTATTTTATTTTAAATGCTGTGGAAACTGTAAAATAAAGCCAGTTCCCAGGGAGAGCCAGCTTTTATTCTCGCTTGCTCAGTTTCTACATATAAAAGACGATTGCAAGCAGCTGGAGCTCCACCTATCTCTAAGTGAGAGCTACATGCACTCCATGGTGTGTTATCTTCAAACTCAGGTGAGATGTGGAGAAATGTTCTGGCTGTGTCTACACAGATACTCCCATCAAACAACTCTCCAGCTAAATTTCAGTTTTCAGGCATCCTAAATTAGCATCTGCACCACTGAGTTTATTGCACATTAAGCTCATCCTTGCAGCAGGCAATTTTTTAGGGCTAACAACGGTTTTCTGCTGTTGATATGCACAATGTTACACTAACCAAAGCCATCAGCCCTGGGTTTACAGGGCAGACAGGGGAAGAGAAAAAGAAAATAAAATCTCCATTGCTATGATATCTCTGCATTTCCTAATCACTTCAAGCGTTTATTTTTGTTCATTTTCGACTCACAGGTGCAGAAACTGTGTCATTCCCTCCTCTGCCTCACTGTGTAAGTTTGATTATTTTTATACAGCTTTCCCAGAAGTTAATGACAACATGCTGACAGTGGGGAATACACAGCACCTCACACAGACGTTCTGGGAGTGCATGTATGAGAACACATTTTCCATGTCACTGTCAGTGAATTTACAGCCCAATGTACTGAGAACAAACAGCAATCTGCTGCTCAGCATCAGAGACCTCACGATCCATCCTTGAGAGAAATGTCTTAAAAGCAGATAACTTCTGTAATTTTAGGTTCTGCTTCAAGCAGGCAAATGATGAGACCAAGCTGGCAATAGCTGTGTGGAAACAGAAAGAATCAGCTAAACTACAGAAACCCTCTACAGGCACAGTAGGTAGTTTGGCTCATTTACAAGGCTGGGGAAGAGGGCAAAAGGTTGATTTTATTTATTTGATTGTTTGCTTATAGTCTGTTTAGGTAAGTTTGGCTTTCAGCATGTATTTGTACATCAGTGGAATTTAAAAACAAACAAACAAACCAACCAAACAAACAAACACACCACACACCAACACCACATCAAACTGAAAGCAGATTGAGTTGTCCAGGAAGGCAAAACCTCTCTGTGAATGCTAGAAAGCTGTTTCCTCACTGAACTTGGGACTGGTGGCACTAATAAAAGAACAGTTACTGTTCAAACTCAGGAATCTCAGCCTTGCTTTGTTCAACTGTTTCCAGGTCTAATCTCCCAAATTCAATGTATCTCACCTGCTAAAATTAACCTCTCTCCTTTCTTTGAGCACGTTAGCTGTGTTCATGCAAATTTGCCAGCTGTAATTAGCTGGCAGGCACTTCTAGCCACATAGTGAGACTCGATCTCTCTTTAGATGACAGAAAAAAGACAGATATAAAAAGCTAAATTTTAAATATAAGTTTAAAAGATGACCTATGTTGAGGTAGGAGTCATTGATGTAGAGTTCTTGTCACTATTGATTTGAGTTCCACTCAAATGTGAACAGCCAGTTCCAAGCCCAACTATAGCTAATTGTTCTTCTTCAAGGAAAAATTTTCCTACATTCAGTGCTGAAGCACTGGTAGACACTAGTCCAAAATCCTGAGCTGTTTACAATGAGTAATTTGCCCACACAGCACAAGGAGGGACAGATATATAGTGAGAAGCAGAGAAATGTTTCTTGTTTCTGCATCTCAAAGAGGGGCAAAATGTTAAAAATATTATGACCTCCTCCTTAGCATCTGATTGTCTTCTTTCCTTATAACCAATGAAACAGCAAAATTAAAATTAAAAATAAAAAGGGTTAAGAGACCTAACATAATCAAGAATATTTTTCTGAAGTGCAATGGAAGCCCAAAAACTCCATAAATATTTCCAGGAAAGAATGCTTTCATATGCACAGGGGTCACTTGTTAAAGGCTTATAGGATGATGGAGGTAAATTGGGAATGTTTTAATTGACTTCCAAGGGGTAAGTAATGCCAGGACAAGAGTATATGGATTGTTCTTTAAGACAGAGACACCTAAAATCCCCTTAATTTGGGAGCTGGCTGAAGTTCAGGCAGCATGAAATGGTTTAAGTACTCTTTATGGTCAAGCAGAAGACTTCAGTGTCTTGGTCAACACATCTGAGGGTTTTTGCAAATGAAGAAAAAAATCCATTGCCAACATTGTCAAACAGCAGTTGTTGGGAGAGGGTGGGATCTCATCTGTCTTGTTTTACAAGCACAAAGGAAAATGAAGAAAGGAAAGTCAGTTATGAAATTACAAACACTAAAAAAAATAAAAAGAGGGAGAAATCAATGTCTTTTTATTTTCTTTTTTCTACTGTGATTTTCCAGCTCTTTCCCACTGCTGCACTCGAGTTTCAATTTGTAACTCAAGCCCTGTGGGCTGAGTGATGGGGGCTCTGAACCCTTCAGGCTGGGGCCAGCAGCAGATCTCGGTTCAGACTGTTCAAATTGATTCTTTTGAACACAAAAGCAGACTAGGGAAGGAAAGCACATACTGTGCAGGGTAATCTAAGCAGAATGTACTGCAGGGAAAAAAAAGAATTCCTATCATGTATAAAATTTTGACATTTCGGTGTTTGTTTTTGCCCCAGATCTGAATGCAAAAGTTTAAATTTAGAGATTTGTGGGAGATGCAAATTCCTTATGTCCCCTCAAAGAATCATTTCAAAAAAGAGCATTTTCTTTCAAAACTGTCAGAACATTCTGAAGTGATATATATGTATGCTTAGAGACTATTTTATAAAAGAGAAATATAAAAGAGATTTAAACATTATCAAAATAAAACACTTGAAGGCTTTTTCATTGAAAATTATTAAAATGAAAATACTTCATATTTCAAAGAAACTGGCTTTTTGGATTAAAGCTTTTTCTGTTGATCTCGAAACATTTTGCACAGATGATAGACAGGAGCATGCTGCACCTGTACTAGCATGAAGTTTTTTTCACCTTGTTCCACAGCTGGAGCCTAAATTTCCACTCACCCACATGGTGTGCATCATGGTTCAGATCCAGGCTTCTCTCCAGAGTCAGCTGAAAGTTCCTTTGTCAGGAAGTCCAGCCTAGTGTATGCTTACAGTTCCGTCCATCCATATACGATGGACATAACCTTGGTGATCTCACCTGCAATTTGAAGCAAACTGGGTCTGAGAGGAGTCGCCCAGGTGGCAAAATGGGGTAGAGGCAGTTTGCTGCCAAACTGCTTCCCACTTGCATCCTATCCATCATTTACACAAGACAGTGCCAGGGCTGCAGTTTTAGAGAACCTCTGTACTAATTTTAATGACAAAATAAGTGAAAAACAGCTGAAACATCATGCTTCAAAAGCCTTAATTGTTGGGTAGGAGACAGGTCTGCTGTCACCTTTGAGATTTTTCATGTCTGCTAGCCCAGGAGGTCACCCCACAGGACGACATTGAAATAATTTTGGAGAAATATTCCTTCATGCTCTTCTTTTCTGAGAGGGAGAGGGAGAGGGAGAGGGAGAGGGAGAGGGAGAGGGAGAGGGAGGGGAGGGGAGGGGAGGGGAGGGGAGGGGAGGGGAGGGGAGGGGAGGGGAGGGGAGGGGAGGGGAGGGGAGGGGAGGAGAGGAGAGGAGAGGAGAGGAGAGGAGAGAGAGGAGAGGAGAGGAGAGGAGAGGAGAGGAGAGGAGAGGAGAGGAGAGGAGAGGAGAGGAGAGGAGAGGAGAGGAGAGGAGAGGAGAGGAGAGGAGAGGAGAGGAGAGGAGAGGAGAGGAGAGGAGAGGAGAGGAGAGGAGAGGAGAGGAGAGGAGAGGAGAGGAGAGGAGAGGAGAGGAGAGGAGAGGAGAGGAGAGGAGAGGAGAGGAGAGGAGAGGAGAGGAGAGGAGAGGAGAGGAGAGGAGAGGAGAGGAGAGGAGAGGAGAGGAGAGGAGAGGAGAGGAGAGGAGAGGAGAGGAGAGGAGAGGAGAGGAGAGGAGAGGAGAGGAGAGGAGCTATTTTTCCCACCATTTTCTCAGAGAAGCAGATTTTGCCTTGACTGCCTTCTGGACTCTCTTTTTCCTCACACCATTTAATCATTACTCTTTAACAAGCTTTTGACATTAAAATAACATTCAGGATCATTACTCTTTCTTGCTCCCATCAATAGCTGAAAACCGTCTTCACAAGGACATACTCATTGTCATAACAAGTGGAAGTCATTCTTCCACTGTGGGATGACATCTCATATATTCGATAAAAGATGTTAATTATAGTTTAATATCTGTCGAAATAAACTTGCTGCTGACTCTCATGATAATCCATTGGTTTAGGTCAGCCAAAAAAATCCCTGCCTTTCCTTTCTGAGATCTGTAACATAAGATCTCATGCAGCATCTTCATATGGGATCATCAGATTTCATCTAGCTACTAGTCTACTGAATTGACATCAAACCAGACCACCCTTGACTTCATGGTAAGTATATGTTAGAACAATATACAATATTAGAGTGTTATTAGGGAGGTATAGAAAGACTTTCACTGCTGGAAATGAGTATTCCTCTCTTAGGCAGACCACAGCAGCGATAGAAAAAATGCTGATTGCTGTTGCACTAGAAAATTTCATCATGTCTAGTCTAAACTTAATCATGAAAACAAAACCCATCACTTTCGTCTTTTCTAATCATCTTCCAGTGTCACATTCATGCAATTTTCCAAAATGACAAGGTCTGTCTATAAGGCTGATTAAAAATTTGTTGCAATTGAAGGTGTTTGAACCTGCTGCAGTCCAGGTTGCTTATCTAGCACAAAATCTTTGCCAGTCCAACCTGCCAAGCTTTTGTCAAGTCTATTGCAGACATGGTGTTTCCTCTGCTCTATGGCCACAACAGTGAGTATGCCAGCTACTTCTACACAGTCAGCTGAATACTCATCTGGGCAGAACTCTTGGCCCTGCTAAAGCTGATGGCAATGACTCTGAGGATTTCAGTCAGGTCAGTGTTTCACCCCAGGTTTCTGTCACTCCCATTACAGCCTGCCACCTTCTTGTCACAGGCCCTGCAGGCAACTGCTATGTGCTTGCCTAGCTGGGTATTATATTGTCACTCACCAAGAAGCTATGTTCAATGTTAGTTGTTAGTTTTTGATGCCTTCTGCCAAAAATAAAAATAGTTTCTGTGTGGATTAATTGGTGATAAACAATCTTCAGTCAGTGTATTTAATTGTCTGGAGGCTGCAAACCAATCTCTCTCACAAAAAGCTGCTTGAAACCAAATCAGCCTGAAAAGATCTTTTCCTTTAAATTACAGTGGTGCTCAGTCTTTCTCAGATATTGTAGCTCAAGTGAATTACTGGAAAGAATGGATACTGAGAACAAAAGAAAAATGATTGGTGAGAATAGAGGTTGATAGGCTTGAAATAAAAACCTTCCAGTGGGGAGGCCTGAGCATAACTGCATGTCTTTGCATATTTCCCCAAGGAAAAAGGTAACAAATGGTTTTGGCAGGAGGGAGACATTTCAAGGCAGCAAAATAAAAGGGTCATGTATCAAACAAAATTGTGTTGGCTTTGAGATGTATTAAATCTTTACATGATCTGTTTTTCTTTGCAAAGCTTTTTTTTCCCTCTTTAAAGAAGCTGAAGATTCGACACGAGTTTCTTTGATAATAATTATACATTGCATATTTCTGCATTTCTGCCTATGTGCATGTATATAAGATTATAACATCCCCACAATAAGCAAACTTCAATTTAAAGAAACATGAAGGTTGTAAAGACTGCAAAATTAACCAAAAATATGAGATGCCAAAATTCTGATTGTTTGTACTTCCTTAATTGAATCTCCCCAAATAAAGCGTAGGAAATGGCTTTTAACTGCATACTCACACATACCCACAAACCTATAGTTTCTTTGTCTCACACAGTGAACAAAATGTTTTCCACCAATGGGTAGCTTTAGCATCTGGCTAAAATAAGACAGAACAGGAATTACTTTGAAGAGGCATCTAGTATAAGGCCCACCATGGGAGTCAAACAAACTGATTTAAAAATGCAAAATTTGTAAGAGGGGACAATAAGAGAAAACACACTGAGAATGCAGGAAAGAAGTTAAGTGAAACCATGAAAGAATAGAGAAAAAGGACAGAAAGGGGAGAAAATAAAGCCTGCAGCATGATGTGTTACAGAGAAAACTACTTGTTCACTCATGAGAATTGATTGGAATTCAAAAGTCTGAGAAATGGTCAACTGCTTAAGGACTGGAAAGAATCCTGGAAATGGCAAAAAAAACCCATAGCAATCATGCCATTCCCTATCTTCCCCCTTTTAAAATCTGCTGACAGTGTATATTAAAGCAGCAACTCTTCACTGCTCTTAAATAAATCCGTGACACTTTTTCATTCATTGTTTAAACTCCAGTATCCTACAGTCATGCAAAGAAATGTAAATCTCCTCTTGCCAGCTCATTTTAAAAAGGCTCTGGAGAGGGAAAAAAAAAGAATAATCCTCACAAAAAGTAATATTTCATAAGGATTCTAAACAGAAGGAAAAAACAAACAAACAAACAAACAAACAAAAAATTTTGTATCCTGAGGATCATTTTTTCTGGAACATATATAAAGACTTTTTTGCACCTCGTGAGAGATTATTCAGGATCCTTATATTCCAGTCTTATTTAAATAAAGCAAGAAGATATGCAGCAACAGTCTGAAATGTCGCCCACAATTGTATATGTCTGAGCAGTGTACAGCCTGCTGTATGTATTTAAAGCATTTTCTTCTACTAGAGTTCATTATTCTCAATGAATATAAGATTCCAACAGTCAGTGATAAGAGAACTACAGGGAATGAAATACTTTTAGGCGCATATAGAGCAACTGTGTCTAATAGCCTCATCAGGTTTCCAGACTGGAAGAGAACAACAGCTACCATATGGACAAATAAGGACCAATCTTCAAGTCACCCTCTGTTCAATGGAAAACTATTTGCGGTAGGAAAGGCCCCCTCAGGATATCAGAAGTCTAAGCTGGCACTGTGTAAGTACGTCCAGTTCAGCCATGCACAAAGGGATTATTCTGACAACTGGCATGACAAGCCCAGAAAAACAAAACAATTAAGCTCTGCAGTTGGGATCTCTCTCTGCAATGAGCAATAGCAGCAATACTGTTCCCAGCTCAGCTGCAAGCCTTTGGCCCCTACAGCCCACTGCCTCACGCTTCCCTTTTTTACACAATTCCAGAAAATGTTCCCATCCCCTCAGTCCCCTCTGGGGCAGAGCATTCTCTTCGTGGGAAGCTCTGGCCAGGACTTTCCAGAAGATTGGAATGGTTTACTTGCATGCACAAGATGTCCTGGGGAAAGCAGATTAGTGCTGGAACGTTATGTAAGTAAAGGCACATGAAGATAAACTGGGGGCAGCGCCTAAACAGAAAGATGAGCTGAGCTAACTGCTTCGTATTGTCTTCTGTCTTCCCTTGTATTTGGAAAAAAAGAGAGAGAGACCATGAGACAAAATTCTTCATTTTAAACAAAGCCTAGTTTGAATCTGCCATTCCCGAGCAAGCTCTTTCATTACTAATTTCCCTAACTGAGGGTGATCTGGGTTCAAATCTCCTCTTTAGACAAGGAAAAAAAAAAATGTCTTTTCACCCGGGTAAGTGTTTTGGTTCTGTAGTGAGGCTCTCACACTCTTTTCCCCAGATGGTTCTTCATCTTACACAGAATAATTACCATGGTTTGCATAACCATAGGGTCCTAGTTGTTGGTCCACTCACCCAGGAAGAAGAAGAGCCATTATACTCAATATTCTCAATAGATACTGTACTTAATATTAAAATTTTTAAAAGATAGAGAGCAAATAATTGCTAGATACACCGTTTCAATCAATCTAAATCCAGGATTACCTCATGATATTCAACTACCAATTGACGGAGAACGCCTTTCAGGGGATCCCTTAAAGATATTTCTCAGCTCTCTTTTGTTTAGCTATGCCTTACTTCCATAGCATAGCATGACTCATGCCACACACTCATTTAACTTTTATTTTAGTCAGGGAGCAACATATTATGATTTTTGAAACATTTTTGCACAGCTTGGGTGAATGTACTCAGTAAATACCATTCAGCCCTCAAATAGATACACAACATCCTTCTACTCTTTCTACAAAACAAGCTAGAATGCATTTATCTGGGTATAGTCTATTCATTATCCACAGCTAACAGCCTTCTCCCTCCCACCTTCCCACTTCAAAGGACGGATGCAGTGATCCTGCTTCTCTCCATGTATTAATTTCCCATCCAGCCAGGATATCTCTCTGTGCTAACAACTGTTGTGCCAGTTCCTACACATAGAGATGATGACAGAAACACCCAGGCTTTTCAAAACATATCAGCACCTAATCTTCAGGCCTTCATACGTGCACTCATTGGCTAGTCTCCAAACAACTAAATAGCTCCCTTTCTCTCCAAAAATCCAAAAGAAAGCCTCAGAAGCCAGGGAAGCAGAATTAACCTCCCAGAATAGCAAATGAAATCACAGATCAATTAACACTGTTAACGGGTAAAAGTACCAGTGTCTGTAACAACAAAACCAGAAAGTAACTAGTGCCCAAGGCCAAACTGGCGCTACTTCCCATACTACATTATTAGTAGTATTTGTAATGAATTGCTCTTGAAAAAAAAAGGCATTAAGGGTCTCAATATTTGGGTAGGAAGACAACAAACAGTGCATAGGATTGCACAAACTTGTTATACCATGATGATCTGGGATTGTTGATGGCATTTGGGCAGGATAAGAGCAAACTCTTCAGACAGTCAGGAATCCAATAGGTCACAGTGACTCTAGCTATTCTGTTGATACAGAAACAGTATTTCAGAACTTATCAAGAGAATAAGAGAATAAGATAGCCCAAATATAGCATGAGAGTACATATATGCATGTATGTGTATGTATACATATATCTTGTATTTATGCAATTTAGGAAATGAACCCAGGTACAGTAACAAGGATTAAGTAGAATTAACCAGGCCTGATTCAATGTCAGCCTAATCTGACAGTGAGCAGTATGGCCACAGGGCTGGAGGAAGAGACCATTCCGGTGCCCAAGGCAACCAAGGGATGGCAGCCCAGTAGCTCTGTGTTGCTTTTGGCTGTCCGTGCTGGCAAACCACCCCAAGGAACAACAGGTAAAATCTCCCCTAGGATCAACCCCATGTTCTAGAGAAAGATCCTCTTGACTGAGAGAGTTTTCAGAGCAGTGTGGTAAGCTGAGCAGCTTTACAATACATGAAAATCCTGAATCTTTGCTGACTCCTGTACATTCCCTTGTGACCTGGCACAGTAGCTGCCTTCTCATAGCACTGCAGCAAGTACAGGTGTGACAATCACATCTGATGTACCAGCAGCATCACGCTGACACAGGGAGCAGAAGCAACAAGATAAAGACATCATTTGATGGTGATAGCAGAACATTGCAGGTCCTTTTCTGTTGGTATTCTGACACCATGGGTCTGGTTGGAACTATACACAGATGTCCTTGAAAAGAGGCTGAAATTATACTGCTGTTCTTCCCCTTTTGATGATCAGTTTCATTTTCAACAGCAAACTGGCTAGCTGCCATGCTACATGGGCTAGGAAATGTACTCTGGGCTAAGAATGCATAAGAAAATGTGGAACAACATGCCCATATTGAAAACCTTGCTCAAGATCATTTCAGAAGCCAGGACTAAGCTCTGATTTTGCCATAGTATTGGTACTGAATATATTCTGATCATCCTCTTCTTGTCATATGAAAGATTAGTGCCATTTAGTTCTTGCATGCTTCCTGGGATTAAAAACAGGAGTGACAAATTAAGCCCTAGTGCCAGCAGATGTAACTCCATTTGTGCCAGTGAGGTTTTAGTCACTTTCCCTACAGCTATGCTTGATACAATGAAACTATGGGAGTTGACTGCAAAATATCATTTTACTCAGATAATACTTTTTTGTGGAAGTCTGAAAATAACTATTTTCAGGCTGGTAGAGGCATGAAAGACATTTCAGGTTTTTCGTTATTTACATAACTTTAGAACACTGGATTTGGCTAGAATCACGAGAAGTTTTACAATCCGTATCAGTTTATGTTGAAACAACCATTTAAATACTGCATTTGGGAATATTCCTATGATTTAACTCCATCATGTTGTTCTGAGTTGTATGCTTGTACCAGACTCCATTGAATCATATTAAACAAGTCTTATTACAGCAGCAATTTATTTGACAACTACAATTAATGTGATGAAGAAGCTGATTTTTCACTAATTTCTTTATCTTTGTACCAATCGAAGAATTTGCTCAGGGGAAAAAAAAAAAAAAAAAAAAAAAAAAAAAAAAGTTCTACAGTTTATCTGAAAAAGAAGGAAAGAAGAGGAAAACCAATATTTTAATAGTTTTAGTTTATCTTTTCATCTTGATATGCCGTGGAAGGCATTAGACTGTCATTGCACTTCGGCAAGGCAGAGTGCATAACAGCATGCACTGGCCAGAGGAGGAATAATCATTTTGCATGGATATGGTTAACATGAAAGTCAATTGTGATACATCAGTCAGCAACCTTGTTAAAATATCATTGTGCTATTGGCATTTGATTTGAAAACCTGCTTCTTACTCAAAACAAGGAATGTATCAGCAAAGCTATAAAATAACATTTTTCCCTATTACCCTGGCACTTTGATTGCAATCTCCACTTGATGCCTGGCCAAAATAAGATTTTAATTTGAATTTCTACACTTGGGCTAGCAAATACTTTTTTCTGACACATAGATAAAGGAGATGTTAACAATATTTCATCAGTGACAGGATACTTCCAAACCTTCAGCGAAATTGTTCTTTCACTCACAGGCACTGAAATTTATTTTACACAGACTCAAGAAACACCTCTTCTGCCAAAAGGAAATACTGATTTAAGAAGTAGTCCTCTTGCTACTTCAGTGCTTACTTTGTCTTTTTCTGCAGTATAGTTCTTCTTTCACTTTTTATGATCACCTGGGAAAAATAATCAACCTAATTTGTCACCATTGCAGGGACATACAGTACAAGTGACACGTTTGCTTTCCTCCATTTTCTTCCTGAGACATATTATGGTTTTAGCTTTTGGTCTTCTACTATCTTACGAAAAACAGATACTGGGTGGTTTGTGGTCTGTATGAATGGTGTAAGGTGGAGTAGATGTTCAGCATATCTTTCTGAAAGCAGTTTCCACTATATATTGCCTGTAATAATAGGGAAATTGACTTAAAAACCCATCTGGCCAGCTGGTCTTCTCCAGTGCTATGCACCTATGATGTAAAAATCGAAGACTTAGGATATAAGTTAAGAGCATACAATCAAACAAGATTTTGTATTCCAAAACAAACAAACCAAAAAAAGCTCAGAGAGAAAAGCTCCAGTCAAATTTAAAAGAAAACCTGCTTGACAGAGAACACATTGAAGCACTTATTAGCTTGAATGCAGCATTGTTATGAAGTGGTTATATGGTTCTCAGCTCAGAGTTGGCTTATGCCAGCCAGCTGACAGCATAGTGTAACATGAAAGACATGTTATAACATCAAGATCAAATATACATACTAAAGCAAAGAATTTGTCTTCTTTAGCTTGGAAAACAAAAGCTCAGTGAAAATATAATTGTGCCTTATAAACATACTTGTCGAGATAACACTAGAAGAGTTTAAGACACACCTGAAAGTAAAGGACAAGGCTAGCACAAGAACAAAAGACCAGTAAAGAGGTGTTTTCTAAACATTAGACCAGTCAGATTCTAAAGTAATAACTGTACAGTGAGGTGCAGTTTCCTTCATATCCTGAGTCCTGTTCACTTCATCAAGCTTTCATATTTTAGTTGAGTATTATTTTCACAACAGCTCTGAGTCAGACTTCCTTAAAATTTGATTTATCCAGTCATCAGAAGGAAAAGACTCAAAATCACTGATGACCTGTGATTTACCCCTAGAATGAAAGACTTCAGATCCTGCTGGGGAACTCCTTGATCTCAGGATTCTCTCTTTTGAATGCATCACTTTCTTTTCATTCCCTTTCATCTTTTCATCTTAAACAACTACACTTTATTCATCCATATTTCAAAACCATCCTCGCTCATTCTCTCTGCTGTGCTAACAAGACAATAACTCCTAATTTTTAAGTTGCCAACATAGCATATGCAGTACTTGCCTTTCAACAAAAAAATTGCAAATTAGAGTGTAGGGATGATTAAAACATGAATGGAATGCAGTGCATCTGTCAGAGCATCCTCTCTTATAGGTAACAACCTGTCCAACATCTCTTTATGGAATGTAGCTATCTTCTGGAGGTCTAAAGTCAAATACATTGCCTTAGAAAGTAGCTTTAGAGCAAACTGCAGAGCTCTCTACTTGGTAATTTAAATGACTGACCATTCAATTTATGAGCATTCTCAGCAATAAAATTCAGCCTGAACTTAATAATAGCACATTTTATGTGACAACGATGACAATTACAATCTATAGTTACTGCAGTCACCCTTTGGTCTAGGGAAAGATGACAGTATTAATTACACACACTTGCCATTTGTCAGACTTAACTTGGCAGGTGGTTGAGCTCTGAACCATCTTCAGCTTGACTTCTATTATACATTTTCCATTTTCTAATCCACTGGAACGAAGATAATTAGAACAGAGAAAAATGTGAAGCTTCTTTTCCTGACTTCTTTAAAGATGTACCAAGCCTCTACCACATGTTAGTGGCATATTCAGTAGCACCATAGTCACATTAAGGTTGTGCCACTACAGTTCAGAATCTGTCAGCATTTATTTCACAAAAACTATGCTGCAGAGGTAGTGCTTATCTCATTCATTTTAATTTGCGTTGGATGAAACATGACATGAAAAGTCTCTCAGCCCATATGTAACTTTCACATAATTCTAACATTTCTTACTATTTCTGTCTGGAATTCTATTTTCCATGCTTGTTGACATTTCTAGCCTTCTGAGTGAATTAAAATATATTACCTTTCCTTAAAAATTGTAAAAAGCATTTCTCTAAATTCTTTGTCAGCTGCAAAGAAAATCATTTATTCTAATTTAGGAAAATATATCTGCATAAGAGAATAGCCGAGTACTTGCTTGTTCCATACTTCAGGATGCAAGTCCATGTAAGGATTCAAGGTAAAATTCTGAAGTACAGATTAATTTACATATATGCATTAACATCTGCTTGAGCTGGTATATCCATCCAAACAATCCTTCTAAACAAACAGTTTCCCCACTACTTACTTACTTGTGGGGCAGAAAGAAAAAGAGAGACATTTGTTCTTTTCCCCAACTCACCCAGCTCTTCCCAAGTAGGCATCTAAAGGAAGAATTTTAAAGCATGAGACTCAGGTCAACAAATTTAGACCATTTTGGGCTCACAATAAATGGTTAAAAAAACAGAGAAATCAGAAGGAAGTAAAACACTTCAAAGTTGAAAGACCTTCTTAAGAAACGGGTATTCTTTGTCCACTTTTCACAAATATCGTATGTTGCTCACAGCTTGCAGCAATAAGCCTCAGGTAGAAAACCCGTTTCTGAGGCCACAGTTCCACAATTTTTCGAGCTCCCCTGAAGTGTGGACCAACTTCACCACTCTTCCTTCTTCCCAGATGTGTATTTCTGTCCTGCCTATTGCACTAGCACTGATGTTCATCTGGCCACACAAAAAGTAGGTTCAGAAGGAGGAATGCTAGCAAAACATTCCTACCTTGTTCTCAGCCAACTTTGCTGCATGAAAAAGTTCATCAGCAAAGGAGGTATGTGTCAAAACTGTCACAGGAGAATAAATATATCAAAAGAAATGAAAAGGTGACCTGAGACCTCTTTAGGCTCACGTGGAACCAAACAAATTGTGTTTTGAGGTTTTCATAGGTAAAATCCACACTTAAAACTCTTCCCAGCAATATTCAGCCACATGAAATGCTTTGCCACATCTTCATGCAAAACATACGAATATTTTGCTCTTTGGCTCTACACACTGAATGACTATTCAAACACCAGTGCTAGAGTTTTTGCCTGGCCATCATCTAAGTTTCTAATATTGCTGTTTCACAATTTAATGTGTAACTGCTTAAAAAAGTTTGTAAAAGTGCCCAATTTTAGATACGCTTAAAGTTTCACAGCTATTCTCTCTACTAAAAGGTGAAAATATGGCACTAACTAGTAACATTTAACGAAATATTGTTTCTGCTGAATATACTGGCTTAAGTACATACATCAGTTTTAAGCATTCTGTCATGAACACTATTGTGGATTACATCTTCTTTCTGAATGTGAAGACATAGGACTGCAATACTGAATGCCATTTAAAAGTATCTCGAGGCCTTAATATTTGATCCATACTGTATGTCTAAAAAGAGTGTTAAGTACGTGTGTCAGATAAATTGTTGAGTGATAACAAACCAAAAAGTAATCATTAAAAGTGAATAAATCCAATACTTGAGGCAGAATGCTTTCAGAGTGGTCAGATCTATAACCTCAAATACTTCTCAAATACTCCTCAAATTCTTATACTCAAATACCTACACTTAATCAGACTGACTGGCAGAGCATTTTAAAGTACTTAATAACAGTTCTGGCTGTAAATCAAATACACCAAAAATATTTCTTCCTATTTAATTTAAATCCCAGATTACTGATGATGCAGTCTTCTACTTGAGACCGCTCCTCTCAGCTTTGGCTGTGAACTAGCACTGCTCCACAGAGACACACCAAAAAAAGCCATACCCATGTAAATATGTACATAGAAACACGGCACAAAACTTCCCAGTAGTACTAACTGTGGCAACAAAAAGTTACTGAAATGTGTCTTTTGCTGCACAATCAAGGAAAATCGTAAAGCCCCAAAGTTATTGGTTTAGTGGCTATGCAGTGCTAGGTAACAACCCCTCAGCATCCTCCGCAAGCAACACTTCCACGCAGATTTTGTAGAGCTTTTCAGGGTTCTGAAAAATATTTTGGTAAAGTAATGTCACAAAGCAAAATGGATCTATGTGGAGATATTCTTTCTCAGGGTGTATTTACACTTTTTTTAGCATACTTTTGTGCGAATAAAAAGATCTATAAATATAGACAAACATATACAGGAAAACACACACAAAAAAACACATATACTTGTTTGTTTGTACCATGCCACTAATTGTAGCAGCAATAATAATTATAATGGCTTTAGAGGGAAGCTTTACTGCAGTTCGAACAATTTCCAGTGTTGTTTATTTCCAGTGTTGTTTTACTGTCAACAGAAACTTCCTTTGAAGCTAGCAGAAATTATACCTTCTTGAAGAACACAGACAATATTTCGAAGCCCAGGTGTTGTGTTTTGTGTCTCTCACTGAAGTGACCATATTCAGCTGCTTGCTGGAAAGGGTTTTTCAGGCATGAGCATCTGCCCAGAGTGTGTGGCTGCCCTGTGCTGCAGCTGCCTGGGGACAACCCGCGTCCTCTGGTGCAGGCTGTCTCAGACCATGTCTGACTGCTCAGATCTCAGAGATACAACAGGATATTCACACACTCCCTGTCCCTGGAGCAGGAAATTGTGCAATGAGGCAGTTTACACACCTGTATAATCCGTATGAATAACACCTTTACCTGTGTTACATGTATTTAGAGGGGTTTTCAGGAGCTCTAGGTGTTTGGATTGGCATACAGAGAACTATATCAATTTCTATCTACCGTCAGCTTCAATATTGTTCATTAGTGGCTTGGCAAAGTCCTTCATTTTCAATTTACTTTCAGGTTCTTTGGTTCTTTCTCTTCCTTCTTTATTTTTTTTTCCAAAGGAATAAATTGCAGCTGTTACCTCTTGTCCTGAAGCCAATTGCTCAAAAGACAGGAGCTCCCATAAGGACAAGGAGCAATCTTCCTGCCAGCTGCAGCCCTGTAGGCCCATGCAATGCCCTTGTGTACACAAAATGCATCTACAAACCACAGTATCCATAGCATGACCGAGATATATCTTCTATATGTGGGGTATCCTGATCTCTTCTACTTTACCTTCCTAAGACATATTTTCTGTGGCATTTCTGGCTGGAATGAAAAGTCTTTTTCTCTTTCTGCTCAGTGAGTGCTCAGTCAGTACCAGTTCACTTTGTAAGACAATCTGCTATCAAGTCCAGCACTTCTGGATTTGTTTCAGATTTCTTAACCTGCATTTAGCTGTCTTTGTAGTGATGTTAGCATTTTCTACCAGGAGATTTGGGACTTGACATATGTTGAACTTTAGAAACTCATGGAAATCCTTTGAACAACAAAAACAGATAAAATTTATGGAGTTTTATGTTAAGCAAATACACATTCAATACACAATACAATATTGTGTTTTAAATAGAATATATGAACTCAGAGGAAAAAGAATAAGTCAACATTTAAATGTACTATTTGAAAGCATGTATACTTGTCTCCCTACCTCCTTTACCATCCTGTTTTATTCAACATTTCCTTTACATTTGTTCAGACCAAACTGACCTTTAGATACTCTCTTAAGCAAACTGAGGATTTGCCATTTTTAGGCTTATTATTGGCTCATTGTTCACAGTGAATAAATTATCCAACTTCTTCTTACAGATTGCAGTACAATTTAATATAATGTTTGAATGGAAATTTGATCTTCTCTGTGAGTCCTCAGTTGCAGTGTTTCTTGGTCTATGCATTCTTATTCCAATATCCTACAATATTTTCAGATATAACATTTACTCAAGCTTTAGCTCCCAGTTAATAATTCACAACAGTTCCACCAGTCTCCAGTGAAGGGATACATTTACTCTATCAACTTTCACACTTTGCATCTACATAGTACTGTTTATTCCTGTTTCAATAGCCATCCTGATAAATCAGGCACAGTCAATGCACTTGATGGTTGTTCTGTTTTAATTTGCTGCTTCTGATTGCATAGTCCTGCAAAACACTAAAATACCTTGCAATTGTTTTAGTGTTTTCCAGTTGTGGACGTATCTCTGAATCCATGCACCTTTCCCAGCTTATGCTCTTGTTATAACTTGATAAATTTGTAGACATTTGCTCTATAATGCTTCTCTGATATATTTAGCTTCCTCATGTTTTCCAACTTCCCAGTTTCATGTTCTCTTAGTCAATGTCTAATGTATCTACCTCTTGCTTTCTAGAATTTAAAAGTATTTTTTTATATCTTCATTTTTTCCTGACTGATTTCTGCAGGATCTGAGAGGATTTCCCAGGTTCGACCTGCCATCTTAGATCTTTGATTCCAATCAAAATCAAATCTCTAACAACGAAATCTCCCTACGTAGCATGATTTCATGCCTGACTCGCTAAGTTAATGTCAGTCAAACACCTTCCTTCCTTTTGCAGTTTTATTTGGAACTTGTACATTTCAATTGTTTTGCTTTTCTCGAGAATAGAGTATTCTTCACTCTGAATAATTAATCCTGGCTTAGATGCAGACTATTAAAGACACCTGTAGTTCCATGTCCAGTGACAGTAGAAGAAATGCTAATTTTTCTAAACCTTCTTTCTCAAAGACTCCACCTAACCACATCTAGTTATCACATACTTACCTTACTCTTTTCCAGGACTCTGCTACATGGTTTCAACTGAAGGGTGGGGTTTTTTTGCTTTCTTTTCTTGGGACGGGGGGGGGGGGGGGGGGGGGGGGAGGGGAGAGGGAGAAGGGGGGCTCTTTGTTGGGTTTTTTTGTTGTTTGAGGGATTTTTTGGTTGGTTGGTTGGTTGGGTTGAGTTTGGTTTAGTTTTTTTGTTTCCAATTCCCTCTTAGTTTCCTTACTTACACTTCTGGTCTTCACTTTGGATACTTACTCTTTTCCAAGTATTACCTCTAGTACTATGCAATATTTATTATTTTTAAGAAGGAGATTTTAGCTTGACATACAGTGTAAAAGGCTATATACAGCTGTCTGCCACATGTCACTGATTTTGGCAGGGTGCTTGAGCGACCCTGACGCACACCACCCAGCCTGCTCTGCTCTTAAAAGGCAGTGAAACGTTTGCTTACAGTGACAGCCTAAAGTTAGTCTCTTTAAGATGTGGTGGTTACCCAGAAACCTCACTGAAGTCAACAAGGCACAACTCAACAACACACTGAAGCTGTTGGATAACTGTCTGAGTGTGAGCACTCCCCAAAATGTAGATATTGGTTGATCAATCTAGGAAACCAGGACAAGAGAGTTCAGAGTTTTTTATTAGGATCATTAAAAATGTTCCACAAGTTATGTCCTTCTTTCACTGTAGAAAAAGTCCTCAGCTTTGAATAGAGATCCTAAGGAAGAAACCATAACATCCATCTTCTCAAGTTACATTGTTTTAGAGATACTGCAGTTCTTGGGATAACTTGTTGAGAAGTAACAAACAAAAGTTAAATTTGTCATGTAAGACTTTTAATTTCTATTTTACCTTTGCATCTATAGTTTCATGTTGTTAGTTGACAAGTCATAAAGTAGCTTGATTAGGCAATTATGACAGGAGTATGACTGTCTTCTTCATAAACAATGTGAAAAAGGCATGGTATAACTGGTATCTTCACTTAAAAAATTGTCTTTCTGTCCAAGTTCTCTAGCAGATTTAAAAAACACAAAAAAAACCCACAAGAAAATATGTAAACATTATTTCACTCTAGGGAAAGCTTTGAGTTACAAGCCTGGTGAAGAAGCCAAATATTTTTTTCTTTAATTCTTATTTGCAGCTTGTAGAGAAAGAGGAGGGAAGTGAAGGGAGTTGAACATTTATATATCACTGATGGTAGACTTCAGAAGAACTGGACCTAAAACAATGTGAGGTTGATTGTGAGCTGCACTTTGTTAAACAAAACAGATTCTTATTCTTTTACTTCCTTTTATTGCCATACCCTGTCTCCTGGGGTGCATCAAGCAGTGCATTGCCAGTCAGTCAAGGCAGGTGATTGTTCTACTTGACACTGCACTGGTGTGACCCCACCTCAAATACTGTGTGCAGTTTCGGGCACTTCAATATGAGAAGGACATCAGACTATTAGAGTGTGTCCATGTGATGGTGACCAAGATGGTGAAAAGTCTTGAGGATAAAACTTAAAAGGAGCAGCTGAGGTTGCTTGGTTTGTTCAGCCTGAAGAAGAGAATGCTGACCTCATCTCAGTCTACACCTCCCTCAAGGTGTGTAGTAGAAGAGGAGATGCTGATCTTTTCATTGGTGACCAAAGATAGGACACAAGGAAATTGTATGAAGCTGCATTAGGGTGTGTTCAGATTGGACATTAGAAAACAGTTCTTCACTGAGAGGGTGGTTGATCACTGGAACAGGCTCTCCAGGGAAGTGGTTACAGTACTGAATCTGTCAGAATTTTTGTCCAGGAGCATCTGGACAATGCTCTTAGGCATATGGTTTCATTTTAGGTAGGTCTGTGAGGTGCAGGGAGTTGGACTTGATGATCCTTCTGCGTCCCTTCTAACTTGAGACATTCTATGATTCTATACATCACAAATATTCAATGGCAGAAAAAAATTAGGGTGTTAATTATCCCTTCTTGGAGAAACTGCCACCTTGTCAGCTGGTGTTTGGACATCATGTCAAGACACTTTTTCCCCACACATGAGAAAAGTGTTATGTTGAGCCAGGTGATGAGATGGTATCTGGTACCTTAGGTCAGAAAGCAAAAGGAGGAACTATGAGGCCAGACTGCAGCAGAGTGCTTGTCCACTAGGAAAGAGGTCATCTGGTACCTAGCACCCTGCTGTGGATTTTAGCTTCTACAGACTACAACATCATAACATGGAGGATACAGATGCTCAGTAACTAAGCTTATTACTGATATGTTTGGAATAATCTTCTAAAACCAAGGATTCACACCTTTGTAACAGAGACACATTTGGCTCTGTGTTCTGGAATCCCAAGTAATTAATTTAAACTGTGGTAGTATATAGTCATTAGCTAGCAGAAACAAGCAGTCTCATAAATGGCTTGTCTTCTGTATTGGGAAGTTGCCTCAACAGACTATCCCAGTTATAGCATCCTATGCTGTTTTTAAAATAATTGGAGGGTCTTGTGTATGATGGGACAACTTAGGTAAATAAGTTCTAGTTTTTCAATCCCTTTCTGCCACCACTTGGAAGTTATTTCTTTTATTTCTTTTTTAAGTCAGGAAAAACAAAACAAAACAAAACAAACAACAACAACAACAACAAACAACTATAAAGCTGCTGGCTCTGGGAATTGAATTGCCTTCATGGAGGACTGAACATACTGCATGAAGCTGATTAAAATATAAAAATGCAGGAGGAAAGCTGCTCTGTGTCTAAAAGAACATGTGGCTTTGGAAATCTTTGTTGTTTTTTTTTTTTAATCTTAGCTGGAATGCGTTTGATGGATCAAAATCTGAAAGTCTGATAACAGCTAGATCAATTTAGTTTTGCACTTTAATAGTTCTATGGGGCACTCCCTAGACATATACATGCAATTTGTTATTCTTGAATGTGTATATTGTAAATGAAAGCCTGGGAACTTCAGCTTTTGAACTTTTGAGTGATAGGTGCATATATATTTTATTCTTATAGCTGGCAGAAGACAAAACTCTGACAGATTTGCCTGCAACTTGCAAAGAGGGTGTAGTCTGTAAAAAGGTCCTTCAACATTCATATTTAAAGGTATTATATTTGAAGTTGCCTGTAAATTTAGGGTGCTGGTAGGAGGACATGTGGGAGGAATGTCATTCTGGATATGAAAAGCTTAACTGAAATCTTTGGACTCTTATTGCTGTGAATAAGAAATGTTTAGAAGTTCAGGCTGTTCTTTAGGCTCTCATTAATGAGACATTTGGTTAAACATTTTCCTTTCCCTTAAAATAGAAATTCAGAGCTACAAATGAACCCTTTCCACCACCTCCCCCCACCCCCTGTCCCTTCCTACACACACACACAGAAGCTATTTAGTTTAGTAAATGGATGCTAAACTGGAATATTTGGTAATTTCCGTTCTCTTCAGATTAAGAATTCTTCTGTCTGGGCCAAGATATCATATTCACAGATGCCTTAGAACAGATTAGAAATCAAATAAAAATAGCTGGGAGAGCAGAAAACTCTCTTTGTGAATGGGGAATCACATTTTGCTTCATACCCTTATGTAACCATTGGTTATAAAGGAAGAGTCCCTTAACATATTTTTAAATAAATAGTGGATCCATAATAAATATAGAAGAGGGAATAATTTGTTCTTAACTATTTCAATACAGCACAAACAATTTTGCACACAACCTCTGGGACTGAACTGAAAGAGAATAATTTCTAGAATATAGCCCTTTGAGTTGCCTCAGCAATGTGTTTTAGAGAGAGAACTGCAATAGATTAAGAAGCCGTTTTCCCTGTTTCAAGGACAAAGAAAAACAGAACTTGGGCTATAACACACCACCATGTTTTTTTTCTTTTTTTTTGGGAAATGCATCATTTGGGTTGACTGAACCCCTGTGAACGCTGCAAGCAGCCCAGCTGTGGAGCATCTATCTTAAATCAGAACAAGTTCAATCCTTTCCCCCTACACAAAAGCAAGAGTTTCTGCTCCCACTGAATTCATCAGGAAGGCAAAACAACACTGACCACATCTGCTCCTAGGAGGTATTGGGCTCCCGGTTTCTGTGTGAGTGGAATGACACTAGAAGTCTGTTGGAGTGAAACAAGGACTCAGCAAAACAAGTGGATTCAATGTGAATCACGCAAAAGCCATTTATTACAGAAACGAGCCTCCTTATATATGCAACTATATTCTAATCACGCGTCCACGCTCCAAGCATGGATTCGCTAAATGAGTATCATGGGCTGTCCATGTGCTGGAGTCTCACTGATGATACGTCCGATGATTCATGCCATGCCAGGACCCCGCTGATTGAGGAACGCCCCTCTTTCTCACAGCAGATTCTGTTCTCAGCTTCTCAAAGCGGCCTTGAGATTCCTTTGAGCCTGACTAATTCAACAACAGATCTTTATCTATCAAAACCCCTCCACAGAAGTCCATAGAAAGAAGTTACAGAAGACCTCAGGATGACAAAAGGAAACAATAACTGGAGTATAGCACAACCAGGGAGTACTGAGAAGCTGCATGAGGTGGGCAGGTTTTGGTGGGGCCTCATTTGCAGTGCCTTGCAACCCTGAAGTTCTGCCAGCCATGGGAAGGGAAAGTCTCAAGCAATTAAATGTGACAATGTGCCATGGCCAAGTCTTGCCAAGTATCTGTATTATCTTGTCCATCCCCAGGGGAGTTGCACCAGACAGTGAGCAATCCCTTCACAGCCCCTAGGAATGTGTTATGTCTTGCACAGTGACTCTACACAGGCTGTTGTGAAAGTATCACTTATTGTGAATAACCTTTTCAAAGCCCCACTGGATTTTGGCTCCTAACACCCTTGTACCTCTGTTATTTCTGTAACACTACAACAAAACATGGCTTGGAATACATAGTTTTCAGCAGGATTCAATGTACTGTATTGAATACTGTACAGTGTTCACAGCAGTTTGCAATAGTGCTGATGCAAAACTTGTTCAATTATTTTCAGTGTAAAAAAACACTATATCCCAGGTGGTCAGAGGGACTAAGAGGACTCAGGCTACCTGTTAAGTACAGACAACTTGCATCTAAAGAAAATCTATTTAGAGGGTTCAAATGCCCAGTTTCCTCAAAAATGAAGCAATATTTCTATAAAAAATCATACATCTGAGATAGGATTTTGCTCCTTCAAGAGGCAACAAACACCTTTTCAAAATTATAATGACTTATTCGGGGATTAGCCTGGCAGCATAAATAACTGAATAGGATTTCTTTCTTACTTTGAGTAGAAAGAGATTAACAGAATCCAGAGCCGAGCACCCACAGCAATACACCAGTAAAAAATAATCACTCTTTCTTACCCACAGTATGTAACATTTAAAAATCAACATTTTGCAGTATATTATAAATTATCTCTTCTTTCAAGCATGTGTGTGGGAGTAAGGGAAAGTGATCTTTTATCTGCCACATTTATCTGGTAAGCACTGACTTTTTAATAGCAACCAATGGAACCACCTCTAGTATCGTCTGAGCTTCACTCCTCTAACCCTGGAAATGCAGCAAACCATATGTTATTTCTTAGCAGGTGTTGATGTGTATGCACATATGTATGTGCATCTGTGTGACTGAAAGTAGGCATGCCTCTGTGTATATATATGTGTGTGTATATATCACTAGCTTTTTAACCATGTAACTTTTCCTTTCTCAAGATGACTATTCCCCAGCTCAATTAAGGAAAAAAAAAAAAAATTCTTATTGGTAATATCTATGTATTTATTTTAGACCGTTCAAGTGGCTTTTCTGGGACCCTCTAGGATGCCCTTGTATAGGGCCTTCTATGTACCACCCCCTGCATCTGACAATGTACTGTCCACACCACCACATGGTGTGACCCTTGCCAACATTATCATGCTCTACTACCTCCATGCGCAGCCTTCCTATTGAAAATTTTCACGGAATAGGCAAGACATACTTTTCCAGCACTATGTTCCTTGCCGAGAATCCAGGAAAATTCTGGGATAGCTTGTTCTAGGAGGAAGCCTTAGCCACTTATCTGTACAAGCAGAGTACTAAAGGCTGGTAAGTACGCCAGGATCTCTCAACTAGTCAACTGTGTGAGAAGGTTATATTCAGCTGGGCTACCAGAGCCAGACAATGTCAACAAATCACTGAAAGCTGAAATCAGTGCAGCTGAAGAGAGATGGCTGGAGAGAGAAAAAGGAGAAAGCAATTGGTCCCACAATTAATGCATCAATGGCTTGCTCTTTCTGAAATCTTCTCATACAGACCTTGGCCTGGAGTGATAGCAGGAAAAGCAAGAGAAATACCATATTGGGCTTGAATAATGATCTATCCAGACCAGTATTTCCCCTCACATTCTCAGAGCTTCACCCAAAGGCTGGCCAGTCTCTGTAGTCCAATCCTCTTCCCAGCATGCATAGTTGCTAGACTAGGCATGTTAGAGAGCACATCCCTGATATGTTCTTTTACTATTTGCTTAGGAACCTGTTTTCCATGAATTTGTCTAATTCCTTTTTTATAGGAATCTTAGGGACCTGCTGATACTTGTCTAACTCCATGGTCTCCTGTAAACAGCACAGTGTCCAATTAGAGGACAGATATCAGCTATGTACCCCAGGAATCTCTACTAAGACCAATACTGTGACCTGTATAGTGGATAAAAGTGCACTCTCAACAGTATTGCAGATAATAAAGCTGGGAGGAGTGGCTGATACACTAGATGGTTGTGCTGCCACTTAGAGGCACCTTGACAGGCATGAAGTGTAAAGTCTTCTGCCTGGGAAGAAATAGCCTCATGCACCAGTACATGTTGGGAGCCACCCGGATGTGAAACATCTTGGCAGAAAAAGACCCAGGTATCCTAGTAGAAACCAAGTTGAACACAAGCCAGCAGTGTGCCCTTGCAGCAACAGTTTCCTGAGCTGCATTAAGAAGAATATTGCCAGGAAGTTGAGGGTGATGGCCGTTTCCCTCTACTCAGCACTAGCAAGAGACATCTGGATTACTCTGTCCAGTTCTGGGCTCCCCAGTGCAAGAGCAGCACAGAAATACTGGAGTAAGTCCAGCAAAAGGCCATGAAGATGATTAAGAAACTGGAGCATTTCTCATACAAGGAGATGCTGAGAGAGCTAGGTCTATTCAGTCTGTCAAAGAGAAGGCTTGTGGGGATCTTAGCCATCTGTATGGATAACTGATTATGGTAAGTGAAGAAGACAGAGCGAGACTCTTCTCAGTGGAAACCAGTGACGGGATAAGAGGCAATGTGCGCAAACTGAAACACAGGAAATTCCATTTAAGCATAGTAAAAAACTTCTTTCACATGAAGGTGGTCAAGCACTGGGACACATTGCCCAGTTTGTGGAGTCCATAAAGATATTCAACCCGAACAGATCCAGCTCTGAGCATTCAGCTCTAGTTGACCCTGATCTGAGCTGGGGAGTTGAACTAGATGATCTCCAGAGGCCCCTTCCAATCTCAGCAATTTGGTGAGGCATTGTTCTGTGATGTTCGCAAAGTCCCCAACCAGGTGTGTGAAGAAGTGTTTTCTTTATTTGTTTTAAACTGATCTACTAGTTTCATTGCGTCCAGCTTAACGCTGGTAATGTGGGCTTTGGTGAATAATGGTTCTGTGTCCCCTATATCCATCTGCTTCATGGAAACACACAGTCTTTTCAGTCTCTCTGCATAAAGCATTACCTCACCACCTTGATAGTAATATTTGCCCTTCTCTGTAGCTTTTATAACTCTACCATGTCTTTCTTGAGATGCAGAACAAACAGCACTGAAAATGGGGATGCACCAAGGTTTTATATCATGGTAAAATGTTGATGTCTGTCTTGTTCTCAATACCCTTTCTCCTGATGTCCAATATTTTGTGGGTTTTTTAGTTGCTGCTGCATAATGATTTCAGAGATCTGTCAGTGATGATTCCAAGATCTTTTTCCTGAACTGTAGTTGCAAAAAGGAGCATTAATGCTCCATTTCCCCTTTTTGCTGAGGATACAATAGTAAAGCCTGAGAGAAGTTGAGGGATGAATGGAAGGGAAAAAACAGGTCTGGTTGAATGTGTATCGGTTTTCTTGCACTTTCTGTCTATTAGAACACATCTGTCTGTGCTGGTATCTCCTGAGGGGTAAGCACAACTACAGCTGCACAGCTCTGCAAGGACAATTTGCTGGAGAAACAACTCTGTGAACAGATCATAGCCTGCAGCACCATCTCCCAACCTCTCTGCCTTCTTTGCTTGAAGGCCATTTGCATCTGCCCCCGTGGAACAGCACTACCAAGGAAAGAAAGGAAAGATTTCTTTATGTCGTCTCAGTGCTACCTCGATTCACCTGGTGATACCACAGTCTGCCCATATTTCATTCTTCTTAGAGTTGCAGTTCAACCTATTCTGACAATCATAAGGCAAATCTTCTTCAAGGCTTGCATATGGCAATTGCATTATTAGCTTTCCATTACTGCCAAGGAAAGTATCTTAATTTAGCACCTGTCTGTTACTGAGAGAGCTACTTGACAGCAGGGTTGACATAAATATTTCTTGAACTTGCAAGGGAAAAAAAATCTACCAAGTAGGGTGGAGTATTCATTCACGGTGGAAAATTAACAGCTGTTTCACTAACCTGCTTCTCCTATTCACTGTACAGGGAGTACATCTTCAGGAAATGAGTATGCTAAAATGATTGCTGCTAGTGCCATAGGGTGAAACGACAGCTAACAAAAATAATATTGTACTCGTAAGTCCAGCAGTGCATTAGAGGATTCTTATCAGACTACCTTGGAAATGTCCAAATTACAAGGTACAGAGAACTTCAGCTTTTGCGCTTTACGTAATCACTGTATTTCAGCTCCTGTTATCCAATCTTTTCTAAATTTCAAACTTGTGCTGTCGAAAGGCAGAATAAACACCAGCAGGCCATCTTTAAAGCAAAAGAAATGCTGAGTGGGCTAGCATCCAAAGAGCTAAGATTATGAGAATCTGTACAGTAAGAAAAAATAAATGAGCAGAGTTGGACTTTTCCCAAGGTGAAAGAGAAGCATCCATTAAATACTTCACTGTGCTTCAGGGTAACATCCACAACAAGTCACATCTCCCCTTTCCCCTGGCAGACATTTAATGTAGGAACATTCCAAAAGAGCATCTTCATTAGTTGTTTCAGTCCTTACCCACATAGTCTTCCATAACAGAATGTCTCTGTATATGATTCAAGGGACTAAATCCACAAAGGCTTGTGACATCCGATGAACAGATACCAGTAGGGTCCCCTCCCTATTAAGTTGAATTGTTTTCAGCCCACAGAATACCCCTTGCGGTCCATAGATGTTAACCTTCTCAATATCCATTATATCTGATCTGAAAAATTACATACAGTAGAGCAAACACCAAAAGCAACGTTATGCCCAGACAGTGCCTAGTACAGATCTAAGGTTAAAAATTTAGTCCTCAAAAGCCCTGCATGGCTTCTCAGATAATTGATATTTTTTTCCAGTGAAATTTTAAAAGTCCTGTTTCTGCATGAAGACAGAAGTGTTATCACTTTAATAAACCTCTGCTCATGTCACAGACAGTGCCAAAGCAGCCTGCTGAGTGTTGGACAAAAGGTCCCTTCCAACCTCAACATTACAGTGATTCTGAGTTATCAGAGCCCAAGAAGGATCCTCAAGGTCATCACTTCTATAAGCTAGATCTCTAATTACTATTGAGTAGGTTTTCTCAAACAAGCTTAAGACTTGCTGATGACACTCAATACTGTGTGCAACATAGAGCTTCTTAGGAAATGCAGGGAAGGATGCTGGTTCAGTTTTATTGAGCAGATCGGTGGTTTATAGGACTTCTTTGGAATATGACAGATTAGATCTTCCTTCCTCTAAAGGTTCACACTCTCCTGTTGAAACAGAGCTGCAGCAGTATGGCAGCAGAATGCACTTCCTACCCTTCCCTGCGGCTAGCTGGCCAAAGGAGTGTTCCTTACCATGTGATGTCATGCTCAGTATATAAACTGGAGCTGGCTGGGGTGCAAATACTGCTGCTTGGGAATGGGCAGGGTACTGGTGTCAAGAGTGGTGAGCAATTGCATTGTGTATTAGTTGTTTTGTATATTTTACTGTTATTGTTATTAATAATAGTATTATTGTTTTCCTTTTGCTGTCCTATTAAGCAGTTCTTATCTCAACCCATGAGATTGTTGTTTTTTTTTTCCTTTTCTATGCTCTCCTCCTTCCCACTTGAGGACAGGGGAATAAGCAAGTGGCTGCATGGTCCCGATTGCCAGCTAGAATTAAACCAAGACACATGCCTAACACTCTAATTTTGAAGACACCAGATCGTTCTGCTTGTGTAACTAACTGCCTTTGTACTACTCATTTTTAATGTATTTTAAGGAATGCATAATATTATAGCCGAGTCACAATTTTCAAAGCACACAAAGACCTACAATGCTGTCTACATTATCTCTCCTTGCTAGCACTGTAATCTCCATATGAGCTCATTTGTGTGTGGCTGAGCATAACACTAAGGACTTATTAAAGTCATGTGGTAAAATGAACCAGTTCCTATTTTATCACTCTGACTTCTCAACAGAAAACCTGGTAACAAAGATGGATCTGGCTGAGATGTAAAAGGCAACAATACTGTGCAGCTGCTCTCCAGCTCCCTGGGTAATTTGGGAAAGGAAACTACAGCATCTTGTGCTCTCTCCATATTGTATTACACCTGTATAATGGTAGGTCAGATGTTGAGGTGTTTGTGAAATATAGATGTATTTATTAAAGCATCAAACATTCTTTAAATAATGGGAAAATTTCAACAGAAGTAGTAAGACCTTTCCAGTGAAACTAGTGAGAATAGAAAACACTGCTGCTTCTACACGGTGACACACCTTTAACCTCACTGAACTGTTAACACACATATATATAAACCTCTGCTATAAAAATAGGCAGGTCTAAAATCCACATCCTAAATCAAGCTCTCAGAGGTTGCTGAATGAAGAATAAGCTCTTCCACAGACAAGGAGCATGCAGGCTCCGAGGTAAGGCTGGCAAAACAGAAGCTGATGTCATCAGAGAAAAAAAAAAAAATGTATATAAGACTTAATGGATTTACATTCATCATTTTCATTTAAAGATGGATTTGATTGCCTCTGAGACTTCAAGGAGCTTGGAAATAAGCTAAACTTTGTTCTCAGACCTCATCATAAATGAAAGGTTGGCTAAATTAGGAGGCTATGTTAGAGGCAAGAGAGAAAAGCAGCTCACACATAGGATTTGTGAAACAGAGGTGAGAAGAAAGACGCTATTCTTGATGCAGTTATTACAGTATATGACTATATGACTTTACCATGAGAAATGACATTTTGCAAAGCCTGTCTGTACACACATTTTTGCTTCTTCTTTCTTAAAAAAGCAAACAAACAAACAAACAAAACAAAATGAAACACACACACACACACACAAAAAAAAAAAAAAAAGAAAAGAAAAAAAAAAGAAAAAAAGAAAATACAATCCAGAACTACTGGTCTCAAGATAATGAGCTACTTTCTACTGAAATCAGCTTCAAGGCCTAAAGCATGTATGAATATAGACTATAAGAAGAAAAGATTAAGATACTCATAACTCAAAAGCCCTGTGCACGTTTAATTCCTGTTCCCCAAATATTTCAACTTACTACTTTCTAAAGTTAAGGATGGGACTATTGTTTTTTTCAGTCTCCTGTTGTGGAAGGCGTTTTTCTGTCTCTCCACACATTGTAATATACACAGACTGAGTTAGGTGGAAGTTGGGCTTTTTCTGACTCTTTCTCAATAATGCAATCTGAAGCCAAGGTACAGTGATTTGATTTCCTCAAAAAGGGGATAAATTCAAGAGTTTCCTATTCCTAACACAGACCAAATTCAATTGCTTCATGAATCCCGCTAATCTAATTCCTACTTAAAACTGATGGGATTCTCTCCATTGACTCCAATGGGAATTGAGGCAAATCTAGTGAGACTAGCACATCTATTGATTGGCTCCATTAGGACTAAAATTGCTTTTTAAAATATTGTGGAGTTTTTTGAAGACTTTTATTTCAATTCATCTCACAAGTATAAAACTATACTTCCAGTAACTTTCCTAAACGCCTTGAGAATACAGCAACTCTTTGATTTGGAAAGCAAGGAGACTGCAGGGGAATACACCATTCCCACTCAGCAACTTTGCCAGGAATTCTAGACACCTAAACTGTTTAACAGAGTACACAATGTAGCTCAGAGAGGTTTTTCTCTATATGTTTTGTTACATATACAAATCCACCCTATCACTAGACATATGACAACTATCATGATGAGAAACTGAAATATGTCACACAGCCTACCACCATGAAGGACCATATACTTTGAATGTATGCAAATAGTGTTTTGTAAGCATGAAACAGATACTCCTAATTCATAAACAGTTCTGAGTGATTTTGAATAGTTTTTCTTCTTACTGTTCATAAATCTCTAAGAACAGAAAAGCAAAACTTTGCAAACTTTGTCAACTACTTCATGTTGATATTTCCTGTAGTTTGAATAGTAACACCAAAAACTGCCATAACTAGTCCACTGATTATGTAAGAAGGTAGCATATTGTTCAAAGCAAAACAAAACAAAACACATACTCTTTTACTTTTAATTGCATTAGGAGTTTTTATAAATTTTTCTTTACTTGTACAAGATACATTTTGTGTTATTCAAATGGACAAATAAATATGTAAATAGTTTTTATTTCAGTTATTTTCATTAACATTTCCTGTATTTTGTACTTAAATTGCAAAGATACTGCTGTGTCCTAGTATATAATGCCATCAAACTTAGTGTGAAATATTTTACATTACTGGCATCCAGTATGTTACATGGTTATTGACCACAAGACTTAGGACTTAGCACTGAAAAAACATTTAAAAGCTTAAAGTTTCAAACCAAGTAAACCCCTACAAATCTGTATGATTACCCTGAACATATCTAAACTTTTCCAAACAATTTAGCCTGCAACTCAGGCAATGAAAGAGGAGTGGAGCTGGAATTGCTGTGTACAAGTAACTACCCTACACAGTTACCCTTACCAAAGAGATCCAAATTTAGTCTGCATTGGGACCTCTGATTTTGAAATATTTGTTATTTTGTGTATCAGGTGGTCCTGGTAATACTGTTCCATAATAATTTTCCTGAGTATATGTTTCTATCCTCATATTGATGCCCAGAAATAATGAGAACAAATTGAAAATGAATAAACTACATCTACCAGGGAGAAAAGTTTCTGAAATTTCAAAGAAACTTTAGTTCTGGTTTCTTTCAATAATGTCATAGAAAAACAGTTAATACAAAAATATTATTACCTCAGAGATATTTCTAGGGCAACCAAAGAATTATCTTTTCAGCAGATTTCAAGTAATGTTAGCTATGTACTCTCTACTTGAATACTAACAGTCTTCTAATATGAAAGTCAGTGTACATCCAAAACTCCTGAACTCAGATTTGATGTGACCAATAAATGCTGAGGTCCAAAGACAACCCTTAGCTATAGTACTGGTCAGGAGCCAACCTTTCAGCTCCAGATGATGATAGATGTTGTCAGGTGAGTACTTGCAGAAATGACATTTTGTATAAGAAGTGTGTTTTTTTCCACAATCTCTCACTCTTGATGTCCACAGAACCACAATCTATATTTTGTAGGAAGGACAAATTTGGGGATCCCTGTCACTTTATTGATTGTGGGGCCAGTCTCAAACTTTAGGGCTGCAGAAAACCCTAGATAATTAAGGTTTCCAAAAAATATTTGGTAGAATTTGCCAGACGTAGGAGACTGCAAGTCTTACTCCAGCATGCTTGTTTCATCTATAAGTTTGAAACAACAAAGAGCAATAAGTAGTTCACACTGAATCCACTTCATTCATGACCTTGAACTGTGATCTGATCAGGGAGATGTGACACAGTCTTGCAACATACTAAAAGGAGGTATTTTTACTGAAGCTGCTTTTAGTGTCAAGACAAGAAAGGCAAGTGTATTCCAAACTAATATTGCTTTCAGGTTATCAGATATTTACTCAGAAATCACCTTGGTATGAATGGGAGTCACCTAATAAAAGCAGCAGTAGTTGAAGCCTTTTTGCTGGCTTCCAAGATCAGCCATTTTATCCTTCAGGCAGCAGAGGAGCATCTCCAGACGTGCGTTGGAATGACTGAATGGACAATTTGTGCAAGCAGCAGTGTCACTGAAATTAATGTGCTCACAAATGAACCAGCAGAGAAAGAAGGTTGGGGTCACGGTGAAAGAATATAGCCATGAACACGTTTGTCCTCTGAAAGCTGACAAGGCCTTTTTAGGTGCATGATCTTGGATGCGAGGATTGCTAATCACATGTAAGGTTGGAATCAGTTTGACAAGGGCATGATGACATTAACTATTTGAGCTGCCACACTTGCATTTTGCTATAGATTCTTGTAGTACTACTTTAGAGGCAGCCAAGATATTTGGCCTCTGCAAGGCTTTGAGTTTGAATTCTTGGGTGCTGGAAGTCACATTCCAGTAGGATCTAAGCTTGTCTTACCTATGGGTCAGGGTCCAAGACAAGCACATCCCTTGGGATTACTGTAAATACTAAGAGAAAAATTCATTTCTGAATATACAGGCACTCTGGGTCTGCAGCTGGCCCAACTGAATTGCACTGAACTGGAAGACCCAGGCAGACTGTCTCTGACGTAGCAGAGCACCTGCCATGGATTAATCATCCAGAAGCCACCAAGGGATGTCCTGCTGTAAGTGCCTCTTAGATTTAAAAACTTGGGAAGACTTGCACAATGATGCATAGTGGAAGGAATTCATGAAGCTATACAGCACAAATTTATGATATATGGAGACAAATTATCAAAAAGTATTCATACACCTTTCCACTTGTTTACGATTATGATATACCAACATCTATTCACTTTCCTTCTATCCTCATCAATGGGAGGTGGGGAATGACTGTATTAGAGAATGTGACATGGGCTAGACATTTCGATTTCAGTCCTTCACCAAAAATCAGGTTGATTCATTGGCTGAAGCAGGTTAGGTCTGAGAAAAGATAAATTCTAGTTTTTACCCTTTCGTGCTCTTTAAATCCTTAGCAGTAGAAGGCGCTTTGAGGATCTTTGGGGACCTAAAAGGTATTTCTGTCACCCTCTGACTTTCATTTATTTTTTCTCTCCCTATAACATAAGCACAGTGAGGTGTGAAATTTCTATATTCAGAATAGTAAGACAAATTTGTCTAGAATCTCTCATTCTTTTCTCAGGAGTAAATGAGATAGCCTTAGCTGGTGGGCCATAATTAGATTCATCCAGCCTAATTTTAGGCATTTAGGCTACCAGCTGCTCCAGACTCCTAGTCAGTTAAGAACAAGAAACTCTTGAGGGTATTTCCATTTCATCTTTGATCTCTTATATTTTACTCACATTTGGGCAACTCAGTGAGATATCTACAGTTAGGCTAGTTGAATCTAGACTCGTCTAGCAGCAGGGAGAAGTGAGACTTTAGGGGAAACCTCTCTTGATAATCTCCATGCCAGCTCACATGGGAGAAAGGTTATGTCCTTTTACTGGCTGAGGGAGGGAGTTCCATCACAAATCACTGATTTATGGCTGGACTCTTGTAACCATGCACGGACCTCTAACTGCCAGCTACGTAAGTGTGATTTAGACATTTATTACCCAGCTGCTTTGTTAAATCCATAAAGCAGAATTCCATCACTTAAATCCATTCCTGAGTTTGTCATTTGTTCTTCTGCATGTTCTGATCAATACCTCAGAGCTCTTCAACATCATGTCACTGTATAACAGTTTGAAATTACATCCATGTTTTTGTTGTCAGGCTGTAAAATACAAACTCATACTCAGGAAGCATAACACTATTTAGAAAATTATCAATATTAATAGCACAGAAATTTCCTGGAAGTTCTAAGATGCATAGCAGCTTTTTCTTATTTTCCAGTACACTGTCCTGCTGAATACACTTACTGGCATTATCAGGAATTCCAGGTGCTCAAAGCCTACACAAGAAATCAATGTTGAAATTTTGCAAACTTGTGTTTTTGTTGAAGGCAAATTACAGCTTTATGAGAAACTTAACAGTTTAGCCATTCTTGGACAAAATGAGTGCAATTTGGACAACAGACAGAAGTTGGTTATCTTCTGTTAGTTGCTCTCTCCATTTCTACGGGTCTTTAAACCCGAGATCTTCAAGAAATTCATTGAGTCTTCATTATCCATCTGTGTTATGGCTGTTCTTTTTTGAATAACCTTTGATTTGTTTTTTTGTTTTTCCTGCTTTATTTTAGGATTCTTTGGAAAGGCATTGAATATACCCTTTATTTATTCTAGTTGTAGTTCTCCAAAATATTATCTCCTAAAAACTAAAAAAGTAATATCTTCCTGCACTCTTAGCAAGACCCTTTGATGGATGCTTAGTTGTATGGATATCCATGTAAAACACAGCTATGATGTCTCTGTTCTATGGTTTGGTGCATCTAGAGGACAAGCAACAGGAATGAGGGGATGCACTTTTCTCGCTCACTACTCCTCACAAACTTCCACACTAATTTATTTAAAGGAACTCTAAGAGTGAAAAGAACATTTATGTTCATTAGATTTCATTAATTTCAGTTAGAAAACTGCAGCTAGAGAAAATGAAGGGTCAATTAAAATTCATTTTTGAGAATGCTGCTTAAAAACTCTAAGATAAAACAGAAATAAAGGGCAACCAATTAAAATTCTTCTGCAAAGAACAATTTTAAAGTGTTTTCCTAGAATATGTGGCTTATGCAATCACTCTCTGTGTCTGTGTTCTATTCCTTCCCTTCCCTTCACTAATTTTCATTCCCATTGGTTCACTAAAACCATATTTGACAAAGGAGCAAAGGTCTCTGAAGTATTATCTTCCCCATAGCCTCATGAAAACAGTCGTTCAAAAAGAAGCTTGGGGGAAAGCCTGAGATGTGCACTCACCTCTTATTAGACACTGCAAAATTGGCCCAAGCCCCAGACCAAGCATCATTAGCGCTCACAAAACTATTTGTTCATTCCTTGTATCCTTGTTTAAATAATTGGTCCATTTTCCTTTGGAAATATCAAGACTCTATAGAGTTTCTAAGTGAAAACCCCCAGGGTAAGATCCAGGCTTCCATGAAGTCTATCAGTATTTTACTATTGACTTCACTGGGCTCAGGATGTGACCAAAGACTTTACTCTCTAAATGGACAAGTCAGATAAAAAGGTGAGAGGGCAGATCAATATGTCAAAGAAATTCTTCACTTCAGATTATTCTTTCAGTTTTAATATATATATACAGAACATCCCCATAGCTATTCTATATTTCAGTAAAGAGAAACCCTGTGGTATCAATGACACCAGCATGTGAAAACTGCCCATAATATTAATTTGGGAAGGAAGGATTTCCAGGCATTTTACTTTGCCTTCCTTTTACCACATCTTTTCAAAGGTTGTTAAAACTAGTGACGATGCATTTTCAAAGAGCATCTGAATGAGCTTATGCCTGTCATAATTGTTTTCAGGCTCAAATGTATTTATTAATAGATTGCCAGAAGAGTAAGAGAAGTTTCAAGATTAATCTTGAATCTTTTCTTCATACAGCGATGCCCAGCGACTGGCTTACACAGATGTGTCCAGCGACGGCCTGCAGGTCAGAGCTAGCCCATGGGACAATTCTTCTTTACCACTATTTCTACCACCCACAAGTCTGGGACCTCAGGTAAGGGGGAACTCCCTTACCAACAATGCACAAGCCAAATTCTGCAACAGCTGTCCAAAACCTCTGTTGTCTGAGCCCACAATAAAACAACATGTTCCCCTGGAAGAAGGCTGCTCTGATCCTGATATTCCAGAATTATATTTTCATATTGGCCTATGGAAGTCCTAAAGGCAGCATCCACCTTCAACTTCTGAAAAGCTACAACAGAGAAGCAAGAAGAGTGCAGTATCCAAATCTCTCCAAAAAATACTTGCATCAATTACTTAGTGCTCCTAGGCAACAATAAGAAAAGGTCGGGAATGCAAAAAGTTTCAGTCTATTTTTTATTGATTTTAGCTTGTTCATTCAGTATGTGTTAAATATCACAATGCAGAATCCATTTTACCAGAGGCAAGTGGCAATTACGCTTTTACTTTTCTAGGCAGTAATGGAAAACTGTCTAATTTAGCCATCGTCAGATTTTTAAAATGATTCCTGACTTCAGAACTGGCACGAAATAAATGTTTACTGAGTTTACCTGAAAAAGCTGCATTACTTTTGGTTTTGATGTTAACTCCTGCTTTGTTGAGAACATACTCTCCTGTGCTGACTTGCCCACTTTAATAGTGGGACATTCTGAGCACAGAAAAAAGCAGAACAGCATCTAAACAAGCTTCTCTTCCTCTTTCCAATCGTGCTAGGAGAGTAGCAAGGAGATGTTACTATGAATTTAGTCATAATGGTTGAATTTAGCAGTCAAACATCTAACTTAAGAGATGTCATTTCTTATATCAATGTGAACAGGACAAATGCTGTACCTGAACTATCAGGGGAAACAGTGGCACAGGTTTTTAAGGGGAAGGTGACATACAGGCTGTGTATTGTGGAATTCTGACAGCAAGTACCTGACAATGTGTGTATGAAATCTGAGTATTTACATTCACATTCAAATTATTCTGCTACTTCAGAAAATAACGTGGAGCACTGCTAGGTGCTTTAATGCAAACTAGTGAGAAACAGAAAAATTCTTTTTGTCCAAACCATTTGAAGGACGGAGGGAGTGTTAGGTTTACAGTTGGACTTGATGATCATAAAGGTCTTTTCCAACCTAAATGATTCTAGGATACTATACTAATTACCCTAAGTGACAAACAAATGAATGGCCCATGAATATGAACTCTCATGCAGCAGAATTTGTAATTCCTGAACAGAAGTGATGCAATATATGTGAATTTAGTACTGGAAAATCTGAGCAGCATTTTCTTACACCCTCAATGTTTTTCTACTACTACCATAATTGACGGTATTCCTACAGGTGCCTACAGTATGCAGGTGCATTTATATCTGTAAAATAGAAAGTCTTGATAGAAAAATTTATTTTGAGATTTACAGACTGGTATAACACATGAGGCAAAGTGGCTCAGTGGGTACTATCATATCACGGCTGAAAAAAAGTGCTTAGACCATGGTATAAGGCACAGGGGAAAACTGATCTCCTTCTCTATATCCCAAAATTATCACTAAGCTTTGCACTGCTGAACAGATATGCTGAAGGAGGACTGACATAGCAGGGCTAAAGCAGGTCTGAACTGAGGTGTCTTGGCAGATAAGACTGTTCACATTAACTCCTAAAGATAATTCCTACTTAGGTTTTTGGGCAAGTCCATCAATCAGCAGTTCCCAAATTTAGGGAGACAGAAAGGAAATATGAGGTTTATCTTCAAAAAGGAGAGGTAAGAGTTCACCCTGCAACACACCCCAGAGCCATCCAGGGTTACTGCAGAGCACTGCAAGAAGCTAGGAAGTTGGCTTCTCCTGCCTCCCACCACAGTTGATACAAGCTAACTCCAGCAATGAATACATTGCATCCCCACCTCTCAAAAGGGGGTTGCCCAGAACTACTGGTGGGACTCTTCAAGGAACCTCAAATGAGGGATATGTGGAAAATAAGACTGGGAAATAAGCACAATCAGGAATCCCATGAAGAGCAAGACAATAGGGCAGATACCACATGCTGCAATGAAGTGAGCATGTCTTTAACAGTTTTGCTTGTTCTTCCTCTCACTTAGTCTTGAAATGCATTAAAAGTTCTTTGAAATATAATAGTCACTGATAAGTGGCACTTGTTGTTCTGCTGTTGCAAATCAATTTGTTAGGATTTCAGTTTTGCTGAGATAAAGTAACTTACTCCTTGTGGAGTCCTTTGCTCCTGCTAAATGCTTGACTGCCAGATAGTATACGCCATTATCAGAAAGCCTGAGAAACCCTTGTCATAGTCCAAGATCCCACTGCAGAAAGCCTCCATACCATGAACATGTAAAGAGAGCTTTGCCCAGTTTTCCTCCTTGGTTCAGAGAGATAATTAAATTATTTTTATTAATATCACATCCCACTTATCTGCTTACATTCCTTCTTTGTTTAGCAAGAAATATTTAAAATGAGTTTTGTTTTCATTTTAAAGCACCCAGGGATCTAAGCTTGCTTTGAGCTTAAACAACCTTCAGAGCCCTCCTGTCTTCAATAAGAGCAGGGCTTGTATAAGAACTGCCAATGATGTTTCAGGGCTTAAAAAGCACAGGAATATGATATGACCTAACTGATGAGGTAAATTATGCTGATTCTAGGCATTATAACATATTAACATCCCTGCCAAAGTTCAGCTCACTGACCTTTATACACTGGTGAACTCACCTGCTTAAAGGCCAAGAGCTCAAAGGTTTTCTTTCTTTTGACAAAATAGATGATATCTCTATGTTCTACAAAAAGGCAAATGAACACAGGAACTAAAATACTGACATATGATTCTCATCAAGCAATTTCTGAAAGATAGTCTAGGTCTAATCGACAGCTGCTTTCTCCTATCAAAACTCCAGGCCCCCTTGCCTTTAGTAGGACTTTTCCTCAAGCAAAGAAAACCCCTGTTAATCCTGCTGAACACAGACAGGGCTGCTTGTGCAAATTTGAAGAAATAGGCTCTCATACCCTGTAAGGTATCCCAGCTATGGAATGCTGTGCCCACAGAGTACTGTAGGGAGCTCAACTACTGTCAAGTCTGTTGCACCTTCATGACTGGTAACCTGATCTTACAGACCCCTTACAGACCCCTGCTGTGCACATCACTTTTGGAACTCACTAGATGCATGAGCAAGCAGTATTCTGTTACCAGATTCTCTAGGCTACTTTATAATGTTTCTATTTCTTTTCAATTTAATATGTTTATTTTTCTAGGCTGCAGTTATTTCTCTCCTCTGAAACTAAAACCTATACACTTGCTTAGTTTCACATTCATTTCTTTTGGGGAAGAACGATAATTTGTGAAGAGTTTGACCTAAGTCATTCTCCATTTCCTGAAAATTCTTAGTTATTATTTTTTTCCTATATTAAATAATTTATTAATGAAATCCTCTACTGAATTTAACCAAAAGTTTCCTCAGTTCTCCACCTGACTTCTTTTAATAACTCATCTGTCATTTAAAATAGTAGATCACTTCTGGTAATTTTAAAAGACTGGAATACATATAAACTTTGTATTAGAGAGTTCATTTGGATATCAAGGTCAACATAATTGAGTTTCATTCCAATATCAAGGGTGATGTAAGTAATTTTCTTATTGACAATGATAAAAACTGTTCATCTAGTCTGGAACTCAAACTAAAGAAAACAGGTATTACTTCAGTTGATGGATTCACCTGACTTGATATAATATGGAATAAGATTATTAGGCAAAGTACACTAATGAGAGTGTAATAATAATACCTTGTAATAATATTCTCATTGTAATTATTGCACAAAATTTGAGATAGATGAAACACCTAGAGTATCTTCATAAGACTGCAGATGCAAGTGAAGCTGAGGGTAAACAAGTAATGTCTAGAATAGGGATGATAAGGTTGTTCAACTTGCAACAGAAGAGGACTACAGTACTTTTCATTCTTTCTTTTGTTTCTTTTACAAAGAAAATTAACACAGGTTCAACCATGCACTATTTAGCATGTCCTGCTTAATGAAGAGATATGTGAAGATTGAGGATACTTCCCAGTATCATAGTATCCACTTCCCAGGATCTCATTCTCTTTCTTCTTACTTTTAAGAATTATTTCAATTCGGAGAATCTCTCTATATGACATGAGATCCTTTCTTGAAAGAAGTTGTTATTAAGTAGTTTTGACAGTAGTCTGATCATAACGAGAATATTTTCAGAAGACTGTTGTCTATTGTCCCTTATCTTAGGCAAAAGAACAATTGAGCTGAATCTAACTGTGGCCATGGCTACTGCAAAGAGATAACAGACAGGTCAGATATCTGATTCATCATTGCTCAGCTTCTATGACCCCAATATTGCTAGATGCAATAGCAATAAAAAATTTGAACTGCCTTTTTCCTTACTCTAGTTATGACAGTTGAGACTAAATTTCATTATGGTAGCCTCACTTACTTTGTCATTGTTATTTTGTGAGGTTTTAGAAGAAGCTTGCAAACATTTTAGAACCGGTAAAGCAGCTCTGTGTCCCTCTGAATATCAGTTATATAATATAAAATACCTGTCTCCCATGTTATATGTGACTTTGGAAATGTTACAGATTATTCTTACAGCTGGTCAAAACTAATTCAGTATCTATTCCTTTTTCAGAAAATAATATTTTGATCAAAATCACAGCTTCCTTCAGAACACATTGACTTTTCTGGAAAGAAAGTTGTGTTTTTAACAAAATGCCTTAATATTAGTTTTACAGATTGTCATTAAAAATATTTCATATTCTAGTCATATCATTCTTCAAATGATGATGGATTGTGTAATTATATAGAGAGTTGGTTTTTTAGTCAAATGACTATTTAAAAATATGTTTTGGCCAGTTTTGCTTTTCTTATAACATGGAATAAAACTTGAAATTTCAATATTTTCCAGAGAGAAGAAATCCTATTTTTTCAGTATTCCTATGTATAATATCAAATCCTTCATCTTTAAACTCCAGAATCAGACTGTTTTGCTTCAGCTCATTTTTAACAAGTTGTTTTCTTTCTGGTCTTCACTCTGCATTATGCTGGCCTCAGTGAAATATGCAAAGTGACTATCTTCTGATGAGCCATGATTCTATTTTCAGTGCTGCAGTTATCATTCAAGTCTGTCAAAACCAAATTGCAACACTTTGCAAAACAAGTACAGGAATATAAGCACAATCTTCAGCTGCATATGTTATGTTGGCACAACTTTTAATCCAGAAGGTATAGACTGGCTGTAAATTTCAAAATGGTGCAGCAACTACTGAATAACATTTGCTGCAGTACACTCTTTACCAAAACCTTTAATGTATAGTTCTATGCATTTCCTAATGTCTCTCTTGGTTGATTTGCAGATTTGACTGGTTGAAACACTGCCTGAAGGCCTGGCTGACATACTACGTAGTTGAATATTGGTTGACTTGCCTTTGGACATATGAAAAATCTCTCCGAGCATCCTGCTTTGAGTTATGCATTAGTCTCTTGCCAACATACTCATGAGACTGTGAAATAGCTTTTTACCAAAGACAAACCTTCAAGGAGGAGCAGAGTAATGGAGGTCAGCTTCCGGCCAGCATTTGATGAATACTTCCCTGGTAACTATGATTCTGTGGCAAAAATCAATCCAGAAATTCTCTCTACTGCGGTTTTATTCCAGTTCTCTGCAGCTGAGGGATTCATTACGGATTGGCTTTTTATCACCAGTCATTTTAGGCAACTTTGCTTTCCTTGGAAGACTGAAACCATGCATAATGAAGACTGATTATGTTCAGTTTAGGCATCATGTGAACTTTTTCATTCTTAGAAGTGTGTTTCTAATAACCATAGAGAGTGTGATAGGAAAGATGAGATGATGAATCTGAAACATTTTTGTTTAAGGGTTTTCACCACCGAGGCTCTTTGTTTTTCTATGCCTTTTGACACAGGTTCTGGTATCTCTCCCTTAAAATGGGATTGTAGACTGATAGTACCAGCTGTCCACCTTTTGTGCCCCCAACTGACTGTGTGACAGATGGTGCAAACAGCCTGGCATATAGCTGCTGGATCAATATAAGGGACAAAATACCTGCCAGATTGCTGATGACTGAGATGTTACATACTCTGGCACCAACGGACACAGCTTAGCAACAATGGCACTAGCCTAAAGCGAAAATAACCAAGATTCATTTTATTTTTCCAGGGTTGTTTTAGGATAACTACTATTTTGTGTACAATTTTTGGAGGGAAAAAAAAAAAACCAAAAAAAAAAACCACAACTTTTAAAACCTCCTAGAATTTTCACTCCACTACCACAGAATTATAGTCAGATTAAGCCTCAATTCCTTCTGGTTTATTGCAGCTGGTTACCTTGTCATTGCATCTTGTCAGCTCCACTTCTAGACCCCAGCTACACTTTTAGGCCTTCCAACAGCTCAACAACTATTTTGTGGAGTAACTGTCCACCCTAAGTGTGACCTGGAATATTTTTCTTTTTCCTCTGGTAATTTGAAAAGAAGTCTTGATTCCTTTCTCGCTCCGGCACTGGAGGACTCAAAAGAGGAAGTGAATGCTCAGATGTTGGTTTTCTTTGCTTACGTTGGGTTTTGTGAATGCTCAGTAGTACAGCTGAAATGCCCAAGTTGACAAACAGGACTGGTTCTCTTCTTGACATCTGTCCAGGTGCTTGGCCATAGATTTGTAACTGCACCTTCAAAGTTTGTGCATGACTGACTGAAAGAGATAACAGTTGAAATGCAGTCCCAAACTGAGGCTTTTGTGTATGATTGAAAAACATATGAAATTATTAAAAAATAGAAACATTTAATGAGCCTTTTTCAGTTAAAAAAGAGCTAATGAAATGGCACAGATTTGTTAAAGGCCTAGGAATGAGGAGGGGAAGGAGAAAGAGCCATCAGCAACCAAATGAAACTGTGAAAGAGCATGTGGCATGTTCACACCCTGCCCAGCTGCACCTCCCTGAGCACGGCCAGTAAAGCTCACTCCTGATGGAGTTCACAGGCAGCTGAAAGTGCCTGGCAACTCATTGCATCAGACTCCCAGAAAACCTTCTCTGTATTTCATAAGGCAATTAAATATCAGAGTAGTGGTAAAGTGCATCTCCACATTAGCAGGGTTTGCAGAGTTTACACCCTGCTGCATCCCGCCCTTTGGGGATGTGATTTGTTCCAGAGCCCACTGGCCCTGCAGCCTGGGAAGGCAGAGCCATGGGGTTTCGGCTGTCTCACTGCCCAGGATCTTACCCTGCTGAAAAGGAAAGCGGAAGAGCCCAGGATGTGTATGTGCCAGGCTTTTCAAAAGCTGTTTCCTCCCTAAGTTTGTCCTCCATCCCACACATCTGCTAGAGAGCAAAGAAGAACCTGACCACAGTTATGTTACAGGAAGGAAGTTGTACACACAAAGCTTTCTTGAAACTCATTGGATTAAAAAAAACAACAACAACGAAAAAAAAAACCTTGTCTTTTCATTTCTTTCTTGCATTTTTATTTAAAAATGTTAATATTTTAGATGGAATTAATTTTTCTGTTAGAATGCTGCAGCAGCAATGTCACTTGATTTCTATGCTACATGTCCACTTAGACAATTAATGAGAAATTAAAGAGCATACTGAGAGAGGGTACATGCTTCACATTTTTACACTAGAGGATCATCTAACACATCCTTTCTGAGATGAGGGGAGTAGGGTTCACACAATATTCAATATTAAGGAAATGTAACACTTTGAGAAGTGATACATAATGACTGATTAAAAATGAAATTTAACTTCAATTAAATTAAATATTATTTAGAAAATACTGCAGAAAGGAAAACTTATAAAAGGTTTTTCATGGAGAAGATCCATCCCTTCATTTCAAAATGAAATGGATTATTTCTTCAGGTCTGGGGCTGCCCACACAGAAATGAGGAGAGACACAAAACTCCTAAAAAGTGGATTTCTGCCGGAACTGGACCTCCCTGCTTTGGGACCTGCAAGCCCTGGCATCCCTGAGGAGATTGCTGGCACATTGCTGTGTGTGTATGCTCTAGCCTCAGAAATTACAGATCAGAAAGGCTTCTGTCCCTGCTTCTAGGAAAGTCTTTCAAAAACAAGCCTTTGTCAAGGAACATGCTGGCTAATTAATAGAATATTCCCAGTTAAAAAAAAATAAATAAATAAATAAAAGAATAAAAGTTTTTATATGAAAGATGTGTCTGACAGCTTTAATTGTAGCTCTGCCTATGCCATTTTTGAAGAAAGTGTTTTCTACAGAAATAAACTAGAAGTTTCAGGGCAGGAAAAGAAGCTACAGCCTCACACATCCTCTGCTGGTTCCCATCTTGAAAGACCGCACAACTCCCAGCTCTGTAGCACAGGCAGAGCTCTGTTGTTGAATTCAAGCATGGATTCAGCTTTGCCATGCTGTGCATGTAGGCTTCCACCATCCTGATTCCAACACTTCTCAGAACTGTCATTTTCACATGCAAAGAAATAATTTGGAGACCTAGTTATGGTTTCTTGTGGTCACACACAAGCTCACTGAGCTCCAGACTGAGTTCTAGACTGAGATAATGTTGTGTATTCACACTAGTGCAGACCCTGCTATAGACAAACAAATCCAGCTTTCCAGTGTGGTACATAACCAGGTTCAGTGTCATTTAACATTGTTACACAGATTTTCCACCTTTTAGCAGGCATAAGGTGAACTCACATCCACCTGGAGAACAGCAAGAGCAGAATTGTATCTGCTTACAATATTCAATGTAAATAGACCCCAGTCATCATGAATATGCAAGAAGTCTTTTAAGTATGAGAGCAGTCTTCTTAAAACTGAATACGCTATTTCAAGAGGCTAATTGAGAACTTCCTTTTACAGAAAGGTACACCTAGGACAGCTAGATGTTTCTTCATCACAAATCAATAAAAATGCCCTCAAATCTCCCTAAAAAACATGTATAGTACTGTGGCAGAACTGAACCTTTTAACTGCTTTAATAAATTCTCATCTACAAGTTTGTTGCTCCTATTTCAGATTTGAAATCTTGTCTGTTTTTTCCAGGTGGATCAGCTGGCTTAATTAATGATACTGTTTTGTTCATATCCCTGATAATCACAATTAACGTGACACTTATTATAAATGTTGTGCATATAAATATGAGAAGACAGCTCTTTAAAGCCAAATGATTCTACAGTAAAATATACTTGTGCTCCTTCACTCCCCTCTCAAGGTAATGCACTGTGTACATTCTTAATCTTTCTGCTTCTCTTGCTAGTTAACAATGACTTGCTGTCTCTGTGCATAAAGATTAAAATTTGAATTAAAACATTACTCAGGGACTTCAATTATCCACTATGGATTTGCTGCCCCTGGACTTGACCCACTCCCCCAGAAAAAAATACTTACAGTGAAAAAAAAATATCAAGCTGGGACAGGGCTGCCCATTTGGTCCCTAATACCATCTGGGAACATAATGACTCAATTCATTTTGCCCTCAGATTAATGGAGCAAGCTCAAGTATTATAAGAAGCACTTTAATTCCCTCTGATGTTTTCATTATGAATTCCTTTGTGGCAGAACTCATTTGCAATAATGCATATGTAATTTTGGAAACTAAAAGGAAATCCTGTAGCCTTCAGGACATTATTAACCTGCAGAAATGCTGAGGCACATGTAAAACTCAAATATGCTAGCACTAGCAACCTCTTGAAACATTTTAAGAATAAAATTGGTAAGTAAAATTGCATCTCATTACTTGGAAGTTAAAATGGCCGAATTAATAACTATTAAAACCCTAATGGTATTAGCAACACAAGTGGTCTGTTCAGACAGTTTCTTAGTATTCAAAGATATACACTGGAAAAATTTTTAAGAGTTCCATGAGCTTGTTATTTACAGACATTTGGAAGTGAATTGCCTGCACCAGTTACAGCCTTTCCCTTTGTCTCTCTGTTTTCATGATCTGTTACAGGTTTCTTAATTTAACAGTGTTCATCAGCCATAGATAGGAGACCTGACATTTCTGTGCCAAAGCAAAATATTCAGTCTTACTTGGCTTATGCTTCTTTTAAGATCCACAGACACACTGCTATATTTTGAAGCCAATGTTACCACATTTCATGCAATGGGTCCAAGACCATTGCCTCCGATATTTTATGGAGTTATATAAAGTAGACAGACTTTCAGAAAGGATCTGCTTATTTTGAGGTGGTAGCAAAGCTTGGTTTAATTTCTTTAATTCTCTGTAACAGAATCTAATATTTTCTGTATAAGATTCTCAGTAAATGTGACCATGGTCATCTGCTACCCAGGGGCTGCAACTCCTGCTTGCTGTGTGGCAGACTGGGAAATAATAGGGACTACTTCAAGAAACCGCAAGTATCACTAAGGAGTTTATTTTGGTCTGCTATGTCAACGGGGTTTTTTTAGTAAAAAAAAACAATTAATATATAATTTGTTGCTTTGAACTCATGAGTTCATATAGAAAAAGGTATCAACTATCCTTTGAGATTTGACCCACAATAAGAAAAAAATAATTCCTCTACTGATTCAGAGCAAAAATCAATCTAGTCAAAGGAGACAGATAGGGAGAAGTGAAAACAGGAAAGCGTATAACTTTCCTTTCCTAATATTCTCATAGGCTCAAACTATTTTCATTCAGTGTAATTCCTAGGCTTGACATAGCATGTCTGTTTTTGTAAATTGCAATGGATCTCTTGTCTAAGTACTTGTCCAGTTATTCTTTAAGTCCACACAAGCTTCCTGTGTTTACAATGTCATTTGCAAGTATTCACACAAGGCTGCTATCTGTTGACTGGAGAATCACCTGCTTTTTCTTGGCTTGAACCCAGCTCCTATTTGTTTTTATTCCTGTATTTTGTATTGAAGGTTAATCTTTCTCTGTCTGCTCCATGCCATCCATAATTCTGCAGTCTTCTATTTTACATCCCTAAGACATCTCTTTTTCGGACTGAGGAGCCCTCACCTGCTCAAATATGACAAACAGGCCACACATCTGATTGTGCTTGTTGCCCTTCTGTGAACCTGCACCAGTTCTGATGCATCCTCTCTGAAATGAGGGGACAAAGGTGCACACAGTATTCAATATGAAAGCCAACAGGAATGCGTAAAGTGGCAAAATTCATCTTTCGTTTCCTATCTCCAACTGTACTAGAAGTTTGAACTGAAAATTCAATAATCCCCTAGGAGAAAAATGTGAAATAATGTCCTTCACCCGTTACCTTTTATTCCTGACAAAGTTTAGCTCTGAGGAATGAGATAAAAACAGCTTTACCGGTCCTTTTGTAGAATTAGTTATATAACTGTAAATACTACACTTACTATAGCAAATAACTAATCTCCTTGGGAATGTTTTTAAATTTTTGACCATAAGAATGTCCTGTACCAATGAATTCCATAGCTGGTTTTGTGCATGTTAGATAAGAAAATATTTCCAAATACTGGATTTAACTATTACAGGTCACTGCCACTGAAGGATTGTTTACTGCATTCAATGTGAGTGGATTATTTTTTTCACTGGTAACAGATAAAAAATACATACAATACTCCCAAAATAAAGAGATAAAAATTATAATTAGAGCTTTCCTATAAATTAGTCCAATTTTGGCATCAGTAAGTATTTGTAAGAAAGCTTTTATGCTAGAATGAAATATTCTCATTTTTTTCAAAAGTTGTAATTTACATTATTGTCATTTGGAATATCTGTAGTACACAAAAGAAGTATGTACTTTAATTCTTTTTATATGTTAAAGACTACCTTTTATTAAATATATGTTGCTGAAACTCCTAACCTAAAACACTGTGATATAAACTCAGTTACTGAACTGGTGACAACATCAAAGTCTTTAAAAATACTCAAAGCATAGTTTTCAATAAACAAAGGTAGATAACGTTAAATGTTGATTTGTGATCCCTGTTTGACTGCTCGACCATGTACAAGTTTCATTTGCCCTCCTACTTTATAACAAAGAATTTTTCAAATATGTACTTGTTGGGACTGGCTTCACGAGCCCAAGGAAAGCCAAAATCCTTTTCCCTGACTTCTTCAATATTTAAGAAAAGGTATTAGCAGCAGACATCAGTGAGGGTCTTGAGAACTATCAATGAACTTTGAATGGATTGGGTGTCAATACGTTACTGTAATTTATTGGTATAGGACGGTCAGATTGATTTTTGAGCTCTGCAGTTATGATTCAAAAGAGTGAATATTGTGTCATTCCTGGCTTCTGAATGTCTGGTCATTTGGTGCTTTGAAGAAACCTGTGCAACAGACCTACATTTTCTTGTAATGTAAATGGCTGCTAAATCCATGTGTTAAATGCTGTACTGTTTCAAAATGAAGTACAAAATCTTTTATAGGAGGTCAACATTGGGCATGAAACTACATTAAAATGTAAACATTAGAACAGTAGGGCAAGAGACACAAAGGAGCAGAGCCTCATTAAAATCATTGCATCATTTTTATTTCTGGAGAACTGGCTGTTTCTGAGACTGTTTGATGAAAAATAAACAAGACTTAACCTTCAGAGTCTCATGCTATGATTAGTCATTATCTCTACAAAGATGTAATATAGTTCTTTCCAAAAGCTGGTGTACTAGTTCACACAGAACTTAATTTTTCTCAAAATCCAGTTTAAGTCTCACATCTTCATGAAACTGAAACCTTCCCAAGCTTCCCATGAACTGAAAGCCCCCTTGGATCTCAGCTGCTGAGTCATGCTCAGAAAGAATAGGACCTGGAGTGGTAATCATAGCATCCTACTTCAAGTGCTGGTAGGTCACCCACTCTCTTTTTATAGCCAGTGGTGAGAAACAGGTCCTGTAAAGCACAATCCATTATATTTTGGGTTTGGATGACTCATGCCCTAAGATGTACACTGGCTGTAGAGGGAGGTCAGGACAAGTGACTCAGAAGTAAACATCTACTCTGCAAACATGGTCAACTCATAACCTGTCCAGACTTTGGCTGCATGGCAGTACACTTTCAGCCCCTGGCATCCCTGAACTCATCAGGGGAGACTAACCTGGAGCTGCTTTGCCCAAAAAATCACCTGTGGGCTGGAGCAGCAACATGGTGCTTCTTTTAGGCACAGATGGTTTGTGTTCATATCAGTAAATGAAGCAGTGCCAGGGAGTGCTGCAGGAACACAAATGTTTGTACTGATAAACAGTTAAAGTCACTCATGACGTGTTTTTGACTGTCCAACTGGCGCTTCCTCAAACAATTGCCAGGAAAATGTGACAGCTAGTACAAGGTAAAGACCATTCCTGAAACGCTGAGTGCTAGCAGTTAAGGGAATAACTGCACCTCCTTCAGGATGGGGTAGTAAATAATCTGAGTAGTTTGCCTTAATACCATAAAAGGGTCCTGAATCTGCTAATTTACAGGGTAGTCATAGCAAGCTGGTCCCCAGACCCTGTCCTGGATTTGCTGAGGGCTCACTGAATCCGTGATGCTTCAAGATAAATATTTCAGGCTACTGACATCTATGTTTTCTGATGAAAGTTGGGTCTGTCAGACATCCTGGCCATAGACAGTGTCAGATCAGTTACTCTGATCTGGGAAAATTGAAATTTATCTTACTTCTGACCACAAAATTTATCTTAATTCTGACTGAAAAGATCACTAATAATGATGTAGTTCAGTCTCTAGAGTTCACTTAATCTTTGGTCTTATCTAGGACCACAAGTAAAAGTGTCAGTCAGCAGACAGCTGTCCACCAGGAATGGAAATAAATTATCAAATCATTAAGGACTGCTCATTTAAATAATCATTTTCTATCACAACTGACCCTAGCCAAACTGAAGCTGGTGCCTAAGACCAGTCTTCATTGTTTTACTTTACTCCATTTCAAGCATCAGCTTTAAACTGCTTTATCTTAACCCTCTTTTCCACACACTGAAATTCCAGTCTAGCTTTGACCATAACAGTAGCTGACGTCAGTATCTGCTTATTATGATGTTTATTCCGGTTTAGTTCTGTGTCAATTAGTTCAGTCTTCAGGGATGTTAGAGCTGGACTAAAGTCAGATTTTTAAAGGTCAATACACAGACACTCTACAACTTATTTATGAAGAATATTCACAGACCACTATTTGCCTAAGTGCATGTACTTTTAGTAAATAATCCATTTTATACTGCTTTGAGAAATGTATGATTGACATGAATATGTCTCTTAATATATTAATCAATTGTATAAATTTAGGAAGCTGTATTTACTGGCAGTAAGGTGGCTGTAATATGGATGGGCAAAATATGCCAAACAGAAAGCTACTGTTTGTGAGTGAAATGTAATTGTTCTCCAGAAGTCTTAATCCTGGCGTTATAGAGTCCATGCAATCCCTTCTGGACACAGCTGAAAATTGTAAAGGCAATACTTCTCCCTTCTAACAGAAAAATTATTTTTATCCAACACTTCGGATTGGCTTCGTCTTTGTGTATCAATTTCCTTAATCTTTGCTTTGTCACTGAATATTTACTAGGGAGAAAGAGAAAGGTCTTTTGTTTTTAAGAAGCACTGTGTAATTATCTGTCACTGGCCTGTTCTCCCACGGAATAATGCTCAGGAGATAAATGGTTTGGGGGATTTAAGTGCATTGTTTTTACACTTCAGTTGGAGAAGGATATTTTAAGTACAAGGAAAAACTTGGTGAGGGAAATCCTCTAGACTTCTACTCACTTTATTACGCAAGAACTAAAGTTTATAATTGGTTGCTAAACTTCAAATAACTGTGTTATTAATATTAACGATGCACATTAAATACAAATTAGGAGACAGAAAAGTAGGACATGGTAGATGTATTGATATCTTTTATGTTGGCTGGGCATTGGAGGCCTTCAAAGAAGAGGGACAGAACTTACGGTCATTAGAATGGCAGTAGGAGATGGCATTGATATGCTCTTTGCTGGGAGGTGATAAGGAGGCTTTTAGAGCACCTGATGACATGCAGAAAGAAAGGTGATAAAGCAGATGTTATGCAGCAACTGTGACAGCTGTAGGAAAGAGATGATCCTGAGTGAAGACAGAAAGGAGGATATCAGGCAAAAGGAAAAAGAGGAAATAAAACAGCTTATCTGGGTAGCACCACTTTCAGCTGGGCATTTTACCTGTTCTTTCTTCAAGCACTAGGAAAACACTTTAGCTGCAAATAATAAATACTACAGAAAATACAGCTACCCTGTGCTGGTCATATTGCACAAGATTTATGAACAAACTATGACCAGAGAAAGTATTCTGCAATCAGTCTCCTCCACTATTACATGCATGTATCTTCCCCTACAGTGTTATCAATACCTCTGCTCAGAGTGAGAGCAAAGATGGTTGCATTTACTCATCAGAGGGACCAGGTTTCTGTGACATGGCAGCAAAGAGCTCTCCTATGTGCAAGCCATGCAACCCAGGTACATGGTATATGACAGAAGAAATAAGCTCTGTACTCTGACAAGACCTACAGCAAAGATCTGCACCATGCCTTATCTGGAGCATAAGCAATGTTCTCACTCTTCCAGAAGTGAAACCAGGTAGCCTAATGGGAATTAGAACTGCTGTGGTTGAAGATTTCTTACAGCCGTAACTGATTCTAATAAGTGGCATTTGTTGCTAGTGTAGGAGGTTTTCACAGAATTATATGCAAAAATAAAATACTGAGTAGAAGCCTTAGCTACTTGACAGAATCCTTTTCTGACAGAGCTGAGATTTCTTTTTGGCTACTGTGTAAATTCAGCAGACTCAGCCTAAGCAGAGTTCATCAGCTTTCTGCTTCTCCTGTCACTGGGCAAGCATATGTCATGATCCGCTGAGCACCTTAGAGTCATTGACCAGCCCCTTCTTAAGTCAGTTCTGTGACATGGTTTCTATTGGTGATGCAAACTACATGCTTGCAACTTGACATTATTAGGGCTGTCTGCTGCCCAAGAGTCCTGCCCTGGGCCATGGCAAAGGGTATTCACATTTTCCTCCATATGCAAGTATTCACAAATGATAGTCCCAGAGCCATAAGGGTGAAAGAAAAATGAGCTCTCTGTTACTTCTGTAAGAAGAAAGTAGTTCACTCCAGAAGGTATTTATACAAGTTGCAGAAATGCCTCAGGTGTGACTCAGAAGTATTACGGAGGGCACCAAGGGACTGACACTTGTGTGCCACCCCAGGCTATCAGCCACCCAGCTCTCCCCCTGCCCACAGTCCTTATAGATGCTAGCAAGGCATTAGGCTGGAAACAAAACATGTGGTCCCCAGCAGGCTGTGTCTGGTCAGGAGCATCACCACACGAGCTGCAGCTCTGGGCCGCCTCACTTCTGGCCAGGCAGCAAATGCTGAGCTGCATTTGCAGCTGAAAAAGGTAAAAACCTATCAAAAGGGGTCAACACAACATGGAAAGAGACTTCCTCTGGCTGAATGAGGGGTGAGTGTCCAGTGCTTGATGTGGGGCTCAGCCCTATGGCTGCTGAAAGACTGAGGCCAGGGGTGGTATTTAGACAGCAGCTCTCCGAAGGGAGTGAGCTGTTTGCAGTCTTGCCTAGGGAATAAGAATACCTTACTCTGTTTCTTGCCTAAAACATGGGCCTTACCTGAAGTCTCAAATAAAATACCTTCTTTATTATCTAAAAGACATGTAATTGAACTTAGCCCAATTACTGCTGTTGAAGTTGTAACACACTAGTGTACAACCTATTGACACATTTTACACTCATTAACTTTTGTTTAATGTGGAAGATGCCTAGGGCATCTTTTCACACAAACAGGATAAATACATTGGGAAATATATGGTAAATACATAGAAGAAACTACCCAATTCAATTTCTGTTAAGGGAATAATGTGTGTCATATTACTACATAGACTTGATTTTACTGTGTGGAGGGATAAAGTGCAAAATCATACATATTCTTTGTTCTTATAATACAGCTTTATCATTGACACTGCTAAGAAGTTGTAATATTGCTGACTTCAATACTACAGCAGTTATTCACATCATCATACCAATAAACATTGAGCAAGCCTGGTGCTTAAGTGCACTCCTCAAAGACATGAAACATGTAATACAATCCATTGCACATGATCAAGCAGGTGTTTAGTATGGACTTCAATGGCAGCTTGCATCTTTAGATGCAAGAAGTCTTTGATCTGTATATCAAAGCACAATGCTAATGAGTATGCTCACTGCACTATACCTTGGTACTTCAGGTATATTTCTCTCCCTTGAACGTTGAAATGATTAAACAGAACTTCAGCAATACTACTAATTAGAAAATTGCTGTCTCAGAGTCTCAGAATTTAACTCTTTATTTGATATTACTTCTAGAGCATCACCAACTCTGTTCCCAAACACTATAAGGTCTATTCATGATCCACTGACACACTAATGGTTCAACATACTGTTCAGATATGGGGTCAGAAAATGAGAGAATCTTGTTGCCCTATAGTGGTCTAGCTAGCATGAGCAAGGACCACTGACAAGTCTGTGGATGCTTAATGACTGTGACCAGGATGGTCAGTGAGACTACTAAGAACCCTCCTATTTTTTCATGTCTTTCAGTTGCATTGCTTAACCACATCTGGATGGCTTATCAATGCACTGTGCCTGCCGTAGAGATTGCAGAAGGCTCTAGAGAGCAAATAAAATAGGAACAAAACATGAGATAATACTGTCAATGTTTTTGAAAATAAAATCTGTATGCTTGCTTCACTGTAATTCTCTCATTCCGGTGGAAAGTTAATTTTACACATTGTGAACAAGCTTACTGACAGAAAAGACGATTTGGCAAAGTAGTCCTAAATTCCTCAAAGGCCTTAAGAATTTGCCTGAAAAAAACAACATTGGTTTTTCAATAAGACTTGTTGAGGGGATATATAAAAACATTTTTTAAGACCTTTCTTGCAACACCATTAGGTCTCCTATAGTATTCTTTACTTGAAGTTGAGACCGATCTTTTGTACTTCATGAGTCTGTCCTTCGCCTACCACCCAGCTTGATGCTTTACCATTCTACAATTCCATTCACACCCAAAATGATTCTTCATTTCTTCAATATTCTTCATCACTTCTTCAATATTAATATATGCTCATTGATTTTTAAGTTCAGAATGATTGTTCTGATTCAACATTTGTTTTCTGATGCTTTTTCCTCCTTAACAGCAAAACATTTGGATGTTGCACATTGATGAGAAAGTGTTAGTATGTCTCTACCACCATATATTTGTATTAGAAGGTTTACTCTTGAGTTCCTTAGCCTTGCTACATGAAACTGGAGTGACACAATTACCTATCATTGAAAAGTCCCAGGGTGTTAACGACTCTAAAGGCATCAGTATCTGAAATGTGATCCTCAGGATCTTTAACATGAAAAGAATGTATGAGACACTTCCCACATTTGAACCTAACTTACTGTCTTCAGTTATGTGCTGAGGAAGGCTGTTTCTGTAAGAAGGAGAATAAGCGGTAACAGGTGAAGATTTGAACAGTTACAGCACTGTTCTCTAGATTTCAAAAGAAGAGGTTTTCTGCCTCCTGCATTTGAAACCTATACTCAGTGAAACTTGCTGAGATATAAAAATCAGCAAAAACCAATTTGCTACTGAATAGATAACAAGTGTCAGCTACTTCCAAAGGGGAGAAAATGAATTCTAGATGGCCTCTACTATAAATCCTTAGCCCTGAGACAGAGTAAGAATGAACTATTGGACTGTTTCTTGCCACTTCCAAAGGCAGAATGGTGCACAGTGTGTGCATTCTGTACAGGGATCCTCTGCTAGAAGTCAGCAAGAGGCAATAATGTCACTAGACAAATAACTGAGTCTCCATCTATAGAATAATCAGTGAATTGCTGCTAGAAGTATATGCATCCTGCATTTCCCAGAATATGATTCTCATGCATTCATACTTCCAATACCAAAAATTAAATACAGTATTTGGAATGTAGTGCTACTAAGCATGAACTTTTAAAGTTGACTTGGTAAAGCCTAAACCTGTTTAATGTAATATTGTAAGCTTGATTTCAGAAAAGCATTTGCAGTGATTCATTTTCAGGACAGAAGTGTAGTTGGATAAGACTAATAATGACAGAAAAAAAAATGCAAACACAAAGCACTTATTTTCATGCTATAAAAGTTTCCTTTCAAAATTTTAAATTAAGCAATCTAAGATTCTTGGTGTTTGTTTGAGTAATTACAAGGTTAACAGAGGAATTTAACAAATATAATCAAAGAAGATGGAGTAATGTTAAAACGATTTGTCAGAAAAAAAGATGTAGTTTCTTGCAAGATACTGTCCAGAAAAATTATTTCCTTCTAGAAAGAAATCATCAAAAAAGTTAGAAGTAGACAACAGTCCAGATACCTGCACTACAAATACAGAAAGGTATCCAAGTATTAAGTTCCTAAAAGAATACAAATTCTTCCATATAGTTTCATTATTCTCACTGACTACAGGATTAGGGCAGAAGTAGCACATTACAAACACATTTCTCAGATAGAATCCTGGATCAGTTCAAAACTGCTCGCTGTCTTCATTGAGACTACAATTTCACATTGGAAAGGTAATATTTTAAGAGAACTACACCAAACCTTATTTACAGTCAGTTTTATTTTTAAGGACACATCACTGACAATTATTTCAACAACCCTCCAAAATTTCTACTTATTTATCACTATTGCCGTGAGAAATAGATTGTACATGGTTGTCTACAACAACATTTAGTCAACTGATAGTTAAACTATGAATATTGAGAGATCACATTTTTATACGGTGGATTTCTTTATGTACAGCCTCTCATTCCTTTGCTTTCTAGTCAGACTTCTAATGATCTAACTGGTACACCCATAAATTATATATAGGATTAAATGTGGTATATATTATAAAAGAGATGTTTTATTGTTTGAGGGACTGCTGCAAACAAATTTCAGCTTTGTAAAACTCACTTTGAAATTGATTTACTGATCTCATTTTGAAAGCTGCACAAAAAATATCTGCTTATCATCTGGATAGTGTATCTCTAATAACATATTCAAGTGTGGTACATCTAATATTAAAGTCCAATAAAATGAAGAGACTCTGAAAAAAATACAGAGGAAAGCACTACAGGAAATGAGTTTAACACTTTAACTCCCCAGTTTGCACTCAAAATCTTGCAATGAAGCCACCAACTCATTAAATTATTCAAAGCAGAGAACTGCAAAAGCTTCACTCAACTTGCCTGTAGAAGGGCTCTGAACAAACTAACAGCACAAGCTCTCCTAATTAGGGCTGAAACGCCAGGTTTAGAAAGCAAGAACATCATCTTCTGCAGCTGCCAGATTGACAGAAGAACAGAAAAGCAACTCAAACTGTCATTCCTGATTTAGCACTAAATCTAATTATGATGGTATGTTAAGAGAAGATATCCATGCCCAAAGTCCTCGAATAATCATATATTGAATAAAACTGGTTGGTGAAATTTTAAGTCTGCCTCTTTGGGCCACCTCTAAGTACTGTATTAATCCACCCTTTTATATTACAAAAATACATAAATTTTATCAATTTGTAACATAGAATTGAGAGTTATATTGAATGCAGAATACAACAGAACAGACTGTCCCCTTGCTCAGTCTACTACAGGAAAATTACTTCAATTTTTAAATTCACTGAAAATCATCATTATTGCCTTTATGTGCAGCTGTCAGAATTAGTCAAAGAGGACCAAATTTCTCCAAACGACACATTAAGTTCAATAAGAGTTTCTTGAACTGCTGAAATTCTACCTGGCAAAATAACCTGTGCATGTCCTATGATTTGTCCAGTAGTTGCTAAGAAGTTAAGAACTTTTTTCAGACCAAATTATCAAGAGTTCATACAACTTTATTTATGAGAAAAAGTCTGATAAAACTGAGTAATGATTAAACAAACTGCCCCTTTAAGGGCATGTATTAGAAGTTGCAAGGTAACTGACCAGCTTTTAGTTCGTTTGTTTGTTTTGGAGGAGGAAGTGTTGGGATTTGGTGGGATTTTGGGGGTTTGTTTCATTTTGGTTTGTTTTTTTTTAATCTAAGAAGCATGCAGGTGCTACCAGAAGTATACTGCCAGACGGCTCTTTTCCTTCTAATTCCATGACAAACTACCAGCTGTTTTGTTTACTGGAAAGGTCAGAGAGGAGATTAGAAGGGATAACAGTGTATAGCTGAACACTTGGCCATTAGGATGAAAGATGATGCTAGCATTTTTACCACAGCTAAACAGGAAAAAAATATATATAATATACAATACATTCTGGTGATATTGCAACAAAATCCCTTTCCAATGTGCTCATCTTAACTAAACAGCTCATTGTCAACTGAGGCCACTGCATTTCACTGTGTGCTGAGATTCTGTAATATCAGCAAGCAGTTTCTCCTGCAGGTGAAACTATATCCAGGCACTGGGAGAAGTGATTTTCAAAGCTTCCCTCACAAAACAACAAGACTAGTACTGGCCAAAATTGTCACCAAATTGTAGGTCATAAAATAAACGTGGCATGACATCAGTCTGGATAGAAGGAGCTGGAAATGGCCTTCATTTCACATTTGGAAAATAGCTTTGGTTTGAGACTGTTGAGAAAAGGAGATATTTTAGAAATGTTGACTCATCATCTTTTGACATTTCATTTAATGTCAACTTTTATTTTGAAATGGCATTTTTCATTCCAAAATTGCCTTTTTCTAAAGGGAAGGTTATAAAACATTTCAACCAACATCTCCAAAGATGCATTTTTCTGAGGTTCTTTTCCTTTACAGACTTCGAATTTACTTTTTTTTTTTCCCAACCAAGGCAAAAAAATCTATTACATGATCAGCTTTAATTTAAAGACATAAAGAGCGAAAGCCTGTGGAGATCTTTGAATTACATGAAGTTTACTAGAAGAGCATGACGGTTTTTTATTAGAAAGAAAAAAAATCTTAAAGATTCCTGTCCTGTCCCTCGTATTTACCTTCCCTCCAACCCCAATAACTCTTCTCCTTTACCTCTGAACCATTCATTCATTTCTCAGTTTTGACTGTAAGCAGCAAGATCTGTCTTCAAGCAGCAGTTTGGCTGATATCTCCCTCCTCTTACAGTAGATCTATTAACTCCTGCCATTTCTGTTTGCTCTATTCCAAGCTCTTCTCCACCCTTACTGTCATTTCAGCCTGGACTCCATCTCTCCTGAACACAGGTAATTTCAACAGCCTCTTTCTGGGTGACAGTATGTCCCCATTCAGCAAGATGTTAATGGTGAACAATGATATTAAGCAATCCAGGCATCCATACACACAACTGCAGGAAGCAGGCAGTATGTTCTGAACAAGTTCTATTAATGAAGAATGGTCTGACAGAGGCAATTCTAATTGCACCATGGTATATCTAATCTAATTATGCTAATAGTTTATTTGCACTCTAAATCATCTCTGTCAGCTCAGATACTGAAATCTGATGATATCATGCAGTGCTAGTGGAATCTAATGAGAACATCTCTCTTCCCTACATTACTGTTCTATCTAAACATGAGTGTTGCATTGCTCTGAACACTTGGCCAGCTGAGAATTCCTTCATGAAAATGCTCTTGGGAGTATTTTCCTGGGGAAAGACCAGTTAATCACAGCAAAGCTTTTGCAGGAGTGTATCTGAGAGACTCCTCAGGTAGGGAATGTCTCTAAGTTGTTCCTTCTCTAGAAAGTACTACTGACTTAACTTTGAGAACTTGTAAGGCCATGACAAAAGGATTACTATCTGCATAAGGAATATTCATCCTTACCTTGATCATTTCTCTTACAAATATTTTCTTAACACCAACTCCTAGAATGAGTCCTTGTCAAGCAGGTTTGTTCTTCATTGTAGTAGACAGAGCAACCTCAGTAAGAGGACCGACACAACACCTACTGTACATCACTTAAGACTAGTGGAGAGAAGGTGGATGCAGTACTTGAAAGATTCCTGAAGACAAGTGATGCTGATGGACAGTCATACAAAATGATCAAGAAAAATTTATTGACAATAAACCAGACAGTCAGACCAGATAGTGGGAGATGACTAGTTGCCATGTAACAAGTGGTCATGCCAATCTTGGGCATTAGAGGTGAACTGTTACTAATTATATATATGTGTATATATATATATATACACACGTGTGTGTGTGTGTGTGTGTGTGTGTATAAAGTGTATAATAAAAATGGGCTTAACTTCATGTTGCATTAAAAAAAAATTGAAATCAGTCTTGGCAAGAAGAAAAAAAATAACAAACCCAAAGTCCTTCAGCACATCACAAGGGGCAGCAAGATATAATACAGCTCAAAGGTAAAATAAATGACAACCATCACAGCACTGCTGCATTGTGTTCAAGTCAAACATATTCAGAGCTGCATAGCTGAAAGGTGTCACGTCACACTGCAACAGCCAACACTGAAACATCCCAGTAACTGCTAAGAAATGTAGACAGTCAGCTAGAAAACTCCAGATGAGAGAGATCCCAAAGGTATGTCCAGTCCTGGCAGGTTTATGAGGATTAGAGAGCTTCAGTTGCCCACACATACACACTTGAGAGGCCATTTAAGAGGCTTTGGTGTATTCCAGCTGTTCTCCAGCTGCTGCTCCAGGTGGGTGTGAAAATCCCATACACCTGTATCAGAGCTGTCAAATGCCCATGGAGATGACCCTGGTGTGCTATACTAGGCATCTATGTGAACAACGAATGTAAAGCCTCATTAACAAGCTGCAGGTCCCAGAACGGCTAAAATGGTCAGGACCACCAGAAAAGTCCTTTTAGTATCTGCCTGTCCATCGGTCTTTAAGGGAAGAAGCACGTTGTGCTAGTTTGACTGAAAATAGGTTAATTTTCTTCATGCAGTTAGAAACCTTCCTTTTTCATAGCTAGCATGCTCATTATTTGGACTTAGTTTGAGAACAAGCAGATAAAAACATTATCTCTGTGTTGGGGTGTTAATTGCTCTGGTCTGAGAGCCAAGGACATTCTGAGCACTCCACCCACAGGTGTGAGAAAGTGGGGCCAGAGACAGGGCAGGGCTTGACTGACATCCAAACTGATCAGCAGGAGTATAACATCCCATTAGCATCATGCTCCAGGTTTAAGAGTGAGGCCTTCTGGTTTGCTCTTCTGCTTTCTCTTGCTTGCTCTTGCTGTCTAGCCAGGGGAGTTCACTGACAACATTTAGCTCAGCTTTTTGCCATCCTGCAGAGGCCTCTGGGCTTTTCTGCTTTTTTCCTCTCTTTTTCTCTCTCTGTGATTGGCTTTAGGGCCAGGTGGGACTTGCTGGGACTGGCTGCTCAGTTTTGGACAGAGTTCGTGAGGAATTGCCTTGAGTATCTTTTATTTCTATTTTTTATATATATTTACTGTTTAATAGAAAACCAAACTGATGAATATTTCACTGTAGATTGAAGCTCTGCATTCACAGAAAACCAGACTGATGAATATTTAACCATAGAAAGAAGGTCTGCTTTTAAGGAAGGAATGGAGAACATTACCAGTGTCTTAGTAACTGTAACAAGCATCTTCATGTCTACACTGGAAAGAAGAGCTCTGAATGACTTTATTGTTGAGACACAATTCAGTTAGTCATTGATCTTACACCATCAACCCAGACTTCCACCATTGACTGCCCTGTCTGAAGCAGAGATAGATGCCTACAAAGCAGCTGCCCAGTCCCACCAGTCTTCCTGGCTCATACCCTCTGTGGTTGATAGTGTCAACTACCAGGAATCTGGCTGATCCTTCTAGAAAATTCCTGCATGTGGTAGAATATCCAAGAAACACTGCACAACCGCCAAAGGCTGTTTGGTCCCAGAAGCCTCCCCCACACCAAGCTGAATAGGAAAGGTTCTTTAGTTCCTGTATTTGGACAGTGGTAGAAAATTGCAGTGGTAAAACCTGCAGCATAAATGCTTAAAAGGTTCCAACTTCTATTATAATCATGAGTTAACTGATCAGCATTATGAAAATTCCCAGTAACTGATTTTTTTCTCATTTATTTCTGTGAGAAGATCCAGATGATCACTACTTATTGTGTCAAAGACCAGGTTGTTTGAGAGGTATCGTAAAACATGTACACATTTTGAATTCCATTTTTTAAATCAAATTACACAGAAACAGACAGCAAGTCACCCTTCAAGCTGAAATACTTAATGAGCAGATTAACTGCTACCATACAGACAAAAAAATCCAAAGCCAAACTTTGTTGAAAGACAGGCATTCAGTGACAGGATGGAAAACATTCAGACACACAATTCCCCAGGTAGAGCCTGGCAAACATATTCCATTAAAAAAAAAAAAAGGCGGCGGGGGGAACACCACACACAGCGAGACACACAGCAAACAGGTAAACAAGAATCCTTTGTATCCTCTGAGGAGGATGCATGAGGAAGAGAATTATTCTCTTCTCAATGCAGACTTTGTATGAGATAGAATTTTTTTTTTTCCTGGTCCTCTAAGAAGTTTGACTTATGGTTGTAATGTTAAAAATAAATATATAAAGCTAGGAAATGGCAGCTGCTTTATTTATGTCCTCATTTGTGCAGGTATGCATACCTATGCACTTATACAGTTCTCCATTTTCAAGGCAAAGTTAATGGCTGTCTGGAGATATCTGTATGTGGGGTGCCAGTAAGCATTTTGCTTAGGACAATGAACCATTCAAAGGTTTGACTCTACTGCTGTTCACAAAGATACTATATATATGTCTTCAAAATCTTTGCTGCTCAGAATTGCACCTTCTTACAAAAAGGTATTTTAGACTTGGGGGAAAAAATGGCAACGGTAGAGGCATGAGAAAACTCTTCTGGGTTTAGATCTCATATTTATTTATCAGTGTACCTTATTCCCAGACACTTTAATAAGCTGAGTAGATCTAATAAAAAAATGGGAATTCACATGAGGAGAAAACTCTTTGGCCTCTCCTGACTCTCTCACAACAGAGCCAATGCTCGTGAGTTCATATAGAACTTGGTAGCACAGAAACAAAATGTATTTTGCAGATTTAGGCCCTGCTTCTGCAAACGAGTACAGCTATTTAACTTTGCTCAGAGCAATAAATGTAACTGCAAGGGAGTCTAAAGGTAAATGTGCCCACATATTTGCAAGACTGAAGTTTCACTTTCATCCTTATCAGTGCTATTCCAAACTTTTCTTCCTCTGTTGTTCGATTTTAATTTTCCCCCCTCTAATAGAGATGGGGCAAATATCAGAAGGTCTCTAGGAGGAGCTTTCATTCTAAACATCTAAGACTGTTATGGCTGTTGTGGAAAATAAATAAATAAATAAATAAATAAATAAAATAAATAAATCTGTTAATTCCTGATAAGCCTGAGGTCTTAATTGGAAATTATTTACATCAACTGTTTTAACACTCTTCTCATTCATGTAATAGATTTCAGTGATAATGCTGCCTCTGTTTAAAGTTGATTGACAGTGGATGAGACCCATGATTTGGTTACTTAACAATTTCACTAATGCTAACCATTCATTTCAGAGTACCCCAGCCCTTCTATTATTTTATTTCAGTTTAAAATAGCTCAACTTTTTCACAGAGCAAAACATTTTCTAGCCACTATACTGAGAATTATTAGAGCGCTACGGTTGTTGAGAAGGCTCTTGAAAGGTAGTAAAAGGAAAACTGTCCTTAGCATCAAGAAGATACATTTTTCTTCTCGTGCAAAAATTCAATCAAATTTCCATAATCTAGGCCTCCATCCCTGCTCCCCCAACTCCCCTCAAAAACAAAGAAAAAATCAGTTTGCCCAGTCTTAATAAGACTAGGTAGGTAAACTTCAACAGCTCTTTCTACATGTTCCACTTTATTAGCACATCTCTTTCTCTTCCATGCATTTCACCAGAGAATTCAGTAGTTTTACTTCGCAAAGACTCTAAGATGTACAGCCAAGGAAATCTAATAAAAATGGTCTATTAAGAAGTTCCAGAGTCAAGGCAAGGCTCTCATTTGCCCCCAGAAGCAACAATATATTCTCCTATTTTTCCAAAGGACTCCAGACAACAAGAAAAAATCATGTTGTACAATAGTCTTGTTTCTAAGATACTTGTCATGTATTCCAGGAGATGGAAGATGTATGGAATTACAAGAAAAAAAAAAAGGTTAAGGGAGTAAAATAGTGTCCTACGTAACCCTGTTCTACCCAGATCTCTGCTACAGATACCAAGTACTTACTTATCATAAAAATGCTTGGTTGACCAATGTCTTCCTTAGATTTGAAGGCTCATTTTTTTACACACTTGAGATCTGTGTTGTAGAAGTGTTGAATGCTCACTACTGCAATTGAAATTAATGAAGTATAAGTTTCATTGTTTCAGTAACAACAAGAAAACATAAGCATGGATTTGGAAATTTCAATAGAACTGATTCAAGTCAGGAAGACTACAAGGAAGTTCAGAATATTAAAATTCTATTTTAAATCTTTACTTTGCAATGTCAGAAGATTAATTCAGGGGCATCAGTCTCATTTTAACTTTTTGTTGTAGGGACTGGTAGAAATCAGGGGAATGAATGAATGACTTTCTGAAAATTTGAGTCAGTAATCTGAGGCCTATTGAAACCAAGCAGACTGGACAGAGAAAAATCTCACCCACCTGATATTCACTGAGGAGCTGGAGCTCAGTGCTTTTGAGGTAAAAATGCTGACCTCTACTGCTTTGCTTCAAGAGAACTCAGTTATCTGAAGCAATAATAAGTTATTTTCTCCCTCTGTGGAATAGTCACCAGAAAGCAACATATTGCACTGCTTCATAAAAAAAAAGTCTATACACCACACCATCCTAAAAGTATCAATATAAACTGAAAAGATCAGTTGGTCAAAAATATGAAAAATATAACTTCAATTAAAAAAAAAAAAAAACATTTATTTTCCACAGGAAAGTTTGGGTTTTGTTTGTTCGTTTGTTTTTTCTCCCCTGTTTCATTCAGGGGGCAGAAACACAAACATATTTCTCTTAGGTTTACCTAAATCTAAATATTTCTGTTGTCAAGCTGAACTGAGGTACTATTTATCTGCTTTAATATACTAGCCATTTTCCTAAGAAATAAAGTCCTCAGGTGTTGATCTGGCAGAGTTGTTTTTCTCATGCAATTGGAGGAAAAAAAAATCAGAATCCTTGTAAATAATTGAATACTTAAATACAGGTATTTTTGAGAAAACATGCACTTATTTGTGAGAAAAAATAATTTGTCATGGAGTTGTATCATTTAGTTGATTGGAATTTTATAATTTGGTTTTGTACTTGAGAGACAGATATTTATCTGTTGGCACTTTATTTAACCAATTATTACAGTATCACTTAATAGAAAACTTAATTAGCTTATTAGTTTTCATTTAATGTGACAAATAGCATGTTATAATTTTTCTCTTCCTGTACTTAAAGGAAATATTTCTTTCTACAGTAGGCATGCTGTCAACACAAAAAATACCATACATGAGAAATAAATTATTGACAAGCACAAGACAGATCTGTTTTTGTTGGTATTTTAATTTCATATTTAATGAAAAGTCCACCTTCATCAGATTGGACTTTCCAAGTCCATCTTATAAATTACTCCCTTGATAGAAATTACTCAGAGGCCTACCTGACACAGTATGAACAGCCTAATTCTCAGCTCTTGTAAACCAGTATGGTTCAGAGCTGACGATCACATCTAGCAAGAAAACTGAAGAGTGTCACTGCATGTTTATCTAACACTTTCTTTTCCCCTCCTCTCTTCCTGCAACACTCTTTTCTTACAGCAGCAAACTAGCAGCATAAATGTGATCCTTTTTACTCTTTAATAGTAATATTTTTATTAACTAAAGGAGTATAGGTGAAAAAATAATTTTAAAAATGTAGTGTGAGAAAATTTTGCTTTATTTTCAATGACTGGCAGAGCAGAGTTCTGCAGATAGCTGTGTCCACCTAGAAGAAAAGCTTTCCATGCCAGGCCAATATTATATCCTTTTTTAAATGCAATAAATGAAAAATAAGAGAAAAGCATGTATTCCTACAAGCACTGCCACTGAAATAGTTTCGTTTCCTGTGGATTTAGATCTCACATAATTTTTTAGCTCAGAGGCTATCTATGCTGGTGGACAATTGAGCTCCAAGTTTTACACTGAAAACTTGGTCCCTTAGTGCATATATTGTCCACATCTTAGTTTCATGTTAGAAGGGGACGTCAGCCCATAGCATTGCTTGGATTCACCAGGGATTGCAGATACAATTGTGCTTCACTGCTCTTGGTATCTTCGGCGAAGCACATTCCTGCTGTGTGCCCCCCATCAGGTCTTTCATCTGGGATTTCCTGGGATCACCTAAACTGAGTGCTTATCCTGTAACCCAGTCCTCAGCTGAGCCATTTCTAGAGACTTCCTCCTCCCCCAGCTACCCATTTTCACTAAGCTTTCAAAGCTTAATTATCTTTCAGTCTTTCTGCAAAATTTGGCTGAAATAATTGGGAGGGGGCAGCTCTTGGTGAGTGGGAACGCTGGAGAAAAGGGGAAGGTACTGGCTACACTCACATCCATGAAAAGTGTATTTAAAAAAAAAAAAAAAATCCAAAACAAACAAAATTTCCAAGTAAGTTCCACACATAATACACTACATAAAAGCTGCAATATGTATGCCAAGGTGGTAAACATACTTTACCATCTATTATCAGATAACATGCAGAAACAAACAAATGCATTATTCATGACAAACCACAATGATTAATATGTCTCCAAATTCATATTGCTTTTTCTTGTAGGTGTAAAGTATTAGTTTGTTTAAATGCATGAAGTGTAGTTTCACAAGGTACACTGAATAATTTTAAATACATCTTCAACATTGGAAGAGTCAAAATTTCCCCTCGGAATGGCTCCACGCTAAACCCATAAAAGTTTGTTGACCTAAACCAACAGAGAACACTATTTACATGCTCCTAAAGATACAGTGGATTATTATATTTCTTAAACATATTTTCAAGCACAGGCCTAGAAAATGTTATTTAAACTACTGGCCATTATGTTTTTGTTTAACCTAGAATATATAATTATATTATCAAATATGTTCTTATTATAAGGGACTGCAGACAAACGAAACAACACAAAGATGGATGAGGCCACAGACATTACCTGAGGCTTTTAGATACTATCAAGGCATCACAACAATAAGCACCTTAGTGTAAAAACATCAGTTATGTAGTGTCCTTTTAACCTCATTAAATGTCTTTCCCCACAATCACAATCATGTAATACCCAAGATGCAACTCTGATTAAACCCTTTCTAGTACACACTTTCAAGCCAGCTGTCCTACACTGTCTCTGCATATCTGCAGAGGTCAAAACCTTTGAAGTCTAGCAGTTCCCACATCTTGCCTTTTGATCCCTGTATACTTTTTCAGAGATAATTCAAAGTGTCTAATCAGGCAACATATTCCTGTGGCTGCAGGGAGTTGTTCAGAAACATCACTCTCCCAGTCCTTCATACAAATGTTCCAAATTCCTGAACAGAACATTTTTTGTTACATGACCTTCTTTGAAATACACAATTTTATTACATCAGTCTGGGATCAACTGATGTTTCTCCATATTGTGAGATATGGAGCACCTAGTGTCTTCAATGTATGTTCTACCTCTGCTAACAAAAGTAAAGACACATGGATAGACCTTAAAACTTCCAAATATATATCTATAGACTTTTTTAAAAATTAAGGTTATTTTCTTTATCCACACTGATCTTTTTTTCCATGGGACAGTTATATTAAGCCACATAAAATGCAAGGCCACTGGTTCACAGTGCTGTTAAGCTAATTTCCAGCTCAGAGTTTTAGAACTTCTCAATAATTATTCCAGGCACTGATCTTAGAGCTTTGTCTTTTTCATTCCTGAACTCTAGGAAAACATACAGTCTAATGCCACATAAAGTGGATTCTAGCAGTCACAAAGATGTATCACATTTCCTGTTACAGTGGGATGTTTATTGGCCTTGTAGTTCTGGGGATTAACTTGTGTTTTCACTGTGTTTTCATGTGCACTGAAAGTCCAGAGAACACTGACATTAACACAGTTTGGAAATAAGCAGAGAGAGATGAATCTCCCAAGGAACTACAAAAACAAGTGAGAGCAGCAGGACTCCCTGTGAGAAACTGCAACACCTGCATTTCATTTTCAGTAGGTGGCTTTTTGACTTTTCAGCATACTTCCTGCAAGCTAGAAGCATTCTGATCATTGTTATGCCACAGAAGTAATTACGATTCTGGCTGAAACATCTATATGGAACATCAAAAGATGCACCAGGACTTTTACAACTGATCATTGTTAACCAATGATTTACAAGTTATTAGAGGTTCCTCTGTCTACCGCAGCAAATACTTTTTATTTAGATATCCACAATTTAAATTGTTCAATTTAAGTTATATTTACCTCTTTTTCCTTGATATTGGATACCAAAAATGAAACCCTTGCTTCAGAATACTTTCTGCCTTTTTTTTTTTTTTTTGGAAGGTGTCACTGCATGTGCTATGACAGACATATTTCCTGAAACTTGCATTTCAGTTCCCCATTGCCATCTCTTACAATCTCCTAACTCTTCAGCTTTCCCTCTCTCAGAAATACAGAAGAAAAATCTTCCTTTCCATCTCCAGCCCCCTCAGCAGCACTGCAACTGATAGATGCCAAAGAAAAGCCTTTTCCTCTTTCAAAGATGAATTAGAACAGACTTAACTGATAATTACCTGCTCTCTGAGCCTTCACTGATTAAAGATAAACTTTTTCTCAAAAAGAAAGTTTGCTTAAGTCCGAGCTAGCTCCGAATTATACCGTTAAATAAATGAGAGGGATTAAAATCAGACTGTTGTCTAAACTGCACTAAATATGGTTTCCTGCATGAAGAAGCACAGTAAGTGTAAAGTTAGTCCTGCTGTAGTCTGATCTCAGGAAGTTTTCTCAATGACTAGTTAACTGAAATTGCTCTGTGTTTAATGATCTGTTATTATTTTATTGAACTTTGCTAAAACAAGTCTGCTTGACTGCTGTCTTCTGGAACTTTCCCAAGAAGTGCATATAAGATTGCTGCCATGAACTGTTTATCAGGCTGCATCTTAAATCCATAAGGAAACTAAAGCCACAACAAGAGCTCTTTTTTGTCAAAGCATACTTTCATCAGAATTTGCAAGTTGGCTGTCATCCAACTAATCCCTGATACTGCGTTCAGTTTTGTAGAATCCTGCCAAATGCCTGGAAAATTGGGTGGTTTTCCACTGGCAGACTGCTTAGCAACATATCAGGTGATAAAAGTCAGCAAAGGCTTATGGGTAGCCAAGATTATCAGCTTCATTCACTCCAGACAAGGACTCTTTACACTTCAATTTTTCTGTTCAAACTGAAGCAGCTTTGATGTTTGAAATCTCAGTCTCCATAAAGTGGACTTCAGCAGTGCCCTTCTCATGACACACCAGTGCCCAAAGCAGGATACCAAACTTGTGTTTACACCCAAAGCCTCCATCCAATCCCCATGGCAGCCTCACCTTTGACACAGACTGTCTTTCAGAGAGCTCCTTCAGCCAGGGCCCTTTGGCAACTCACTCTGGCAACAGATATAAAACAGAGTTACTAGTCCTGCAAATTTTCTCCCACCTTGGCTATACCTCTCTCCCCTCCTTCCACCCTGTGCTCATCAGCTGGTGGTGACACTTGGCATTCCACCTCCCATTCTCTTCTATAGCCCCAAAATTACATCATTTTTTCATACTCACAATGATGAAGTTAACAGTTAACAGCTGCAAAACATGGTTGCTCACCTGGAACCATGGTCCTCATCCCTATAGTGCACCTCTTGGTTCTGTGGTGGAGTTTTATCACAGCTCCTCACTCTGAGCTAAATTAATCTTATTCAAAGGTTTTGCAAATTACTGGAGGTTTACTCATAGGACTAGGAACATAGAATTATAGAATCATTTACTTTGGAAAAGACCTTTAAGATCATAGAGTCCAGTGCCTTTCCAAAGCACCTGACCACCCAGAAAACAGTCCCTTCATCTATGCCACTGAGGAACAGAATTACATCTCATGACCTTAAGATGCTTTATAAGGAACCACTTTGATAGAGTCCTGACAGTTATCTGAGGGTTTTAACAGTGGAACAGGATTTTCTTTCATTTCTTTACCCTCTCATTTTAGAAGTAACATTTCTTGTTCTACTGCAAAGGAATCTTTGGCACAGACTTCGACAAAATAAACATTTGTGCACCTAGAGCTGGTTTTAACCCAAAACATAAAGGGAAATAAAATTGGATTAATATACCTGCAACATTTCTGCCACAAACTGAATGACAGGAACAAGGCTCAAATTTGAAAAAGTTGCTAATGAGACACTGATTTCAAACCCCATCCATGATCCTGGAAAAACCCAATTAAACTTTCTAATGATCAAGTAGTTAACATAACAGGAATCTGTTTGTTTAACAAACCATATTATATTAAAAAGAGAAAAGAAATACACCAACAGCATAGATAAGCAGTATATCAGCTGTACATAGAGAACCACATTATTTCATACCAAAACTGTAGCAGTTTTACGGTCCTGTCTTGGGGAGGCAATTGCTAAGGCCAATTGGTTGCTTTCTTTTTCTGCAAAAATGGTTTCTACACTTGAGTATCAAACCTAAGCGGTCTTACCCTGCCAGCTTCACCATGCTTCTTCCAGCTGAACTTGTAACTTCCACAAGGCATTACTTGCTGCTAAATGCTTTGGTTAACCACTTCAGCTTTGTTCATTTCAGTTTTTAAGCAAAACAGCACATGACATTGAAGACTACCACAGTATCCTCACTTACCTGCAACCCATTAACACATCTGTTTCTTAGCTGACAAAAAGCCCTTAAGTAGCTCTTCCTACTTTGACAGCTTAATTAAACGTACTCATGCAAACCCTCCAAACGCTTTTTCATTTTTCAAAGTGCTCTTTTTGTACTGCAGAGCTGGATGCTGTACAGATTAGGACAAGTACTTCTTTCCACCAGGAACACTTTCAGGACTGCACACAGCTCCATTTTATTTATTACTTCTCTATGACAGAGAAAGCATTTCTCATTTTGGTAATTCCTTTCTTCCCTGGAATACCCAGGAGTTGATTTTGCTTTAACTTAAAGCCTCAGTCACCAGCCTCTCATACCAAATATGTATACAAACAAGCATAAAAGTCCTCAGCAAGTTGTCTGAATATGACTCAGAAGAGCATTTTAGGCTGATGTAATTTCATCACCTGAGGATATAATTATTTAGTGGCTGGTAGGTCAGCAAGTCCTCTAATCAGCACATTTCATTTCAGAAGATGCACCAGCTGGTGCAATTTTCACAACATGTGAAATATAAAAGTGCATAAATGAGATTATGTTAAAAACAAAAAAAAGCAGATATTAAGCTTTTGGAACACTACCATGCCACACACACCAAAAGAAAGAAAAGGAAAAAAAACCAAAACACCACAACAAAATAAATGACTGAAAGGTCATAGGCCTAATTTCCAGGTACTCAGCACTGAAAATTGGATGAAAAAAAGACTGCCAGAATAGAGATTGGGCATTAGGGAATCATGCCTGCAGTAGGGTTAGCTCTGAGTGTAAGTAATACTGGGTAATGACAAGTCTGAAGAGGAAGTAATTATTTTCAGGTGAAACATCTGTGATAAATAAGATGTAGGGATATTGAAGGTTCTGCTCTTAACAAAGGCCAGAGCCTGACTGCCACAGCTATAGAAAATAATAAACTAAATTCATGCCATGAGAGAAAGATCTCTAATCTCAAAAAGAATTACATCACAACTTCCAGAGTCACAACAAGACAGGAAGACAGGAAAACAGAGGTTGTGCATGTCCTGTTGTTCTGTATCTAGCCCCCAAGGGGAAGAGAAGAGCATGAGAGGTGAGCCTTTAACAGGTCCTGAAGCACTAACCCTCTGGCTGTATGGGGTCGGCACACCACGGACTGCAAAGTCTGGGATCTCTATTGCCTGCACATGCCCCTGCAAGGAGGACGCAGCACTGCTTTCCTTCCCTTCCACTTGTAGTCATCAGTCACTTTTCTAGATGAAAAAAATAGAAAAACAGGACAGATCTTCCTCTCTCACTGCAGCAGAGGCAAAGCTGCACTGCAGTCCTGCCCGGTCGGCTGACCTGCTCATGGCATGCTGCAGACTGTCCTGGGGCAGCCTGACAGGCTGTCACATCCTTCACCTGGGAGCTGACAGAATGTTTTGCTGACCTTCCTGCCAGCAGCAGCAGGTTACATCCATGTGCAAAGCAAGGCCCAGCTCCAGGCCCATGCCCATCTCCAGAGGAATGCAGGAGTTTGGCAGCATGTGCTGCCCAACCAGCCCTTCTTCTCTTCCTCTGGGGCAGGGTGGCAGCTGTCTGACAAAATGTGCTGATTCGGAAATTAATGATTCACCTGCCAAAGTGAATAACTCAGCTGTGCTGTCCATCAGCCACTGCTTCTATCCTTTGCCAGTACTTTGAAGGGAAGCACAAAACACAAGGGCTGCTGGCCTTGGTAGCATCACAGTGAGGGAAGTTTCTCATATGACTAAAGAAAGTGCTACACCATCTTTAAAAATACAGGTAATTCATTTAAAAATTAGGGTGTTAGGTCAGGGGAAATACAGAGTTATTTTATAGGAGAGTCACAATCTTAGATGAAGCTTTGCATCTTCAAATTATTTTCAACTTTTTTTTAACACTTTCTTTGTTGTTTCCTTGGATCTCATTACTGCAGTAAGCCAGCTAAAAAAAAAAAAAAGGTAGATCAATAGCTAGCCACTGCTAGCAACCTCTCCTACTATATATTGTGCTGAATAGGCCCTGAGCAACAAGTACTAGAACTTTCACTGAAAGTAACCAGACTGTTCAAAATTAGATTAACCCTATATTTAACCATTAACCTTTGGTTTGGTCCGAGGAACAGTAGAATAATTTTTTTTAAAGTAGCTCAGAGAATTAGAGGGGATTTATTCTCAGCTTAAGATAAAGGTTTAGCTCCAACAGGCTGAAGGAATGCATGGAGGCAGCAAAATGTGTGATGTACAGATAAGCCAACAGTATTGAATAAAATCTAAGAAAGGAAAGAAGGAACATCTCATGGAGGGGGTGCAGTGACAGCAAACAGGGTGTCTGGAGACAGCACATCACAGTAATGGTACCACCAGGAGACACAGAACTAGCACAAAGTAGGTTGATGGGACTCCATCACTAGACAGAGGTAAAGACCTTTTGCATTAAACACAATAGATTTCAATCACAAGGAATAATATTCATTGCAAGAACAGGATATGAGCTTCTTCCCTTTAAAAAATACAATTAAAAATCTAGTATTAAAACTGAGTTGCTAAATGAAGATGCAAAACCTCTTTTGGGATATTAGTTGCTTCCCATATAAGACACAAGCTTAAAAGATAGCATCCTACCCAGTATCAGGTGACCAACTGACCTGAAAGCAAGATCAAAATAGATGTCCTACATACAGATTTGCTAGTTATTTCATCATGAGTAATCCTGTTCTACCCAGATCCCTGCCAAAATACAAGAGATATCAACACAAGATAATTGCTTGTTTGTTTTCTGTTAGCTTTGTTTCTTCTGTATAGATTGGATTGCTTCAGTGAAAATACCTAAATTAGCCAAACAATTTAAAAATGCTTCACAGGTAACCTTTGTGTCCTAGGTAAATATAAACTAGTGCTTGACGCAAGTAGACTTCTTATTTATTTTAAAAACCTTCAATTCTATAGTTAGATTGAAAAAGGCTTATCAGGATTCTGTTACTGGATGTAACTGATACTCAGTAGAAGGAGATACACTGAAGCTTTCTATAAAGAGTAGCATTTCAACCAGCTGATTAACTTCCGATACTGAAAATAAAATAAAATGAAATAAATAAAATAAAATAAAATAAAATAAAATAAAATAAAATAAAATAAAATAAAATAAATACAAACACCTATGGAGAACAGTAGACAGAACCAGCCATCTCAAGGAGCTGAGATGACGGACTTCCAACTCTCAGTTCAGAGCCAGCTCAGGCTTGCAAGAAGCTTTAGTACAAGATCTGCACAGTCCCCAAAAATGTCAGAACTAGGCATGGACTGGGCAGGAATGAGAGGTAAGAGGCAGTTTGGTGACTCACAACTCACATTTAGGTGTCCAGAAGAAGCTATCTGCAATGTGTAATGGGTATTTAACCTCCCATTGCTGCTGCAGGAGATGTACTCAGTAGAGTCAGTGGAGGTGCCTGTCCACACAGTTCATGAGGTTCAGAGCTCCTTCATCTTCATTGACTGAACTGATTTCAGCTCCAGTGACTACAGCAGGAGCAGAGACACCTGGCTCACCTGTAGATAACTTAATGGAACAGCTCAGTGTAGGCCTTCCATTTGTGAGCAGAACCCCACTTCGAGTGTCCTTCCTTCAGCTATGATATTTTGCTCCCAAGTTGTGACATTTTGCAGCTGGACAAAGATGAACCACTGATAAATACTTACCATCTACTTTCCATATCTAATCTTTCTGTGTTCCCTAACTAATTAACTTTTCTTCTCCAGAGCTATCAGGCTGGTACTCTCCATGAGCATCACACTGGCTTTCTAAATAAGTCATGATCCTTCTCTACATTGCCTGAAAATGTTGTTGCATATGACAGAATAGGCACTTCTGTATGCCTCATAGCAAGGTGTCTTTGAAACCATGTAGGCCTTAAAGCGGGACTTCTCCACTTTTAAATGAGAAAACCTAGCAGGAGAGCTTAAAAAGCACTTAGTATCCAGCCTCATCACCATCTGGTCAGATCTGATTATTATACAATCGAGCAATCTCCTGCTAGCTGCACCACAGGGGAATTTCTTAAAAGGCCTGCCGTTTACCATTTATAACTGTAGCAGGGAATAAGTGGAATATATGACTAGCATTTTGTGCCAAAACCAAGGTGCTTGCCTTGGTTTAGAGACACTGTTTATTCCACATCTAAACCAGCAGATTTGTGTAGACTAAATAATTTACATAAAGAAAAACAGCAGATTGGCAAAGTGTCATCAAGGTATACGAACCAAACAGAACATTTATACCTGCACTATAAATTGATCACAAGATCTCCTAATGCCAACGTATGTGAAAAGTGGTGTATTTTAAAAGAACAGATGCTTCATTGCTAATAGGAGTTTCACACATAAAAAATCAGAAGTTGTGGAAGAGTGTCTGTTCAGCCTCATATATTCACAATGAATACTAGAAGTTCTTAATTAAGCTCCATCCCCTCAAATCAAAACTGGGTTTTTGTACGAATCAGAAGCTGTAAAAACATAAAAATGGGACAATATTTAATCATTAAGGTAAGAATATTCTCAGTAATTGTTTTGGGAGAAAACAGATATAGACAGGTATTTTCACACATGGATAAATAAGAAAAACAGCATCTGTGAATATCACACATCTGGAAAGAAATAATCACGGGCTGCAATACAGATCATAATCAGGAACAAAACCACAATGTGCTTCTCACAAAACAGAAAATCATACAGAACTGTGATGCCAATACCACAATATAATAATAAACAGATATTATCTGCCCTAGAGAATTATTTATATCTTTATATTAAATGAAGTATGGTTGATCTTGGATTGTCTTATGATAATTTTCTTAGTGGATTCTGAGCACTATGTTTTGAAGTTTAAAACTTTTGAAACTACGTTTTCTTGTCACTTGGAGTTACAGCATCTCACATATATCAGTGGTTGTTCCTTTCCTCCACAGAGAGAATCACCTGGGCTAAAGACATCAACCAAGTAACCTTCTTATCCCCTCTCACTTCTGCAAACTTCTTAGCTAGAAAGACTATTTTGATTTCTGGTTATGCTTATGCAAAGACTTTGCTTTTACCTGACAAATTCATAATTTAACTGTTTCTCAAAGAGTCAAACCAATGTAAATCAGACAAAATCCTAATGGTTTATAACAAATCAAAGCCATCTATATCACAAGATCATATACATGTTGAATTATTCTCTTCGTATTTTCACAGAACTATGATAAGCCCCAGGACTATAATGAAGACAGTATAGTAGAAACTACTATATATTACTTAATGGTTTACAGTTCACTTGATAAAATGTCAAAAGCATTTAAACACAGAAAACTAAGTCAGAAACCTAAAAATATTGCCAAGTGATTCAGGTTTGTTTGTTTGTTTGTTTTAATTTTGTTGCTATTTCTATAATATTAGTTATATATTTTATTGTAATGAAATTACTCAAATCTTCACATGGTCAGGCATGTGTCCAGGCCAACAGTCATGTGTAAATGTGATTAGGCTCAGGCTTCTACTATGGAAGCTGAATTCTGGAAGACTGAACAGAAAACAGCTGTTCTGCAGAACAGCCCGACTCTATAGATCTTGCTAGGTTCCATCTGTAAAGGTAGGAGAAATCATGTGTTCATTAGGAATGGTCATGACATTATTCATATTTTTGCAGTTTAATATCAATTCTTGGGTATTTTGGTATTTCATTCTTTTTTTTTACTTTCCTCTCATACCAGAGGTCTACAATCTTGAAAAGAGCAAGTACTATAATTCCTATTAATATAACTCTCTGATTCCGGTACACTTTCAGGGCTATATGACTCTGAAGAAGTAAGTAATGTTAAGCACTACCTCATTTCTCCCTGTGTTTTGTAATTTCAAAGAAAAAGAAATCTGAAATGTCAAAATACTTGAAATGCTTAACCTTGCATCATTAATTCTGCAACCCATCCAAGTCTTACGTGTTTTCTCTTTTTTCTCTGGAGACAGCATCAATGACCTTTCCTGTGAGAACAAAAGCAAGACAGGTCTATATCATAAGAGCCTAGGAATACCTGTTTATGTGTCCTTTCTACCACAAGGTCCAATATCAGAGGCCAAGAATATGAGACACAGAGTGACACTGCCATGGTGCCCCTCCAGCTTCCAGTGCTCTGTGACTGGGGGAATCACAACAGGTATCTTTGTATTTCATAGCTTCTGATAAATTATGTTCTGCTTGAGCTGGTCTCTTTGACTTGTAACCTGCCTAAGCTTTTCTCATCCACATACAGGAAAAAAAGGATTAATGAAACAGCAATTTGAACACGTCCTTCCTTTTGTTTTCCATAGCTACTTTCTAATTTCATTTGATGCCTCTTTGGCAAATGTATTGTACATAAAGACTGAATAACTTTTCCTCATTTAGTTTGTCATGCAACTCAGTTATAGCACAAAGTCAACAGCTTGTAATATTGTAGTGTGAAGGCCACATGTGAGGTCCTTTCAGAGTAGAAGGGCAACATGAGGGAGGAAGCTGCATTCACAGCCCCAGCCCCCAAGAAAGGAGGTTACATTTGGATGGGAAAGCACAAGAAAGATCATGCATATCAGAAAATTTGAACTGAGTGGGTATGAGAAGCTGCACAGCTCTCTCGGATATATTCCCACAACTTTTTGAAAAGTTACACCAGAAAAGGGATCTTCAATTTTTATCCCTGTCTGGAAACCAAACCAAACCAAACCAAACCAAACCAAACCAAAACAAAACAAAACAAAACAAAACAAAACAAAACAAAACAAAACAAATACAGAAGGTTAATATCAACATTCTCAGATTACCAGTAAAAAAATGACAGCAGTCAATTTGACTTATCCCACAACAACTGTGAAAGACAAACAAACAGCAAAGCTTATCTTGCATCTTAGCATGTGAATATTCTCACATAACATTCTCATCTGAAAACAGTTAGGGATAGTTTTTATACCAGTCTTTAAGCCTGCACAGGATTTAGGGTCTGACAAATGATATAGTAGTAGCATATTCTGGCTAAAGAATTTCTGCAGAGGTTAAATGATTTCTCAGTGCATACCTTCAGAAAATGATAGAATACCTGAAGTATAGAATAATCTTTCACTGTTTTTTCTTTGTTTAAAACAGATCTTCATACTAAAGATCCTGAAAAAATGTCAACCAATGAGACATTTTCTGAGTAACTTGAAACAATCCTAAAAATGCCTTCATAGCTTTATACGGTTCAAATACTAAATGTTAGTGATGAGCATACAATGATTGTTTTAATTTTTTTTAATTTAAATAGTTTGAGCTACTATCCAGGTGCATAAAGTGGAAAAATAATAGAAAAAAATCATTATAAGAATGATATCAGAATTGTATCAGAAACACTGATTTGGAAAAAAAGTCATGTACAGAGTCTTACATGTTAAATATTAACAAAATCATCTACTTCTTAAGCTTTATTCTCTTGTCTGCAGAACTGGCTCATCTGTCCTCTTTCATACTCTCTGAGAAGGACATTCAGATGTCCTTCTGAGAAGACAACAAAACCCAGCACTGGTCTGAGGTTCAGGAAGATCAGCTCTCAGCATGGCTTTAGTCAGGTCAGAACCTTGGGATCTTCTGAAGTAGAATGTACTCATACTCAGAGGAGAGAAGGCACAAAATGGCCTTTGTGTGGCAGGGCTAGAAATTATTTTCTCTGTATATTTTGCCTTGCAAAGTCACCAGCTATACAGCAGTTCCAGACACTGGACTTTTCTGTAACTGCAGCGTGGTGCAGGGACATAGCTGGAGTATACCATACCTCCATTCCCTTTCATCCCTTTTAAATCAGGCCTTTTCTGCTATTCCTTTTGACCTTACATGAGAACGCTGTATGCTGAGCATGAAGTGGAAAAATCTTAAAATATTATATTGAAATATGGACACATTGGCAAAGCAAGGGAGGGGAGGATGGTGCAGCCAAAAGCAGGAGGAAAGAGGACACAAACTCCCAGCAGGATAGAGTTTGTCACTCCAGCTCTACCTGCAGCGATCACCTGGAGAAGAGACTCAGGGCTCTGATAAATAAGATTAAATAGAGGGGAGACATCAGGGAGCATGGCCGAGGTCTTCAGACTGGGACCAGCACTATGAAGAGGACAGCCACAATTCATGGTTGTCAACTCCAGCATTTCTGGGGCAGGTGCATCTATTTTCCATCCAAGAGGGTTTTCTGCACCCACTACACTGACTACCCACCATGTGTGCACCGTGAATGGGAGAGACAACTTGATGACAGGTGACAGGGGAAAGGCCAAAATACTCACTGCCTTTTCAGTCTCAGCCAAAACCTGCTCCCAGAGCTCTCCATGGCCAGCATGGTTTCGGGGCACAGACAACCAGCAGTGGGACAGCAACAGGACAGAGAATACTTCCACAAACTAGACGTGTTTGAAGTCAGAGCGCCATATGAGATACACTCAGGAGTGCTAATAGATGCATGATATGATTGCAGACTGACTTTATTATCTGTGAAAAATCATGACAATGACAGGAAGTTAACTGAAGTTAACTCATCATTATCCCAGTCCCATTTTTTTCCCTAAAAACAATATAGCTGTTTGCTGAAGAGACGATATTGAACTGATCACACTTAGAATATATATATATTTTATTTACATAAAATAGAAACTGCTGGCATCTTTTAAACTCTGTAATTCCCACATTATCCTTAATCCATGAATCAGTATTCAACAACAGGAAAATCTCATAACAGCTGCAAGATGTCAAAAATACTTTATTTTCTTAAGTGAAGAGTCAACATTTCTAAAATAAATACTTAGATATGTTAGAAATATGTATTTTTGATCCATTTACTAGACAAGAGATACTGTGCTTTTATTGGATTTACTTCACTTTACTTTTGAGCTACTTTACAGAAATGTCTGTCCTGTGGATTTTCAGCTCATAGCAGTTCTTTACCTTAATCACATACAACTGAAAGAAGATAAGGATTTTTGCAGCCATCTCGGCTTACTGAATTTTGATGATTTGCAGCTTTTACTGTTAGTCTAACTCAGTCTTGGTGTTCTGATTTTACAAAATAATAGTGCCAAAATGTGAATCCTAAAGATACCCACATATCTCTTTTATTCTGCATGAATAGTCCTGTTCCTAATGTTATATATTATTTTCACAAGTTACAACACTCATATCCAGATTCAACTCCAGACTTTCTCCAGTTACAGAGTGATCTGGGTCTTTGACTTTGTTCTTGTCATATCTAGTTGTATGTGTAGATACCGGCAAACTGTCTAGAAAATGTTTTAAAATATTCAAGAGTTTTCCGTCATTGTACACAAAGGCAAATCCAAACACCCTTCAAGGCTTTTCATTACAGATAAGCAGTACTATTTCCCTTAAAGGAAAACCACTCAAGGTGCTTACTGAAGTGGGAGATCTGTCTTAGGATCTGTCTAATTCATACCAAGAACTTTTACCCAAAACTGATCTTACCCAGAGAGTACAATTTGGTGAATGCTTGGACCAGCACTATTTTAAAAAAGCTTGTGTGAGCTTGTCATTTTCACCCTGCCTGACTTTAACTAGAAATTATGTGGAAGGATTGACATTTGCTATAGAAATAGCTGTTTCATCAAAAGTTTCCTATTGCTCAAACAAATAATACAAGAACTAGAATATTTATGTGACTGTAAAAGAATTTAGGATTTCCATCCTTCCCATCCTAGTATCTAAATCACTTTAATATCTCTAAAAATGCCAGAATGGTTTGCAAAACAACTCCTTAGACAAGCATCTTTTTAGGTAGAATATAAAAATCCATGCTGATGCTCCACTGTTACTTTGCAACATTTTCAAGAACTGAACACAGACTATATTAACTTTAATGCATCTAATAAACACAAACTATCTCCAAAACTTCCTGGTTTTTACAAAATTGAAGACTCATCTCTTTCAGACTTTCTACATCCCAAGCCCCACGGAAACACTTAATTTGAAAGTCTAAGACAATGAATTTCCCTCCATGTTTTTTTCAGTAATCTATTTCAACAATAACCACTAGAGAAAGACTCTGCCTGTTGAACTTTGCTCTTCTATCACTTTTTTAGCAAGTGCTCATATCTAAAACCCATTTTTAGAGTAAAAATCATTGAAAGGCATGGGGATTCTGCAGGTTTTCCTATGAACAAGCACAAACAAGAAGTGATTTACTCTCCTCTTTGTAAGTTACTTAAAAAACTACATTTAGCATCACAGACATTCGATTGCTTTCAACAGTCTGCAGAACACTAAGGATGAAATTACGTATTCCCCTCGGATCAAATTCCACTCTGTAGCACAAGAAAATTACAGAAACTGGTAACTGAAAAGCACTGGGTGACTACAAGGAGCTCAGTGCACAAGTTTAGATTTAATACTGACGTTGTGTAGTACCAGTTCATCAAATTACAAACATGTATATCTAATCTCTGAATTTTGTATTGTTGAGTTTTTATTGGTCCAATTTGCTGCTACCAGGTAAAGAGTGGATTAGGGAGAATGCTTCATGAACGTTACCACTGGGTTTGTCTTACAATATGAAGAAATAATCACCATAACATTGAAAATCACACTATACTGAAAGAAGCTCTCTAATCCATTCTGAATTTTCAACTGAGCGCTTAGTATACAACAAACTGGCTAAGATGGTTAGGGCTGTATATTTTAAGTAGTATTCATCCTGTACAGAGAATGAATATTAAGAGAGGTTTTCTCCCCATCAGAAGTTGTTCCAAAACCAAATTAATACAGAACTGAAGAAGATTTCATTTCTTCTTAGGTATCTTAATCAATGGCAGAAAAGGAGGGGAGAGAAATATATTAAGTGGGCATGGACACTGTCAGGCCCTTCCTAGAAAGACCTCCCATATTTTTACTTAAATTTATCAATTATGAATTTTCTAGAAAGAAATGTTTTCTGATTATAGACTGAGTACAAAATTGGAGACAGGAGTATGTGGTATCCCTGTACCACTGTATCATCCTTTAGGAGGCATCCACACTTCTTCAGAGACAGTCATTGCTTAAGATAGCAATGATTTAAAAATAGCATTTGTAAAGCCAAACAGATAGTGTGTTATTTTCAAAATGTTGAAGCAGAGATCAAAATGATGAAAGAGTACTGAAAAAATCATTATTGTAGACACAGGCAGAAATGGTTATGAAATTACTTGGGCTGTGCTATTGGTTACCTCATATATTGAACAGAACTGAGAATAAAAGGACAGTCCTGCATTCTGTCCTAGCAAACAAAAAGAGAAAAGGTAGCTGTGTTTTTTGTTTCCAAGCCAGCTTTAGAAATTACAAAGCATGTCTTACAAGAATTCTCTAAGAATGACCACCAGAATAGGTAGGCTCAGTTCAACACTTGCTATTTTGCAGATTTCATCTTTACACAGCCCATCTAAAATTATCACAGAAGTCATAGATGTAGCTCAGCACAGATCAAGCACAAGATACAATTCTTTCACTACTAAAACCAAAGTACTTGTCTACTGTCAAAGAAAAAAACATCAGCAGAGAAAGTTCGATTTTAGCCCACGGCTTATGTTTATATTTCAAACTTAATAATCTTTTTCACTTTGGCCTTGCAAAGGACAATAGCTTAACAATGAAAAACAGCACCCACAGAAAAACTTCATGTGACCAAACCTGATCTCCTATTTCCTTTCACGAGTCAACACCACCGAGGAGAGGGTATAGAAATGGTGTAAACAGACAATGGTAACTCCTCTGGACTTTTTGAAAGTTCACATCACCTATAGATCAAGGATTTTCCTGAGGCATAAGTGATACTTTGTAGGAAATAATATTCCTGGATTGATGTTTCCCATTAGTTTGTTTATTTGCTTTTTAGAGTTCTGAAAGCTAACATCTACTTTTTAGTGTGGCCAACCACCCCAGCTGCCCTATGCATGGTGTAAGAAGTTACTGTCTTCTGTCAGCTCTGAAACTGAGACTCGATCACTCCCTTCAATAATTTCTAATTCATTTACAAGAAGAAAGAACCATGAATCTTCCTAGTTAATTTATCTACCCTGCTCTACCTGTCATGTCCCCATCAGTCCCAGTTGGGGCAGGTCTAGTCAGTAATTTTCTCAGTTGAAAGTTATTTCATACCATTGATCAGCTTGCTTTCCTCCTCAGTACCTCTTCTGGTTCTTCTATACAGTTATTGCATCAGAAGAACTACTACTACACACCGGATTTGCAGTCTGGAATACAGATTTTGCCATTAACATCATAATATATCCTTTTTCTTTCCTTCAGTTCCTTTTGTAATAATTCCTGACACTTTGCTTTTTCCCAAACATTAAGTTGAAGTTTTTGCAGATAAATTGCATCTCCAAGATCTCAAAGTGGTGACAGCTAGTTCAGAGATCATCACTGTACCTGTAAAATCAGTATTGTTTGTCTCACATATACATCACATTGTGTCTATCAGCCTTGACTTTCTAGTGTCACTTCATCACATACTCCTCAAGTGTTGTTCACAACACTGTTGCTCCTCTACAGCTCTTTACTGTCAGGTTTTCTCTTTTCATTAGCAAACCTTATTTTATCCATTCTTTACACTGTGTTTAATTTGTATTTTAGGGCACTTAGTTTTTACAGGCCGTGTGAATATGTGCTTATATTAATGTCAACTGTAAATCAACACACCGACCCATCATCATCATCAGTAGGCATTTGCAGCTAGATTATCCAGGAAACAATTACTGCTAACGTGTTGGGGAAAAAAAAAAAGAAAAAAAAAACACTCTCAATATCATCAATTCCCAACTTGGGACAATTTAAATTAATTCAAAATAGAAATCCAAAATACTATTTAATGCAGTGGTTACTTTTGCTTTTCATTTTAGGGGGAAATATTTTAAAAGCTGATACAAAATAAAAATCTATGTTTGAATCTAAATATTCACATGGAAATATAGATTTGTAATTAATACTTGCAGTAGGAATTGTTTTTACTGTAAGTTTTATAACGTTTTCAGTAAAGCATTTGCACAGAATTTTCAGTTAGTTCTGTTTTTTTCATATACATCTAGTACGCTTTGTTCTACTTTTAAGACCTCTTTTTCTCTGATATAAGAGTAAAAGTAAATGTTAATTAACTTCATGGTTGCATCCATGCACTCAGATGTTTTAATCATTCACTTCAGAGGTTTGCATCTTGGCCATTTGAGCTTACAGGTAATGAGAGTTATCTCTATGAACTTGTAAGATCAGAGTAAAAGACAGGGAAAAGACAAATGTAATGCTTATCTTTCAAAGGAAATGCGAAGGAGCCCAACAACACAAGATCCACGGGGCTTCGGGTCTTAGAAAACTATTTGAACAAATTCATTTTTAAAGGGACTTTAAACAGGGCTGTTTTTTCTAAAACAAAACCACATCAGACCTTCTCCAGTAGAGTAACAGGGACTGAGTGCACAGATTCTAGGTACACAGGCAAGGGGAACAGAAGAGACATTCAATATCTTATGTTGCCATTATTTCACATACCATTATAAAAGAAAGGTCTAGATTAAAACACAATGGAGTTTGTGAGAACTGGTTGAAAAAATTGCTCTTGAAGGTTAATATTCAATAGTGCCTTACAGAAAATGCAGGAGAAAGCAAATTAAAAAAGGAGAAGGATGATGATTTGCTGATATCTCCAAGCTGTTTAGAACAGCCCACGCACTAGAAGACAAGCTTAGAATAAAACAATGGTCTTGTACAAATAGTAGATACGATATGCAAAAAGTGATGCTGCTTAATAGAGACAAGAGTTCAATATTGCTCCTCAATAGATATGGTTACCTAATAAAAAAATGGGTAGCAGCACTTCTGCAGAGGAGGATCTTGAGTCATCATAGACTGCAAAATGGATATTAATCATCCATGTCATGCTGCTGCAAAAAGCACATGGAACAATCTTGTCACTACCCAGCCCTCAACTGTAATACTGTGTCCAGTTTTGACAACCTCACTCTTCAAAAAAAACAGGAGGGCAGACTGTGGTAGAGTTCAGAAGAGACCACTGAGGGCAATACAGGTCTCAAAAACAAGAAGAAAGATGCAATGCCTAAGGAAAAGAAGATTGAGGCAGGCATTAACCTTCTAATACATAACAGGCAGCTGTTAGGAGGAGCAGAGCACTCCTTACTGCTACAGGAGAAGTAGTCATGAGTGCGAGGTGTGACAGAGAAGATGTGGATTACAACTAAGAAAATGCTTTCCATAAACAGATCAGCAGGGAAGGTGATGGCTTATCCTCTGGCCAAGGTTTCCCACAAGAAGTGAAACAATCCCGTATCAAGAGTGGCTCAGAGCAGGCAGATGCACCAAGCAAGCCACTTGTTACCCTTTCCAAGGGTATGAGTATGTGATGTATCACTTAGAGAATCAGAATATCACTTGGCTAGAATTTGTATGTGGTCATTTAAAATAGGAAATATTGCCTAGTCAAGCCACAACCTTGAGTCACTTTGGAACAATTGTGCAATAGAAATACAGATGGGTTTCAGGGAAGAGTTTAAAAATCCTGTATTGTGAGTGTGATACCCAACACCCAAACACAAGCACACCTGTCTGCTCACCATATTGAGCTAGGTGTTTCTAAACAATGGAAGAAAACTACGTTAAGACGTTACCATTTATGACATGCATGCACATACTCATTAAAAACAAGCAAAGAAGCAAACAAACTCAAAACTGGTTTGAAGACTACAGTTGTCTCACCAGAACTCACTGGCCATCTGGTGTCTTTAATGAACTGCCAGTAAAACCAAATTTAATCATTAATTGGACTCTTATATGTATATTTCTTAGCCACTAATAAGCCTGAGATCTTCTCAGTGCCACGTGTTTACTGATTTTGAATATTTTCATTAATCCAGTTCACATACTATTTACTAAGCTTCTCAGCCTTTCTTAACGATGTATTTTTTAAAGGTTTGATCTTCTTCCCCTCTCTGTTCTCACATGTTTTCTCTAATTGCTGCCGATTCAGCGACTATTTTTAGATTGGAAAGAAGAACAAAAAACTACTTTCAAGATAGCTTTGGATCATTAAAAGGAATACGGCCAAATGCGCATGGCCACCCCTGAAGCACTTTACAACAGAGAATAAGGAAATATAAATGGCTTTTTGGCATGTTTTTGAATTCTTGGATTTCCTATACAGTAGGTAAATATACTAACATTAAACCTCTATGCTAATCTGGGGGACTTACAGTGTTGTTGTATGTCTGCTCCATGCTGAAATGTCCTTGCACTTTGGGGAAAGGATTTTATTATTATTATTATTATTATTATTATTATTATTATTATTATTATTATTATTATTATTTCTATTATTATTATTTCTATTATTATTATTATTATTCTTTAAATATCTATGAGATGTTCCACCCCTTGTTTTTGATAAGTTGTTTTTTATTTCATTTTTAAAATACATTGTAATTATGAGTCATCTGTGATTTATTTAATATGACTTGTGAAGTGAAGAATTGTGCCCTACTTTTTACTGGTTTAACCAAATAAGCTTGAGAAACTCCCTTTAAAAAAAATTGCCCAGACAAACCTGTTTTTAACTTAAAAATAACAAGAACATAATCTGTCTTGGAATTAGCAGTGTTCACTGGCATTGTGTCTTGGAATCGGCTTTGTTCAGTCTCAACTAAATAACATTTTTTGAGAACTAAAAACAATGTATTCCTTTTGCAACAAGATCAGTTCATAGTGCACTGATCAGCTAAGAGTGCACAGTCAAGCTTCTCACAAGGACAGCTTTTCTGCTAAGTGTTTCAAGCACTTGAATTAGATAACAGAGACATAAATTTACAGCCTTTAAGATTATACTGCACAAAATTCTGTCCCACTTCAGTTCTCCAGTTGATGCTTCTCTTCTGTTACAGAAGTTGCAGGGAGACGTGCCATTCACTTCAACTGGTGTAACTGGCCAGCGGCTTAGTCGGTGTGTCAACAGATAACAGGAGACAGAAATGTCTGAGAAAACAAACATGCCTAGTTAAAGAAAAGAATCCAGCCTTTTCTGTACCTCAAAAGGCTAACAAAAAATTCTATTTTTCTACCTCATGAACTGAGAACTACAGTAAATACGAATTCAGATTTTTCAGAAACAGATGTAGCAGGACTGACAGCAAAATTGGCTGCAAGTAACTAGCCCAGAGAAAATTACAAGACTATTCTGCTATACTGCTAAGGAACATATCATACTCTCTCAAGTCAATAAAGAAATTTCCATTTACTGAAATGATAGTTTCAAGCTTTATCTTCATGCATAACTCTAATGGCAAAAGAAGGAGTATGCGTACAGAAAAGAATAAATGTATTAGTTTGCTTGGCAGGATGTTAAATAAATATCCTCTTTTAAATAAGATACCATGTCATGCAGAGCTGTATTAAATATCAGTCTGTTCTATAATATATTTTCACAGAATTCTGCACTGCATATCTATGGCATTCAGAGCACTGCATTTAGCACAGGAGAAGATGCTGTTAGTGTGAACGTTGCTGTTAAACTAAATACATGAGCAACAAATCTTTAGCTGAGCAAGAAGACTGCCAACAGATATTTTTTAAATTGTTTACTGAAACACTAAGAATGTTTCTACCCATACTGCCTCCTAGCTATTGTTCATGAATTGCTACTGAGAGCAAAGATATATGAGCTGTAAGACCTACCTCCACTAAGTTGCCTTCTGTTGTTCATTCTTGTACCTGTCTTCATTCATGTTAATTTTGGTTTATAATCTGCTAAAGGAAAAATGAAAGCAACCAAGCTGTGAATCAGAGAAATAATACATTTACTTCTTGTATTTTATATGAACTTCTGCTTCTTCATTCACTAGTCAGTAAAGCCAAGCACATTATGTGCAAGAGAAATAAACATTGCCAAACCTTTATACAGGAAGACCATTAGGAAAAAGCCTGTGTTTTCATCTTTTTCTATTGCTATTTAGTGATTTGGTTTGATGTATGTAAAACCTGTACTCACAGCACAAATAATAAAATCTGAAAGTATTTAGGCGCCTGTGTGCTGAGATAAGTGCCTATCAAGGTGACAAGAGTTGTCCCATTGTTCCCTTGTATTCTCTTGGCTGTCTTCTTTCCATCTGTTTTCTTATACTGGGGACATGTCAGGTTCAAGCAATCCTGAAGCTGCTTCTCTGATGCTTTAGGCCAGAAATCTGTATCACAACTGTACCTGGGGCTGGACCTGAGTTCATTTGCTCTGCGGCACCAGGTGGCTTTCTCATACAGCAAGTTTCCTGGGAGCAAGGACAGCTATCTCTCTTCTGGGTTTGTACAGCACCTGGCACATCAGAGTCCCAGAGTCTAGGAGAAGGGCTCCCAGGTGCTATAAATGTAAGAAGAACAGCCAAAACAGGGGCACTTCAAGAAGCTCCATCACCATTTAATTTCCCAGAGGCTTAGCTGATTCGAGAAACTTCATCTCACAGTGCACTTTGCATAATTGCATTTCTCATGAGCCGCTTCCTCCACCACTGGTCCCATCCCTGGCTAACTTGTTAATTAACGTTTCTTTTCTGCTGACAGTCAGGACAGGCTTAGCAAATTCCTTAGTGTTTATAGACAGTAATTTGAAAACTACAGATCATTACATTCACTGCTAGCAAAGAAAAAGCCCGTATGCAGACTTTGAATTCAGGTCTGCTGTAAGCACCAAGATATACTTTAAAAGACATAGGTATAAATAGTTAGCTTTGTAAAGAAAATAAAAGAAAAAAAATTACTATATTTTGCTTTCTTTACGGTATCAACAGGTTACTTTTTCACTGAAAATCAAAATTCTCAATAGAGAATTCAAATTCCTACTCCAAAAAATGTCGTCGTTTATTTTCCATAATGGGAAGTCTTCTTTTTCCAACATTTACCTCAAATCTTTCCTAGCAATCCCACTTACAGATTATTGATGTATTTATCATGCTATGTTTTTCTTCATTTTAAGCAGTATCTTCAGCAAGCAGTGAATTCTCAGTACGCTGTAATAGAAACTAACTCTTTCTAAGATAGACCAAGCGTTATAAAGGTAGTACTTTGAGATGCAGAGTACTCCCATTCCTACATGAAGAGTAGCAAAATAAGTAGTAAAAGTTTGTAAAAGCTGTAGTAAGGGATTTCATTTACAATGTTATTGATTTTTATAATTCAAATGATTATTCCTTAAACCTTTTGAATTTAATTTTGTTACTTCTCTGCCTTTCATGCATCACTTAATTGCTTTTTGGAGAGAAATAATCAATGTAAAAAAATACATTTTGTGACTAATAACAATGTAATTCCATAAAGATTGATTAAAATTTTGGGAAACATTCCAACCTGAAAGTAATAGCTTTGGAGAATGAGTCTTCACTTGCATGGAAAATGCCACTGCAGTCAGAAACTTGCTATTACTACCAGAACCCTTGAGTACCCACAGCTCCAGCTGAAGTCAGTGTGATATACAACTGTTCAATACCTCAAAAAATCAGGCCCGCAACCAGCTCCTCCCCTCTGCAGCTCTGCAGTATCACTCAGAAAAGTTTTGCTATTCTTACTCAGAGACATGATCAAGGAGAACTCGGTCACACCTTGTTGCGAACAGATGTTGCCACTGAAATGAAATATAGTTAAACTGAGTTTACTTACTCCCAGTTTGGATAATGTATTTTGTAGCCATTCTTCAGAGGAATTCAACCCCCTTTCAGTCTTCATTCAATGCTGTGATGCCGTGAGTGATGATGTGAGTGTTTGTACTGACTCAGATTCACCAAAGATCATTGCTTTATCTGCAGATGGTGACCAGCTCTTCAGTAACAAAAGAGGTTTTCCAACTCCAATTTCTTAAAAGGGCATTTCAAAACCCATGTAATGAGGTTCTTTCTTCCTCTTAGAATTTACTCTTATAATTCTGACTATCTGTCATGTCTATATCTGTTAAATTACTTTTTTAAATCCGAAAAGAAAATCAGAGTACTGGTGATAGGGAGGAGATAATAGCAGTTCTGGGAGGGAAGAAGCTGTGCACTATCTCTGCTGGCAAACAGGAGTAAAAAGCAGAAATGTTGGGGTAGGAGCTACCCACAATAGTTCCCAGTGCTTCCTTCCTCGGACCTTCCAACCCCTGAAGCCTGAGCTCCACTCTCCCCTCTATGCATCCCTCTATGCATCCCTAAGGCAAGGACTTTTCAGTGTTCCCAATGGCCTTGATCTCCTCCCATCCACAATCCAAATCTCCCCCTGCCCTCCCATATCCCCTAAGGTACTGGCTGCTTTGGCTTCTCCTTTTGGAGCTCAGGAGATGGCCAGGGCTCTGTCCAGCTGCCAGGATGGCCACTGGAGCTTCAGAGCAACATCTCACTGGGCTTCTTCCAGTTCCTGAAAGCCCAGAACTCTTCTTATTGACCACCACGTACAGCCTGGCCCAGACCTTTCCCTTCCTTCACCCTCCTTGGAAGTGTGTGCTCTTTCATATGACAAAAATCTACCCAAGGGGTACTTTGAAGACAGAAAAACAGCATATACATAGAAAAAGCCAGAAGTAAGGCTCCTTATTCTTCTAAAACTTATGGGAACACCTTTATAAATCCCATAGTTTAGTTCCACCAAGTCTGAAAAGGTATTTCTTTTGCAAGTTTTGAATTTGCCATATTTCAGAAAAAATATCTCTTTCTTCTGTTTTTTTATGAGCTAGTGAAAGCAGAATTTCTTTATCTGTCATCTCTAAACTGTTATTTTTTAGTTTTCTCTCTTTGCCCCTTGCACAGGTCTTCCTAAAATAGACACTCCCCATCTTTTCAGCATTGTCATTAGAGAGATTTTCAAACACCTAATCACACTATGACCTTTTTCTGATTGCCCTTTAATTTAACAATATCCTTCCTAAAATAGGATAACAGGCCCCTGTGCAGTAGCTCACGTGGGAATAATAGTATACATTAATTTCTATTTTCTTCTTTGTCTGCCTTACTCTCCTATTTGCTTTTATCACCAGAGGCACTGCGAGCACCAGTCCTCATTAGACTGTCCACGAAGTTGTGTAGATACCTCTCCGAGTTCACAAGTCCAGTGGTCAGGTACGGTGAGTGGGAGTTCAAGGTGCCTGACCACAATTTTGGAAGTTCTCTGCACCTGTGCCAAAGACAGTGCAAACCCGGCCATCAAACAGAAGGATAGCTGAGCTGATCAGATCTGGACAGTCTCTGACCCCTTACTGCAGGCCAATATGCCGTTGTCCTTTTTCCCTTCAGTGTATATTTTTTAGCATTCGTTGACTTTGCACTCACTTCACTACATGTTTTATAACTCTGAATTTGACTATTCTAAATAACTGCCTGCCACCTGCAGATTTGACTAACGACCAAACCATTGCCTCTTTCTGTGTATTCCTTACATATAGAACTTAAACAAATGGAGAACTCTGGGGCATCAAGCTGCTAACCTTGTATAATGATAGAAGGGGACAAAAGCTGAGAGGCTAAGATAAAAAGCAGTATCAGATCACTGAAGTATGTAACCATGCACACTTCTAGTTATTCTTATTCTAACACTTGAATAACTATTAGGTTCTTTGCCTTCAAAAGTTTATCTTTAACAGGAAATGCCATGAAATGAGATAAAAAGAGACACAGATTGATGGGGATGACCTAATTTAGCTGGGGATTTTCCACTGGTCTTCAATGGGACCTGAATTACATTCAGTCTTAATTAGTATTTCATCCCCAAAAAGCATCCATCCAAACCCATGATATCACAAGCCACATGCAGTCTTAACAACTAGATCACCTTGATTAAAAAACACATATTCAAATGTAAGATAAGGTTATCAGAAGCAGATCTTTAGTATATAGTTTGTACATGTCCTTGACTAAGAATGATAATGTTCCTTTTAGGGTGAGGAAAGAGAGTGTCAGACTGTCCTTACCAAAGAAAGGGATGGCACTGAGACTGATACAGGAGGCAAGCTCAACATAAATGATTTAACAATGCCACAACAAAAAGAAGTCCATGAAAAGGCTCTATAAGAACAGTGAAAAAAGCAGCCATCAGTAAGGGAGTAAGAGTATGCCATCTTCTTATCAGAAAAGGAAAAAAAAAAAAAAAAAAAAAAAGCAGGCAAATAGGTAAAAGGGTTTAAATACATCAGCTGGTGGAGAGAGCACAAAAAAATGACCAGCAGTTTAGGCTGTAGATGTTCATTGCTGCCAAGGGAAAGGTGAATGCCCTCTGCCCAGTCCTTTCCCCCAGAGAGGCACACAAGGAAAAATTCCTGTGAAAAGGTTATTCAGAACTGCAGTGCCATCCTTCTGCTGTTATATTTAGCTTATTTGAAGTATCTCAGGTACAGACACTATTTAGTACAATAAAATGAGTCATGATGGACTGCAATTAAGAGACTGAAACCCTTGCTGAGCACAGAAGAGAGAATATCAGCTTCCTGTTTGTGTGATCTATTAGCCTGTGGTATAAACTCCCAAGAGCAATCATACTTGTCTGCAGGTACATGGATAACCAGTCTGATTTATGGAAGAGTATGCAGTCAGTCAATACTGACTCCATGTTGACTCGGAGAAGGCGAAGCAGTCTGAAACCCCTTGTCCTGCTCCAGCTTAGACTCCAAGTGCTCCTCTGTGAAACAGGGTGTGCACAATATCTTGTCCATTCCAAACCTCTGACAGCAGGCACAAATGACTAGAAATAGATGCTTTCTGCACACTCTTTACATGTTCTTTACATGTTCTAAAGTTCAGAAGCCATTTCTTACAGATGTTTAATGCCACTATATTCTGGCTAATCTCAGGAGTAATTAAGATCTAGTTCTCCCTCAACTCTGGGTTTCTTGAAGGTAGAGAAATCTTTGACCATAGATGAGTTAAGAAATACAAGATGGAAAACTAGATCCATTAAAGAAGTGCCGAATATTGATTTGTAGTCTCTTAGGTTCCAACTGTATTAGTCCATCCAAAGTTGTACTATATGGGACCAGTACTATTCAATATATTCATCAGTGACTTGGATGAGGGAATAGAGTGCACTGTCAGCAAGTTTGCTGATGACACCAAGCTGGGAGGAGTGGCTGACACGCCAGAAGGTTGTGCTGCCATCCAGCGAGGCCTGGACAGGCTGGAGAGTTGGGCAGGGAAAAATTTATTGAGATATAACAAGGGCAAGTGTAGAGTCTTACATCTGAGCAGGAACAACACCAGGTTCCAGTATAAGTTGGGGAATGACCTATTAGAGTGCAGCATAGGGGAAAGGGACCTGGGGGTCCTGGTGGACAGCAGGATGACCATGAGCCAGCACTGGGCCCATGTGGCCAAGAAGGCCAATGGCATCCTGGGGTGAGAAGGGGGATGGTTAGTAGGTCAAGAGAGGTTCTCCTTCCCCTTTACTCTGCCCTGGTGAGACCACATCTCGAATATTGTGTCCAGTTTTGGGCCCCTCAGTTCAAGAAGGACGGGGAACTGCTGGAGAGAGTCCAGCGCAGGGCAACAAAGATGATTAAAGGAGTGGAGCATCTTCCTTAGGAAGAAAGGCTGAGGGAGCTGGGTCTCTTTAGTTTGGAGAAGAGGAGACTAAGGGGTGACCTTATTAATGTTTACAAATACGTAAAGGGTGAGTGTCACAAGGATGGAGCCAGGCTCTTCTCGGTGACAACCAATGGTAGGACAAGGGGCAATGGGTACAAACTGGAACACAGGAGGTTCCACTTAAATATGAGAAGAAACTTCTTCACAGTGAGGGTGACAGAACACTGGAACAGGCTGCCCAGGGAGGTTGTGGAGTCTCCTTCTCTGGAGACATTCAAAACCTACCTGGACACATTCCTGTGTAACCTCATCTAGGTGTTCCTGCTCCGGCAGGGGGATTGGACCGGATGATCTTTTGAGGTCCCTTCCAATCCCTAACACTCTGTGATTCTGTTATATGGTGAAATTATTTAAGGACTGGCAGACAAAAGGAGGTATAAAAACAAATATAAACAAGAAACAAACCTCTAATTCCTTCTCTTTCCAAAACCCTTACTAATTTTGCAAAGAATACAATTTGATGAGAATAAAATAGCTCACTGAAATTAATATACAGCATTTTGTTTTGCCTTGCATATATGAATTGCTTTCTTTTACAGTTTAATTTGTTAAGAAAGGAGTCCTGATAGAGCTTTACTAAAGGAAAATCCAGTCCTGCACTCACTCACTGCATTATTATAGACCAATGTGAACAAAAATTCTCTCAAGAATGCTTTAGGGGGATACAAGCTTCATTAGAAAGATAATCCACTGCAATATGATAAAACATAAGGTAGCTATTCACTCTACCATGGCACAGATGAGGACTTTATTTTAAACCCATAGCAGATTGAATTTTTGCATGATGTTTTCTTTAAACTGCCTTGCTTAATCTAGAAATACATTAAAATACTCATCTGCCAGCTGTGCTAGTTTCAGCTGTAGCAAATTGATGATTAGTATCCTCCTGACATTATTTTCTTCACATGGAATAAAAAATTACTGTCACAGGATTACAGAAAAGGAAAAAACCTAAAGTTCATTATGTCTTGTCTTTTGTTTTTTTATCCTACCCTTGAATTATTTTCGTAATTAACAGATCTGCTACAATTAAGCAGATTTGCAAGTATCTCTGGTGCAGAAATGTAAAAAGCTATGTTTGCCAAGTTAAGGGAAAAAAAAAAAAAAGAACAAAACTAACATTTCATTCTCATTAATTTGTAGAAAATCTTTCCACAGCCACCTAAAATGACTGTATTTAGTATGAAGGCTTGTGATGTTCTGTGATGCATTGACGGGCAAATCCAGACCACTGACTTCAGAAGGTGACAAGCATTTTTTACTATGTCTGTTCTTCATTCTCAGCCTCCAAGGTCATTTCAAGAACTCCCTATATCAGCTCAAGAACTAGACTGGCTACACTTTATGTTTAAAGACACATTTCATCCTGACATACTCTTGACAAGTGCAAAGTATTCAATCCACTAGGATTTTTCTTTTCCTTTGATGTAGATGACAGAGGCATCAAAACCACTGAACTAAGTGCAAGCAAAAATGTTATTTTTCCATATAATTTTTAGGCATATACTGCATACAATTTTTTGAGCCCATGCTTACAGGGTAACCAAATCCCTTAGTCCAGTTAAGCTTCATCTATGCTAGCAAGCAGTGCAGATCAGCAGCAGTGGTTCTGTAAAGCTGCTGAGGACCTGACATCCTCCCTGCTTGGATTGCATGTTTTTTCTACATCAAACGCTCTGTTCTGCTCTCACAAACTGACTGCCAACTTGCCACTGGTGAACTCCTGGAGTGCATCTTCCTGTTAAGTTCCACACAAAAACAATCCAGCTCATGTGCTCTGAGACCGCTCCACAGTGCAAACCAAAGCACAGTACAGGAGTACAGTTGAGAAGTTCACTGAGTTCAGTCAATGCTCCATAGTTATCCTGTAAGTCTTGATCTCTCCTTCAAAGCTAGAACCTCCTGGAGAGCTACTCTATAAGTATTTTTGAAGCCTGGTCCTCAGACATAACAGACTTTACTGTATCCCACTTTTCTTCTTATCATATCAGGTGGCACTACAAGAAAACAAGTTATTGTGGCACAGCCCATCAGGATTAGGTTTCTACCAAAACAGATTAAGAAACCACTTTTAGCCTGTCAGACATTTTTACCTTTCACTTCACCATGGGTGGGTGGGCTTCACATATCTTATGATAAGAATTACTAATCCCAGGTGAGACCTTGAGCACACATGGTCTCCTGATACAGGGGGTTTTTTGTCTTGGAGAAGTTACAGGTTGAAGTCCTTCACTACCCACCACCACTCCCCGCAAAAGCTCAGTACAGTGATAGGGAACACATCTATCTCCATCCTCACTGACTTTCAGCAGCTGCCAGAAAGAATTTGCAGTAAGTGGAGTCTCCATGCCTATTTTGTCCTTGGCCTTTTTGCTGAGACATCAGTGACTCTGATGGTAGTTTTGCAATGTGGGCACTTCTCTGTTTGATTTTAGTCCATTGGCTCTCTTCACGTTTATCATCGAAAAGCCATCAGGTGGGGGTATTCTTTTTGCTCTTTCACCTAAGGGCAGATCTGAGTCAGTGACCATGAGATGAAGGGCGCTGTATTTCAGTATAAAGCTTCCCAAGAGATGCTGTAACTCAGGCTGCTGAAATACTCAAAGATACAATTTCTCTAGACAGTCACTGAATGAATTACATTTTAACAAAAAAGGGACACTACTCTGGCTTACACATAGAGACTATCTCTACTTTTAAATACAGAAATGGGATCTTCACCTAGACCACTGCAAATACTTCTCTTGATGTTATCCTTTTCCTTCAAATCAGAAAAAGGTCCATCCCAAAGCTTTCTCAAAGGAGGCACGTGGAAAAATCTGATTTTTCTCCTGTGATTTTCCATAAGGGAAAAAAAAAAAAAAAAAAAAAAAGCATGACTTAGAGTAGACTGTCATTTTTTCTTTTAGATATGATCACTCCAGCTCTGGAACTAGGGATAGTTGGTAAATCTCCTTACTTTACTCCAAAGGAGGAGTGTCAAATATTACAGATAGATGCTTTTGTGTTTCATCAGACTGTAAGCTGGCAAATAGACTTAAATCCATTGGCGCGGTCCCTACTTTTCTACTACTAATCCAGGGGCAATGTCACTGTCACCTGATCTATCACAGATAATCTGCAAAAGGCAGTCTGTTTGTGGCACTGGGGACAGGAGTGGGAATGCAGATGCAGTCTGCAGTGCACATAAGACAGTGTCTCAGTGAATATACATGCTTAGCTTCCAAAATCCTAGGAGTGAAAGAGCAGAGCTGTCTTTACCCATTTTTTCCCTTTCGAAGGAGCAATAGGAAACCAGCCTTGATCTGGAAAGTGAGATGAAAAAATAAGAAGCTATGAGGCAAGTGAAAGAATAACTTTGCAACCAACTGAATATCTGAAATACTTTCTATTAATAGATACATGACCAGAATACAAGGAATAAACAGGAATACCTCAAAGGCTTAACTAATTGGTATAATTGGTATCACAGACTCCTAGAGGAATACAGTAAGTGTACAGGAAAGCACCTTGGGTGGTGTAAGAAGTACCTGAGTTGCAGTGGTAGAGCTGTTATTTATCAAGAGCGCTTTCTGAACTTCAGAAAAAAATACATCCAATGAAAGACGATTTTACTGGCTCTGGTTGTGAGAATAAGAAAGAAAAGACAGTTTTGTGGCAATGCCTCCACTGATAAATCAATAAGAGGCTGTTGGATATGGTTGTTTAGAGACAAATCTAAGGACAACCTGAGAGAGGCAGACTGCTGGTCACTGGCATCATGACTTTCCTTCCTTTATTTTGGAACAATTACACCCTGGGGCACAGAATGTTTGCTGCATGTGCTGAAGAAAATATTTTCTTTGGGATGGGGATTATTAGGACAATAGCTTTTTAAAATTTGATTCTAACTAAACCGGAAAATAATTTGTGTTGAAAAGACATTGTTGGAAAAAGAAAAAAAAGGAGGATAACAAAATAAGGACAGCACTTTGAGAAAGCAGACATCAATAGAAATAATTTATTGACAGGGCCTTTTGTACAGGTAATTTGATTTAAAAACAAAGGCGAGAGATCTGGTGATTACCAGAAACATGATACCAACTACACAACAGAAACTATCTCAAAGAGAAGAAGTCTAGTAGAAGATATTTTTACTATATTAGTACCATTTTAATGATCCGAATATGGGAAAAGGGAACTGCACACAGAATGAAAACGAGGGCACGTTCTTAAGAATATAAAAGAATTCCTCAGATATGTAGGTTAAACTCAGTAAGGCTAAGGCTAAAATGAGTTATAATTAACAAGGGGCAAGCAACAAGAAAAGATTCTACAAATACACTACACATTAAAGAAGTAAAAGGAAGTATTAAGGAGGAGATGAAATAATGAACGATTGAAAGAAGGCTGAGGTATCTTATGCCTTCTTTCAATTTTCAAATATATTTTAACTATGATCCAACACTTAATTAAATTACATTTTTAAAGGAGATAGGCATGTCTTTGTGAATATGGGAAAGGAGTGAAAAAAGACAGAGACACTCAATTTAGCTTAGTCTGACGAATTTCAATTAAATATACTTAACAAAGTAGCCACAGTAATCTCTGAATCATAGCACTTACCTTGGAGAGCTGATGAAGGATAGTAGAATTCCCTGAAGATTAAAAGAGGGCAATCACAAGTTCACACTTCAAAAAGGGAAAATATCTCTGCTTGGGAGGATACAGACCAGTCCCTTGAATGTTCATGCTCGAAAAAATTGAGACAATTTACTAAAAATCCATTTGTAAGGCATAAGAGAATAAGATGGTGATCTGGGGCAGGGGGGGAAGGATCAATCTAATTTATTTATTTGATTATTGGCCTAGCCAGATAAGGGAAAAGTCACATCTGTGATATATTTGGGCTTTAGTAAGTCCATTCTAATATATAGAATAAATTCTAATGTTCTGGTATACAAACCAGAGAACTAAAATCCAGAAGAAATCACCTTCAGGTGGGCTGAAAAAAACTGTAGAGAACTTGATCTATGAGGGAAGATTAAGAAAAGGAACACTTTTGTCTAAAAAAGAACTGGGAGAATATACTATTTCTAGTACATCAACAAGAGTTATTTTATATATATATGGGCATATATATGAATATATATATGAGGGTAATACATATGAGGGCATATATATGAAAAGTGAGACAAAAAAAAGCTTGACTTGTAACACAGGAGATTAGCACTTGATATTGGAACCAATGTTTTTCATTTTAAGAATACCTGAAACACCATAATGGACTGCCTGCTTCCTTTGGCATGTAATACTTCTGTTAAGAGAAAAAGGTTTCCTCCATATATTTTGAGTAAATGTTGACAGCAATATTTCAAAGATGTCCTGTTAGATTCAAGCAATGTTTGCTTCTTGGGTCAACTCAAAACCTGACAAAAATTGAGAATTATGCAACTAACACAGGACTTACAGAGACAACTCATCTTTAAGCCCAAAATTTACAAGAAAGAAGTTCCTTGTTCAGCAGCTACATGCCCTTGAGCTCATTTGGAGCTACCTGTTTCATCTGAAAACTACATATATACAGACAGGTTCTGCTTTTATGATTGCTCAGAACAGCCCAGCCAGAGCTGCAAGGCATGCAAGTCCTTCTTAAGCCCCTGTGGGATACAGAACAATGCCAAAATATCCAGAAGGTACAGACTTCACCACACACCAAAAGTAAAACAACAAAAATTCATAAAAAATAAGGCAACCAGACATCCTAGGCTTTGTACCATAGTCTGATGGTTCTGATACTTAGCAAGTATGTCCTTAATGGAGCTCCTGTTACTCTCATCCAGAAGCTGCTCTAACAATTAGGTTTGAGACTGGCCTTAAGCCAGGTTCGGTGCTTATGAAAGGTGAATATCCATTCACCTCTACAGATTTTACTTCCAAAAAAAAGCTGAGGCCTGACTTATTTTGTAGGAAGTCTCTATTGTCCCTTATCTTTCCTAGGAGGCAGAAGTTTACAGTAAGCTTATAATATCTTTCACTGTCATCTTATTGTTTAGGTGACTAAGAGTAAAGGTTGCCATGAAGAGCCACTCCTCAGTTCCCAGCAGACTGAATTTTCCCTGTATTCCATCACACAGCACAAACAGCCCCCTGTGTGTAGAGTGTCCTAAGAGTTTTGTTAGACCTTACAAGCATTTTTCAAACTGATGGCATTCTTAATGACCAAAAGCAAAGTCTAGTGAGTGGAACTAACAGCATGTCAATACAGTGATTTAGCATATTCACTGCACTACGCTGCATGCACAATGTCTCTGGTTTTCTGTTGCAGAGGGAGAAATATCAAACGAGGAAGAAACTAGAGAGTAATCAGCAAATGAGAAGAGCACATGACCTAAAAATATGACCTATTTCAACATCAGCAACTGTTCTCAGTGTACAATATAGCCAAAGGTACATATTCTCAGGTATTTAATAATTCTGAGACTGTGTTAGGAATTCAATTATTAGAAAACTAAAATTGAATGCATTGATTATCTAACTCATGAAATAATAGTGATAACCTACCATTCCATGCAGCTTTGTTTCTTTTGTCTGCATTCATGTGAATCAGCATCTCCATTGCTCATTCCCTTCAGCTAACAGACACTTGAACCTTTCTGGTTTGGGGGTTTTCAGGTGAGTTTTTTTTAGTGCTTTTTCATTATTTTTTTCCATAAAATAGAGCTGGGAAGCAGCATTTGCAGTTACTATTTTGATATCTCTGTTTTTTCTCTTTTTTTTTTTCCCTCAAATGCTTTCATATTCCAAATTTTTGTTGAATTATTTCTTCAGAAAACTCTTTACTGTATTTTCCACTAGGATCCTGATGTTACTGTAAAAAAATTGGAGCTGCTACAAATGGAGACACGAAATACATATCTATTTGCCTGAATACCATCCAGACTGTTATGTAAGGTTTCATTTTTGTAGAAACCTTACAAAAATTGCAGATAAACAATAGAAAAATTACATCTGATCACAACATGCTGGACACCTTTTTTCTGATGACAGGTATTTGCCACTCACTTGAAAGGTTTGCAAGAGGTTTCTGATTTCAGCGTCATTTTCTAAAAGATATCTGAGTTTTTGACTACATGGTCTAGTCATTTGAAAAAGAGGATTGTAGGAAAGGAATCAAAATGAGGATAGAAAATACATCCTTTTGACCAGAGCCTTGGTGGCTTTTCAGAATGTTATTATCCAAAAGTGTGTGTGGAAGGACAAATTATATAATATGTGAAAGCCTTAAGTTGTCACAAGTGGGAATTATATTCTTGCAAACAGCTGTGTGACTTGGTGATGTTCCTCTTCACTCCTCTGCTCACCTTCTGGTAGGGAACCATGACTTATTCTCCTTCTGCTTGTTTTTCTCACTGCTTCTCCCTCTTTTCAACTTGCATTCTCCTTCCCTTACACTCTCTGTGGCGCAGGGCTCCACTGTCTGCAGCAGCAGTGGAAGATGGAAGAGCGTTGGCCATGGTGGCCCACCTACAGACTGGCCTATGTCAGCAAGAGCTTGTGCTCCAGATTTGATGCAATGTGCATCAATCTTCCAGAGTTTAAATAAACTGAATGCACCTCTGATACAACTAAATGGTTCTTCTCCTAGTGTTAGCTTAATTTTCTTGTATATCCTCCTTTAAGACACAAAGCAAAAGATTAGCCTTGAAATGCTCAAATATGTCCCCACTAGTTATATTTACCAATTTATGCACTCATTACCACTTCAGGGCAGCACATATTACATGTATGTGCTAATCCATTAATATTTTCTCTACTCTAGGAAGTTTCGATTTTATGCATCTCACATTGTCTCTAGATAATAATAGTATTGTCAAACACTACAGACTTCACTAGCTTGTGTCAGGTTGTGCCTTTGAAGTCTTTCTATCCAGACTAGCACAAATAATATTTACCATTTCTCAATTACATAAAACACATGGAATAGCAGATGCCATAGCCTGGACCCCAGAGTAATACTTGTCTATTTTTCTGCATTTGTGGTGAATAAGTGAAAACCTGATAAGGAAGAATGAAAAACATTTTTTCACTTACTTAAAAGATAATTGAGATGATTCTATGAAAGTAAAGGAAATAACTTATTTAACAAATCCAACATGGCTTTGAACACTCCCAGGACTGGGAAATCCACAGCTTCTTTGGGCAGTCTGTTCCAGTGCCTCACCACCCTCATAATGAAGAATGTCTTCCATATATCTGATCTCAGTCTACCCTCTCTCAGTTTAAAGCCATTACCCCTTGTCCTACCACTACATGCCTTCGTAAAAAGTCCCTCTCCAACTTTCCTGTAGGCCCCTTTTAGGTACTGAAAGGCTGCTATAACATCTCCCTGGAGCCTTCTCTTCTCCAGACTGAACAACCCCAACTCTCTCAGCCTGTCCTCATAGGTGAGGTGCTCCAGCCCTCTGATCATCTTTGTGGCCTCTTCTGGCCTCACTGCAACAGGTCCATGTCCCTCTTATGCTGGGGGCCCCAGAGCTGGATGTAGGACTTCAGGTAGGGTCTCACAAGAGCAGAGTAGAGGGGTAGAATCACCTGCCTCAACCTGCTGGTCACGCTTCTTTTGATGCAGGCCAGGATACAGTTGGCTTTCTGGGCTGCAAGCACACATTGCTGTGTCATGTTGAGCTTCTCATCAACCAACACCCCCAAGCCCTTCTCCTCAGGGCTGCTCTCAATCCATTCTCCATGCAGCCTGTATCAGTGCTTAGGATTGCCATCATCCGTGTGTGGGACCTTGCAGATGGCCTTGTTACTCTTCATGAGGTTCACATGGGCCCACTTCTCAAGCTTATCAAGGTTCTTCTTCTTTGCTGAGTAGCTAAATGTCATTATCTCATCATGCTTTGAAATGGAAAGTCCTTGTTCTGCTGATATGACCAGTTTTTAATTAACCATGTTACAAAGCAGAGTGACAACTACTAAGTTAGTGTACATGTTCAATTATTTATTGTTATCTTTGTATGTTTTGTTTTTTGCAAGCATCCTAGATTCATTTAAATCTAAAAAAAAACAAAAAACAAAAAAAAATAAAACAACCACGACACAAAACAAAAAAACAACCCTTTCTAGTTTTGCAGAATCTAATCTTTTTGTTAATGTTGTTAATCGACTCGCTGCACAGTCATGTCAGTTTTTGCAATATCAGTGAAGTCATTATGGCTAGTTATTTATAGTAGAATGCAAAGCTTTGGAAACGGCAGATATGTACACAAATAAATCATCACTAATTGTCACCAGGCATGACATATAATCCCACTGCAGAATTACCCTCCAGACTATCTTGTAACATCCTTACCTGTTGTTGCTGATCCTCCCCAGTTCTTGATATGGGCTGACTGAGAAGTATACAGTGAGAGAATATCCAAGGACACTTTTCCCTTATTAAATTAGGCAGGATTGGGGCAGGAGACATTGAAATAGTTGAATTCTAGTTTGAAATTTTTCTTAAGGAGCTGTTGGAGCAAGGCACATTGATGCTTACATTTAGACCGGATTAAGCCAGTTCTTTTCGCATGTGTTCCTTCTAAGCGCACAAAGACTCACACTAAAAGAACTTTTTAAACTGAGTATTTTGCAAATGACTCTGCTAAGATTAATAGTCACCAATATAGCCATATTTTGATTCATAATACTCACATGCTAACTTTACATCCAAGAAAAGCCATAATGGAGCTATGCTGTATTTAAGTCCTGAAGCTACACCATAGCCTGTGACTTTTAGCATTTCTTTCAAGCCTACACATACACATATGTATATATGGTCTTAAATAAGAAATAAGACTATATGTCTACACTGTCCCTCAGATATTGTTGGTCAGAGGAGACCTACAGCTTTGTTGGGAAAGCCTTTGTTATTAACATTTTCTTTATACATTTAACACATTAAAAATAATACAACATGACTGCATTGTAACAAAACCATACTGAAGCAAGCTTAATTCTGGCTGTATTCATGAGCCAGCACTAGGTCCCGTCCTAATCAATGTAAAAAATTTAAAAAGCAATTGCTCCAAAAAGCTAGCAAAAACATCAAGAAATATACTTCTAGTAGAGTCTGAGATGGAGAAAATATGATACCGTATGATTATATACATATCATCACAAAAGCAACATATTGTATATATGTATGGTAAGATCTATTAAGAAACAGTCTTTGAATGGCTAAAAAGAAAGATTAAAACAAAGCTGTCTGCACTAAAATAGAAAGAGAGGCAGTTTTACAATATTATTTTCCCAGTGCAAAAACACACTTGTAGACTCTTCTTCAAGCTGAATATGTTTTAATGTTGATAATATTTACTCAGCAAACACTACAGGGAACACTGACAAAAAAACCAACTGGTAATAATGTGGAACATTCCAAGAAGGATCTGGGCTTGGTCCAGCTGTCTCCTATTATTTTGCTACCACTTTTCAAATTTCATGTAATAAACTTAATTTTGAAACAGTCTTATACAAGTTTATTTTATTTTCTACACTTGCCTCTTGGCAAAGAAAAAGAAAAATGAACCAGTATTGACGAAGATGGCATGTATAGATAGGTGATTACCAAGCAGCACATCAATCTCATTCCATCATGATGAAGTGATATGCATAGTGGGCAGAACTGCAACCAGTGAATAAAATATTTAATTTGAACACCATGAAAAATGAGACAAAAGTGAAGAAGGCAGCAATTTTGCATAAATAAAAGAGTGTACTTCCATAAACGCTCTTAAGGGATTTTATTGTATAGTGGAAAAAACCTACTACAGGATTTATGATTAAAAGAATCAAAATTTTGTGTGAGTGTAGAAGGAAAAGAGGAAGTAAATAGAATGCAGAAGTTATTAAGGCACTGTTTCCACTAGAAAACAAGAAATCCAATCACTGTCTAGGGTGAGATGTTCAGTAGCTGCAAATCTAGACAGTTTCCACTGACATAATAGAGAGGCATTGATTTGCCCTACCTGAGGATTTGCCCCTTAGCACTTTACTGTAAGCAAGAAGTTCTCAAAAGTTAAGAAAAGTTTAAGAGAAAGGTTCCTCTTGTAATATACCACATGTTTACAAACCAGGGGTTTCAAGTACATACTAGATAAGTATCTGCTTATGGGAAGATTCTTCACTGTGATAGCAATTTACTCTAGGCAAGGTAATTCAAGAGCACACTATGAGTATTATCTGTTCAGAGAGTTCAAGCAGTCATATGAAAGCATGTGTCCAAACGTAGATGAAAGACCTGTAATGCAGCCAGCACAAAGGTGAAAACCCAAGTTTCGTTTCTCCAAGATGATCAATTCCCTCCCTTAATAGAAGCTGAGAAAGCTCAGAAACTAGTAGAACAGCAGTTATATGTTTGCATCTCCACTGAACTTTTAATATAAACTCCCTGCCCTTCCCATTGACCCAGTCTTTTAGACTTCAGTGCTTCTCACAGCATTCAACATAAATAAGTTTGACTATGCAAGTCAGACAGAAGATACATTTCCATATAAAAAGCACAAGGACTTGGTTTGTGCTGGAAAACATAAAAAAAAAAAAAAAAAAACACACCTCAAAAGGAGACACAAGATCTGCCCATGTTGATATTTAGTGTCAAGCTTAAGTGAAGTTCTCGACTGTTTCAAACCACATAAGCCATCCTGCTACAACACAGCCCACTTATAGCGATCCACATTGGCAAATTTGATACTCAAAGTAGAGGTTTTGTCCAATCTAGCTTGTAGACTACTTTTTAGGCTAGCCCCTGACAAAGAGAGGAGAGATATAAAAGGATTCTGAAGTAGAAGCAGAGCACTGAGGGATTGCTGCTGACAGAACTGCTATGCTTAAAACCATCAAAACAAAGTGGATTTGAGACATTGCAGAAAGTGTCAAGCTCACAGAAAAGTAGCAGTAAGACCAGTCTAACCAAGATGAACAGGTAGTGAGAGTTTAACTATGAGATGTACAGCAGCTGGAGCTGGGCTTCAGACAAGCCCAGCTTCCATTATAAGTTGGGGAATGACCTATTAACGTGCAGCGTAGGGAAAAGGGACCTGGGGGTCCTGGTAGACAGCAGGATGACCATGAGCCAGCACTGGGCCCTTGTGGCCAGGAAGGCCAATGGCATCCTGAGGTGTATTAGAAGGGGGGTGGTTAGTAGGTCGAGAGAGGTTCTCCTTTCCCTCTACTCTGCCCTGGTGAAACCACACCTGGAATATTGTGTCCAGTTTTGGGCCCCTCAGTTCAAGAAGGACAGGGAACTGCTGGAGAGAGTCCAGCGCAAGGCCACAAGGATGATTAAGGGAGTGGAGCATCTCCCTTAGGAAGAAAGGCTGAGGGAGCTGGGTCTCTTTAGTTTGGAGAAGAGGAGACTGAGGGGTGACCTTATTAATGTTTACAAATATACAAAGGGTGAGTGTCACGAGGATGGAGCCAGGCTCTTCTCAGTGACAACCAATGGTCAGACAAGGGGCAATGGGTTCAAACTGGAACAAAAGAGGTTCCACTTAAATTTGAGAAGAAACTTGTTCTCAGTAAGGGTATCAGAACACTGGAACGGGCTGCCCAGGAGGATTGTGGAGTCTTCTACTCTGGAGACATTCCTGTGTAACCTCATCTAGGTGTTCCTGCTCTGGCAGGGGGAATTGGACTAGATGATCTCTTGAGGTCCCTTCCAATCTCTAACATTCTGTGATTTTGTGATTCTGTGATAATCTTCAGGTCTACTTTGACTATTAGAGTTGAGAAACTATCACTGTCACACAAGCAGCCAGAACTGTATGTTCTAATCTACATAACCTTGTCACATTTCTATAATCCATCCTGTTCAAAGCTTACTGTGGGGGACTACAGTGGGTCCGTGGATTCCCTGACGGAGGGCATGGGAACAGAAATTAGCCTTGAAGATGTTAAGGCCTACCTGTGAGAAAGATGGGAGTAAAGGAGTATCTGGAGATATTAAGGTGTACCCGTGGAGAGAAGGGAGTAGAAGAGTAACATTGCTGATAGCAAAATTAGCCAATGAGATGTTACTGCTGTAACTTGTAATCAATAGTGAAGAGACACATGAATTGATAAAACTGTATAAAAATGCACTTGTGGCAATAAATGGCATCTACTATTTTCATTCTGGAAGAACTTGGTCTATGTTGTTTGTCTGTCTCAACCGCCACAGCTTACCTTTAGAAAGTGGTTGGAAAATACCACAGCACTGGTTTGTCTGTTTTCCCATCACCTCAAGGATCATTGAGCAGCTGGTGGCCATGCTACATGCCTCATGTATAGCTCACATTACCTTCTCCATGAGAGTGCCAGAGGCAGAGGAGGAATAGGAGCTCTAGTAATAAACATGCAGCAGTTAATCCTGATGACTAAGAATAAAGAATGAAAAACTGAGATTATCTTTTTTCCTCCTTCATTTCACCTCTGAAGATAAATTTTATCTTCAATTTTCTCACAAAAGCATCCTCCATAAAAGATGAACTATAAAAATGCAATTATTTCTGATCACTACTGTGTGAACTCAAGAAATGTTTCTTCCTTTGCTTTAAAGCATTTGTTAGTGATGTTGCATTGTCAAAATGAGGTCATATATCAGTCAAGATATATAAAAAGATTATTTTTCCTCTGACTTCCAGATAAAATATTAATTATAGCATACAGCAGATCAAATTTGGTTTAGGTGCTTAGAAGAAGAAATGCATTAGCAGGGTAAAATATGTATGCTAAGTTTCAACAAAGAGGCCATTTTGCTAACAAGTTGTAAGCTCCTTGTAGATGCAGGTCAGCTTTATTTCTGTCTCATTTAATGGAAGCATTTGTTTGGGCAGCTGCTGGTCACAATCTGAAGGGTTTTTTTAATTGGAGCATTTGTGTCTAGTTTCATACTAGCTTTATATGCTGCTTTTTTTCACATTCTCTTAGCTACCTGGCATTCACTGTGTTTATCCGAGGTGCCAGTTAGCTTGCCATCTGCACCAGTCACTGCACCACTGAAATGTGCCTTTGCTTTGCTTCAGGAATCAAAGGAAAAGTTATAAACAATTAGCAACTCAATAGTTAAGCTGTTGTCAGATCAGGATGTGGGTTAGGAAAAGCTAAATAGGGATTTTAGACCCATTGGCAGTTCCATAATCATGTGATCTGTCCTACATCTCCTCAGTCAGCTCCTTGGAGACATTTACAGCAGTTTCAGGGCTGTTCTAAACAATATTCATAACCCACAGACACTCACAATGTTTTGAGCATCCACCTTTTTCAGTAACTACACATTCCTGTCCTAAAAGATCTAATATCAGACATTAACATTGCCATATCATTGAGAAATACATGTGAGTATTCTTAGCTAGCCTGTTCATTAGGGTTTTATAGTTGTTTAATGCTCTGAGACCGGTGCAAAGTGAAGTTAACATATTAAGAAGCCAGGCGCTATAACACTGGCAGAAAAAATAGGCATCATAAAAGTACACTGTTGCATTCAAATTTCATCTATTAAACACAAACCATTTTATTTACTCCATGTGATTATCATCCAGTTGTTACTTATCACATGGTAGCAAAAGACATTTTTTTACAGTTTGGTTAATGAAGTTATATTTCAAACAAAGCTGAATTTCAGGATTCAACAGGCTTTCCAAATCTATGATCTGGTCTCAAGTGAGCAGTTTCTAGAGAGGAAAAGGGAAAGCTAAGTTTGAAACAGTATGCTTGTGGAAGTAGTAGTGTTGTTTGTCTCCAATGCTAAAGGCAACAATTACTTTGGATGAAATAATCTGATTCATTAATGCTTTTAAAGATGTTGTTGCATCTTTAGATATTGTAGTTCCACATCAACCATTTCTGCACCTTAACAGTGAAACACACATTAGAAAAGAGCCTTTTCCCACCCGCTTTCAGCTGCAAAAAACAACTTTATCTTTAGTGAGTTTTCTCCATGCACTAGGTAAGCATATTTTGTCTGATTTCTGGTTTGATCATCAACCTCTGGTAGGAAGAGCAATCCTGAAGTCCTGTTGACTCAGAGAGAGTCTCAAGACGCAGCTTCTCCAAGAGTCATGCAATAATATGAGAATCTTGGGATTAATTTAAAAATCGTTCCTATCCAGCTCACACAGAGGCAAAGAAAAGCTTGAGACCTCCAGAGACTCAAAACCAGGAGGCAAATCAAGCACAGCTTCAAACCTAATTATTAAGTTTAATTTTTAAAATCTAACACCTTTATTTTTGTTTTTATTCACTCAGTATAATAAGCAGTACTGTCCAGGTGGCAGCCCTGCTGTGTGTCACCACAGAGAAGCAAGATACCACAGTCATGTGGAATGACTTCTCCAAGAGTTACTCCTCCTCCAAGAGTTACCCCTTCACGTGAGGGGGTAGAGAGTGCACCAGCCAAGGTCAGAAGCAAGCAGAGCAGAGCTTCAGCTCCTGCTTTAGCAGGCTCTCCAAGTCAAAGGAGCCAGTGCGCAGAGGGCAAGGCCCCTTGTTAGAGGTCTGAAGGAAGGTTATTAATTTCCTCCTGGCAAGAAATGTCATAACCAAGAACTACATGGTCACTCACTGAGATATTATCTGACTTCTGATGAGCTTTTCTGCTACTAAGCATTAGATGCCTTACACCCCTTACCTAAGTACACTCAACTGAAGTGCTGCATTTTGGAAGCTGGTTCCCCTTGGCAATCATTAGAGAAAGGCAGGTTCTTGCCAAATATTCCTCAAACCACCTAATGACCCCTCGGCTGCAATTATCTTTCCACAGACTGCACAGGCATACTGAGAAATTCATGTTTAGGTACCTGTTTTGTACGCCTGCATCCTAGCAGTTTGAATACCCTTACAGTTACTTACAGTTTGTAGGAAAATATGCTGTTTAGGCCTCCCTGATTCACATCAGGACAAGGAAAATTCTTCCCACGACAATGTATTTGGCATCCTGCCACTTACATCACACACTTCTGACAAAGATAGCCTATCTTCTGCCTGCTGATAGGGAGACACAACGTTTAAGTCAATGAATCTTTCATACAGGAAACTGTAATTCATCACTCACTAACATAATATGGAACAGCCTCTACCCACTGAAAGTGTGATTTTCTCTCAGGTGAAAGGATGCCTATTTCATCATTGTGTCATGATATTTACTCTTTTAGAGACAGCAATGACATTTTAAAAATAGGAAATAATGGATTTATGCCTCTAATAAAAACTAATAAGGAAAAACACACTCAAGATAATAACAATTTGTAACAAGCTTCTTCTGTTACTTATTTCTTTACATATAATGCATCAGGTTTCCTTCCAGACCAAGGCCGCAAGAGTCAGAGAGTCTGCGTACCAATGCGTTGCCCCAAACCCTCCCACCTCACCAAGACACCTCAGAACACTTCATCCAAGATCCGATACTCTTTGTGGAGGAAACTGGTTTTCCCCATAGACTACACAGGAGAACAATGAGATATGACATAATTTTAGTAAATATGTTAAGTTACTTTTTTGATCAGTTAATTGCACAAGGACCAGATACCTTTACAGACCTAGACCTGTTTTATAATTTGAAAGTATTTTTACATTTTAAAGAGGTTCCACAGTGATTTCAGAAGCTTTCATATAGAATAACGTCTTCACTTGGCCATTACATACACTGACACAACACATAATCCCAAATAATCATGTGAAATCTCTTGTACTGTAGAGACTGCAAAAGGATAGTAAATCAGCAACTGGATAACAGAGATCAAAATATGGAAATACTTATGAGAAAGTCATAAGGGGAAATGCCAAATTATGTTAAGAGTGGAGTTTGAGGTGATAGCACCAAGCAGCTAGCTGCTCCCACTAAAGTTAGCAGAAATATTTACAAGAGTAAGGCACCCAAAAAAACATTTAGTAAGGTGTCAAGAATGAATTTAGAAGACAAACAGGACTGGTTTTCAAAAGCATCACTTGTTCAGGCTTTCTCTCCAAACTCCAAAGAAACTGCTAGAGTACAGCTGTTGAAAACAGGGCATTTAACTGGAAAACTCAATATGTATCTAAGGCACCAAGTCTCAGCCATTTCTTAGCAATTTAGAAAACCTTTGTCCATTTATTTTCTTCTATAAAGCAAATAAAACCAAACTGGTTCGGCTGCCAAATGTGCTGGGGGAAAGTGAGACTCTCTTGAAACTAAAAGTTATCATCAGTAAAATATGGTCATATATTTTATGTCCTCCCAAAACAAACCTAATCATTTTATATAAAACTTAGAGAAAACAAACAAAGTATAGAGTGGAATGCTACAGAACACAGGTAAATAGGACAATTTTTAAATTAGACTTGAAGCTCAGACACAGTGAGGCTTTGGGCCTCACTGAATTTTTGTTTGAGCACAGTGGTGACTTTTACTACTTCTCTAATTCACAGGACTGTGTCCTAGAGAAGGCACTGACAGCTATTTTCCTCCTGGGTATATCAGAGTAAGACAACCAAATGGCTTTGCACGGGAACTTGCTCAAGTGCAGCCAGTGTGTCACAACAGACAACGTGTATGCAGTAAACTCCATGACCTGTATGTACTGTCCTGATTCTCCCACAAACATAAGGCTAGAAAAATATAGCTCTTATTTTGTTTTCATCTTACATGTTGTTTTTTTTATCTGAAAAGACCCTCATTACAGACCAGTTGTAGCACCGAGTCTGAGGATCTTCATTCCCTCTGAAGTGATAAATGGCCAATTCATAACATAGCTGGTTTGAGAAGCAGCAATCAAGACAGACACTAAAGTATGGTTTAGACAAACATTCCAGTTCTTATCGGTGTGCACAGACAATGATAACACAAAAACACAGATATCAGAGTATTATGTGGCTACCTCATCTCTCCTTACTAGGGGACACTGCCCTTCATCAGAGTCACCAACAAATCAATTGGTCATTTAAGAAGATGTCTGTAAGTGCTCATCTTGTCTCTTGCTTGAAATGTATTGCAACCATTTTTCCGTTAAGTTTCACATAAAAAGGATTTGCTGAAGCTGTGCAACTGGGATAAACCAAAGAACCGATTTACTAAAATAGCTTTAAAAAGGTTTAATATTGCAGTGGTGTCAACAGAGCAGATTTTAAAAAATTTCCTCCTGACAGCAAAGGAAAAATATCCACTCCAAAGTCACACATAAAGTGAATCCTTTTTTTTAAAGTTTTCCACCTGTCTAAAGGTGAGAACAACATTCACCTGAAGGGCTTTGAGATCTACAAATTAATGTGGCACTATTAACTGTATTTTTAAAAGTGAAGTGACAACCAATATCATAAAATAAAAATATCTTCACCTTAGCAAACCTGTTGGAAGAAAAATTTGAAAATAAACAGAAAAATAATGAAGCAATGCTTGGTGTTTCCACAGAGTCCCAGCTTTTGTAGATCCATAGTCATTTTGACTCCTTCAGCAAAATCTCCATTCCTACCATTGCCAATTTATGACCCACTAAAGGTATCTGAAACGTCTGAATTATTGGCTTCAAAGCTGTAATTCCAGAGTGTCGTCTCACTGCATAGGCAATTGAGAACTGATATTCATGAGAGTGGCTTTCTGAATGTCTACCATCTATACCTCAAAGGACTAGAGCAACAGATCACAGAGTCTGAAAGTCCTCAGCAGGGACCACGGAAGCGTCCAGTTGAAGTGTCAGGCTACCCACACCACCATTCAACTGATGGCTCCCAAGTTACCTGGACAGCAAGACTCCAACATCCTGTCTTTCTTATACTTCCAGCACTGGTTTACAGGCTTGAAGAAGTAAGCTAACACCTTCTGCCTTCCATACACACAAGGCTGCCCCATATCCCAGGTGCACAGTTCCCATTCTGTAGTTAATAAATAGATAATTTTGTAGCAGATTGTCTTCTCACACATTATTTGACAAAGGCATTTTAAAGGCCCCTCTGTACTATTTTACTTGCTGTAAGTGAAAGCTTGAGATTGTATCACAACTGTAAGTGTTGTTGAGTACAAATATTAGAAAATAAGTTTGGAAACATATTACTAAAAGAAGCATAGTCAAATAGTAATACACCTAATTGTCATATATCTATGCAGGATTGACCACAGAAACCTTACCACCACTGCATAACAATTTTGGTTCAGTACTGGAGACCATGAAGCACAAGTCGCAACACAGTAGGTCTTCCTGAAGACAACAAAACCAGGTGTTGTCACAGGATAAATTGTCACATCTTGCAAAAGCACAATGGGAATGAACATATTAAACTCAAGCATAGCCAAAAGGATGAACTATGATATCAAATCCATAAAAATAATGGCTTGCAAAGAAGTTTTCAGAAGTCAACAGTTATTTAGCCTTTTATATAAGAGAAGTGTGCTCTTTTAAGGGTACCATCACTACATAAGATTTCCTACATGCACATAATGTAAGAGATCCCAGACAATATTTAGCTCTGCAATATAATATGATCACAGTAATGATAATCCATTCATTTTTATCATTTTTCACAGATGTCTTCAGCATCATGGAACATGTGAACCCAGGTCTGGGGATCTGTCTATCCCATTAGCATGTCTATACCTAGCTCTTCAGTCCTGATTTCAAGACCTCACCAGCTGCCTGGACTGACACAGAACAACTCTTACTAGGATTCCGTATCTTTGACTGTCAAACCATCTGTAGCCACGCTGTCTGCAAAGATCATAAAATATTTCATCAAAAGACAAGGATTCTGTTTTCATGAATGACAAAATCATCTGTATTGAGGCAGCTGAAAAGGTGTGCATTATACTATGTAAGTTCCATTGGGTTCAGTATAAACTATTAAACTGGTATGGTAGCAGCTGAAAAAATATCTTTAACATCTCAGGAGAGGAAAGTAGATTCCTTTGCTGATGGGCAGTCTTTCACACCTGCCCATATCAACCACTCATTTCTAGAAATGCATTGCCATTTAGAATACAACAATAGGCAGTGAGTATTAAGCTATGATCTTTACGGGGAAAGCTGCCCAAACTGTAGCTAAAGCTCTAGCACTGATTCTATTTCAACTTGGACAGATTTTTTGTTTTCACAACTTTTCTTTTTCTTTATTCCAGAGATGTTAGCTGAAACTATCTGTGCTCTTAAAGCAACATTTTCCACGGCAGATCACAAGTTCTAAGCCTTAGCAATGGCCATCAAACTCGGTTGGTTGAGGTACCACTCAGAGCCCACCCATGCAATGCAAGGACTGTAAAACAATCCAGCCTAAACCTATCCTGCAAATAGGAAAGAAGAGTTTGTACTTACATTTATCTGAACTTCATAAGTAGTTTCTTCACTCAGTGGTTATTAAATCAACCTGAATAACAGCAGAAATAGAATTAAATACTCAAGATTTTTACACTCACTATAGTTTATATCATTTTCATATTTGCTCCTAATATCACTTTTCTACAGGTTCCTCACTACCTGGTTTACAACAACAAAACAAATTAATTAAGGAAGTAATTCAATAAAAACTGAATCTACTTTAGACAAAAAGATAAAGGTTTTCATTTTCTCAAACTGGTCCTTTAATGTGGATAATTTTAAAGACTCAGACCTATTATAGATTGAAGGATCATATGAATTTTGTCCTTAGAATAATCAAGCTCCAGTGAATCTTCTGAAGAAAATGAAGTGTTAATAACAGCAGAGAGTGCAAAGCTATTATATATCAAGGGCCAAAGTCTCTAGCGCAATGAAATAAGCAGAGCATGTCTGCAAATTCAGGCAAGGTAAAGGCAAACATTTCTATTGCACATTTCTTTAAGAGAAGATAAAGAGCACTGAATCAATAAATCACTGAAAAGATTATTATTTAGTACAAGCTGAAGGTCAGTGCAGGTCATTCACACTAAAGCAAACAGAGTTTGTTAATTTAATCCAGCAGATTTGGCAAGGAAACCAAACAGGAATTTAATCAGCAACAGAAGGTGGTGAACATCTCTGAAAATTGAATAATCATTGTGCCAGACAGTAAACATCATTATGGAAGGAAAAAAAGAAAAAACAGAAGTGTCCCCTTTTCACTCTGTTCATTAACTTCTTCAAACAGGTAATAAATGATTTAAAACAACTGTCTCTGGAAAACAAAAACACCACATATAAGAGCAAACGGTCAATAGTTTAGCACATTTATGATGACATTAAACTTCTCTTAACTATTGCACTTCCTTCTCCTGTATTGTAATTCTTTCTTTAAAACCTGCATTGTGAAGTAATATTGCTATTGCTCTAATGAAAAAGAGATTCATTTACTCTTTCAGCTTTTTCCATTTCACAGAAAGAAAAAAATCAAAAGCTTTCAAATACATTTTCCTGTATTTTGCAAGTATTGCCCAAGATGAGATACTGAGATCTGAAGCTCTTCAGCACAGTATACGCTAGTATTTTATTGGGGCTTTAGATTATTTTTTCATTTTCACAATGCTGTATTTGCAACAATGCTATCATCATTTTATTTCAGAGATGAAGCTATTTCTACCACAAAGCTCTTCTCTAAATCAGTCTTTCTACCTACATCTAATTAAATGGGGGTTTTCCCCATGTACTTATTATATACTCATATTGTAAGAGGATAAATTCTGACCTTAATAAGCAGAAATTCAGGTAAACTGATGTGGTAAAATAGTTCCTGTCTTCCACTGAAATCCAACTTAATCCTTGTGGTTTACAAAGGAAATTCATAAAAAGGATATTTATATTCTACATTAAAATAAATTGTCTGGTCAAATCACTCCAATGATCCTGTAACCAGTAAAGTTACGTCAATCTGTAGAGACCTCATATTCACAGTATTTAAAGTTCAGACTTCTGCAAATATAAAGAGAAAAAAATCTGAATGTGAAAAGGTTTTTTTGAGACAGTATGCTGTTTATACTGGAAAACTTGGTAGTTCAGAAATCCAATCTTATATATTGATACATCAGAGTTTGTAATTTCTCCATTTCTCCATGAAATGACATTTCAAAATTTGCATAATATTAATTACATCCAAATTTCCAGCAAAACTTTGATCAAAATCTTAATCTTCTATTTTTAGGGAAGAGAATATTTTTTGGTGCTAAAAGCAGAAACACTATTTTCTGTTCTAATGTGAAATCAGCAGATTGCTACTTATCTTAAAAAAAAATGCCCACCAAACAATCTTTTCTGAATGAAGGAGACACCCAGCCACAAACTAAAATATGCAGGTTTTTCACCTCAGTTAAAATGAATGTGGGACTGGTAAAATAAATGAGAGATTTGTATCAAACATTTTAAATTTATATTGGTAGGTTAAGAAAACTTTTAAATTTTCAATGGATTCTATTGATCTAATCTCATGCTTCTTCTGTTGCTTAAAAGGAAGCTAGGCAAAGCCAATTTTGAGGTTAAAAATTCCAGCACTTCCTTAATTTAGTGCATATTTTCTTTTGAATAACAGAAATAGGTATGGTGCTAGTGACAAAAAATAAAACATGCTGAAATCACCTTTGATGATGCTCAAGGTGATGATGCTCTTTCATCTGAAACAATTTAAAGTACTGCAAGCATCTTGCTGTTTCACCACAGAAACAAGATTTCTGCTCAACCTTTTGGCAGTATTCAGTGAGCACGTAGCATAATTGAAATACTACTGACATAGCCAAGGATGTGGAGCCAAATTTCAAGGTACTATTAACTCCTGCAAACAGGACCTCCACTTCTTTAATCAACTCACTTGTGGGAACCACACTTAGCATGTTGCCATCATGTGATGTGACTTTATCAAGTGCTGCTGAGGCAAGCAGGGGGAATTGCAGCATTTCACAAAGAACAGGAATGTTTCTAGGGTATTGCACTGATTACACATTGTTTGCTTACATTTTTTCATGCTGTATTCCACAAAGAACCTGAAGCAGATCCGTTGCTGGTGGTGCATGGAGAGTACCATCCAAGAGGCAGAAAGCATTTCAAAGATGCCATCTGTCAGAGTGGATACTGCACAAATGATTTATAGGATACTTCCACACTGCTGTTTCAGTTCACATTGGGAAAGTACTTTTGAAGAGAATCTCCAACTACTGTTCCCTCTGTTATCTCTGAGAATGGTCTGGGACCAGATCAACTAGGGCACTTGGGCTGCTAATGAGGTCCAGGGTAGAGGACCAAGCACAGCAGCAGCGAAAACCTGAAGCTCTCCACTGTGCAGACGTCAGGTCCTTAGCACCGACTGTCCTGCCTTGCAGATCCACTCCTGCTGTGTCAGAACAATTGCAAACAGAAATACAGCCAGACTGCTTTGGTCTGTCTGGGATGGACTTCGACAGTAATCAATGGCTTCCTTCACAAATTCTGGAATTAACTTGGCAATGACTTTTTTGCGAAAAAAAGCATTTGATTCAATAGGATGGATGTACTTTATCTACCATAGTAATTTCTCCAGTATAAACATGGTGTCAGAAAACTGTGATTTTCTAAATAAATGAAACAACAAAAACATAACCGATTTCATTGGAAACTGGGCATCTAACTCCTGTGGAGAAAATCTTAAGTTTATCATGTGATGTGTTCACTAAAATGTCTTTTATTATCATTTTTGCTGTAAAAGAAAAATGCATGCAAGGAAAAATGCTTTACAAGCAAACCCACTGCTTGCTAGAAATTCCTGGTGATTTGATACCCCATGCTGTTCACAGCTTTTGGTTAACAATGGTAATTGAGTCAGGCCTTTCTATTACAAAATGCAAAGGCAACTGCAAACTTGTATTCAAGAGTATCAGCTATCAGTATGAACAGTTTAAGATGTATGGCATTGCAAAACCAGTATCTGTCAGGGTAGGCAGCACCCCACTAGGCATTTCCAGTTCTATGTCTACATAAACATTTCTTAATTCAGTGTTGTATTTCACTCTATTTGCTTATAAATCCTTCCAGGTAAAATCAGATACTTCAAATTTTCCAGGGTTTCAACTTAGAAAGTCTTAAAATATGGTGTGTAGGATTATTACGTAATCACTCAGAACATCAAGACTCAAATTTTGCAGAGTTTATAAATGTTTCGTCCTGCAATTACCATTTTTTCCGATCTGATTAAGCCCTCTTACCTTTGTCATAATAAAATATTTTGGAAAGTTCAGTTCAATGGCTCCATTTCACAAAAGTCCAAAGCTACATTTTGTTCCTGAAGTAAAATATTGCAAAAATAATGCTGACTTTTAAAACTATTTTCAAGATAAATTATTCATATCTGTTGAGCTGTGAAAAACTGGAAAGATATAAAGGAAGAAAGGGGGATGTAGTGGATTTAGCAGAAATGCCACATGGTTCTTTTTTTAATGGTGCTGATATTTTAATCCTAGAACAAGTTTTTGCAAGGTTCCAAATGTTGGCTGAGAAATAAAAACCTGCTAATTATTTTGCTTTTAAAATAATACATTTAATGCTTCAATATATCTTTTTAAAAGAAATCATCTGAATATCAATAAATTGCGGCTTTTTAAAAATGCTGAGATTCGATAACGTAGATCACAGCCAATAAAACAATCTCTTAATTTGATTTTGTTGGTTACTGTTCTTTGACAGAATTCTGAACCCTTATGTGTTTTCTCCCAGTGTGTTTTGCTGAAGAGCTCTAAGGTTTTGCTCATGAAAATAAATTTGAGCACTGGGTCACCTCTGCATCTAAGAGCACACAGCATGGCAAAAGGCTAACACAGTCCGTGGGGATTAAAAGCTCAGTGGACAAAGATCGCCTTAGTGGGTTTGAAAATCATATCCCTTAGAAAACATGTACAATCTAAACAGTGGCTGTGCAAAGTCTTACTTGCTTCACCTCTTGGAAAGAATGCCTTCAGGGATACTCTGAATCCATCAGATCTCAGCCTTTCCTATTTGTTTTCTGGTGAGATAATGGTATACTGATTTTTGTATATACTACTTACAGCTGAATGAAAATAAAAATCCATGGAACTGCTTATATTTCTTTCTGCAGAATCCAGAAAAACTATAGTATAAAAATTATTTTACTGCCTTTTCCCCTTCTTTGAAGGAGATAAGGTTGATAAGAGGTTACTACTCTGCTTCAGCTTCCAAAAACAGAACAAGAGCAATATCCTTAGAACCAGGGCCTTAGACAGGGAGAAATCCAGACAGATTATCTTTTGTAGAGCACTGAAACATTTGCCAGGATATCATACAGTGCAGAGAAATATAGAGATGATATCCTAGATTTCAGACAAAGTGGAAGAAGGATTTCAAGATGAATTTTCAGTTATCTTTTTGAAGGTTATACATATTCTATGTAAGAATCTGCTTAAACACATTAAAAGAATTCTTTTTATACATGTGATGTGGTGGATACAGATTTTGAGAAAGGGTTAGCCCTAGGAGTGGACCCTAGAGCACGTCTTCCTGCCAGTTTAATTCATCTCAGCATAAACAGGGACAAGCCAAGGAATACATTTTCTATAGACTTTCTCTAACTTTTCTCCTGGACTCTTAACTCAGTTCATGGGGGTGGAGTTATCCTAAAGTTCTACATAAAAGGCAGGAAAAGGTGATCTATGCAGCATCTTGCTCCATAGGTAGGAGCTTAAAGGAGTTTTTAAAGGAGTTTTCCATATGGCCAGTAGCTTGGGTCTTTGGAATGGTGTTGTATGCCCTCTCACTGTCTTCGTGGCTTCATGTCTTCATAAGACTGAAGTCTTACCTTCTTGAATACCATGTAACAAAATTTGCTAACAAGAAGAAAGCAAGAACTTCAAAAAAGCAGAGTTAAGCTCACATAAATAACAAAAAAAGCTCTGCTTGAAATGCACCAGAGAGACCAGAGCACAACAAAAAACTTGTTGATCTCCAGTTATACAACTAAACCTACTGAAAACAAACACTTGCAAGTGCAACTTTTTTCAAGTTGTTATAACAAGCTGTACCACTTGGCACTATTTAGTTGTTTCCAAAGGTTTAGAGACAGTATTCCTATAAGGTAAGATAACACAGCCTATGTGTCATATATGAACTACACAGTGAGCCAGAGCAGTGTTTACCTGCCCTGATCTCAGGGAGTTCCTTACTGACAGAAAAAAATCAAATCTTTTCTCTGTTGCTGTCTAACGGAATCAGTTGGCCTTTCATGGTAGATCGTTCACTCTATAATTTAGCTTATAGGCATAATCACATGAATAAAAATGCAGCCTTAAAAGGTTTTGAAAAAGATTTTAGCTTCTCACGGAATGCAATGTCAAAGTACAGATAAGTGCCCTGTGTGGAAGCCCTATTAAGACAATACATGATTTTGATTTTGCATATATCCTTAGCTGTTCTACAGAACACTGAATTTAATTTAGTCCCAAATGTGAAAAGCATGAATTAATTAAGCAATATATTATATTAACACAGATATTTCCAATCCTATGTCTTAGCTTTTCATGGTAGAATGAGCATTTCCATGAATTAATGTACATTGTTAATAACACTATTTAGAAGAAATATATTTAAAGATGTAACAATTTATTTGAAGCAGCTGTTCTAATAAAATCATTTAAAGGCCTGTACTAGTCATATGGATTGTGTCCCTCTTCACCCTGTGGAAGTTTAAGCAAAACACAGGATTGGTTCAGGAATAGGGCAAAATTCTTTTCAAGTTGTGAAATACCTTTCTTGATCTCCCTTATTTTATAGCTTTGAATGAAACATTGACAGAGAACCTGTTCAGGCAAATCCATGTCTGTAAAATGGAGATCTACCCACAGTTACCTTCTAACACTACTGGCAGGATTCTCTAAGTGTACAGGATTTGTCACGATTATCAGCGTGTGCCTCTAAATGAGCTTCTGCTTTCAATACACAAGAAAGAAGTCTGAATTCAGATAGCATTACCTTGCTCCTAAACATGCCAAGTCCAGGGAAGCCGCAGTTTCAATCCTTAATACAATTTAGCCATGCAGAAACAAATGCTAAAATGGCAGTACTTGATAGAAATTTTACACTGCACAACTTCTCAAATTTTGGCCCTTTTTAGTGGAAGCAAAATGGCTTTAAACTGGATAAAAGGGAAGTGGGATGATAACATACGCTGCAAAAAATATTCACTAGTCATGTTAAATCTAGCTGGGACATAGAGTTCCTTGGGAGATGTATGACATACAGCTTTTATACTTCAACAACTCTGTTTTACGAGAAATATTTGCATTGTGATAGGAAAATGGAAGGAAAGAACAACTGTACATACATGAACAAGAAGAAATGAAGCCACCAAAGAAACAGAAATGGAAATCATACAGAAACAAATTAAAAGAGGTCACAAGAGCTCTAGTTATTGCACTCTGTAAGGGAGCAGAGTTATGAAAATAGCCCTTGCTGTGAAAGGTATTTACCTCCCAATCATTCTTCTCAGCTGGGCCCATATGAAAAACAAATCTCTACTGAATACAACCTTTGGAGTTCAATGTGCACGCACTTCTGCCTGCTTTGCCATTGGGTCCTAGATCCTGTAGGGTCCTTCTACTCCAATGTCCTTTATAACACTGTGCCACTGAAAAGCCTGCCTTTCTTCTTATAACATCTCTTTGATTTCTGATTGCTTTCTTATGTTTTGATTAATCACTTTAAATGACCAGACTCCATTTGCTAGTGCAGACAACCAGCTCATTTAACCAACTGTTAACGTGCTGATTCCTTCTTTCATTTTTTGTCGAATATAATATTTAATGAAGTTCAGCCTTACTTGATAGATAGATTTTCAATTTCCTTCCAATTTAACAAGCAGCACTTCAAAGCCTTCCTTTGAACCTGGAGAGGTGGCTACACCCAAGTCTTTTTGCATACCTTAGGAGAGAGCTATAAAACACAATTTCACCGCAGAAGGCTTCCTTCTTTGCTTGTGCTGTGAACAACTCTTCTCTACGTCTATCATCTGTTCTATTAATTGTGTTCCCTACCTTTGCCTGAAGTGTTGTTTATTTCAGATTCAATTTATCTACTTATTTAATTTACACCTGTTACATATGCAATTATTACTTGATTCTAGATCTTTTGTTGGCTACCATTGTACTTTGTTCAGTTACAATGTGAACAGCTGGAAATGTTGTACATGGCATATCTGAAATATCTGAAGATTTATTGGCTTTGCCCTTCTCATATAAAATAAAAGTTATCCCAATAGCAGGAACCTGGGATAACACATGAATATGGCTATGTCTTATAGAGATATTTTGAAATGTTCTGAACAAATCCAGAGCATTTTATGGAAGAGATCAATATGGAAGAACATCCAGCATTTGTTTAAGTAAGAGTGATCCGGTTTTGTCCATCCACCTGCATAGCACAGGTGTGTGAGCACTGGAAACAATTTCTGTTTCTGAACAACAGTTTCACAGAGAGACCTAACGGCGGAGAAAACCTCAGATGTAGCTCTTTCTAGTGTTTTCTACCAGCTTTCTTCAACAATTCCCACATGTGCTCTATCATAAACCCAAGGGACATGACAGCCCTCATTTCCTATGGAAGCAACTTAAGGACCTAAGAGGCTCTTGAATTCCATTCCAGCATCTGACTTTGCAGCTTGGGAGCACTGGATGTCACGATCCACGTGTCCCCTCCTGTGGATTTGCTTATCGTATAATAATGGGAGCAGGCTTGAAACTGAGCTGAAGAGAGGATGGTATCCTGCAGAACTGACATTAGAATTATCTCCACTTACCTATAGGTTTTTAGCAACAGATTAGTGCAAGACATATCTATTTCAATCCACTTGAATTATAAGAGGATTTGCTTTTAAAAGACAAGATAACAAACAACACTAGTTTTGATCTTGCAAGAGAATACTTCAATCCAATGCCATTTCTTTTAAACTATTTAATGAGTAAACAGAACCTGGTGATTTTCTGAACCTAGCACTAAATTAATGTGTTCGCTCTTCACATGTATGAGTGCCACCACGCAACACACCCAAAACAGCATAACATAACAGTATCCCTGTACAGGAATCAAGGTCTTTGTCATACAGACCAAAAATGATTTTTTGAAATAAGGCAGAGTTTGAAAAAAGTGTTAAGACTGTGTGCGTGTGTGTGTTATTCATGTCCTTAGAGAGGTATCATCTTGGTCTGTATTCTAAGGGTGCTCGGCGGTGTCCATTTCTAAAAGTCTCATTGACTTTGAAAAAGGTTGATTTCCAATGAAAATAGCGCTGTTACGACATACCCATGACAAGATCACAGTGTACTGTAAATTATCGCTCATCAGGTTTCATAACTTCTTCTGTTTCTGCCATAACTGATTGTGAATATTATTTTTCATTTCAGTTTAAATTTTGTCATCCAATTCCAATATTATCATCCTTTCTCATTTAAAAACCCTCTTAGTTGTTTTCTAGCATAAACTTCATGAATGGCAATTGAAGGATATAAAATGCTGTAAAAATGTTATGTTATTATTTGCTATTGTTCCATTGGGCCTACAGCACCTCTACAACTTTCTTGTTACTTACAGTCATATTTTCTGCAGACTGCTTAGTGCAACATAATGGAAATTTTTCCTGGATTATGCCAAATTTTCCTGATGTAAAGAAACCATTTTACTCTCTTCTGTAATCAACTAGATTCAAATATACATATGCAACCACGTTTAAACTCTCATCCTCTTTTCAGATGTCCTTTCACAACCTACTTATAATTAGCTACCTTCATGAGTTTTATTCTTTTCTAGCTCCCTTTAATTAGTACTTCCCCAATCCGTTCTGCCTGTTCAGCATTTGTTGATATCTGTATGATCACTTACTCTCATTAGAAGAACATGTGAAAGCGCATGTACAATAGCAGTTACTTTAACACAGTGAAATAGGGCTGCTGGGGCAACACTTGGTCTTGAAGTGGGGAAGGAAGCTGAAAAGACAATGTGCAGAGAAGCACAACCTGAAATGGCCTGGCAACTAAAGGGCTCAGAAGACAGTAGATGGCATGAGAGAGACCAAAAGTTAGTAACTGACAAATGAGGAGGAAATGTTTATACAACAGTATTTAATTGAAAGTCTGTTCAAGTAGAATGTGGAAAGCTTTCAGGGTCACTATCATGGTTCCTTTGGCATTTCTTCACTCATTAAGTAAATCTGAACACCTCGATGTCTGGGCAGTAGCACTCAAAAAACTAGCAGTTACCTAGTAAAGAGGGCCTCAGGATCCTTTCTTGTCTGGTCCCATTTAAATCCTTGGGAGAAAAGAACTCTTAACACCTACAGCAATAAAACATCAGTCACAAATTCAATGTGAAAAAGGAATGAATTTTGTAGTGCAGTACTAGCCAGGCTAGCATGACCTTGATTTTGAATGAAATCCTGAGAGTAAGTTGCACCAGCACAGGATCTGAGCTGTATGATCTCCATAGACCACACTTAGATGAAGATCAGATAACTCTCTAGATGCATAGTAATGTCAACCATACAGAAGTGAAGGTGTTCTATGGGTCCAAATCAGAGAGATATCATCATGTTTGCTATATTCCTTCTCCAAAATAAAAATCGGAATAGGAAGAACACACAAAAACCTCTCCATTGAAATGGTGGAGCTATGGTGGAGATAACCAGTGGATGGACCCAAAGAGGAAAAAGGAATAGCAAGATAGGAATGCTTCAGACAGAACAATCTGTAGCCAGTGGATAAGATATGAAAGGAGGAATCTGACATTCCATTTGACTTTAACTACAGGAAAAAAAAAAAAAAAAAAGGCATTCCTGGATTCCCAGTAGGGTGTGACAATGACAATTGCACAATGTGTATATTTAAAAGGATATTGTGAAATATTTAAAAGGATATTGTGAAATCCAAGGCAAATATTGAAGAGGTTGTTTAATAAATTGAAATGGGGCTGTTTCATAGAGCTGCAACATAGTAAATATAAGATTCTAGCTACAGACAAGAAAAATTATTGTGCCACAACTCAATAATATTAATGGCCTGGTAACCTTGAAAAATTAAGACTTCAAGATAAATGAGGTGATACAAAAATCCCACATAAATTTATAAAAGATAAATCATACCAGATCCTTTCTTTGATAACTGATTAAGACTAAGAACATATGACCAAAGCTGACTCCAGCAAATTTTCTTATGTTCACTCTAAGAGGAATCATCAGTTAAATTGAAGACAGAGATTTAACTACAAGAATTGAAAGTAAGTAAAAAACTGGCTGAAAATTAATTAGTTGTTCTGAAAAGAATACTTGTCAGGATAGTGGAATTCTTCGATAAACAGTCACCGTTAATGACCACAATACGGTGACATTTTCTGATGATACAACGATTGAAAACATGATATCATGGGATGACTGGAAACTTACAGAAGAAGAAATTATGTACTAGGAAACAAACAGAATGTGTATAGAACAAGGTGTAAGGACACACACAGAGGACATAACAAGTAGTTCTGCTATAACCTTGGAGCTCATTTGTGGGGAAGTATGAACAAGGAAAGAAAAGAACAAGGGTGTCTTAAACTAATGGTCAGTTTTAGGCTGAGAATTTGCCTCCTGGTGCAATACCTCCATGGAAAGCACAGCTATGATCCTAGGTTATATCAGATAGAGCCAGCATTCCTGTGGGAGTATGGAAAACTACTGCTATTTTTACAAGGTGTCACTGAGACCTCATCTAAGTGGACATCTTTCTTTTCAAAAAATATGAATGTGAACTGGAATGATGCCAAGATTATTAGGAAGCTGGAGAAACCAGTACTGCTAGAGAACACTATAAGGATTTGACCTGTTTAGCTTAGCAAAACGAAAGTGAAGAGTGAGTATTAGTCTCCTCATCAGAAGGATTTAAAAAAGAGGAAAAAATAATTAATGTGGACAAAAGGCACGAAATGCACTGGTAAAATGGATACAAAGTGGTTATAAAGAAACGTAGTTAGGAAATTAGGACAGGTTCTTGCCGACATAATAGTGATGATTAAATTCAGAATTCAAAATATATCATTCAAATCTGTTTCTGGTCAAAGATATGAGGATAGAATGACTTATCTTTGGTCTGCTGCTGCCTACTTCATGTAATCTTGGGGAACGTATTGCACCCATGTTATCTAATGGTCACTACATCCACAAGTAGGAATTTTGTCTCCATAAGGACAACAAGTTAAATCCTTAAGATACAGAAAGGATATATTTGGAACAGAGTAAGACTTAGACACAGGGGGTTTCAAGAAACTCGTTTTAAAAATTCTGACACTTACTTGAGGCTTCTCTAATTCTTAGATCCAATTAGAACTCACCAGCAAGTACTATGCTTTCTTAGTATTTCCATCTAAAAGATACTACTGTGCTGTGCCAGAAAAATTACTTGAAAACTTTGTGGGACTGTGATTCAATTTCTCTTTTATCTACAGAACCTGGACCTGCTCGCCAAAAATACCTTTAGCAACCCCTGAGTGTTAACCAAAGCAAATCAATTAACCTGATGGATAAAGTGTCTGTCATATATTTTAAAGATATTGTGTTCACGTCCTGCTGGGGTTGTATTTTCATTAAAAATTCTTTATGTATTTCTTTCTCTCAGTGTCAAAGGGTTGTCAACATACCGATTTATTATTTATTAAACAATTCCAGCCCTCCTCTGTTTTTATCTTCATTTTTTAATCCAACCAAATGAATTGTGTCAACACAATAAAAAATTATTAAAAATGAGAACAGACGAAAATATTCTCTCAGTGATTGGATGCCCATGTATTAAACACAGTAGTCCCTCTGCGCTGATTAATACAGCATACACTAAAACAAACAGAAACATACAGCAATTGAAGTCAGACAGAAAAATACGCAAAGTGAAGAAGAGTGAAAGAAAATAGAGAAAAGGGAAGGAGACACGTGGATTTAACTCCAGCAGTTTGTCTAAGTCTCTAACCATTAAACTCTTTTGACGGATTCAAAGGGACTAAGACTCCTTAGCAATTTCTGTTCGTTCTTCCTTGTCACATCCCACAACCACCAAAAACTTGGTAACTGTTTGGTCTACAATATTTAGAGACACCATTCATGAAGGTCAACAAGGTATATTACAATTACATCAGTATCCCACCAGAACTTTGGAAGACAGAGCATGAACAAAAACCTACATGATATTTCCTCCCCTACACCTTCAACAGCAGTCAGCTGGTTCAGCTTTTGTTTCATAAGGCCCCTGAAGTGGCCAAAGCATTAAAAGAGTATTTCTATTAAAACGGAATGAGATACAAATGATGGTCAAAGACTGCTCCTTTAATCTCTTTGGTTGCTCTATTTCATTCCAAGTGAGCAAGATGTTTCTTCCCAATTGTCTTTACATTTTTTAACTTTATGTGTGTCTGTGTATATACATGCATGTGTACATGGGTGTTTATAAATAATCTGTGTATGTTTATAATCTTATAATTCATAAAATTATTTAAATATAAATATATTTCTATATTTCTAAATATAGTTCTGTGTGAACTTTGGCACGTGAATGGAAACTAACACTGTATAGCTGGCAGTCTGTATATATAGTATCACATTCAGTAAGGAGAGGATTTGGTAGTTCAATGTCACAAATATTTGGGGGCTTTATTATGATATAAGTGATATATCTAAATATATCACCTTATTTCAGTACATGGTAGACTTCTTGGCAGCTCAACATAGGTGGAATCCAGGCCTCGGTTACTAACCAAGATATATTTCTGGAGGTGTACACGTATCTGTGTGGCAGCCAGTCTTTTCTCAGCCTTTCCCTTCAATTTATAACTTGAAACTTCCTCCACATGGGATGAAGCCTAAACTGATGTTGATACACTAGTCTGGCCTTTATCTGACAGGTTCAATGAGTACTGAAGATTAACTAACATTCAAAGTCCAGATTCACGGTATAGATAATGGAACTTAAGCATATAGGCATTGCATTTGTGATAGAAAGTAGACACCGTATGGCCTGGTTTATTATAAATATGATACTACTACAGCTTTAGAAGTCAAATGCTGACAGACAAGCAGATAAGGGTAAGAAGGCAGTTGCTATTTTTAGGGGTATCCCTGATTTTCTGAAATTCATGTTGAAGTAGGAATATCCCTGAGGCCTTACTTAATCTCTGTAGAAATAATAATTTCCATTCTTCTTTTCTCACTGAGTCTGAGAGGAAAGACTTTTATTTAACCAATTCTCAGATAGTGCTTGGAGTAATAATGACATTGATTTAGCTATTTATGTTTCTTAGCATGAATATCCTAGGTATTTCAATGTCGATTGCTAAACCTCAAATTTGTATTTAATCTATCCCTTAACAAATAATTTTCTGCAACATTTGCAGAAATATTAAGTACACAGTTCTTACTGCATTCTCTTCATTTGGAAACAGGTCTTCATGGGTTTTAGAACCAGCACATTCTCTGCATAAAACTTTTTGTTCATTTGTTGCATGCATGATATAATTTATATAACACAACAGTTGTATTGCTCTCTGGGTTGTCCTCACTAACATTGCCAGCAGGATCTGGAAGAGTAGCAAGGATTGTCCCCCTTTAATGAGAAAGATTCTGAAATCTAATTATCTATTATTTACCCTAATGAAGGGTTAGTACATAATAATTTAACCTAATTCCTAAGGGGAGCATTGAATCCTTTTCCTTCAAGGGTTAGGAAAAAAATCCCAAGCAACCGTCTTTTTTCAGTGTCCAGCAGCACCGCTACCAAACATTCCTTCAGGCACAATTACAATTATATTTATGAGTTGTTTGCTTCTTGCCAAGAGCGAATAAATCTGACCTGAATTACGTGTCTAATTAGAGTAATAAGAGATTTTTTTCAGTTTACAAGCCAAGGGGTCTGGCAAGAAGCTTTGTGCCACAATAGATCAAGTAAATTGAGCAGTAATTTGTGCCATTTACAGGTAGTTTCCAAACTTCTGTAATGAAGGTCCTTCAACTTTCTTAATTGTTCCAACTCTGTAGTAAATCCTGGTTTTGCTTACCATCATGTCTTTGTCTGTGGACGACTCGCTAATTCTAGCCAATGAGTTGATTGATTGTATTAGCACACACTCAACATTGGTGTGTTTACCAATACAATTTTTCCTTAATTTAATTTTAACATTTTTCTTTTATAAAAGCCAGGTTCACGAGAGAAGATTCACAGTATCTGTGCCTATCTACAAAGTAATGCTACGTGCTTTGAATCCATGGGGACCTCTAAAAGTAAATCAAAGACTGCACAAAGTTTGTGTTCTATCGTTGCAAAGAGACGGAATTAAAGGCTTTTGGTTTTGGAGGTGGGAGTTACAAAATAGAAGTTGAAAGCTACTGTCAAATGGAACTCTCTGACTTAGGCATGGTGACAGGCCAAATCCCCAGTCTTATTTGAGGATAAGATACAAGTTAGCTATTGTAACTTGACTTCAATCCAATTGACCATAAGGTTAAGCAGACCGGATGACAGAGTCTTGAAGGAACTTGCTCCATTCCGCACATTTAGTGGTGAGTTCTCTCCATGGCCTCCTGCCTTCAGGACGGTTGTTCACTGGACCAACTTCTGTATTTAGTAACCTGCATACTAGCTCTTGTAGCTTATCAGGAAAGCACCCACGTTTCTTAAAAACATGACTTCACATGCAGATTGTCTCAGGGAAGCTTCTTCATAGAGATTCTTTTCATTTTCGAAGAGATTATAAATACTCAAATTCTCATCTTCACCCAGACTCCCCCTATAATGATATGTATTAAAGGTTAAAGCACAATAAAAGCTAATTTATGAAGATAAAGTTCACACAATTAATTACAAACTTGTAAACTGGATTGCAAATAGTAAATACATTTAAAAAATACATACCTAAAGGTTAACAGCAAAATCTTTTCTCCTTAGGTGCTCAAGAAACAATAATCACCCAAAAATTATTGTTGCAAAAGCTAAGGGTGCCAAATTCATCAAATGACTCCATCTGCTGGGTGATTCTCTCCAATCCTGGATGATTTCTCTTAGACTGTGTATTCCTGTCCCTTTTTAATGCAAATGGAACATTCAAAGCTTGATCATTCTCCTTTCAAAGCAAGTGAAATATTCAGGGATTGGCTTTGATATTCAAAGCACTTCCTGGAATTACGACTCCCTCTTTTCTCTCTCCATTTCCAGTTTAAGAAGACCTTTATATTGCAATTTTAACATATTCTTTCTTCCACGGAAGGCACAAGACAAATGTTTTAACGCTTTCTTGACTTAACTAGCCTTCCTATGTTGCATCTCATAAAAAGTATAACTTATACAACAATTTGGCTAAGCTTACGATTTCTGGTTTGTTGTTGTTGTTCTATGGAGACCATTCATGACACATTAGAAATATAGATGTCCTACTCTGTAACAGAGTACTCCGACTTTGGCTCCCTCCCACTCTTCACACATCCTAATCTTCCTACTGAATAGTCTTCCCTGGACCCTGAACTCATCTGTTCTAAATAAGATGCTGCAGCAATTCTACTTTTTCATAAGTCAGTGTCTTCCTGCATCTTATATTCAGTCATGTTCATTCAGTATTCATTTAGCACTGCCCCCAACACCCCCTTTTCAGGATTTGTTTGCAGGTACAGAGTTTTCTGTACAGCCTTCTCTCCATCATGCTTTTCGCATCCTTTGCTGAATATCAGCAGTGCTGCCCATCTGCATCCCTGTCCCTCAGGTTTTGATGCTAACTCTCAGAGGTGACACTTCATACCCAAATGTCTCCTTCAATGCTCCCATTTAGGGATCATTTTCATCTTGTGGAATCTGTATCCCCTTATCTTCAATGTCTCTTCCCTTCAGTAAGTTGCCTTCAGTTCTTGCCTCTGAAGCATCGTCATTATTCTTTTTAGCCCATGTCTTCAAAGAAGGGACCAATCCTTCCTCCAAAGCCCCTTCCAGCTGGGCCATGGTTTTTGGGTTTCTTGCTGGGAGCTTGTCTATTAAGCCTTTTGCATAGGCTAATTCTGATCCCCCTTTATCTTTCATATCATCCATGTATCAGCACAAACTGAAAGTAGGAAGCCCGAATCACATCCTCACCTACCAAACCACTTTCTCAGTCATGACACACAGCCCCAAAACACAGACAGCAAACCAGTCATGTAGACATAGATTTGCTCTCTTCCAAGGAACAAAACTTACACTGCTTGCATTCCAAGTACATTCCAGGTGAGCAAGCTCTTGGTCTTTTTTCTGCTCTCTTTTCTGGCTTCTGTGCACAATAAACCAAAAGTAGACTGCCACAAATGTGAACACTGGCCTACTAATAAACATGTGTTTGGAGATATATTTACCTTGTTTAACAGAGGTTACTCTTCAGCACAGACTCAGCAAACACATTGTGAAGTTTTTTGCATTGAGACCATCTATTATGGCACATCAATACACCTGTATTTAACCTGACTCTACTTCTGTTTTATTCATGATGTTGAGCTAGTACAGGAATAAATAAAAATATACCTCTAAAGTATCAACTGTGAAACCCGGAAAGTACAATTTCCTATATTAAATAATCACAATCTATATATGTCCTATTTTACATGAAGGCTTTGAGGGGATGTAGCTCTAAGATCAAAGCCTTTGTGGTCTCCAATATGTTTCTCTGGAATTTCAATCCTTGCAGGTAAGTGCATATTCTATTGAAGAAGTAAAACACAATGAGCAAAAATATTTGCATCTTCAATCAGGATTAGGCAAGCTAAAAACCAGAATTTTGATCCCAGAAGTTCTAATTGATCAAGAAAGACAACAATTGCTAAGTGCAGACACCATAAGCAAGCTGCTAAAAGTCATATGCTTCACTAATAAAATAACAGACCACTAAATTAAATGCACTTGGGCTTGAAACTGTCTTAGTGAATGTCTAGGTTACTTCGACACTAAATGAATTATACAAACTATTTTAGTGTTTACTACTAACTCCTGCCAGACTTACCAGCCATCAATAGTGATCTAAGGCATCATATCACACTTGGTATCAGTTCAACTAAGCAAGGTATCAGGCATCTCCTGTTCTTTTTGTGCTGCTTTTGCACACAAGTTTTGAAAAGGCTCCCATTTCAGGCCATGCTTGCTATGTCTGTACTAAGATGGCCCTAGATAAGAGTCACCATATCTTTCCACAGGTTTCATCAGAGGGACCTGGTTCAAAACACCACAGAGACAAGTGATCCGGCACACAGATAAAGCCTAAGCCTGAAATTCACAAATATTTTTATTAGTTTATGTCATTACGAGGTTGAGGGCAACACTAACATATGGAAGATCTCGGTCAATGCTTCTCTACAAAGAAACCTGTGCAACCCAAGCTGTGGATCACATTACTTCAGGGATGAAAAAAATGCAGAGCACAGATAAGAAACTGAATCAATATCCCTCCCTGCCAACCCACCCAGAGCAAATTAAAACTGCCTTCCCATTTTGCAAGCCACAGAGAAGAGTAAGACAGAATCATATATATTGCCTTGAAATGAATCCCCTTAGCACACAGCTAGAGTAGCACAACAAAATGTAATTTATGTCTTTTAGCACAAGCTTGACTTAGCAGAGCTCAAGGACTCAAGCAGATAAAAGTTCCTGACAGGACCAAAGGGCAAGAGATTGCCCTTTTTCAGGTAAAGACATCCCTACATTTCCATGCACCAAAGAAAGCATAGAATAAACTTATTGTGGGAAAAGTGATGTGGGGAAATTAAGACAGAAAAGACACAGGGCAGACGCAATGATGGCATTTATATAGGAATTTGGTACATTGCTTTCTACACTCTAATAAGGATAGCACCTATTCAGTAGTGCTATTTCGTCTCTTTAACAGTCTGTTACATTTCAGGCACATATCATCAACTTGCGCTGTTCTTACTATAAGACTCAAAATTCTGCATGGTTCCCCAAGCAAAATTGTGGAGAAATGACCTGTCTGCAAGAAAAGCATCTACCAGACTGAAAAGGGCATACCAAGTTCACACAATAATACCTTTAGCATCCCTCTGTAACTGTTCTTATGAGACATAGTGTATGAAATTACATTTAAAACAGACTTTGATACAAAAGGGGTGTTAAATATGAAGATAATACATATGAATTCTTCACTGAAATCACTATTATAATAATCTCTAATAAATGGTTAAAGAAGAAGATATTGAATTGAGACACTGAAATGTCTTTACTGTGTCTTTATTTTCATTTTGTCTCAGGAAATTTGCATAATTAATTTAAAACACCATCAATGAGACAAATTAAAATATTGCTGCTTCTTTGCAATGCAAACAGATGAGTGTTTATTTAGCTTCAGTGGAGCTAAAATTTTTCCTTAATACTTACCGGTCGGGAAACTTAAAGAACATGTGAAACTCAAATGGCTCATGCTTGCATGCGCACAGATCCTGCATTTATGTAGTACCCCAGTTTCTGATACATGCATAACTATTCCTGACCCAAACCCACCAATGCTTTGAAAAACATGTCCTGAAATAACACGTTCCAACACTTTCACATCTTTAGTATGCTTTGTTTACTCAGAAGAAGATCAAGTAGATTACCTGCAAGTGAGACATTTTCTATTCCTGGAAAGGACGGTATCTCTAACCTTGTAAGGGCATCATCTTATGAGTATGGGACACTGATATGTCTGTGCATCACCAGTCCATCTGTCTATGACTACAGGGGAGGATTCAAGCACTTCCACCTAAATATGAGAGTTTTATTGTATCAGTGTGAACTCATCAGTTAACATAGTCAAATAAAGCTGGATTAAGTCATGACAGTAATGGAAAATAAGATAATTGAAGATTTTCAGACAGAAGGCAGCTGTGGAGGACTGACTAGTGAATTTACAAACTAAAAAATTAGCCCAGTTTCATACCTCCACCTGAGACAGAAGCAGAGGTATCCCATGTTCCACCTAGAAGCAGGGTAACACTGAATCTGGGTGAAAAAGAGATTTGGCATTGTATAGAAGAGGTATAAAAGAATGTAAGTTCTGGTTGTTCTAGTCTGTACAAAGTGGAGAGTCCAAAGGTGGCTCTGTCTTTTCTCAGTTGGTTTACCTGCCTGAGCAGTGTAAGAAGAAAGAGGGAAATAAGAGAGGCAAAGAGTCACTGTGGCCGCAGGATGTCATAAAGGGTGCTCTTTGTAGCAATTCCATTTAGTCTCCTGGCAAAAAAATACACTTGTTCTTTCCTAGAAAAAGAAATATTTCTGCAATTAAATAATATGTGTGTCAAATAAGATTCCTCAGGTATCACAGTTCAGGTGTCCTGTGTCTACTTCTTGCTGTCATTCATGCATACTGTATAGTCTCAAAATGCTGTCTTATCACCAGCACATCAATCGTCTTGCTAATTCAAAAATAATGTAACTAAACTGAAAGTGAATTACCAAGTTCTGCAAAAAGCACTTATTCAGGTACTGAAGTTCATTGCAGAAACAGTAGCTCTTCAGAACCGCTGCATGATAAAGCACTACAATACTCATACAATTTCCAATTTCCTTTTAGGCAGAACCTTTTAACTACACCTTTCTCTAGTGCAGTCCTTTAATTTAAAATTGATTTCCCCATAAAAAAATGTGGCCTAATTGTATAAAAGTCTCTTTAGTGCAATGAACAAGTAGTGGTATTCAGCATAAGCTTTTCAGTCTCAAAACAGCAGATATCAACAGCCTTGCAGATTTCAAAGATATACAAATGAATGACACCATCTGAATACCAAAAAGAGCCTGGTTTATATTAGTCTAACAACTAACAAGAGTTTGGCTTATATTTTGAGCAATAAGCATTTGAAAACAACAGATCACTTCCCGCTTAGAAAATGGATGTTCTTTTTATTTTGTTCTTTACCACCACTTCCCATGGTGTAAGAAGCAAAAAGTTTGCAATAGGAAGAAAGGTAAAGCCTGCTTTAGGCTCCCAACATGAAGTCTTATACCAAGGGTATAAGAAGGGATGTAAGAAATTGGACAAAAGTGTTTGTGATTCTTTAAAGCAGCATTAAATGTTGATAAAATTCGAACAATTTGAAAAAAAATGTAGATGCTCCTGTTGGCAAGAAGGGATCCAGCTAAGATAAGCTCTGCATAAAAGTACCTTCTTATCATTAAACATTTGTAATTGACAGCTCTAAATTGTTGTTTCCTTATCCCCCTATATGCTGTTTTCTTGGTTACAACATTATTGGCTGCTAATTTTATTTTTGTCCTGTGATAATGTAAGAAAGTTACTGTGAAGCTAATGTGAACACACTGTGAGTTTAATGTGCATCTCTTGCTGTTATCGGAGAGGGCTGCAGGGCAGGCCTGCTTGGGTTTGCTGCATGGGCATGTTTTATTATGTAACAAGGACAGCTAAAGCTGGTAACAGCTTTAGATAACTATCTAATTGAAGATATTTTTCTGTCTGCAGGGGAAAGTAGAAAACATTCGCTATATACCTTGAGAGGGAAATAAACAGCATGAACTAAGGAGGACGACCTGAAGAGAGATGTGCTTTGTACACAACAGGACAAGCTCAGTCATCAGTCCTTTGCATAACAGGAGTTATAGACAGAGACTAAATTTATTATCCAAAGATTTATTCAAATCAACCATTACCCAGAGATGTATGTCCCAGTTTGAAGCTTTAACAGACACCAACAGCATTACCACCCCCTGACTGGGCTCCAGTTATTTGGTAAAAGCTACATTTATTTTGCAGATTCTCTGTGCTTTCAGGTTCCCAGTCCTAGGTACAATTTACAGCAGAGTCAAACTCTTTATCGTGGCCAGATCCAGGCATGCATCTTGTCAACCCTCAGCACTGCAGTTTTCACAGAGGGGAAATCCAGGCATGCTGGCCAAATGTCAGATATGGATAAAGGCAGCCAGTGCTGAATCTTGACTGATACTGGAATGTTTGGGAGATTTCTGTCCTTAGCATAAATTTTGAGGTGTTTTAAGAAAAGCTGTTTTTGAAATTATAACTAACTCACAGGATAAAAGGGCAATATTACTCTAACATTAATGGGACCTTCAATATTCGATAGCATTTTGAAAATCAGGACACCCACACAGGATTTCAAGAACTATGCTTTAGATTAAAAACCTTGAAATGTTTGTACTGATAAGTGAAACGAAAAGGGGTGTGCCTCATGAGTAAGATTAAGGGCAATATGTAGCCAGATACTCAGTTCCCAAAGAAATTCACTACATTTGGGCACAAGTGTCTTCTTGACATTTCAACTTACAAATTGTCTTTGAAGCAGCTCTAAAAATACCAGAGATTGCTTTCCTTTCCCCAAAACAGTCTGTATGACTTTTCCTGGTTTAATTTATTTTTTTCACTATAAGAAACTCCTTCCTTCTCCACTCAAATGTGAAAAATCTATCTGTTTTCGTCCACATAAATTTCTTTCCAATTGGCTGGACTTCTTTACCCACTATACATATATCAAAATAAGAATTTCAGATCACCAGTGACCTCATCCAAAAACTTTAGATGAAGGAATTACTTCAAGTTCATGTGAAATAATAGCAATGCAACTAAATGCTTCTTCATTTTTTTATAATTGAAGGTGCCTCACTCAACATGAACTTAAAAATATTAATTTCAATGTGTTGGTCTCCACATGTATTTAACTATATGTTTCTGATTTCTTCATCTCATTGACTTCATTTCATCTGCTCAGCGTACATCAATAGTTCGCAAATAATTTAATTAGGACAAGTTAGCTAAGTATTCACAATTACTATAAAATACATTCCAAACTGAGCTACTTTAAGAAATCTATAGCTTTGTGTCTTTAGAAGAATAAGAAACCCAAACCACAGAAGCTCTACAGCATCTTCATTTAATAGAATTTCTTTTTATACATTCAGAAAGAGATGTGGTTCAAGTAAACACATTTAGTGTATCATCTCCTGTCAGTGACTTCCCTGGTTGTCTTGAATCATAGTAAGAAAAAAATTCTTAAATAAATGTACCGAAAGCTGAGAAACAGAAAAAGCATTCTCCAATTCCCAGTGTGAAATTAAAGGATTGCTCTTAGTAGAGTAAGGATTGATTTTCCCATCCTCAAAGTCAAGCTAATTTGTTTCTAATTTTAATGAGATTAACCTATACAAATTATCCTTTGGCCAGTAAAGGCTTCTAAGAATACAGCATCTTATAATACCACAGCATTTGTAGGCTTAACTTCCAGTTTTTACAGGCTTACAAAACAGTGGTTAGTATAAACTATATTCAAGATCTTTTGAGGATTTTGCAGGTTTGGGTTTTTTTTAATTGGGACCTGTTGAATATCATGTGATGCCAAGGAAATCTGGGCTGCATGGCATGAAAGGTTCCTTGCAAAGAAATCTATCACACAGTGGAGCAAATTCCCAGAGGACAGCCTGTCAGTTTTTTAAACTGGCTGGATCAAACAGGCAGTAGGATGCTGGCGAACAGTGTTATTTATCCTATTTTCACATGGAGGACCACTTAGAGATTTAAAATAAATAAATAAATAAAACATAAATACATAAATACATAAATACATCAATACATCAATAAATAAATAAATAAATAAATGAATGAATGAATAAACAAACAAAAACTGGCTTCTACAGAGTTATCACAATACCTTGTCATTTCCAACCAAATAAAAATCAGGCCGAATCTTGAATATTCCCTCTTTTTTTTTTAACCTTAATTGCCCACTATTTTATTTCTTTACTTCCTTGTTTCTATTCCAATGACATTGTAGCTGGTTTTTTACTATTTTTTTCCAAGAAAAGTTTTTAATGTCTCATAGATCGACAGTCATCCATGGATTACAAGTTGTGAAAAGCAGCCATAGAGATAAATGGAGCTAACTTTCATGATATATATTGCCCCTAGTTTCTATAATATATTTTAGTAACATTCAGGAGGAAACGCATTGAAAAATACACAGAGCCACAAAAGACATTTACAGGAATTTGACCTTATCAATGAGCTAGACCCAGAAACGAAATCTGAGTGCTTCAGCAATGACATTTAAAGATATATGTGTGTGTGTGCATCACATTTTATGCTTCTGTGCAAATGAGGAACAATTTAAGAATGGAAAAGGAAACTAAGCCTTAGGGTATAACTACTTAAGGGAGAAGCTATTTTTTTAATTAGTATTTTCTATAGAGCATAGCTAGAGTATTTAGCTGCAGTCATAACTAATAGGACAATGAAGGAAAGCACATTTTTAAGATAAAATCAGTTGCTGGGGTAGAAGAGTATGATGTGGTATGTGTTAGTGAACTGGATAAACATTTGGCAGACACAGCTGAGGAAAGGCCGCAGATCATGTACCCACACCCAGAATATTGAACCAAACATCCTTACAGACTACAGCCGAGAGCACAGCAGACACAGATTTCAGCAGGGTCCAGAGAGCCCAAATGCTCGCTTAGCCCTCTGCTTCACCAGTGGCTCTCAAACAGAGCTAGAAAAGGAAGAGCAAGAGAAAGGCTGTTCAGACGCGGGGAGTGATGGATGAGCGGTGCCTTGGGTGCTCCCACCTCCATAGGAAGAGCCATCTGAACCCTCTCTGATCTGTTCTCCAAGCAGCAGGAGACTAGATCAAGGCAAAGCCATTCTTTTCCTGTCTCAGACACAGCTCACGCACGAGTCAATAGCAAGCTTTTATCGAGCAAGAAGTTACTTCAGTAAATCAAACTCCTTTTGGAGTTTTTATATTAACATGCAGCCTAACTAGTAACTTTTTTTGCAATAATGCTCTTGAAGCTTAAGTGAATTAGATTTTTCTCCTAAACTGTTTACTATTCAGATGCAGAATGGTATATTTTATGTGTCTTCACTGCCACCTTTTGGTCATTTTTTTTCTGTTTTTCTCTTTTTAAATTTATTTTTAATTTTATTTATTTATAAATCACTACACAAAGAGCAACATAACAAAACAAACAAAAGAAAAAAAAAAAACTCAAAAGCATATCCAGAGCAAGAGAATGTGCAAGATGGCACACATATAACTTTCTGGTATCAACATTTTCAAAGCCTAAAATAAGAAATCAAGAAAAAAAGGAAAAGGCCACATAAGGAAAAAAAAAAAAAAAAAAAAAAAAAAAAAAAAACCACCACATAAACCTATTTCATCCTAAATTCAGTTACAGAAAGGTTCCCTGCTGTTCATATACAGCCCTCCTTAGGTACTGTGACGGAACACAGATTTATAAAGCTGTCTCTCGATATGCTGACTTCGGAGCCAGAGTTCACTTGTTTTCTCTCCATAGATCAATGCCTCCTACTAAATATTTGTTTGCTTTTGATAGTTAGCGGCTATTTCAGCATTATCAGAATTCACATTTGTCCTGTCTAAATGCACAGCAGAATCCTATTTCATAATGAAGGCTGGTTGGTGTCACTGTAATACACATGTAACATTTTAACAAATTATTATTACCACTATATTAAAGTAAAGTTTATATAGCAAAAGCACTTAAAATGCAACTGGAGACGACTTCACTGTATACAGACATTAGTAAAGCGATTATTCCTGACCAAACTATTTACTATTCCAAAGAAAATAATAATATTTTTCCATTTATTGATTCCTCAAGTAGCCTGTAATGGTCTTCAGCATTGAGGAGCCTCAAAAAGGCAGGAACAGCAGGCAGTTCTCTGCTCTTGCTTCCTGTACCTTAGCAGAGGGAGGCAAGGAAAGACTGGGCAGATAAATGGATATCACCATCCACCCTGTTGTTTCCACCAAATGAATGGTTCTTAAGAGAGCAGCTCTGACTAACGTTAGTGAAAAAATCTTTCAGGCTGTTCTAACACGTACTGCATAGTGACAGAGCATCAGAAACTACTAATCCCTCACAGTTACCACCCAAGTCATCTGCTGTCCTCAGGAGACATAACGTAAAATCGGCTTCCAAGTGAAGCTATTTTGCATTCTAAAAAAATCAGAAAGAAAGTACATGCAAGAGAGCTGAACATTATTTTAATTTGTATCACCACAAAGAGAGCCATTTAGAAGTACATGTCTCATGCTGAGAAGAGCTGGGATCAGGACCTACAATGTGCCTACTCATTTATTAAGGGCTTAATTCTTCATGAATTAAACAAAATGTTACATGTACAGGAAGCACCATCATTACTTTCTGGCTGCCACAAAGTGTTTGATTGAGTTGAACTCAGTAGGAGCCCAGAAGTCCCTGGCTCGGGTACACCTTCTCTGTGAGACTGGGTAAAATGAAGGAGCATGTGGCAGAAAATTATGTCAACCTGTAGAAAGTGTAGATATTAATAAAAGTAATAAAAGTAATAAAAGTAACAGATGCATTTATACACACTTTAAAAAAGTTTCAGGCTTACAATTTAGTACATCACAAGTTTAGCAAGTGTAAGTATAGCAATTACTACTACCCTTGCTCTACTATTTGTCCTTAATGATCACAAAATATTTTCATAGACATCAGAAGAACCATCCTTGTGTTAAAAAGGGGGAAACGGAGGCACGAGCAGTGATGAAAAAGTCAACCAACAACCTGTAAAAGTGGCAAAGTCATCAGAGTCCTGCTGCAGGATGTTTTCGTCTGGTCCATCTTGGCTGTCACACCAACCATGCAGAGGGTCCTCTGAGAACATTCCTTCAGGACATCACCCACTGCAGGCAGAGCACTGGTTTAGGGGACAGATATTCAATTGAGAAAACTGATATTCTGAAGCAGTTGGGAAGCACTGTTGTGTTAGGGCTTATACTGCTGTACATCTTATCTGGATAAACCAAGTGAGCATCATGGAAGATTTCATTCTGAAATCTCTCTCCAGCATTAAGAACCACTTCAGTACTCCAGGATTCGTCAGAAGTTCCAATATGCAGAACATGCTGACCCATAGACTGGCACCTTTCTTTTCAGCTCCTGTGATAACTTGGTGGAATTCTGTTTGTAGATTTATGAAGTAAACAGCTATTGTAGAAACAATCAACAAATTAAAAATAAAATTAAATAACCTCAGAGAAAATCTTAGCTTGCTTTACTGCTTATTTTACCCTGCTGCCTCCTTCATGGTAAGTTAAGGCTTCCATTATGAAGCATTTAATTACAGAGATTTAATTGCTTAATTCTAAGTGTTTAATACTTCAGGAAGGCATTTCAAATAAGTGTCTAATACTGTTTCATGTCACCCTGCTACTTTATAAGTAAACAGATGTTTTCACTGTATTTGTATTTTTATTGGACAAGACTTAACCCATTTCTGTAATTAAAACAGATTTACTCCTGTTCCAAAAACCATAATTGATGCAACATTTTAATTCCGATTTCTTGCTAGGAGTGGTAGTTGTATTAATGCTGAGACAGAGTCTTGTTACAATTTGACAGCAGCTTAACAAGTTATCAAACATCAACAGAGTTATGGCAACTTTACATATGCCTGTTCTTAGTGCACAGCAGATGTGAGATATTGCGGCTTAACATAAACCACACACTACACGGAGAGCCAAAAAACCCCGGCCTTATACCTCAGGTGCCTCTGTGGAGTGTCAGCTCATCACTGTGTGTGCTCACCACGGAAATCACAGCTACTGTGTGATTCTTCTGTAGTGTTCAGCTTTGGAGGAAAGCAAACATCAAGTGTGACACCGACATTCACCTAGGAACTTCTGGTGTAAGAGATTCTTACAAAGGACCAAATACAAAGTCTGTTGAAGCGAGTGGGAAAATATCTTCCCTCAACCTCAATGATCTTTTGATCAGGCTTTCACCCGTACAAAAACTACATACTATTTCAGTGTGAAATGGATTGGTGAAATATTGACATTCCGTCAGAAGAAAGGTCCTCTCAAGGAAAGGAGCATGCTTGATCACAGCCAACCTCCAGGAAGTGAGGACCACTGACTTGTTAAGTCACTTCAACTGAAAGCTTGACTGCTGCAAGCTGAAGGGTCTTAGGGCTGTATCAGTCTGTGGGCATGTTCTGGCACTGTAGCTAATTTAGTAATAGTACGGGGGGTGGAGAAAAACAACTTGCCAGAGAACCTAGACTAGATAGACAGAACACTGTGTATTTGTTGTTGTGTTTGTTGGTTTGTTTTTTTTTTTCTCACCCAGAGCTTTTCTTTATCTTATTAGACATGGACTTTGTGCAGGTTTTCTTCAAAATGAAATCACATCCAAGTTTCAGTTTCGCACAAATAAAACAAAACAGATACATCAGGACAATGGGAACAGCTTCTTCAGTTTGTTTTTAGGCCTAACAACAACAACAGCAAAAATCTGCTACTGAAGTTTTCCTCTTCAGGCCATAGAAGGCGGCCAAGAAGGCAGGGTGGGGGGTGGAAGAAAAAGAAAAAAGTAGAAGCTGTTTTCCAGAAACAGAATAATTCACTATTTCCAAAGTATCTTCTTCTGGAGAAGAAAGGTTTTCACAGGGGAACATCTGGCTATGGCCACGCGTGGAAAAGGCAACAGATGGGATAAAGAGCGAAAAAATACAGGAAGCAGTTGTTTTTTTTTGCCACTGAGTCAAAATATAACTTTGTGTGATTCAGATAGATTGCTTGATAGACTGGGGGGGAGGAGGAGGACTGCATGTGTATGGCTGCATATGTAAACACACACACAAGCACAAGTACGCTGTTCCAATTAAGCAAGAGCAGTAAGGCCAACAAAGTGTTTAGGATTTGTGAATGAAAATAGAGTTGGCCAGCATGACATTAGCAGGACATGCTGTTTCTTGGTGCAGCTTTGCCCCTTGCCCATGTCACCACATCTTAAAAGCCTTTCTAGCAGAAAAAAGGGCTTGGTAGCACAAGGATTAACATTCCTCCTGTGGATTACACTATAAAGTGCTACTATTCAACAGTAAAAGTAAAACTAAGATCATTTTAATATAAAATTTAAAGCAGCTGCAAGCTTTTTCAATATGCAATAATCTAGTGTTTTACACATGAATGAAATCGTCCCTTAAGTTACTGAGGAATTTCCACAGAGGATAGTCTATAGGGGTAAGTCATGTTCTCTTATGATGCAAAATAAGGAACAATTCCAGCAAAAGTAACATAAGACAACATAAGACAACACTAGTGTCAAGCAGATGTGATGCTGAATCAAGTCCACAACAGTTGAATCAGGCATCCCTACAAATAATTTTCAAATTACTAATTCAATTTCAAATACAAGCCAACTTCTTCCTCTGCTCCAATGTAGTCCCATTTATTCTAAATCATATGCACTACTCTATACCAAGCAGCTTCAGAGTTTCATTTAATATTTCTGACCCTGCAATATAACTACCTTCTAGAGTAGGAAGAAAGACTTGTATGAGGAAACAGTATTTCCTTTCCTCTTATACAATTTATATCCTTTTTCTTCATTATAACTGTATGTATATATATATATTCAGTACTGCTACAGGATTTGACTTATTTATGAAAATCCCTGCAACACCTGAATGTTCTGTGTAAACTTGTATTTGAAATTAATGTATTAGCAAGAAAATTTATTTCATCACCATTTTACTTTGCTCTGCTGATCTGTGAAATGATTTGCAACTCTCTTCCTTTCAAAGGCACTACAAAAAAGAGTGACCTGACATTTTTTCTGGAATTATGGATAGCTACAAATTAACTGTGCAAAAACATACAAAGGAAGCATTTGGGTTTTTTTCTTCAGAACCAAAGCAGTAATAGTAGGACAGAGTTCAGCATCAACAAAACCACAACTGGACAGAGTTTTGTAAATTTTTTCTATGGATGTGGTCTACCTTGACTTCAGTAAAGCCTTTGACACAGTCTCCCACAGCATCCTCACAGCTAAGTTGAGGAGGTGTGGTCTAGACAACAGAGTAGTGAGGTGGGTTGCAAACTGGCTTAGGGAGAGAAGCCAGAGAGTGGTAGTCAATGGTGCGGAGTCTAGTTGGAGGCCAGTATCTAGTGGAGTGCCTCAGGGGTCAGTGCTGGGGCCAATATTATTCAATATATTCATTAACGATTTGGACGAGGGAATTGAGTGTACTATCAGCAAGTTTGCTGATGACACCAAGCTGGGAGGAGTGGCTGACACGCCGGAGGGCTGTGCTGCCATCCAGCGGGACCTGGACAGGCTGGAGAGTTGGGCGGGGAATAACCTAATGAAATTTAACAAGGGCAAGTGTAGAGTCCTGCATCTGGGCAGGAACAACCCCAGGTTCCAGTATAGGTTGGGAGATTACATATTAGAGAGCAGTGTAGGGGAAAGGGACCTGGGGGTCCTGGTGGACAACAGGATGACCATGAGCCAGCACTGTGCCCTTGTGGCCAGGAAGGCCAATGGCATCCTGGGGTGTATTAGAAGGGGGGTGGTTAGTAGATCGAGAGAGGTCCTCCTTCCCCTCTACTCTGCCCTGGTGAGACCACACCTGGAATATTGTGTCCAGTTCTGGGCCCCTCAGTTCAAGAAGGACAGGGAACTGCTGGAGAGGGTCCAGCGTAGGGCAACCAAGATGATTAAGGGAGTGGAGCACCTCCCTTATGAAGAAAGGCTGAGGGAGCTGGGTCTCTTTAGTTTGGAGACGAGGAGACTGAGGGGTGACCTTATTAATGTTTATAAATATATAAAGGGTGAGTGCCATGGGGATGGAGCCAGGCTCTTCTCGGTGGCAAACAATGATAGGACAAGGGGTAATGGGATCAAGCTGGAACACAAGAGGTTCCACTTAAATTTGAGAAGAAACTTCTTCTCAGTGAGGGTGACAGAGCACTGGAACAGGCTGCCCAGGGAAGTGGTGGAGTCTCCTTCTCTGGAGACATTCAAAACCCGCCTGGACATGTTCCTGTGCGACCTCACCTAGGTGTTCCTGCTCCAGCAGGGGGATTGGACTAGATGATCTTTTGAGGTCCCTTCCAATCCCAAACATACTGTGATACTGTGATACTGTGACTTTGCCAGCACCTTTATTGAAATGTAATCAATCCCTTCAACTATTTTTATACCAGCAACTTTTAGATAACATAGAAAGACGTATTTTGAATTATTTTTAAACAAGATAGTCAGGAAGAGTGAAGAAAGTCAAGATTTCCAATTTCTGTCAACATAAAATAGCCCTTGTGAGTCCCAAAAGGTAATATTATAGACTATAAACCACAAAGATTACTAAATTGCAGCTTTTGAAAGTACATTGTTCTAACTTTCCCTTCTAAGTTTCGTTCTGGGAGTGTGTATTAGGATGAGTTGTCAGGTTTTCTGTTTTGCTGAAAGCTCTAAATTTATAACAGGTGACAGTCAGTAGAACTGGGAACAATTTAGTCATGAGTCACCCAACAGGACTGTTTTCTTATGGACAAAGATAAGAGATTAATGGTTTACTAAACCAGTTTATTAAATAATATTTATTAAATACTTCTATAGCAGCCATTTAGGGAAGTTCCTCAAGGATGCTAAGGCATCCTTAAGCATATCAGCATACTTGTTTCTCAGGTGTGTGAAGCACTAAGACATCTGAAAATTAGACAGATGCCCTGCTGAATGGAATTCACAAAGCTCTAGGCAGTTGTTGTAGGCAATAAGAAAAAAATGCATGTAAACATAAGAGATCTCTTAAGTGATAGTAAAGGATGAGTAACAACACTCAGCCCTTTGTAGATCACTTAATAACATTCAGGAGCATAGATCCTGCCTTTGAAGTCTCTGTTTTTTTCATGAACTGTTGACTAAGGAAGTCAGGGCAATGTTGGCAGCCGATGCAGATTAGGAAGGAAAAAAAAATTGTAATTTATTCCAAAGCCAGGATTGTTACAAATCCATATTGACAATCAGGAAAATATAATAATAAATTATTTTAAGAAAAACTTGTTTCCTTAGCTTTGTTGCTCTTCATGGATGCTCAGAATGAGTTTCTTTAAACCACTTCATCTTCTGATACTGTTTGTGAAAATAGATAGGAGACATGACATATGCAATTTTTCTGCTGTCTGAGTAGTTTAAAGATTTTCTGGCTTGACTATCATCTCTTTGTGAAGGTATTGCCAAGCTTTCATTTGGTAGCCTGCAATGATTAAATCCATGTCAGTGTCTGTCTGTGTTTCACTGCACTCTCCCTGCCTCCATTTTCCCTGAAATCTCAAGTAGAATTGGCAGAGGCAGAGTTCTCAGAGGGCCATTAATGGTAAGTCACCTTAAGTGAACAGCTCTAGTAAAACAAATGTGTCAAAGAGAGTAGCAAAATAGCAGAAAACCAGACTTCTACTTCAGACTTCATGTAAGGGCAATAATCAAACAAAAATTACCTGAAAGGAGATTTCTAAGTACACTTCCTATTTTATGGATTTAGAGTTCTCATCAAACTCTTCTGCCCATCATTCAACATCCATATTCAAGCTAGTGCACTGTCAAGTCCAGTTCCTGAAACCATCCATAGTCATTAGGGTCACATATTGCTGCGGAGTTTGATATCAGTCTTTTCACAATCAATGCACCTTTTCAGTCACAGCCAATGAGGATTATTTTTCTTACGTTTAAATGGTATTTCCTGAATTTCAACTTGTGCTCATTGCCTCTTGCCCTGTCACTGAGAAAAGTCGGGCTGTTCTTTACTCCCTCCTGTCAGGTATTTATACACATAGATAAGACGTCCCCATGCCTTCACTTCTCCAAGCTAAGCAGCCCATCTTCTTGTATGTCAGATGCTCCAATCCTTTAATCATCTTTGCCACCCTTCACTGGACTCATTTAGGTATGTCCATGTCTTGCTTATACCAGGGAGCCCTGAAATGTACACAGGGCTCTAGATGTGGAGTGCTGAGCAGAGGAGAAGGGTAACCTCCCTTGACCTGCTGGCAACGCTCTGCTTACTGCAGTCCGGAAGACTCTTGGCCTCCTCCTTTGTTGCAACGGTGCTCATGTTCATTTGGTGTCCACCAGGACCTCCAAGGCCTCTTCTGCCAAGCTTCTTTATGGCTGGTTGGCCACCAGCCTGTACTGGTGTATGGGTTTATTTCTTCACAGGTGCAAAATTTTGTTGAACTTCATGAGATTCCTGTTAGGCTTTTTCTCCAGCCTGCTGAAGCGACTCTCAATAGTAGCACAACCATCTGCTGTAACAACCACTCCCTCTAGTTTTTGTCACCTGCAAAGCTCATTTCTGACTGGATGGCTGTTGGATGGAAGCTTATTTTTCACTGGAGCCTGCAGCATGCCAGAGCCTGCTGGTTTTGTCCAGCCTGAGCTCCCAGTCTCTGCTCCAGTCCTGCTTCATTTCCCGCTCAAGTTCTTGGAGTCCCTGCACTGCTTCTGGAGCAGATCAGCGTCCCAGGCAGCAGCAAAAAGCCTGAACAAGGATCTCAGCTCTTGGATTATTTCTGACAATTAACTTTGGCTATCTGCTGCTGTTTGTAGCATGTAGTTATTCATGCAGTATAACTAGCACTTCTGGATGACAGGAACATTTTAATTCTGACCATGGATAGTACTTTTGAACAGTCAGAATCTTAAGCTAGAATTCCAGTAGGTAGTTTTGGACAAAAGATCTTTTTCTTTTTAAGTAATAAAACTGTCCACGTTTTAAAATACTCTCTCTCTAAGAACTTAAAATTTATATAAAATATCAATATTAGCACTTAAATCATTGAAAAATAATTCCAAATCTGGCAAAATGTCCACCTTAACAAGCTCTAATTAGCACAATTATTTCTATATTGAAGACATATGTGTAATTGTGTTGTCAGTCTTTGTATGTGAGCAACAATTCCCTTGCCAGTCAACCATAATACATGTATTAATGTAGTAGCTGAACACATAAAAAAAACATTGCCCAAAATCTCATGGCAGACAACTTTGAAGCATTTATTGCTTTATTTAAATTAATTATAGTATTATTTAAATCATTAATAATGACTAAATTATTTAAGTAATTTCAAATTTATTTGCAGGTTCTGTTACACATTTATTTAGATTGTATCAAATTTATAACAACTGTCTGATCACTTAGGGGGAGGTTTAAGTACCTCAGTACCCTTAACGTACTCTTCTAAGAATTTCTCACATCTGCTCACTTCTCAAAGACAACCTGATAACTAAGAAATGCCTTTTAAGTACTGACAAAACTAATTCCTTGTCTTCCTTCAAAACCCTTTTTAAAATTAGGAAGCATTTGTTATTACAATGACATCCAGCAGTTGGAAGTGCTACCATCACACTGGAGAGAGACCACCACAGCCTGACACCCTAGCCATCATCATCTCATCAGGTTCCTAAAACAGCGTTCAGCCCTGCTCGTTCCCTGTGTGCTTGTAACACCCTCTCATATGTTTCAAACATGAAACCTACACTGTAGCCTGCAGAGAAAGTGCTGGTAATTTGTGGCTTCTGTTTGCCTGACATCTAACAGGGTGGACTATGCTGTGGTTTGTAGGCACTATGGTAACAGACAAAAACCTGATGACATAAATGCAAGGTATAGTGTCAAAAAAAAAAAAAAAAAAAGAAAAACCACCTTACAAATGTTAACGATTTAAAAATATGATATTGCAAGCAGAAAGGTTTTCTGAGAAACACCTGAGGTAGAAGGTGAATCTATCAAGGAGCCACAGGTATGAGCAATAAACCACACTAAATGTTTTTTCACAAGGTATGTTCCAAAGTGCCTTCATTTCAAATGACAGTTGTACAAATATTGTAAAAAATTATCTTTTTTAACCATTAGAAGAAATGAATATCTATACAAAACACAGCAGAAAATATACCACAACTATTACATAACCAGACTTAAATACAATGGTTTCCTGTAGAAAAAAGCAGAGGCAGAAATGTAAAAGAACACCTGAACTGGAATGGATCAAATGCCTACCCACATGCCCAATAATCTTTTACTCAGTAACCCTTCCCCTGTGGCTCTGTTCCTTCCCCTCTATCCTTTACAGTTTACAGCCTTGAAGTACTGTAGCTTTTTTTGTTAATCTATATATAAATTACTCTTACTTTTATTGTACATATTTTACAGCAGTCAGCTCTATACTCCAGTGTCATGCATGCAAGGAAATTGTGAAATCATCAAAACAACCACAAGCAGAGAAGTATCATAACTGCTTCAAGGGATAACAGTACAATTTTAGGCATTATATATGTAAAAGCAACAAACACAATGAAAAAGGAATGCATTACTTTAAGATTGTTATTATACACAAAGAATATCACTATGCCTGATTCAATCATTTTTTCTTTTTCCTTAAATATCAATCAAATTCTTCTGTGTTGCTTCCAAGAAACAGCATGCATTATCCAAAAGGAATTTTGTGAAAGGTGTTAGTTTGGCAAACTAGAAGTGCTTTCTGTACTTGTCTATAAATTATATGCTTGAAATCCAGAATGTAATTTCTTTTACAGTGAATAATAAAATACTGCTATCCTCCTCTAGTTTGAGTTGTTTTCAGCTCATTTAATTGAACTTTAACTGAAGCAGTCATGTGGTCTTTACTCGTATTTTCAACAGTGTCTAAAAGTATCACTGTTAAAAAATTATTTGGATGTCATGGCTCCTATTGATTTATCACAATTCAAGAATAGTAAGTAGTGCATAATTTTTTTTTCTTATATGCATTGGAACAAATTGAACAGCTCTCTCAAAAAATCTTGAGCCTCTGGGATTTTTCACTGCGTTTCCTTTCTTCAGCTTCCTGTAACTTGGCACTGATGACTTAAATCCTTCAGAGGAATTCAAGTACTTCAAGTAGTTTGAGAGCCACTTCTTTGAATCAGAATTTATGTGATAAATCCAGGACGTTAGACATTTGTTTGACTTTGACAACGTTACTCACTCAGAACAGCTGGTCCTTCATTTCACAGTCATGCAGCAGGGGATACAGCAGTGGTTTGTTTATATCTGATCTTTTTCTACCATATTCCCTTGGATAAAGGAGCTTATTGAATGACAGCAAATCAAATACGTTGTCTGATGTCCCTGTTCTCAGATGGCCTTATCCTACAAGGGACAAGAATTCCCCACCAGGTGCATCTGTAACTCCCACTCACAATATGAACAGAGGACACTTATCACTTCCATTCCCAGCTCAGCTCCGTCACATTTAGAAGCCAACACTGCAGTTTCTTATGCTGCAGTTTTCAAAAGCAGGTTAGGTGTGACTGCATTTCAAAATGAATTTTCAAATTATTTCATAATTTTTCAAGTTCATACATGATTCTTTGTAGCGTGTATTTTTTAATATTCCTTTTCATGGATTCCTGGGGTTTGGAATTTTGATAAAATCTCCTTGTTGGCATCTCACACATCTTCATGGCCAAAAATGTTAATGCAGTTAAATTTTGTGTCCACTGTCCCACCCAAAGCAAGACCCCTGCCAATATCAGATCAAGTCCTAGGCTGCATTAGGAAGAACACTGCCAGCTGGTTGAGGCAGGTGATCCTTCCCCTTTTTCCAGAGTCTTTGAGACCCACCTGCAGTGCTGTGTTCAGTTCTGGGCTCCCCAGTACAAGGAAGACACAGACATACTGACGTTACTTCAATGCATGTCACCACAAAGATGATTAAGGGATCGGAGCATCTCTCCTACAAGGAGAGGCTGAGAGAGCTGGGACTATTCAGCCTGGAGATGGGAAGGCTCGGGGAGGCTCTTAACATTACATAAAAATACCTGAGGGAGGAGGGAAGTAAAGAAGATGGAGCCAGATTCTTCTCATTGGAGCCTAAAGAAAGGACAAGAAAAAATGGGCACAAACTGAAATACAGGAAATTCCATTTAAACATAAGAAATTTTGTCTGATCATAAGAAAAAAAAAAAAAATTACTGCGGTAGTGATCAAATAATGGAATAAGTTGCCCAGAGAGGTTGCGGAGTCTCAGTCCTCAGAGATATTAAAAAAAACAACAGGACAATGCTTCGAGCAACCTGCTCTGCTAACATTGCTTTGGGCCAGGGAAGTGGAGGGGGTAGACTAGATGATCTCCAGAGTACCCCTACAACTTCAACAATTCAGTGATTGTGTGAAGTAAGCCATGACTCTGTATAGCACAATTTTGAAAATTTCCATGATTCCACAATCCGTCTGGATTTTCACTATGCCCATGCTGAAGAATTTTTTCTTAATATCCAATATAAACCTTCAAGCTGCAATTTGTGATCCCTGACTGTTCTTACACTCCCTGGCACCATCAACAAGAGCTGGGCTTCATCACCTTTGTGCCTCCCCTTCAAGTATTTGAGGGTTCCTACTACATCAGCCCCTAGTCTGCTTTTCACCAGACTAACCAAGCCCAGTTCCTCCACACCTCTCCTCAGGAAGCACATGCTGTTAAGCCCTTCACCACCTTGGTAACCCTCTGCTGACCCCCCTCCAGTGCCATCCTGGAAACCCAGCCATTGTTTCAGTAGCTGAACCAAGCCCATTTGTTTAAATTACAGGGAATGGTTTCCACCTTTCCACACCACCTCCCCCCACGCAGCATTATTTCTGAGTCACCCAAGGGCATGCTAGAGTCATCTTGCTGACAGTAATAGTTACACTTAGCTTACTCAACAAGTTCAGAGCAAGACTAAGTGTTAGTATGATTATATGTAGGCCTGTGTGTTACTGGAAGACTGCACCACTTTTCCAACCATTTAGCAATAACTCCTCGTCTAAAGAGGAGCTGCAGAAGTACATGAATTGTCCTGACCACAAACTTCTCCCTGCATAAACTGTGGTGAAAATGTTCTCACGATTAAAGCACTGTCAGGCAATCTTCTCAATGATGCAATAGTATTTCTTTTTTTCCTCCAGAAAATGCAATCTACCATTCCCTCACATCCTTTGTCAATATCACAGACAGACTCTGTCCAGAATGAAGAAGGACTGAAACACAGGTTAAGACAGAGTCACTAGAGTGTTTTTCATCTCTGGAAAATGCCCTGTCACACTTCAGCAGCCACAGAAACATTACTCTCTCTCATCCAACTCATGCAATAGTTAAAGAATACTGACACTCTTCTAAATGTTTGGAGCTAACCAAATCTGCACAGCTTTAAATTTTTATCAGTGAGATCATCCCCATTCTGCATGTGCCAAAAGAAATTATGTCATTTTGAACCAATTCCTCATTCCTGTGGTGTTTCCTACCTTCGGTCTCACACCTCCTCTGTAGCACTTTGCACAAATAACAGTTCACAGCTATCAGCATGCAGTGGATTCATCTACATGTGACAGTCTGTGAGAGGACTGCCATTCAGCTTGCTTTCTAGTAAGCACTCTAATAGGAGTAGTACTTTGAATGATGTGGAAGTCACACCTTAGGGTAGTCATGAATGCAAAATTTTTCCTAGCATCTGAATCTACTTCCACTTTGTCAGCACCCACATAACATGAGCTTTCCATTTCTGTTCACAGACAGTCAACTAATAGTACTCAGGATGCAGAGACTCAAGAAGGGATTGCCTGGCCAGAGATACCTGGAGCATCTGTGCAGAGCAGCTTACTAGGTACTTACTTAATAGTCAGGGTCACTTTGGCTGACTTTTCAACTCATCTTCTGAGAATGTTTATGCAGAAGCTTAGCTCTTGAGTGTTTTATAAAAAGGCTGGGGATATCTTAAGGATATCCTTAAGATGGGATATTCAGATGTTGAAATATCTCAGCATCTTGGGCTACCTTTTGCTCTACAAATGGAGTCCTCATGACACCAGCTTACATCAGGGCTTCTGAGGAGAGCTTTCCCATGGAGTTCACTTGGAAGAAGGGGATGCTTTTAGTCCTTTGGACTACAAATTCTCATGTAGCCGGTGTGTGAGAGCAGCCCGGCACACCTTGCTTGCAGCCTCCTCCCCTGCACTCCCGCCGCCAGGCGTCAGCCTGCAGATGCGCTGTCCTGGGAATGGAAAATAAAACCCAAACAGACGGTGTAAAAAAAGCAGGAGAAAAGAAAATCAAACAGCACTTTCACAAAATGAGAGCATAAAAAAGTCAACATCCCTTGCAAAAGAAGTAGCTAATGGAAAGCACGTGGAAAATAGCTTTCATGCAAAGCACAAATACTTTAATGAAGGCAACTATTAAGAAAAAATAGAAGTTAAGGTTTTGTTTTAACACAGGAGAAGCAATTACTCTATCTTTTATCCCTTTTAAGGCAATCTCCTCTTTTCTGCCAGATGTAGCATTCAGCTGGAGTCTATGTTGACTTAACATATGCTGAAAAGGAAGAAAAATGTATTCCCAAGATATATAACAAAAGAGACTGAACTTGGCATCATTTATGTCGAGAAATCCCGAGGAAGATGCAATGAACACTGTGTAAAGAAACAAAAACATTTCTGAGACATACTGGCCTTGTTTTCTGCAATGATGGTAAGCCACTAAATGCCGAAATATGCACTAAAACAGAGCTTTCACAAGATAATGATAGTTCACACTACTGTGTGACTAAACTTCCAGGAGACAACGAACTTTTCAAAATCGCCAGCACAGAAAAAAAAGGTACAAGGTCATGGTATTTGGGGGGAAAATGGTAATTTTTAAAGCAATGAGTGCTTGTATGAGAAGCAGAATTTACTAAAACGTTTTGACAGGCTGGGAGAGTGACAGGTTTGGAAGAAGTGGTAGGGAAAGGAGAACGGACCAAAAGGCGAGGAGAAAGTGTCCCGGGTAGGGACTTGAACGGTGCATTTAGCTGCTGCTGGCGGGGCGGGGCAGCCCCTCGGTCCCTGGAGCGCTGCAGCGCCCTTCGGCAAACCCACGCGTGCGCCCCGGCAGCGGGAGCGGAGTTGCTGGCCGGAGCCCGGTTCGCGGAGGCGAGGGGCGCCAGGGAGGACAGCGCACCCCGGCGCCTCTTCCTCCTCGGGCGGGGCGGGGAGGCCGCAGGTGAATGCGCCCTTTGTCCCGCCGAGGCCTCAGCAGACCCGCGGCCGGACGCTTCTTGGGGCGGCAGGCTCGGGCACCGCGGCCACGGGCGGTGCTGGAGGGGAGACCCCGAGGCCCCTCCGCTCTGCCGCTCTCCGCCGCGGCTCGGGACTGCGGACGGGACCGCGGCTCGCACCCCAGCGGCGCGGAGGGGAGCGGAATGGGCGCGGAAGGCGGGGCTGGGAGGGGAGGTGGAGGCAGCGGCCGGGCCCCCTTGGCCGCTCCCCTCCTCAGAGTCCGACAGACGCTCCGCGGCTGACCTGAGTGCGCCTTCGCCGACGGAGCCGCGACGCGGCCGGGCAGCGGCGCCCGCACGGCCGCCGCTGGGGGCTGACCCCTACGGACGGAGCCGAGCCGGGGCCGCCGGCCCCGGGCGGGAAGCAGAGGCAGCGCTGCCGGCGGCCGAGGTGGGTGAGCCCGGGGCGGCCGTTGGCGGAGCCGCCGGGGAGGCGTTCGCGTGCGCCCGCGTGGCCGGGCTGCGGCCGGGTTCCGGCGCGGGGCCCCGCTCGCCCCGCGGCCGCCGAGTCGGGCCGGGCCGGGCCGGGACAGGTGCCCCCGGAGGGCCCAGCCTCCCGCGGGCAGCGGCGCGAAGCGGCCGGGCGTCGTGCTGGCAGCACACCCGGCCGTGCCCCGGGCGCGCTCTGAGCGAGGAAAAACGCCGAGCGGCGCTCTCCTGCGCCAACCCCCCGCGTTTCACTAAGTTTTCTGCAGCGCTCAGCAGAATGTTTGAAGAGCGGTGAGTGATTTACTCGTGTCCCGGGTGCTCACACCGCCGTGCCCGCTGCAGCAGGCACTGAACAGCGGGACAGTTATCCCTGGCCCTTTCACGCTGTCATTTTCCGATGGCGCCAAGGGAGCGAGATGTGGTCACTGTCCCGTGCCGCTCCCATCACCTCATCGTTATCATCATCGCCTGTTTATTTTACCCAGTTTTCTTTTTCCATGGAACCAGCCCTGAAACCACTTACTCAGGATAACCTCTCACTGACTTTGGGTGACGTTTTCTCGGGGTAATGCCTGCACGGTGCGGATCCCCGTTGGCTCAGTGGTAGAATGAGCCTGTTTTCTCAGTACAAAATGCGATAGTGCACTCACAGCATTGGAAACTTGGCATTGTGCAGCTGGACATCCTCTGTTCTCATTCACAGCTGCCTCCCAGAGCAGCAGGGGTGTGCACTGAGGATGGACATTGCTGCAACTGTTTTCTTTCATAACTGTTGTGACTTCGATAGGGCTACAACCGATTAGTTTCTGTCTCTCACAGGACTCCTGATTTTTTTTTCTTCAGATGTATTCCAAAAAGACACATGCCGTAGATTACCCGTCTGAAAATTCACAAGGCACTGAGTAGTAGAATTATAAATTTCTTGTATTTTGGGTTTTCCCAGAGTATTACTGTGCTTTGTTATTGGTTGTACCCAAGAAATAATTTTATGTTAACTCTGGAATCAGAAGCCAAGTGGACTATTATACTTCGGCACTTATGTTTCCTTGCATGCAGTTGCATGGCTGTAACCTGTATTTACACAGATGAGCGCATGCATTCATTCACACACACTTTCTTTTTTCTTTCTGTTTTGTTTTCTGCTGAATAAACCATTAATGCTGTATTTAACATTTTATTAAACATTATTTCCTGAAAGAACTAATGAATCAGCTTTTAGGATCAGCCACTGGCATTCTAGCTCATGGATTTTTTTTTTCACATCATGGTATCATTTACTACATCCTCATCAGTACAAACCTTTAGCTAGAAACTATTACTGGACTGTTCATTTCTAAATTTTCTAAATTTAGCATGAGAATCAAGTGAGTCAAGTTCTTCCACACAGCGCTTCCCAATCTAAAACAGTCTTCTGGATCCCCAAGATAGTGTGGTGGCCAGAAGGGGAGAGTTACAAAGTTGCCGGGATCATCGTGTAAGCTCATGTAGATTGGTGGTGGTAACAGTTGAAAGCTCAATGGAGATCAGTACAGAAGAACAAAACAAGCAAACAACAAAACTAAAAAGCAGCAAAGATCTGAGCCACAAACTGTTTTAACAATTTTAAGAAAGGCATTACCTAAAAGAGAAAAAAGTCAGCCTATCAGTTTATATTCTCTTTTTTTTCCACACCAAACTTTAAAAATTAGGGGGTAGGCCTCAAAAACAGTGTGACTGCTCCTCTGGGTTCTTTTAAAAATAAATCTGAAGCTCACTGCAGTTGTTACCAATTTTTTCCAGGTAAGTACCCTGTGGTGAGTTCTGTTTGTAAACTATTCTCTGCCATTGTAACAGCTAGAAATACAGTGTATTAAAACATATAGAAGCAGAAACTAGTCTTGGGACTGCAGGAGCTGAGGTTTTATGAAGATATCTGATACCCCAAAACTTGTGATAAAAACACTGGGACTAGCCCTAGGAACAGGGGGAAAAGTAGAAATGTGCTTTCAACAGCCTGTGCTTTCTTGTGTGCAGGATATACAAACCATCCATTGGCTGGTGTGGGAAAGGGTTAACAGTCTGACCTTCAGACAGAAGCTCTTGTTGACCCTACTCTGCAACACTTGGCTGAAAGGTTATGCCCAAAGGGAGGGCTTGCTAGCAGGAGGGGAAAATCTGCAGAGAAATACCTAGCAAAAGAATACTTCTGTTTTAGGAGTCTGGTGGCCTGGCATAAAGCAAAGCCCCACAGCAGGCGGTACAAGACTGTAGGACTCATCCACTGAGGGAATCAGACACAGTAATAAAAGGACAATTGTCAAAGTCTGACTTGTCCATACAATATCCCAAAAGGCTTATGGATGTAAAAGAATCATTAGTTAGCAAAACAGTTTCATATCTAGTAATTCAGCTGTTCAGTAGGAATGTACATGAAGGAGATCCCTGGTCATCACTGGCTTAAAGGTACCACAGAAAGTCACACCATGCTTTGACACCTTGAGTTCCCAGTGGTGTGGTGCTGGTGCCTCTTCTCCTGCGGTGTGTGACTGATGCATGCGTGGGAAGTCCTTGTTGCAGGGTCCTTGCAGTCCTTGTAGTTATTTTATAGCCTTCAAGATACTGTCTTTCCTGCTATCCTAGGATTTTTAGAAACATCTGTTTATCCATTCTCTTCCTTTTTTTTTTTTTTTTTTTATGGCTTCTGATTTCTTGTAGTCCTTAATACCTTCAAACCATTTCTGCTAGTATTAATACTTGTGAGTGATCAGTATTGCCAGTGTACCTTGGAACAGCATGAGTGAAGCTCCAGCTGTAGTTTCCTGACAGTCTTGAAGGGAGAATACTCCTCTGAAGCCAGGGAGTAACTGTTAGGTAGACCAAAGCTGAAACCTAAATCATAAAGCCTAAAAAGTATTAGGAACAACACATTTCCATGGGCTTCTTCCATCAGCAAGTCTCATGAACTTACCAAAATCCATCTTTGGTTCATTTTACAAGTTATTTCTGTAAGTTGTTTCAAACTTCTTTGTTGTTATTTAAGAATTTTCCACCTGAATTAATGCATTCATCCCACTGGCGACATGGGCGTTTAGCTTAAATACTATTTTTCATCAGTGATTTTGTTCTGTTGATTCATATCCTCTCTTAGTATCTTCTTTACTTAAAAAACAAGCTGAGCTTTTCTGTTCTCTTCTCAGAGGACAGACTTGCCTTTCCTTAGGTTATTGTACCTTCTCTGACAAATGGGTGGAGGAGAGGGAAGAAAACATTTTGAGCGAAAACAGGCCTCAAAGTTCCAGTAGGGCATTTCAAAACCTGTTTTACATCCTGTGTTTGTTTTGCAGGGAGTTTCCGCAATGGAGAAGAGGGAAGGTGATAATCATGCCATTGATCAGAGTGCAGGTCAGAGCATCGTGCCGAGAAGAACTACAGGAAACCTTAGCAATTTGGTAATGTCTCTGTAAAAAAGTATCTCATATGTCACACAGAATATTTCAGTCTTTATTTGATTTTGTCCAGAAATGCAATGTTCCAGATACACTGACATATCATCATACTTATAAAGTCTTGTCACAATAATGGCATAAAAAGATAAAGATCATCTCATTCAATTTAATCACAGTCCATGCTAAAAAATGCACAAAGTTTTGGCTAGCAAAAAACTGTTTGAGGTTAGTTGTTAGTTGCATTTTACCATATGAGCAAATCACTGTAGAAATAATTTTGGATTTTTATACAGGAATATAAAATTTGTATTCAGAGAAGTCTTCATAACTGCCACATTTTCCACATCACACAAAAAGGTCCAGAAAAAAAAAATCCATTCCAACAGCATTTGCTTCAGTGACTCCTGATGCACAGAAGTGTTCAAGCTACAACTCTCTATTCTAATGTAAATTGTCTCACAGGCTGTGAAATACGGAATTAGGCTTTACAGACTCTCTTCAAGAAACAGGTATCTCTAGGTGAAACTTCGTACAAATGCAAATCTCAGTTTGTGTAATTCATACCAACTTCTGATTCTGCAATGCATGGACTACACTCTACTTTACAGATTAGAGAATAAGTTACTTAGGCTACACCTTTGCTATGGCAAAGAAATGTTTTTATCATCAGATAAACATGTATTAGCCATTCAGCTAAAAAATCCTAATGAAGACCGTGCCCACTAATTTTACTGTGAGGTACTGTAGGCAAGTCAGTCAGATGTGGTGGGAAACAAACAGGCTACCTTGTTTCCATTTAGGATTTTACAGCAAGATAGCAGTGTACACTTTTTATCTATGTTAAAACACAACACCTACATATAATTGAAGATAAACACAAGACTTGCACCCACTAACTCTTGCATGATTGATGTGTAGTACCTTGTTTGAATTGGCCTCTTAATGAGCTTCAATGTAAAATTTGATTCTTAAGAATAAGACAGAAAATGTTGCTGAGATAGGAACATCTCCTGTATTCTAGCAGAATGTTAACTTACAGCTTTCAAACTACTAATATTTGTCTTCTGCAAAACAAACAGTGCCATTTCGTTTTCTGGCGATCTGGACATCTGTCACATCAGCCACTCTAAAGCTGAGTCTTTGCAGCATTAGTTCAGTTTCACTTTATATTTCATTGAAATATTAAAGGAATTATGTGTTTATTACCTAATGTTATCAGTTCTCAGTTGTCCACCCCTGAACAACTGTCTGCTGCATCACAGCAGACAGTTGTTGGTACACATATTTTCATTTTGTATGTCTACTGATCATGTGCCTCCTTCATGAACTATAAACATGGGACAATCTTTAAATATATTATCTCAGTGTAAAACAGTTTATAATATTACACTAAAATTTTGTACTAGCTTAGCTCCTTCTAAAGTCTGTGACAAAATCTGCTGTAAGACTACAATCAAGCCGTACCTACTTGGCAGCAGAAAATTCAGCTTTTTAAACTGAAGTGACTCAGTTTCACGAGGTTTCATAAAAGTTAAGAGGACAGTATTACATTTGTGAAGGACAGGAAGAAGACCATTGACTTGATGCTGGAGTTGACAGATGTGCAGTCTAATATGCTGGATCCCAAACATTTCTAATTGCATCCTTATTCCCCCAATTAAATGTCATTAAAACAGCAGTGAGTGAATGAAATATTTTATTGTCTTGGCTCTGGATCCTGTTGTCGTGCATATTATTTGGGCTACATCAATAAGTCTGTCACTGAAATTTGGCATTTGAAATCTGTAGCTCATATCATAAGAAGTTGTAACAATGCTTCACATAATGTAATCCATCTTCTCTTACAGTGTAGTTAACTTCTTGGAATTAAAATCTATTTTGAAATCACCACAGGTAATGAATGAAGAATACAAAATCTATGCTAAAAGTGCCTCACTCAACTACTGACTATGCTGTTTGAAATGTTATGTTTTCAAGCTACCTTGTGTTTCATAGTGTGTATGTTTTGTATATGGTTTCAGTGCAGTATGGTGGAATAGCCATGACAGCAAATACTGTTATTACTGAAGTTTTTAATCTTCTCTTGAACTCACTTAGTATTTCATTTTTGTCCTTTCCAGAATGTGGATATGCAAGTCACCAATCCATCCGAAGCAGCTGCACTTTTTTCTTTACATCAAGCACACCATTTTGGTGAGTTTGAACACTCTTCAGAACAACACTGCAAGCAGGATCTGTTCCCCAAGTGGCACTTGCCAATGAAGATAGCATCTGTGATCTCATTATTAACATTTATTTACACTTCTATGAGAGATGTCATATATCCTTTTATAACCAGAAAGGAAAATGTTTTCTATAAAATTCCAATCCTCGTCATAAACAAAGTTTTACCAGTGGTTTCAATTACCCTTTTAGCACTAGTATATTTACCAGGAATATTAGCTGCTGTTTTCCAGCTGTATTTTGGCACCAAGTATAAAAGGTTTCCCCAGTGGCTGGATAGATGGATGTTATCAAGAAAGCAATTTGGACTTCTCAGTTTCTTCTTCGCTGCAATGCACGCCTGCTATAGCCTGTGCTATCCAATGAGAAGATCATACAGATACAAGCTGCTGAACTGGGCATTCCAGCAGGTATGATGGGCATGCAAATGCCAGCCTTTCTGTATCCAGGAAATCCTTGTTTTGGTCACTCAAGTAACTCTGGATGGGGGGAAAGTAATTTTCTTTGCCTTAGTTTGATTTTGAAATAGATCCCCACAGAGCACTGTTAAGAGCTGGAGCAGGACCTAGTTGTTAAAGCATGTAATGGAGAGTCAAGAGTCATCACAGCTGTGCCAGTGTGAATTAAATAACTCATTTTTGTCATGTGAGATTTTTTATCTCTCTGTAAAATGTACATAATTATACCTGCCTCACAGGAACATTTAAGTCTTTGGACACTATTAATTTAGCATGGATTAGTCTTCTCTGCACCAGTGGAATCTAACTAGAGAATCTGAGCTCACACACCATTTTTAGACATCTTTGTAAAGTGAATTAGCCAGCAATGAATGAGGGCTGAGCTAAATCACAATGATCTGTATTTGCCACAAACTAAATTTATGAATTCTGGTGGCTCCACAGTTGGGCTGATGCACACTAACTTGTTAAAAGAATTTCAATCATGCTTCTGAGTCATGGGCAACAATTGGCTGCAAAGCTCTCAAGATCCTCTGGGACCAGAGCAGGGCTGTCAAACTCATTTTCACCGGGGGCCACATCAGCCTCGCAGTTCCCTTCAAAGGGCTGAATGTCATTTTAGGACACTCCTAAAACCGTGAGGCTGATGTGGCCCCCAGTGAAAATGAGTTTGACACCTCTGGACTAGAGAGTTCCTAATACTTGCATGTAGCTTTGAGTGCCATGAGTACTGCAGTATAAGGAATATTCCAATATAAGGTATAGATTGCAAATGTACATTTTTATATCCCTCAAAGTCTAATCTAGGGTTTTATTATAAACACAGCTTCTTAAGAATTCTGTAAACAGTCAAACTACCTGTTGAAAACTCTGAAATAAGCCTTACAAGTAATCTGACTTGAATGGATTTCCATAAATTTCCTTGAGATTCCAGTCCTCAAGATGAAGAAGCTATCATATTTGGGGCATATTGTGCCATAGTGATCACTAGCAGCATCAAAGGGCTGTTGACATCAGTTTATTAAAATCATGACCTTTTCATCCATGCCAACCATTGTATTCAGAGCAGTTGAATGTACCAAGTTGTTGCTTTAAAAAAAATAGAGCTAAACAACTGTCCTGGCAGGATACCATCATTAAGAATGCCTGCTGAATTAGGTCCCTAAAATAGTGCTGTTAATAAATTTCCTGTTGTTATAATCTCCCAGATACGGTATTTAGCCATGGATGGAATTTTTTTGTCAAAGAACAAGATTTCTCCTGCTGTGAAGTGAGGCTAACCAGCCTCAGAACTTGTCCCTCCTGGGCCAAGATACTGATGAAGGGTAAATTCTTCTCACTTAAAGCCCAGCTTTGCTCTGCAGATACTAGTGGAGTCTTTGTCATCAGAAGTAAATAGCAGTTACATTCAGAGACATTCAAATAAACAAACATACTGTGTTTCTTGGCTTGTTTCCTGAATATCATGGTGAAAATAGCTGTATTTCACACAAATGGCTGTGTTCTTTTGTCAGGTCAAACAAAAAAAAGAAAATGCCTGGATTGAACATGATGTTTGGAGAATGGAGATCTACGTGTCTCTAGGAATCCTGGGACTTGCTTTGCTGGCCTTGTTGGCAATAACATCAATCCCATCTGTCAGTCTCTCTTTGACCTGGAGAGAGTTCCACTACATTCAGGTACACATAAGTGTCATTATTGTGTGTCATCAGTCCTCATTTGTAGGACTGCATGTTATCAATTAAGACCATTAGGAGTTGGAAATATCAAACACAGAGGAGTTGGTGAAACCAATCTCAAAGTTTGTTCTGTACTCTTTCTTAATTGCTTTGCAAGAAATGTTCATTTCATTTGATGGTTTATCAGGAGAAAAGGCTGTCATGTTCAGGGTATAAAGTGGGAAGAAAGACAACTGCTTTTTTGTTCTTCTGACTCCATGACCAGCAACAGTTGTCCCTTCAGGACCAGTTCTTGAATTAAAGACCTCTGGTGCTGAAGGCATTTCAATCATCTTCTGGGCACCTTATGTTCCAGGAATGCCCTGTGTTCTGCTGAATTGGGAGTAGGTGGTATTGAACCACCCAATGCTGTTGCTTTTTGCTCCCTTGGAACTGTTCTGGCAAATCTTTACTGCCTGAGCAGTCATAGCAGGTGGCTGGGAAGTCCAGGAGAAGGCTTCTGTCGAATAATACATGCAAAGGTCTTCCATCTGCAGCATTATTAGCTTCATAACCACCTCCAAAATGTGTATTCTGAAATGGAGACATCTTAGAACAGATGTATAATCAAATCCAGCCAGTCCTGAATTTGCTACAGATGTGCTTCTTTCATTCACCCAAGTATCTGGTGTGCTCTTAGTTCTCCTGTATTATATGCAGTTATAATCAGGGGTTGTTCTGCTGACATCAACACACTAGAGTTAAACAAGTGCTGAATTAGGACCCCGAACATCAAAATTTGAAAATTCAGTGACCTACTAAATATTTAGTGTTTGAAAATTTTACCTGAATTTGAAAAGTAGCTCTGAAATGTATCTCTTCCTGCAATTAGTGATTTGAAAACCTGCCCACTCCATAAAGTGAATCATTTGTAAGAAAAGTTTTCAACTCTACAGAAGAGAATGTGTACGGACAGTTCTAGCGCATGATTGCTTTCATTATTCAGCATGGTGAATAAACCCAGAAGAGTAATATTAATCTATTGGATTAGTTTTGTAAACAAATAACCTTTATACTTGATAATCAGATTCTATAGATACAGCACTTGGAAAAGCAGTGTTTGACTTCACTGATGACTAATTCCATTTTTCTAACAATATCAAGATTGCTATGCAACAGGAGACTCAAAATTACTAGTAACTCTAGCATAAAATTTATTTTACTCCTGAATTTCATAGACATCCTAAGCCAAATTTATCACTTTAAGTGGACTGTAAATGGACTGAAAGACTTCAGTTTCCTACTTTCCCACTTTTGTCATAAACTTACTAGTTTCTAATTTTAATTGACCTTATTTTTTTTCTTTGCAAACAATTAAGCCATTTATAAATATGCCTTTGAACTCATAATAATTCATCACAGAAATAAAGGATACAGATGGCATCTATAAACTGAGATACTGAAAATGGACCCTTTTTCAAGAACAGTCTGTGATCCATGATCTGTTCTGTATATTAGCTAAGTATCATAGCAATAGCTGAAAAATGTGCCTCATCTGCTTCCTCTTATGGTGGCACAGAGGGCTACAGTTGGGTCCTTGAATTATAGTTCTTAAATTTTAGATCAAAGCAAATAGTCTTATTTTCTTTGATTTAAGTGTGTTGGTTTAGGCCCTTCCTGATTTCCATATTTGCATAACAGAGTACTCTTTTTGTCAAGTTGTAAAAAATAAATAGCTTACTATTTTCTTTCTCTTTTCAGAGCAAGATGGGATATTTAGCTCTCCTGCTATGCACTGTTCATGCACTGGTGTTTGCTTGGAATAAGTGGGTTGATGTTAACCAATTTATCTGGTACACACCACCTTCATTCATGGTAGCAGTTTTTCTTCCTATTGTGGTTCTGCTTTGTAAATGTGTACTGCTCCTCCCATGTTTTAGGAAGAGGATAAAAAAGATCAGGTGTGGTTGGGAAGCTAACACACAAACCAATCAAACCAGCATGACTTCCAGACTGTAGATCAAATACGGACTTTTCTATGTATGTAAATATGCTCAAGGCCACAAAATGTTCACTAGCAAGCTCTGTTTTCATAGTTTCCATGGATGTTTCTTTTTCACTTTTCATTTTGACTTCAGGAGTATGGGATTCTGCACCTTTGCTAAGACAGAAGGTGGAAACATTCATTTCATGGTTTAATCTGTTCAGTGTTCTGGTATTGGATCATTTCTTTCCTCTGACTCACTGCTTTTAAAATCCAAGGGCGTCATTGCCTCCATCATAATTCTTTTGTAGGCAAAAGCAATCGTAAATCAGTGCTTCAGATGACCACAGAAAGTAAATAAATTATTACACCACAGAACCCAGGAATGCTTTCTGCTTCCCACAGCCATGTTTGTACTTTCATTAAATCTCAGTATTATAATGGGACAATACAGCTAGAGTATTTACCATCCAATTCTCCCTTATCACCTGCATCCTACGTTTCATTCTCCGGAACAGGGACCTTGGCACATGAGCCAGACAGAAGCTGTGTGTTCCCACCAGGTCTTGAACTTAGACAATTGGGCAAGCAGAACCGCAGGGAACTTTACAAGGTAAATCTCCTGAGGCTGGGGCACAGTCTAAAAAAAGAGATTTTAGACTCAGATCACCATCTTATACAGGACTAGGTGTGTCTCTGTTTACCGAAAACGATAAAACATTTCCCATTTTTTATGCCATGAGCATGTTCTTTTGTTTCTGATGCTGGAAATTTTCCATGCTTTTGACCTAAGCCTGCAGCCCTTGACATGCTATACTTTATTTGCACAAATTATTCCAGTGGGATAACTCACCTAAGGTAAATGTGTTTTTCTGTTTACTCTAGGGCCAGCACAATTGTGTGACTGGAAGAAAAACATTAAAAGTAGACATTTGAATCTTGACACTGATTTGGTGAAATTTTCATGTAAAACAGCTTCTGAATGAAATTGCTTTTGCAAAAACTTTCATATAAGCTAATTAAACCTCACTTTCCTTATGTTGCATAGGTCTGACTGAATGTCTTAAATGAATAATTCATTTGTTATTATCTATTTTTAAATATGCTGTGCAGTAGTTAATATTTTAACTCAGTATCAGGAATATTTCTGCCACTCTTTCTGCATGAGTTGACTATGACATGGACTGATGATGCCACCTATTGCTGGGATCATCTGAGTGAAAATTGTAATTGGTAGTGGCTCTGGTATTAAAACAAACAGGAAAACAATGTATGCATAAAAAAAAAACATGTAATACATGGTGCTAATGATTCTGTAGCTAATAGTTCTGTTGTGCATTTGTGGACTTGGTACACTGAGCATAAATAACAAACAAATTAAATAGCTACAGGGATAGTACATTTTGTATTTTCCTGGTTATAACTCCATTCAATTATTGCAACTTAAAAGTTTGCCTTGTTAATATTTGCACTTAACGTAGTACTGTGAAAATAACCGGGGACATGGTGGGCTGTATAATATAGACTGAAGAGAAACGAGTGGCATTGTGTATTACATCAGTAATGCATGACAGAGGTAAACACTCTAAAACACAGGAAGCTGGTCTGCAATGTTAACCTAAGAAATTTCTAACAGAACAGGAAAAGTGTGGTTGTCAATGCATTAGTATTTACATTTTTATAAATGAAATTAATCTTTTAGAAGTTCTATTAGGGATAAAGAATAATATTTGCCAAAGGCTTATTCAGAATACTACCTGCACTTTGTTGCCCAGAGTCATAAAAAAAATAATACAATTATTTTTCTAATGGAACAGGTTGAGGCAAGTGCAATGATGAAGAAATCCTTTTGTCTTCTGTATTGTCCACTAGCTACCCAAAAAGTGTGCTCAAACTTACTACTTAGAGCAAAGCTGAGACTGTAAGTATTCCAAGCAACACCTGTATACATCTGTTGAAAAGAATGACACTTGGTTTTATCAAAGTATACGCTAAATTGTGTTAAATTGTGCTCTCCAAAATTGGCCGTGCTGCTCCCTTACTTAAAAAGTCTGGAGAATTTAACTTCATCTCCAACTTCATTAAATTCTGGTCAAATAGCTTGACTAATTGTTTACAGCTGGTCACGGAAGCCAGCCCTTTGACACTGAGGAATATGAACAGCTTCAGGGGTAACAAAACATGCAGCACAATAGAGCAGAACCTGACCCTTGATAACTGAAAAATAGTGAATGAAGACACTCCTTGGAAGAAGCCATTCCAAGCTATTCATATGGCATGTATAAAACAAAATCAAGGCAAATGTCCAATTGCATTTGGAGAGCAAAATAGTTCAAAGGAATGGTAATGGGCTTCAAGGCTTTTCACCTTATTATCACCATTACCAACTGTAAGCTCTGTAATCTTTTGCACATGGATTCTGTTACAGATCACCTTGATCAGAGAGCACTGAGTAGAGGAGTATGGTCAATATGTTTCTGAAATTAATAGAAGCTGGAAGTTAAGGTTCTGTGCCTTTGGAGTCTGCATCGTACTGCACAGCAGTAGGATTTAGGCCACTAAGTCACTTTTGAAAATGGGGCTTTAATTCCAAAGTTGGTTTGGTTCTTCTGAAATTTTCGTCCAAATTCTTAAAACCTTTTCTCTCTGAATCTGTAAGATATTGTTCAATTTGGAGACTAACAGACTGATCCTTATTGCAGAAATCACTATAGGTACCACTGCTAGAAAAAAGAGACCAAGAACTCCGTGTGCATATAAACATATTACCTGTATTCAACACTTTGCAAAAACCGTTTGAACCATCTGTTCTAACACATCTTTATCCAGGCAACAGAAAGGAACTGGTGTCTGCACCTTTGTATTTAGTGTGTAAAATCAGAACAAGGCACATCACAAGCACAGAACTCCTTTCAGAAAGTACTAAAGAACATGTACATCTTTATCTTCTTTTTGAGTGCAGCAGTGATAAATTTAGATTCATCCCTCTTCAAGTGATTTAAAAATCGTGTCCTAAGGAAGCACTCTAGCATAATGCCCTACTCTATGCACTTCTTACACAAGGTGGTGCAAACTAGCATAACTTAATTAATTTAAATATTTTAATATGGGTTGAAATACTAACATAAATTACAAAAGAAAACCAATTTCAAAATTATCACATACTATCCAAACTGATCTTTACACCCATTGTTCAACTGAGGACATTAAGCACACTTCAGATTTTTCTCTCTAGCATTGCTTAGGGGCAAAACCAGAAGCCTCTTCTACTAGCTGAAATTTGCACACCAGGAAAGCTACTCCTAAGATCACACACGACACCCAAATATCCAAACAGCTTTTTTTCCTACTAGTTCTCTCAAGTAGGAGCCAGGTTTTCTGCATCACAACCAGCCATTTTTCTAGAAAGCACTGTTGAATGCTTTGAGCTAGAATTTGAGACCTTGTGCCAAGACTCTTCCCTGTTGTTGAACAAACTACTTCACCTCCCAGTCTGCAGAACTGGAGCAGTAACACTTTACAGGCCATTGCAACAGTATGTTGGAGCTTTTAAGGCATTCAGTGAGGGAGTGGGGTCATGCAAGGGCTATAAAGGGCTACAGAAGAAAATGCAATTGGCTATTTTATTTCTCCCTTTGTCATAGATACGCTTTAGTTCAAAACTTAATTAAAATAATTGCATATGTACCTTTTATGTTTACATACCTATTTCAAAATTCAGTGTCTTAATATGCCTATATACTACTATAATGCATAAAATCAATGTGTGTGCAAATTTTAGGCACTTCTTTATATAACATTGATTACTTTTGTAAAACTATGCATCATTAAATACTTCAGTGTATACTGTATCTGCCATTGTGTCATATATATCCACAGTATAAGGGTAAAAAGGCACAGTAGACTCTAGAAGAGCTGCTGCCACAAAGAATAAAAATGGCTTCAGTGAAGGGGAGCCATTTTCCCCATGCTGGTGCAGAGGCTGGAGCATCCAAAGGAGAGAAGACAAAGGTATGAAAAGCAAAATGGACACTTTCATAGAGGGATGTAATGAAAGCACATTTTTGCTGCCAGATCTTTTAACTGACAGACTGCATATTCTAGCATTCAGAGATTTTGTGAGAAGGAAGGGAAAGCTGATCTAGTTGTAGAGTGCTTTGAATCCCTATGATCCCTGAAATCACTGATTAAAGACCAGGAAAAGCTCAAGAATGGTGAGGGCATTGAGGAAAGGAATAAAGGCATATTTGGGGTAATAATCCATCACTCTAGTGTCAGTGGTTTTGCAATGCCTCTACAAAGGCTGCAAAGTACTTCAGTTGTTACGTGTCTTTGGTATATTTAAGTCAAAGACATAGAATTGAAACTCTGGAGAGATACTAATAAATTTTTGAAGGGACTTGAGTGATTTTATGCCAAGTTTACCTGGGGTTGCTAGATCGCAGAATACTATTCCCAAGAAGTGGTACCAACAGTCAGTGCTTAGAAAGCCAGAGCTAGGGCTGTGCTGGCTGTGGTTTAATGTAAATTCCCGTTGACAGCAGCATTTACTGTAAGCAGTCCCTCCCTTTGGCTACTCTTCTCTGTTCTCACAGTTCTGCAAGTGTTCAAAGCTGTGAAGTTAATCAGCCCAAGGAACTGGATCCAGATGAAAAGTAATGCAGGGAAAAGAATGATTCAGCCAGATCCATACACAGCACTGATTCACCTCACAGCCATGCACGTATGCCAGCAGGAAGGACAGGAAAAGGAATGGCTTAAAGCGGCAGCTTAACTAAAACCAGCTTAAACTGTATGGTTCAAAGTACTCCTAAAATTCAAAACACCAGTTATTTCATCCTATTTCAGTAGCAGGAATGTTTCATTGCTTCAGTTATTTGTCATGTTCTTAGTTTTCCATGAATCAGTAGGCAAAAATGTGTCCTAGAGATTGTGACTGAAAAACATACAAAACTGACTGACCTCTACGTGACTGTGGAATATGTGGCTTCATTTGCAGAGATGATGAGCTCATGTCTTCTTTTCTGCCACATCCATAGTTTCTAGTAGTGTCCCTTGATAAGGTGAAATGTTATGTTAACCTTTTTTGAAATCCAGACTCATTTATTTTAATCCGATTTTCCTAAAATGGCAGTAAAAGAATCATTTAAAAGAACAAAACAAAAGGATTTTTGAAAACATACTGGATCCACCCCTGGAGAATGTAGTCTCCTGTAGTCACTGTGTCTGGCAATGGCTGATCATTGCCACTGATTTTTTTTCAGTAAAGCCCGGTTTTCTTGATACCATCAGCATGCTCTGTTGCTGATGGCAAAATAATTTATTTCAGTGAGACCTTGGACTCCTTTAAAAAAATCTCATTGAACTCAGTTACAGCAGGGTTCCACTTTTGCATCATTGCTTGAACTTTTTCATAGATTGAATGTAACATTTGAATGGGTGTAGTGAGGCTAACTCATTATGTATAATAAGTTCTTTGAGATTTTCAAATGAAAATAAATAAAACAAGTCAGGGAACAAAACTCTATAAACTTATAAAAAAGAAGACCACAGCTACTTCCAATAAAGATGATACAACAGAAGATACAGTTGTTTTGTCCTTTTTTGTTTGTTTCTTTTTATGTATAATCTTTGTAGCATGAAAGTATATTGCTGAGATAAATATGCCATATCCTTGACTTAGTTAAAGACGTATAGTTCCTGTGGGACTGCTAGAATACTACTAGTGCTATTGATGGGAGTATTTGGTCCTTAAATTTAATCTTTTGGGCTCACTATTAAAAAAAGAAGTGAGGCAAGTGTGAGGTTTTTGAACTGGACAAGTCAATCTTGTAGTTTGCAGTCTATATACATGCTTACACTGTTTTGTTGGGAGATACTCTACTGAAAAAAAAAAAGTTTTCCACATTAATGTCTCCATTCCTTGAAATACTGAGAAGTATTTTATTGCTGGACTTGAGGAATGGCCACATAACCCATCTCTAATTTTTTCTCTGCCTTTTTCTCCAGTCCTGTGACTCATATGTACAACTGAATGGCATTTCTCTCTTGCCTCTCCACCTGTACCTGTGCATATACTAGGCCCTACTTTTGAACAACACATCTCATTCATTCATTCATTCATTCATTCACTTAAAAAAAAAAAAAGCCAGAATAGGGAAAAAAATAGCTGCTTGCATGGCACCTCAGGCATCGCTGCAACAATCTAGCAGCCTAACAATTATGTGATGGCACCCATAATTAAAATAATGACGGCTTTCTCTTGTGCGTTCTAATTTGCAACAGACTTAGTATTTTCACAAGGATATGAACATCCTAAATTATTTGTTCCCAGATAATTAATGACAGACAAAAGGCTATTCTGCGGCAGCAGCAGGCTTGCGACTATGAAGCTATGCAAAGAGGCATTAACATGGAATGGGAAGGAATAGGGAGATCTGGGACAAAGAGGAAAGGAGACACTGCAAGTACTCAGATTTTCTTAGAAGAAGAAGTAAAGGAGCCCAATGGATATTAACAGGGAAAAATAAGTAAGTGGAGAATACTGAAAGAGATTAATGCAACATCATCATGGTAGTAGGGAACAGAAATCCTTAGTCAGGGTGATGGGTAAAATGGAGGGCGAGTGAATGACAGAAGGGAAGGAATCTGAAAAAACTGCAATGAATCTTTGAAACAGGGGGTGGGAGGGAGGGCTGTTTATCCACATGGAGCTGGGGAATGAAATGAACTAACACAAAGAGCCCAGATGTGTGCAGAGTTTGGCCCGCAGAACCTGTGAAGTTGCAACCACTTCTTCATCCCTGAAATACCATTTGAGGCATTTCTGGGGAAATCTGTTCAGATTCTACTGATATGTATGAACACCAGCTAGGTTAGAAGTGATTCTGTGATGTAGAGGAATTATTCTCTGAGATGTAGCCCTACAATTTTATTATGGATGAAGAACATACTGTTTCTGAAGCTGCGGATACATGAGTTAAAGATATTGCTGCACTTTTCATAGCAATCTAAACACACACTGAGTTATCTTCAAATAAATTGTACTTATAGTGAAGCAGACATGGCTGCTTTACTTCCTGGTAAAGTGTATAGCATGTTGTGCTAAATGAAGGAAAACATTTATGTAAGACCCCATGAAGCTAAGCCACTCTTAAACATTAGTTAGGCAAAATAAGAAACCAACTGAAACCAGAGAATTAGATGGTGCATTAGACTATATTCAGAAAAGTAATTCCTAACAACTTCAGTTTTATCCTTGTTCTTATATCACTATTCTCTTGCAAATATTTAATCCTCACCATTTAGTTCTTGCAGAGGCAAAATTCCCAGTGAAATCAATGGGACTTTTACAGAGCTATTCAAAGTCACATTTGTCCCCTGCAGTCACATAAATATTTCAGGTCTGCCTTTTCCTTGACACAATTACCAATAAATTGTTCACCTTCTTCACTGTTTGGCATGGACTCTATTCCGCCATGTACCCTTCATCAAGCCAGCCTTATCAAGGGAACAGCACTAAAATTTATTACCATTTCTCCATTACTAGAGACTGGCCTGGAGCACTCCATATCACAACACAGCAGCTGAGCCATGAAATCTCCTCCTCACCAACTGCCAAGTTGCATTCAGCCTTGTTTTAACATCCTATGATTGCTTAGTTATATCTAAGTTCCCACCTGAAAACTCTTCCATATAATTGGGTCCTTTCATGTTTCTGGCACTGAGGTGTAAAAGAATAAGGGAAAATTGGTGGTGAGGCATGCCAGTGGTGAGGAAGAGGAAAATGAAGCAGGTAGGATAAGTGGGAATGGGATATACTTAACTATCAATACGAGAATGATGTGAGGGTGAATGATTAAATCAGGGGGAAACTGAGAGCCTAGAAAAAGTTTGGAAGATGGAAGAGGCGGGGGGTGTATCATGTACTGAGTGGCCCTTTTGATGCCATTTTCCCTTTGATTTCTCATTTTTATTCATCCCTGATCCACCTTGATCCTTCCCTTTCTCCAGCTTTGGTCCTTTCCCTAAACATCTTACAGTAAGTCTTGTACATTCTCACAATCCCCCTAGAATTGCCCATAAAAATTTTCATACAATTCTCTTCCCCTTGCATACCATAACAAGGCCCACATCCTTTTAGGAAAGCACCTCTCTATCTTGCATTACACTTCAGGGGAAAGAGTTTCTTCTGTTGATCACCTTGATGGGTTTCACCCCAGGGACAAGGATCTGGTCATTCTCCGTGGTCTGTCTTGGCAGTAGGCAGTTTGGCTCCAGTTTCACTGATTACCTTGCTGGGGTTCCTTTGCCTGTTACTGCTCCTCTGACCCTCATTGGGTCTCTGTGTTCACCATGATTAGCCTTTGATCATTTAACCTGACAATACAGAGAAGAGTATCTCAGATGACCGAGGTATGGACCAGCTGCTTACAGGGAGAGACTAACAAGGTGGAAGTTCTTCAGATGAGAGACAAAGGTGAAAGTGGATAAAATCAAGGTTTATAAAATACTGAAGACAGTGGGTGAGATAAACACAGAACTGTTTTTCACCAAATCCACATTACCAGGACTAGAGAGGATTCAATGAAACGAGTAGATCAGTTTACAACTGATTAAGGAAGTGCATCTTTATGCAGAGGGCAGAGCTTGCTGGCATGGAGAGCTGTGGGGGCAAAAGGCATCAGCAGGTTCAAAAGGGGGTCAGAAAAATTCAGAAACTACAAAGGACTTTGCAGGCACGTACCCTATGACATCACTAAGACAAAT